>NC_079192.1:170257514-170857514 GCF_029499605.1 Hyla sarda
TGGGGGGTTACTCTGCCTATACCTATGGGGAAGAGGGGGGTTACTCTGCCTATACCTATGGGGAAGGGGGGCTGTTTAACTCAGCCTATACCTATGGGGAAGGGGGGAAGTAACTCTGCATATACCTATGGGGAAGAGGGGGGGGGTAACTCTGCCTTTACCTATGGGGAAAGGGGGGGTAACTATGCCTATACATATAGGGTAGAGGGTGGGTTGACTCTGCCTATACTTATAAGGAGAAGAGGGTGGTGGGTAACTCTGCCTATACCTATGGGGAGGAGGGGGGTAACTCTGCTATACCTATTGGAAGAGGGTGGTATCTCTGCCTATACCTATGGGGAAGAGGGGGGGGTAACTCTGCCTATACCTATGGGGAAGAGGGAGGGGGTGGGTAACCCTGCCTATACCTATGGGGAAGAGGGGGGGGGGGAACTCTACCTATACCTATGGGAAGAGGGGGTTACTCTGCCTATAACCATGGGAAGAGGGGGGTCACTCTGCCTATCCTTGGCGAAGAGGGGGGGGTTACTCTGCCTATACCTATGGGGAAGAGGGTGGGTAACTCTGCATATACCTATGGGGAAGAGGAGGGGGGGGGTAACTTGGCCTATACCTATGGGGAAAAGGGGGGGGGGTAACTCTGCCTATACCTATGCGGAAGGGGGGGTTACTCTGCCTATACCTATCGGGAAGAGGTGGGTGGTAGCTCGGCCTATACCTATGTGGAAGAGGGGTGGTGGGTAACTCTGCCTATACCTATGGGGAAGAGGGGGGTAACTCTGCCTATACCTATGGGGAAGAGGGGGGACCTCTGCCTATACCTATGGGGAAGAGGGGGGGTTACTCTGCCTATACCTATCGGGAAGAGGTGGGTGGGTAGCTCGGCCTATACCTATGTGGAAGAGGGTGGTGGGTAACTCTGCCTATACTATGGGTAAGGGGGTAACTCTGCCTATACCTATGGGTAAGAGGGGGGGGTTACTCTGCCTATACCTATGGGGAAGAGGGGGTTACTCTGCCTATACCTATGGGGAAGGGGGGCTGTTTAACTCAGCCTATACCTATGGGGAAGGGGGGGAAGTAACTCGGCCTATACCTATGGGAAGAGGGGTGGGTGGTAACTCTGCCTATACCTATGGGAAGAGGTGGGTAACTCTGCCTATACCTATGGGGAGGAGGGGGGGTAACTCTGCCTATACCTATTGGGAAGAGGGGTGGTAACTCTGCCTATACTATGGGGAAGAGGGGGGGGGGGGTAACTCTGCCTATACCTATGGGAGAGGGAGGGGGTGGGTAACCCTGCCTATACCTATGGGGAAGAGGGGGGGGGAACTCTACCTATACCTATGGGAAGAGGGGGGTTACTCTGCCTATACCCATGGGGAAGAGGGGGACACTCTGCCTATACCTATGGGAAGAGGGGGGGGGGGTTACTCTGCCTATACCTATGGGAAAGGGTGGGTAACTCTGCATATACCTATGGGGAAGAGGAGGGGGGGGGGTAACTGGCCTATACCTATGGGGAAAAGGGGGGGGTAACTCTGCTATACCTATGAGGAAGAGGGGGGGTTACTCTGCCTATACCTATGGAGAAGAGGGGGGTAACTCTGCCTATACCTATGGGAAGAGGGGTGGGTGGGGTAACTCTACCTATACCTATGGGAAGGGGGGGTAACTCTGCTGTACTTATGGGGAAGGGGGGGTAACTCTGCCTATACTATGGAAAGAGGGGGGGGACTCCCTATACCTATGGGGAACTCTGCCTATACTATGGGGAAGAGGAGGGGTGGGTAACTCTGCCTATACCTATGGGGAAGGGAGGGGGTAACTTGGCCTATATCTATGGGGAAGAGGGAAGAGGGGTGGGTGGGGTAACTCTGCCTATACCTATGGGAAGGGGGGGGGTAACTTGGCCTATATCTATGGGGAAGAGGGGTGGGTGGGTAACTCTGCCTATACCTATGGGGAAGAGGGGGGTTGGGTAACTCTGCCTATAGTTATGGGGAGGAGGGCGGGTTACTCTGCCTATACCTATGGGGAAGAGGGGGGGGGAACTCTGCCTATACCTATGGGGAAGAGGGGGTTATCTCTGCCTAAACCCTTGGGAAGAGGAAGGTGGGACTCTGCCTATACACATGTGGGAAGAGGAGGGGGTAATTCTGCCTATACCTATGGGGTAGAGGGGGGGTATCTCTGCATATACCAATGGGGAAGGGGGGGGGGTAACTCTGCCTATACCTATGGGGAAGGGGGGTTTAAGAGTCTGCTGCCTATACCTATGGGGAAGGGTGGGGGCTAACTCTGCTGCCTATACCTTTTGGGAAGGGGGGTTAACTCTGTTGCCTATACCTACAGGGAAGGGGTTAACTCTGCAGTCCATACCTACAGGGAAGGGGGGCGGGGGTTAACTCTACTGCCTATACCTACAGGAAGGGGGAGTTAACTCTGTTTCCTATACCTGCAGGGAAAGGGGGGAGCAGGGTTAACTCTGCTGCCTATACCTACGGGGAAGGTGGGCTACCTAACTTTATACCTGGATTCCTAACTACTTACCTACATACCAGGCTATCTAACTACCTACATACCCAGATACCTAACTATGTACATACCTGGCCTCATATATGGCTGCCTAACTACCTAGCTAGCCCTCTACCTACCTGGCTTGTCACCTACCTAGTTACCTGGCTACTGGCCTACCTGCCCTTTTATTGTGCAGGACACCAAGGAGGGCATTATTACAGTTTGTGGGCCTATAGATGAAAAGATTGTATAAAGGAGGGGAGAGCACTGGAAAAATGCAGAATTTGACATGTTTGTCCTGCAGATGTTAACATGGCGGTCTTATCCGGACAAAGAAGAAAAGGAAAGAGGATGTTACTGATCAGAAAATACGTAATTGTGAGTCCCAAAATGTAACAGTAATCACTTATATGGTGTACAGATCCTGTGTACAGCTGTTATCTACTGCCATATTGTCCTGTATATAATCACATATATTGTATACAGATCCTTTATAGTATACCGGTCTGTGTATAGTGATTTTATTCAGTACAGTATAGTACAGTACAGTGTGGCGGTATTATCCAGTTATTGTGTGGTGGTATATATTTACTCCTTGTATACCAGTATAATTGGTCATGGAAATTTAGCTACGTTAAAGTTATTCTTACATATATAAATGTTAGTTTATTGTGTGTGATTTGGGTGGAATAGGGGCGTGGCAGAAGATTGACGAGCTGCAGAGCCTAGCAGGGGCCCTTGCATTTTTTTGGTCCGGGGGCCCCTAGTGTTGTCAGTCTGCCCCTGGTGTTTATAAATTTATACTGTGCGGCTTAAGAGGATTTCGGTGGTTAGGTCATTATAGCTGATATTCTGGTTATGGTTCTATAGCTGAGCGTTGCTGTGTCAGGTTGGTATAATTGTTTTGAGGCATTACATAACTTTAAGCATTATTCAGAAGCTGTCAACGACGATAGCATACATGTCAGGCCTGCCATACCTGCAGGGTAATGCACTGCGTAGTTATTGTTACTGACACGTCTTCAGAGCCATAATAGTTCGACCATGAGGCAGTAGTATACCAGTTGTGCCTGCCAAGTCTGCAGGGGGATGCACTGCGTAAATTATTGTTAGTGTCACATTCAAAGCTATAATATCATGACCCAAGGGCGGTAGTATACCTGTTATGTCTGCCACGCCTGTAGGGGGATGCACTGCGCATTGATGTTACTGACACATCTTCAGAGCAACAATATTCACGACTGTTATGCAGTAGTATACCTGTTATGCCTGCCACGTCGGCAGGGGGATACGCTGCGCAATAATTGTTACTGACACATTTTCAGTTATTTACCCCCAAAAATTATTTGGTGGGGGTAAGGAACTAAATGAGTTACTCGTGTATACCACAAAACCCCTTAAAAATGTACTTTTATTAGTGTTCTTATTAAAATTATCCAAAAATGTGATAGCAAGGCTATTTTACAATAATCTGTAGGTGTGCATAAACAGATATGTATTCAAATCAATAAACATGCAGATATGAATAAGGTACCTACCTAGTATATATTGTATAATATGTATGCAAAAATGGTCTACATTAACATATATATCCAATACAAATACAGGACATACATGCACTTAAGATATATTAGCAAGATGACTGTGCAATACACCTCTATTAGTGCATACACACTACCATAACTAACATTTGATGAAAGTGTGTTTATAAGCATCAGTCCAGAAAAACACACACACAGATATATATATAGAAGTGCCATTTAAAAACAAATACTATAAATGGTCACTTACAGTTCTGTAATGGCGAGCAGGATAGGTATATGGCGTATCAGGAAACAGCAGTATGGCACATTCTGATAAAGAAGTACATGAAATAAACCGAGATAATTAAACAGATGTCCCTATAGACTTCCTAACAGCGGAGGATGAGCCCCCACTTCAGCCGTTGACTGTCCACTGTTACGGCCCTATGCGCCCTAACCAACCATAAGGTGAAGGCCCTTATGATGATGCATCACCACTTACAGATTAATAGTATGATAAAAACAGTGCAATTAATGTGCGCAAAAATCATAAAAACAAAGATATGAGTGAATGACTGCTTCCTCAACGCGTTTCCCCCCATTTGTGATGGTATTGGGGTTCCTCAGGAGGAAATGCATAAGCTTGTCCCCATAGCCGAGGTGCACATAGATGCCTTAAGTCAACAGGGACAGCTGTACAATTATCTTGGCTTATTTTATGTACTCCTTTATCAGAATGTGCCATACTGCTGTTTCCTGATATGTGATATACCTATCCTGCTCGCCCCTACAGAACTGTAAGTGACCATTTATAGCATTTGTTTATTAGTGGCACTTCTATATATATATATATATATATATATATATATATATATATGTTTTTCTGGACTAATGCTTATAAACACACATGCATCAAATGTTAGTTATGGTCGTGTGTATGCACTAATGCAGGTGTATTGCACAGTCATCTTGCTAATATATCTTAAGTGCATGTATGTCCTGTACTTGTATTGGATATATATGTTTATGTTGACCATTTTTGCATACATGCAATACAATATATACTAGGTAGGTGCATTATTGATATCTGCATGTGTATTGATTTGAATACATATATGTTTATGCACACCTACAGACTATTGTAAATTATCCTTTCTATCACATTTTTGGTTAATTTTAATAAGAACTCTAATAAAAGTTGATTTTTAAGTGGTGTTCTGGTATACACGACAAGTTTTCAGAGCAACAAAAGCACCAGCTTTATATGTTAGTATACCTGTTATGCCTGCCACACCTGCAGAGGAGTGCACTGCGCATTGTTGTTTCTGACACCTCTTCAGAGCAACAAAATCACGAACCTTATGCGGTAGTAGACCTGTTATCCCTGCCACATCTGCAGACTCCTTGTCATGCACCTGGATGCGGGCGGTCTGGAACAGGATGTGGATCCTCTACCTGTGTGGCTGATGACCTTATCGGGGAGCGGAGTCTAAGGTGCTGCTGGTCTTCACCAGAGCTCGCCGCAAAGCAGGATGGATTTGCTGCAGCAGGCGACACCCAGGTTGCTACCCCCAATACGGCTCGACCACACGGGTAACTGGGCAAGGCGAGGTACAGGAGGATGAGACAGAGGCATAGTCAACGTAGCAGAAGGTCATGGCAGACGGCGAAGGTACGTAGTCAATAATCGTAGCGGAAAGGTCTGGGTACACGGTTATGGCAAACAGGCAATAGGGTACACTTTCTCTCAGGCAAATGGCACTGAAGATCCGGCAGGGGGGGTGTGGGAGGTGCAACAACTTTATAATGTGCTGTTCAGGTGCATTAATAATATGGGCGTACTGGCCCTTTAAATCTCAGAGCACCAGCGCGCACGCGCCCTAGGAGACAGGGACACGCACGCTGGAGATGAGACACAGTGAAGGAGGCAGCAGAGGAGCGAGGTAAGTGACAGGCCGGGACTCGCATGTGGGTGTGTCCCACAATGCGAATCCCGTCCCCGCCGGGAGCAGAGACAGTGCGTTCGCGGCCGACATGTGCGGCTTGAGTGCAGGTAGTAACAGACCCTTTTGGTCTCCCCCCTCCTTTTGCGGCTAAGAAATTTCTTGAGCAGGTCTTTGTCCAGAATAGTGTCCTGTGCTCCCAAGACCTCTCCTCTGGACCGAATCCTTCCCGATCAACCAAAAAAAAGTGTTTTACTCTGACGAACTTAGAGTCCAAGATTTCCTTCACAACATACAAATATGAGGTACCAGAGATGGGAGCAGTAGAGATGTCCCTTGGAGAAAAACGATTGAAGATGGCTGGTTTCAGTAGAGAAACATGGAAGGAGTTCGAGATCCGGAGAGAGGAGGGAAGATGAAGGGAATAAGCCACAGGATTGAGACGTTTCTTGACTTTATAGGGACCCAAATAACGAGAACCAAGTTATAACTGGGTATCTTGCAACGGATGTATTTAGTGGATAGCCAGACTTAGTCACCAGGAGAATACACAGGAGGAGGACGTCTCTTCTTGTCTACCTGAACTTTCATACGAGAAGTAGCCTGTAGAAGTGTAAGACGTGTCTTTTGCCAAATGGAAGAAAAATTCTGTACTTTTTCATCGACGGCAGGAACTCCAGAGGAAGATGACAAAGGGAGAGGAGGACAAGGGTGAAGTCCATAGACCACAAAGAAGGGAGAAGCACCAAAGGAATCGGAATCTTTGTGGTTGTAGGAAAATTCAGCCCATAGTAGCAGATCGACCCAATCATCTTGACGCGCAGAAATAAAATGGCGTAGATAGTCTCCCAACACCTGATTCACCCTCTCGACCTGTCCATTGGACTGAGGATGGTAAGCCAATGAGAAATCCAACTTGATTTGAAGACGTGAATGCGGGGCCCGCCAGAATTTAGAGACAAACTGAACCCCTCGGTCGGAGACAATATGAGAAGTAAGTCCATGCAAACGAAAGATATGATGGAGAAAAAGCTTGGCAAGTTGTGGTGCTGATGGGAGGGCAGGTGTTGGAAACTTACTGGTGCTGTAGAAATGAGACGCTCCAGCGGGATAATATGCTGTGGAAGAGATTCCCTGTCGTGCACATCTGAAGACCTGGAGAGAGCGTCAGCATGGACATTCTTTTCTGCAGGGCGGAAGTGGATGAAGAAGTGGAATCTGGAGAAAAACCAAGACCATCGGGCCTGTCGTGGGTTAAGACGATGAGCTGACTGAAGATAAAGCAGATTTTTGTGGTCTGAATAAATTGTGACACAAAGTACCGAACCTTCCAAGAGGTGACGCCACTCTTCTAAGGCCAGTTTCATGGCTAGGAGCTTGCGGTCTCCGATAGTATAGTTTCTCTCTGCAGGGGTGAAGGTTTTAGAGAAAAAAACGCAGGTTAAAGTTCTCCCTTTAGCAGATTTTTGTGTTAAAACTGCCCCTGCTTCTACTGAGGAAGCATCCACTTCCAAGAAAAATGGCTTGTCAGGATCAGGTCTGAATAAAACAGGAGCAGAAGCAAAGGCGGACTTCAACTGTTTGAAAGCTTCTTCAGCCTCTGGTGTCCACACCCAGGGATTATCCGTCTTCTTGGTAAGGGAGACGATGGGAGCTACCAGAGTAGAGTAATGTGGTATAAATTGTCGATAGTAGTTGGCAAAATCAAGGAAGCGCTGGGTCGCTTTCAAACCAGAAGGTTGAGGCCAGTCTAGAACAGCGGACAACTTGTTGGGATCCATCTGGAGACCTTCACTTGTAACAACATAGCCCAAGAAAGGAAGACTGTTTTTTTCAAAAGTGCATTTTTCCAGTTTGGCATAGAGACGATTTTCCCGGAGTCGCTGTAAGACTTGGAGGAGATGAAAGTGATGAGATTGAGGATTGGACGAATAGATGAGTATGTCGTCCAAATAGACTACGACACAGGTGTATAGAAGATCTCGAAAAATATCGTTGACGAACTCTTGAAAGACTGCTGGAGCATTACAGAGTCCAAATGGCATGACAAGATACTTGAAATAGTAAAGAAATGGTCGGTATAAAAAGAAGGTCCCAGCACTCACCGATGCAAGCAAAAAGAAGATTTATTGTATATCCAAATCACAGGACGCGTTTCGGCACTTAGCCTTCCTCTGATGTCAACCGGATCGCTCGCAGAGCGCCCGTAAGTGACGTCACTCCACTGACCGGCATGCCGGGAGTGACGTCATGTAGTCATGGTAACATATAAACAATGTAATCTATGTATAATAACAAGATGACAATATGATACATTGTATAAGTGTACAAGGAAGAAGCGTGCGCATCATCTCACTACTCACAGCAGCGGGGAAGTGGAAATATGATACGTAAAATTGCGTATTAAGTATCATATTTCCACTTACCCGCTGCTGTGAGTAGCGAGATGATGCGCACGCTTCTTCCTTGTACACTTATACAATGTATCATATTGTCATCTTGTTATTATACATAGATTACATTGTTTATATGTTACCATGACTATGTGACGTCACTCCCGGCGTGCCGGTCAGTGGAGTGACGTCACTTATGGGCGCCTCCTCGTGCATATAACTGGCGCCTGCGAGCGATCCGGTTGACAGCAGAGGAAGGCCAAGTGCCGAAACGCGTCCTGGGATTTGGATATATAATAAATCTTCTTTTTGCTTGCATTGGTGAGTGCTGGGACCTCCTTTTTATACCAAGATACTCGAAATGTCCATCACGGGTATTAAATACGGCCTTCCATTCATCCCCTTTACGGATGCAAATCAAATTATATTCCCCACGCAGATCAAGTTTTGATAAGATTTTGGCACCTCTCAGGTGATCAAATAATTCAGAGATTAGAGGTAGTGGATAATGGTTCTTTATAGTCATTTTATTTAACCCACCATAGTCAATACAAGGTCGAAAAGAACCGTCTTTTTTTCTCAACGAAGAAGAACCCTGCCCTGCAGGAGAAGAGGACTTCCTGATAAACCCCTTCTGAATATTTTCTTGGATATAGTCTGCCATGGCCTGGGTTTCTGGAACAGACAATAGGTAAATTCTGCCTCTGGGAGGAGTGGTGCCGGGCAGTAAGTCTATAGGGCAATCGTAGAGGTGGTGTGGAGGCAATATTTCAGCTTGCTTTTCGCTGAAAACATCCGCAAAGTCCTGGAGAAAAGTAGGCAGACCACGCAGAGGTCTAGAAGTCGGTTTCAGTTTAGTAACACGTACATGGATACAGTGACTGTTACAATGTGGACCCCAGCGTAGGACTTCTCCAGTTTTCCAATCCAGCTGTGGGGCATGGAGCTGTAACCAACGTAGAACAAGCAGGAGAGGAGAAGTACAGTGTGGGAGTACATAGAAGGACAAGTTCTCCTTATGAGAGACTCTGACCTGCATGAGCAGGTGTTCTGTGCGGTATAGCAGGGTACAGTCCAGTCTTTCTCCATTGACCATAGAGATTTACAGGGGTTTCAGAAGGCGGGACAAAGGCAGACGATACTTATGCACAAGGGAGGCATCAATAAAGTTTCCCGCAGAGCCTGAGTCCAGGAAAGCCAGAAAAGAGATGATCTCTTTGGATGGAAGAAGGAGCTGGACTGTCAAATTTAAATGTGGAGAGGAGGAATTCACACCTAGGGAGGCCTCTCCTACAAACCCTAGATGCGAGCGTTTCTCTGTGGCTGTGGACGTACAGGACAATCTTTGAGGAAATAATCGGCACTGGCGCAGTAGAGACACAGATTCTCAGCTCGGTGGCGAGTTCTTTCTTGCAGAGTCAGGCGAGACTGATCCACCTGCATAGCCTGCACTGCGGGAGGCAAAGTAGAAGGTTGCGGTGGTTGCTGGAAGACAGGAAAGTGCCGAGGTCGTGCTGATTCTCTTTCTTGACGTTCTTCCTCACGTCTCTCAGAGAAACGGATATCAATCCGGGATGCCAATTGTATAAATTAATTCAGATTAGATGGAAAATCCCGGGCAGCAAGGACATCCTTTATTTTGCTAGATAATCCCCTCTTGAAAGTAGCGCAGAGAGCTTCATTATTCCAAGACAACTCCGACGCCAGGGTCCGGAACCGGATGGCATATTCGCCCACAGTGGAGTTGCCCTGGGAAAGACTCAGCAAAGCAGTCTCAGCAGAGGAAGCTCGGGCAGGTTCTTCAAAAACTGTGCGAAATTCCATCAGAAATGCCTGGAGGTTATTAGTGATAACATCACTGCGATCCCATAGTGGAGTAGATAGGAGACTGATGACGGAGGCCACCTTTGCTTGTTCTGTGGAGAACTGGTCCGCCATGAGTTCTAAGTGCATGGAGCACTGTGTCACGAAACCCCGACAAGTCTTGGGATCCCCCTCAAACTTCTCAGGAAGCGACAGATGGAGTTTTGAACCGGAGGCAACTGCAGCAGCGGGAGGTTGTACTGGAGCTGGAGGAGTCTGTGGCTGGGGTGGATTCTGCTGGGCAGAGAGCAGCTGCTGCATCATGGCGGATAGCTGGTTAAGCTGCTGTGCCTGCTGGGCCAACTGCTGGGACTGAAGCGCCACGACAGATGCAAGATCCGAATCAGGCGGAGGAACCCCAGTTGGATCCATGGCCGGATCTTGCTGTCACGCACCTGGATGCGAGCGGTCTGGAACAGGATGTGGATTCTCTACCTGTAAGGCTGATGACTTGGAATGTATCGGGGAGCGGAGTCTAAGGTGCCGCTTGTCTTCACCAGAGCCTGCCGCAAAGCAGGATGGATTTGCTGCGGCAGGTGACACCCAGGTCGCTACCTCCAATATGGCTTGACCACACAGGTAACTGGGCAAGGTGAGGTACAGGAAGATGAGACAGAGGCATAGTCAACATAGCAGAAGGTCAAAGCAGGCGGCAAAGGTTCGTAGTCAGTAAACGTAGCGGAAAGGTCTGGGTACACGGGTATGGCAAACAGGCAATAGGGTACGCTTTCTCTCAGTCAAATGGCACTGAAGATCCGGCAGGGGGGTGTGGGAGGTGCAACAACTTTATAATGTGCTCTTCAGGTGCATTACTAATATGGGCATACTGGCCCTTTAAATCTCAGAGCACCAGCACGCGCACGCCCTAGGAGACGGGGACACGCGCGCTGGAGCTGAGACACGGTGAAGGAGGCAGCAGAGGAGCGAGGTAAGTGACAGGTCGGGACTCGCATGCGGGCGCATCCCGCGATGCGAATCCCGGCCTCGCCGGGAGCAGACAGTGCGCTCGTGGCCGACATGTGTGGCCAGAGCGCAGGTAGTAACACTCCTTTTCAGAGCAATAATATCACGACCTACATGTAGTATACCTGTATGTGCCACGTCTGCAAGGTCAAGCACTGCGTAATTATTGTTACTGACACAATTTCAGAGCAATTGTCAAGGGCAGGTGATTGTAGGGAGTAGGGATGAGTGAATTGAATCTGACAAATCCGAATTCGTTACAAAGTTCAGGAAATATTTGATTTGCACGAATGCGAATATCGGCATGATTCGATGGTTCAAATCGCTTCATTAAACTCCATTTAGTGCAGTCCTGGCTCCAGGGCATCTAAAATGGCGGATCCACATGTGAGGACGTGGGGCAAGGAATCCTGGGAAGGCGGGAACAAGAGTAGGCGGGTTGACCCTGAATCACATGCAGCATGCAGCCTATCACAAGCCAGTCACCCCCGCGATGTCACAGCCCTATATAATCGGCACCCATATTGCAACCAGTCACTTCAGCCTTTTACTGCAGAGAGAATAATAGGGACAGACAGCGCTGTGTGTTGCACAGAAAAGCTTTTTTTAAGCAACGATTCACCTCCTAGTCAAGTCAACATTCTGTTGCACAGAGAGAGGGACAGAGAGCAGTGTATTGCACAGTGTGTTTCACAGAACAGCAGCGATTCAGCTGAAGCACAAATCCTGCCTAGAAGCACTGATAGGGAAGGGAGTGAGATTGAGAGAGAAAGTGCAGCACTGGTGTGTACTGCTGGTGTTGTGCACAAATCCTTTTTTAAGCATACTGTAGCGCATTTTTCTCCCCTCATAAGTGCATACCACATACGTACATCTCAGTGGTGTACTATTATGTTCCTGTTAAAGTCTCAAGGGCCTAGATCAGTGTTTTCTAACCAGGGTGCCTCAAGATGTTGCAAAACTACAACACCCAGCATGCCTGGACAACACCCAGCATGCCTGGGAAGGGACTGAGATTGAGATAGAAAGTGCAGCACTGGTGTGTACTGCTGGTGTTGTGCACAAATACTTTTTTTTAACCGTACTGGAGTGCATTGTACTCCCCTCATAAGTGCATACCACATACGTACATATTAGTGGCATCATATTTTGTACCTGTTAAAGTCCCAAGGGCCTAGATACTGTGAAAGTCCAGGCAAAAGTACTCACCGGTTGTTGTTGTACACAAATACTTTTTAAAGTATACTGTAGCACATTTTTCTCCCCTCAAAGGTGTATACCACATACGAACATCTCAGTAATGTACTATTTTGTACCTGTTAAAGTTTCAAGGGCCAAGATACTGTGAAAGGCCAGGCAAAAGTACACACCAGCTGGTGTTGTACATAATATACTTATTTAAGCATACTGGAGCTCATTGTACTCCCCTCGTAAGTGCATGCCACATACGTACATCTCAGTACATCATACGTACATCTATTTTGTTCCTGTGTGAAAGGCCAGGCAAAAGTACACACCAGCTGGTGTTGTACACAAATAGCTTTTTAAGCGTACTGGAGCGCATTGTCCTCAGAGCTCCCTTCACTCACGTTTATGGAACTGTTGCAGAAATTTCTACACCTTAAACTGCCCCCCCCCCCTTTAAATCCACCCTTGATGACCTTGTCACACATAATACTACCTCTTTTTTATAGCACTTTTATCACAGATTTTAGCATTTTTTTTAATTTCTGTTTTTTTGCTCTTGTATGTTCTGTAATCAGGGCTGTAACTCTGATGAGGTGAGTGAGGCGATCACCTCAGGAGCACTGTTGCAAGGGGGATCAAGGGGGGTCCAGCACACATTACACTGAGGAATTGATTCCCAACCAGGGTGCCAGGACACTCTGGTGGGAAATATGGCGCTAACATTTTTAGATTTTTAGATTTTTCTGCGCATCTGTGAGTCACAAGAGTGCAGGTCAGACGGGAGGGAAGTCTGTGTGCAGTGCCGGGACAGGACGGGTGATGCTGCAGCTGAAATCCTCATGTATCCTCCCTCTTCTGTGGAGCAGCTCTTGACTTTGGATTCTCCCTGGTCCCTCAGAAGAATGGTGTGGATGAAGGGAAGGAGCAGGGGCTGCGCTGACAGAGGCCTACTCAACATGTGCTGCATCCCCACCCTTCTTTCACTCATCTACACCCTTCTGTCACCCCTCTAAACCCCTCTGTCACCCCTGTACACCCCACGGTTACCCCGTACACCCCTCTGTCACCCCTGTATGCCCCTCTGTCACCTATGTACACCCCTCTACACCCCTCTGTCACTGTGTGAGGTAAGGCTGGTTATAAGAGCCTTGTAGTTGGCAGCCATTGTTTAAAGACGTTTCATAATTTGTGAAAAGTGACTTGTAAATTTAATCAATAATCATAATTTATTGTGTGTTGTGGGAAGGCTGGTGGCATTGGGTTTGGAGGAGGCTGGAGTCCTTTGTAGGGAAAAGGGGAGGATAATGCTGGAAAAGTGCAGGGCCTAATACTAACATGTTTGGGTTGCAGGTTCCATGATGTCCTGTGCCAGGTGGGGTAAAAAGAGCTAGCTACAGCTTTGTCTGTAATGTGCATGTAACAATGTTTAGCACTTATGTGATCGCCTTGTAGTTTGCAGACTTTGTTTAAAGACTTTTTATAATTTACGAAAAGTGACTTGTAAATTTTGAAATACAATTTAATAAAATTTAAATAAATAATTTTGATCCATAAAAGCCAGGTAAGAAGCCCAGAATGGAAGGTAACTCTTGTCACTACATTCATACTGAATAACAGTATTATTTCACTAACCCAGCACACACCCTATGCATGTTACAGCAAGGCAAAGTGTTATACATACCTATTGAGGCTCTCTGTAGGCCAGAAATAGCAGTTTTTAATAGAAATTCGACACAAATAAATTCAGAACGAAACACATTTTTGGGAAATTTTGGCAAATCGGCCAAATTCGCTCATCGCTAGTAGGGAGACATAGGTTATTGTTTAGGTTTTTGGCCCTTTATGGACAAGGCCCTGCAAGAGCTTGTAGCTCACTACTATCATGTTAAGTATCATCTATCGTAGAGGTACAGATACAACATTTTCAGCCAGTCGAACAGATGTTACACAAGGCAGGGGGAAGGGGGGGGGGGTGCTGATTTTCTGTACTATTCTTCAAGGTCACTGTTTGGACGAGGTAAGTTATAATTGTTTTCGATTACTGCCAGTTTTTTTGGCCCTCTATAGGCATGCCCACAGTCACGGTTTTGGGCACACTTCTAACTGCTGTAAGTATGATATTATTATTCTTGCTATTGTTGTTATATTCAATAGTATTGGTAATTATTATTGTTATTATTGATGTCATTTATAATGTTATCATTAGTATTATTATTATGTTATTATTGTAACGGTCATCTTTATTACAGTATCGTTATTATGGTTATTCTTATTACTGTCATCATCATTATGGTCATCGTTGTTGTGGTTAACGTTATAACAGTCATCATTATGACCGTATCGTTATCACTGTTTATAGTTATTACCATTATTTTGTGTTATTGTAGTGATTGGTCTTAAGCAGCCTGTTCACATAGCCTCGACCACAAGTGGAGGCCTGTTAAGGTTGAGTTTGTGGTAGGGGCGTGAGAGTATTTAAGGCCCCCCCCCTGCATACAGGTCAGGGCGTGCACGGCATTTGGTGACATCCTGCCCAACCCTGCCTTATATCATCAATCTCCATCTGGGTAGGCCCTCTATAGGCATGGCCACGGTCGTGATTTTGGGCACACTTCTGACCGCTGTAAGTATGGTATTATTATTCCTGCTATTGTTGTTATATTCAACAGTATTGGTAATTATTATTGTTATTATTGGTGTAATTTGTAGTGTCATTATTATTAGTATTATTGTCATGTTATAATTGTTATGGTTATTGATATTACAGTATAGTTATTACGGTTATTCTTATAACTGTCATCATTATTATGGTCATCGTTATTACTGTCATCGTTGTTGTGGCTATTGTTATAAACATCATCATTATGACTGTATCGTTACCACTGTTTATAGTTATTACCATTATATTGTGTTATTCTTATTGTAGTGATTGGTCTCAGGCAGCCTGTTTACGTTGTAGCCTTGACCACAAGTTGTAGCTTTGCAACAGCTGGAGGTTTGCCTTCCCCTCCATGTGAATGTACAGGGTACATTCACATGGGCGGGGGTTTACAGCGAGTTTCCCGCTTCACGTTTGAGCTGTGGAAATTTTCCGCTCTCAGCTCAAACTCATGCGGGAAACTCGCTGTAAACCCCCACCCATGTGAATGTACCTTAAAAACACTACACTACACACAAAATAAAAAGTAAAACACTACATGCACAGCCTTACACAGTTACCCCCCCATAAAAATTAAAGACGTCTCATAAGGCACTGTTCCCAAAATGGAGCCTCCAGCTGTTGCAGAGCAACAACTCCCAGTGTTGCCGTACAGCCATTGACTGTCCAGGCATGCTGGGAGTTTTGCATCAACTGGAGGCACCCTGTTTGGGAAATACTGCCGTAGGGTATTTTTGGTGGTGGAGGCAAACACCATGCTTGAATCCGGGTCCTTATTTTTATTTTTTTTTTTACACTAACATGCTTGTGTTGCCCCATACTTTTCATTTTCAAAAAAAGGAAAGAAAAAAAAGACCCCCAAAATTTGTAACGCAAAAGAGTATGGAAAAACCCCATAAGTGGACATAAAATGCTCTGCGGGTGCACAACAGGGCTCAGGGGTGTGAGTGCACCATGTACATTTGAGGCCTAAATTGTTGATTTGCACAAAAGTGGCTGTTACAGCGGTTATGACGTAAACGCAAAAAAAATAAAAACACCACCCACATGTGACCCCATTTTGGACACTACACCCCTAACAGAACGTAACTAGGGGTATAGTGAGCCTTAACACCCCACAGGTGTTTGACAATATTTAGTTAAATTTGGACTTGAAAATGAAAAATGTTAATATTTTCACTAAAATGCTAATGTTACCCCAAAATCTTCAGTAATAAGAAAAAAGCCCCCCAAAATTTTTAACACCATTTCTTCTGAGTAAGGTAATACCCCATATGTGGATGTAAAGTGCTCTGCGGGCATGCTACAGGGCTCAGAAGAGGAGGAGCTCCATTGGGCTTTTTGAGAGAGAATTTGGCTGGCAGTACGGAGGCTTTGTAAATGCACATGGCCCTAGACTTCCATTCCAACCAAATTCTCTCTCCAAAAGCCCAATGGCACTCCTCTTCTGAGTCCTGTAGTGCACCAACAGAGCAATTTACAACCACATATGGGATATTTCTATATTCAATTTGGGGGGCTTTTTCTCCTATTACCCCTTGTGAAAATGAAAAATTTGGGAAAACACCAGCATTATAGTGAAAAAAAATCACATTTTTCATATTCACGTCTCATTTGTCAAACATCTGTGGGGTGTAAAGGCTCCTTGCACCCCTTGTTACGTTCCTTGAGGGGTGTAGTTTCCCAAATAGTTTACCATGTGTTTTTTTTTTTTTTTGCTGTTCTGGCACCATGGGGGCTTCCTAAATGCGACATGCCCCCCAAAAACCATTTAAGGTTTTTTCCTTTTACCCCTTGTAAAAATGAAAAAATGGGTCCACAAGAATATTTTAGTGTAAGATAAAAAGATTTTGAATTTTCATTTCCTCCACTTTGCTGCTATTCCTGTGAAACACCTAAAGGGTTATGAAACTTTCTGAATGTAATTTTGAATACTTTGAGGGGTGCAATTTTCATAATGAGGTCCATTATAGGGGATTTCTAACATAAAGACCCTCAGATTCACGTTAAACTGAACTGGTCCCTGAAAAATTCTGATTTTGGAATTTTCGTGAAAAATTTGAAAATCGCTGCTAAACTTTGAAGCCCTCTTCAAAAAGTAAAAACATGTCGACTTTGTTGGCTTCAAAGTTAGAAACATTTTCAAGAAATTTTGGAAGTATCACCGAAAATTTACCACTATGTTAAAGTAGAATATATCACGAAAAAACAATATGCCCACCTTTGCTTTATGTAAAGAGTTGTAAATGATCATCTGGTGGTTCTCTGGTGATGTTCACACGTCAGATCTGTTACACGGCAAACATACATTGCTGATTTCCCTGGAAATGTACAATAGACTTGCACGTGAGCTATCTTATTTTCTTTGAGGGTATTTGCAAGATTGTCTAGCAAGTTGCACTCTTTGTCCGGAAATGGGACTGCCAAACACATCATGTTAGTTGTGTAGCCTGTAATAACAGATTTTTTGGCCAAGCTACACATGCAACAACATTAAACTGATGTCCTGTTGCTTGCAGTAGATTTTCAAGTTAAAGGGATTTCTTGGGACTTTATAGGGGTACTCTGCCCTTAGACATCTTATCCCCTATCCTTAGGATAGGGGATAAGGTGTCTAGGGAAGGAGTACCCCTTTGATATTGATGGCTCATCCTCAGGATAGGCTTCCAATATCACATCAGTGGGGTTCAGATTCCTGGCATCCCTGCCAATCAGATCATTGCATCAGTGTTTGTGAAAGTGCTGTCATCTCTTCATTGCTTACCAGACACAGCTGCTATTGTCTTAAGGATAGGTCATGAATATTAAAAGTAGGGATGAGCGAATGGAATCTGATGAATCTGAATTTGCTACGAATTTCAGGAAAAATGAGTTTTGCCGCGATTCAATCGCACAAATCGCTTCATGAAACTCCATTTAATGGGGTCCAGGCTCCAGGGCATCTAACCCGGCGGCTCCACATGTCAGGACATGGGTAAAGGAACTCCGGGAAGATGGGTAGGAGGGATGACCTAGAATCACATGCAGCCTATCAGCAGCCAGCCATCCCTGTGATATCACAGCCCTATATAATCGGCAGCCATCTTGCGGCCAGTCACTTCAGCGTTTTATTGCAGAAAGAGAGAGAGAGGGACAGAGAGCAGTGTGTATTGTACAGAAAAGCAGCAATTCACCTCAAGCCCAAATCCAGCCTAGAAGCACTGATAGGGAAGGGAGAGAGATTGAGAAAGAAAGTGCAATTTTGGGTGTACTACACAGTGACTGAGTGCTGCAGCACTGGTGTGTACAACAACTGAAAAGCTATTAGTTGCCAGCCAGTAAGGGTGCGCAGAGCACTGAAAGCCATAATCACCTGCTATTAGTGCCTAATACAGGTTGCGTAGTGGAGCGTATTGTCTTCTATTAAGTGTAGCCTGTGCGTACACAGGTGATATATGATTTTGTTCCAGTTAAAATCTTACTTTTGGCTGGCCTTTCACAGTAACTAGGCCCTAGTTACTGTGAAAGGCCAGCCAAAAGTACATACCTACTGCTGTTCTAGACAAATACTATTTTAAGTGTAGTGGGCGTAATATACTCCCCTCATAAGTGCATACCACGTACGTACAACTAAATGGTGTACCATTTTTTTCCTGTTATAGTCCTAAGGGCCTAGTTACTGTGAAAGGCCAGCCAAAAGTACACACATACTGCTGTTCTAGACAAATACTGTTTTAAGTGTAGTGGAGTGTATTGTACTCCACTGATAAGTGCATACCACGTACGTACAGCTACGTGGTGTACCATTTTGTTCCTGTTAAAGTCTTAAGGGCCTAGTTACTGTGAAAGGCTAGCCAAAAGTACATACCTGCTGCTGTTCTAGACAAATACAGTTATAAGCATATTGGAGCGTATTGTCCTCCCCTCATTTCTGCACTAAGTGTGCCAGGCAGAGAAGTGCCAGGACATGCACAGAGGAGTGTCAGAGGCCTAAATTCATCAGGCGCAGGCAGAGGTCGCAGCAGACTAGGGGCGAGTGGCAGCAGAAGTGCAGCGAGAGGCCTGAGCTCCTGGTATCAGCTAGTGGTCGTGTCTTGACCAGCAACCCATCTGTCGTCATTGACTGGTTAACTCGGTCATCCACTTCATCACAGGTGACATCAGACACCCCCGGTCAACTGTTGGTGGGTTCCTCAGACACAACCCTCAGTTGGTGTTCCTTCCTCCTTAGAAGTATCCTATGCTGTGGGTTCAGCTCCACTTTGTAGACAGGACGTTCTACTAAAGGACAGTCAGCAGCTACTGCCCAGCCAAGAAGTAGTGGAGAGACACCCCCCCCCGCTTCCTTTGCTAGGCGGGCAAGTAGTGATGAGAAGAGTGGCGTGGTAGGTGGTGTTGGGAGCATTCAGGCTCCTGAAGCACACACTGTTAAGGAACCTGAGGAGGACATCAGTGACGTGCAGACAAAACTTGATGATGATGAAGCCAATCACACTTAGGAACCAGGTGCAGAAGGGGCTTCGTCATCATCAGGATGAAGAGGGTGGCAGGTTGTCCGTGAGGCAGCAGTTGAGCCAGCAAGGTCGTAGCATGGTTGTGAGTCAGCATGGTGGCAGCAGTGGGAAGTCTGGAGCCAAACATGCCCAGGGTAGACCACCTGCTTTGCAGCAGCCTACCTGCCTCGGAGGTAGTGGAAGAGGGGTCCCTGGAGTCGGAAGCAGTAGCAGTCAGTCAGTGCAGACTGTTGGGGGGAAAATCACCTACTCTGCGGTGTGGCAGTTTTTCATCAAGTATCCGGAGGATGTTAACATGGCCACATGCAATTTAAAAAAATATCTTTAATCTTTTCAATTGTGAGGCCCTATGGTCTCGCCAGGCTGCTGCCATCTCCAGGCTGTGTCATTCTGTCACCATATGGTCTCCTCTTGCTGCTGCCACCTCCAGGCTTGGTCGTTCTGCTACATTTTGGTTTTCTCATGCTGGTGCCACCTCCAGGCTGTCATTGTGCCGCCATGTTGTCTCATGCTGCTGGCACATTACATAAAATATTTTATGTTAATCTATTTAAAATCTTCAATTTAAATTTTAAAATATATATTTAATCTTTTCAATTGTGAGGCCCTATGGTCTTGTCAGGCTGCTGCCACCTTCATGCTTGGTCATTCTGCCACAGGTCGCAGCAGACTAGGGGTGATTAGCAGCAGAAGTCGCAGCGAGAGGCCTGAGCTCCCGGTATCAGCTAGTGGTCGTGTCTCGACCAGCAACCCATCTGCCGTCATTGACTGGTTAACTCGGTCATCCACTTCATCACAGGTGACATTTGACACCCCCGGTCAACGGTCGGTGGGTTCCTCAGACACAACCCTCAGTTAGTGTTCCCTCCCCCTTAGAAGTATCCTATGCTGTGGGTTCAGCTCCACTTTTTAGACAGGACGTTCTACTAGAGGACAGTCAGCAGCTACTGCCCAGCCAAGAAGTTGAGGAGACACCCCCCGCTTCCTTTGCTAGGCGGGCAAGTAGTGATGAGGAGAGTGGCATGGTAGGTGGTGTTGGGAGTATTCAGGCTCCTGAAGCACACACTGTTAAGGAACCTGAGGAGGACATCAGTGACGTGCAGACAAAACTCAATGATGATGAAGCCAATCACACTTAGGAACCAGGTGCAGAAGGGGCTTCGTCATCATCAGGATGAAGAGGGTGGCAGGTTGCCCGTGAGGCAGCAGTTGAGCCAGCAAGGTGGTAGCATGGTTGGGAGTCAGCATGGTGGCAGCAGTGGGAAGTCTGGAGCCAAACATGCCCAGGGTAGACCACCTGCTTTGCAGCAGCCTACCTGCCTGGGAGGTAGTGGAACAGGGGTCCCTGGAGTCGGAAGCAGTAGCAGTCAGTCAGTGCAGACTGTTGGGGGGAAAATCACCTACTCTGCGGTGTGGCAGTTTTTCATCAAGTATCCGGAGGATGTTAACATGGCCACATGCAATTTAAAAAAATATCTTTAATCTTTTCAATTGTGAGGCCCTATGGTCTCGCCAGGCTGCTGCCATCTCCAGGCTGTGTCATTCTGTCACCATATGGTCTCCTCTTGCTGCTGCCACCTCCAGGCTTGGTCGTTCTGCTACATTTTGGTTTTCTCATGCTGGTGCCACCTCCAGGCTGTCATTGTGCCGCCATGTTGTCTCATGCTGCTTGCACATTACATAAAATATTTTATGTTAATCTATTTAAAATCTTCAATTTAAATTTTAAAATATATATTTAATCTTTTCAATTGTGAGGCCCTATGGTCTTGTCAGGCTGCTGCCACCTTCATGCTTGGTCATTCTGCCACAGGTCGCAGCAGACTAGGGGTGATTAGCAGCAGAAGTCGCAGCGAGAGGCCTGAGCTCCCGGTATCAGCTAGTGGTCGTGTCTCGACCAGCAACCCATCTGCCGTCATTGACTGGTTAACTCGGTCATCCACTTCATCACAGGTGACATCTGACACCCCCGGTCAACGGTCGGTGGGTTCCTCAGACACAACCCTCAGTTAGTGTTCCCTCCCCCTTAGAAGTATCCTATGCTGTGGGTTCAGCTCCACTTTTTAGACAGGACGTTCTACTAGAGGACAGTCAGCAGCTACTGCCCAGCCAAGAAGTTGAGGAGACACCCCCCGCTTCCTTTGCTAGGCGGGCAAGTAGTGATGAGGAGAGTGGCATGGTAGGTGGTGTTGGGAGTATTCAGGCTCCTGAAGCACACACTGTTAAGGAACCTGAGGAGGACATCAGTGACGTGCAGACAAAACTCAATGATGATGAAGCCAATCACACTTAGGAACCAGGTGCAGAAGGGGCTTCGTCATCATCAGGATGAAGAGGGTGGCAGGTTGCCCGTGAGGCAGCAGTTGAGCCAGCAAGGTGGTAGCATGGTTGGGAGTCAGCATGGTGGCAGCAGTGGGAAGTCTGGAGCCAAACATGCCCAGGGTAGACCACCTGCTTTGCAGCAGCCTACCTGCCTGGGAGGTAGTGGAACAGGGGTCCCTGGAGTCGGAAGCAGTAGCAGTCAGTCAGTGCAGACTGTTGGGGGGAAAATCACCTACTCTGCGGTGTGGCAGTTTTTCATCAAGTATCCGGAGGATGTTAACATGGCCACATGCAATTTAAAAAAATATCTTTAATCTTTTCAATTGTGAGGCCCTATGGTCTCGCCAGGCTGCTGCCATCTCCAGGCTGTGTCATTCTGTCACCATATGGTCTCCTCTTGCTGCTGCCACCTCCAGGCTTGGTCATTCTGCAACATTTTGGTCTCCTCATACTGGTGCCACCTCCAGGCTGTCATTGTGCCGCCATGTTGTCTCATGCTGCTGGCACATTACATAAAATATTTTATGTTAATCTATTTAAAATCTTCAATTTAAATTTTAAAATATATATTTAATCTTTTCAATTGTGAGGCCCTATGGTCTTGTCAGGCTGCTGCCACCTCCAGGCTTGGTCATTCTGCCACATTTTGGTCTCCCCCCCCCACAATAGTAGGCAGCTCCCCCCACAGACATACAACTTCCAGCCATATAGAGTGCATGGCTGGAGGCTGTATGTCTGTGTGCTGCCCCCCCCAGTGTTCCGGTCACCGCTCCTCCGGCCCGGGGTCACAATCTACTGGTATGGCCTATGAACCATAGCAGTAGTCCCGGGACTGGAGGAGCGGTGATCGGGACACTGTAGATGACGCGCCACCGGTCACTCACCAGGCCCCGGCCAGCGCTCGTCCTCCTGCGCCTCTATGGTTGTACACACGGGATGTCACTGACATCACGTGCGTACAACCATAGAGAGGTGGAGAAGCGCAGAAGGACCGGAGGAAGATCGCAGGAGGACCGGAGCAGGACGCATGGCGGTCGGGGAATGGTTATTGACCCGCGGACATCCTTATGTTCTGAAAATATTTTTCGGGACACAGGGATGTCCGGCATAGGGATACTTATGATTATCTTCCTGGCTCCTGTGTGCGGTGGCAGGCGGGGGCCGGCCAGAGCATGTAAAAACGTAATTCAAGTATACTAAAAACCAGGGTGCCTCCAGCTGTTGTGAAACTACAACTACCAGCATGCCCGGACAGCCTTTGCCGGTCCGGGCATGCTGGGAGTTGTAGTTTCACAACAGCTGGAGGCACCCTGGTTTTTAAGTATACTGTACAGTTATTAGTTAGTACATGCTCTGGCCGGCCCCTGCCTGCAGCCACACACAGGAGCCGGGAAGATAATCATAAGTATTCCTATGCCGGACCCCAATACCCGGCATATAAGACAACCCCCGACTTTTCAGAAGAAAATTCGGGGTTAAAAAGTCGTCTTATACGCCGGGATATACGGTATATCATTAATCTTTTCAATTATGAGGTCCTATGGTCTCGTTTGGCTGCTGCCACTTCCAGGCTTTCATTCTGCCACTATATGGTCTCCTCATGCTGCCGCCACTTTCAGGCTGTCATTCTGCCACTATATGGTCTCCTCATGATTCCGCCTCCTCCAGGCTGTGTCATTCAGCCACTATATGATCTCCTCATGCTGCTGGCACATGAAATAAAATCTTTTATGTCATTCTATTTAAAATCTATAATTGAAAATTTTAAAATATATCTCTAATCTTTTCAATTATGAGGCACTATGGTCTCGTCAGGCTGCTGCCACTTCCAGGCTGTCATTCTGCCACTATATGGTCTCTTCATGTTGCCACCAATTCTAGCCTGTCATTCTGCAACTATATGGTCTCATCATGCTGCCACCACTTCCAGGCTGTGTCATTCAGCCTCTATATGGTTTCCTCGTGCTTCCTCCTCCTTCAGGCTGTGTCATTCAGCCACTATATGGTCTCCTCATGCTGCTGGCACATTAAATAAAAATGTTTATGTTAATCTATTTAAAATCTTCAATTAAAATTTTAATTAATCTTTTCAATTATGAGGCCCTATGGTCTCGTCAGGCTGCTGCCACTTCCAGGCTGTCATTCTGCCACTATATGGTCTCCTCATGCTGCTGCCACTTCCAGGCTGTCATTCTGCCACTATATGGTCTCCTTATGCTGCTACCACTTCCAGGCTGTGTCATTCTGCCACTATATGGTCTCCTCGTGCTGCTACCACTGCTGCCACTTGGTCTCCACTGGCTCATGTCAGTTTTTTATAGGTTTTCAACCCAAATAAATTCATATCGATCACATTTTTTCTAAAAATTCTGCTAATGGGACAAAGGACATTTTTTAAAATAAAATTCAATCATTGCTAGTCCTCATATGTTACCTCTGGAATTACCACAAGAATCCAAAGAAGCAGGTTGTAATAAGAAAATTAAACCATGACTGATTAAATGAGACATTCAAAGTTTGATACGCAGTCTCGCAGTACCAGCCGTGTTTACTTACATGTGCATGGCTTTATATTTTAGTCAAGCACTTCATACTGCAAGGATCTACGCAGTAGCCCTCCCTGATCAGGCCTGCACCTCTGAGAGGGAGTACAAACTGACATACTAAAGTATAGCCGCTCTGTGGCCTTCATAGGCTGCTGCCACCTCCAGACTGTGTCATTGTGCTGCCATATGGTCTCCTCATACTGCTACCATATCCATGCTCTATCATAGTGCCCCCTATGATTTCCTCATGCTGCTGCAACCTCTAGGCTCTGTCATTTATTGTACTGCCACGTGATCTTGGCTGGGGCTGGGACAGGCGGTAGCTGGCCTCACGGCGGAATGCCAGCTCGATTTTAAGATACAATTATGAGCTTTTTCACTGCAGCAACCTCTAGCAGTATGCGCCCACTCATCCAATGGCGCAGAAGCTGAATGTGCTCCTCTCCAAGTTGCTGGGGCTGAAGTCCCTCCTTTTTTAAATGGACACTCAGTCATGAGCATGGGTTGCGCTAAGAGGCAGGGGCTGGGACAGGTGGTAGCTGGACTCGCAGCGGACCGCCAGCTCGATTTTAAGATACAAGTACAAGCTTTTTCACTGCAACAACTTATACAATGCAGCAATTATACACTATTGGAGCTGGAATTACCGCCGCTGCTGGCACCAGACTTGCCCTCCAATTGGTCCTCAAAAAAGGATTTCAAGTTTGCTCATTCCAATCACCAGGCTCTGTCATTGTGCCGCCGTTCGGCAATGATTCTAATAGCAACGCCTGTGATCTGCATGTCATAATGAATAACACTTACACAGCATTTGACTAACACAGTACACTCCCTATGCGTGTTACAACAAGACAAAGTGTTCTAAACCCCTATTGAGACTCTCTGTAGCCCGGAAATAGCCTTTTTTAATAGCGATTTGCCACAAATAAATTCGGACCAAACCGAATTTGGTCAAATCAAATTTTTTGAAAATTTGCTCATCTCTGATTAAAAGCCCTGGATATTCACATTAATATTGATGATGGGGCTAAACTACATAGCTGTGCAATGTCAGCCACATGGGCATGTAACAATTCATATGTCCATCTAAACATCTGCACATGACAACCTGGAAACTATAGTGCAGTTTTCCATTACTCTAGCAGTATTGCAAAATAATGTACAGTATCTTAACACTTTACAAGAGGTTAAACTTTAGAGATTCCTCAAGCACAGGCCTTAAAGTCTACAGAAATGATATTAGGATTTCACTTAATGTGTCTTTAACTCATACCGTGGATATATTGGCTCCCCACAAATCCAGCTGCATGAGCTCACCGCCTTACCTGGCCTCTTTCCAGACAACCCCTTAAACTGTGAGCTTGTAAGAATATGAAAGTCAAAGCAGTGAATGCAGACACACAGAGAAATGTCACACAACACGTCTGTTACAGAGGGCTTGTCACTGAAACACTCAATGCATTACGCTTGATAGGTGCTTATATCTTTTCTATCATGGATTTTGAGCAGCGACTTCAGGTATCATATTGCAAGTCTCTGCTCTATGTAGCATGGCCCCTTTCCTATGCTACCGTGGCATGATTCCAGTTCCACACACAGAGCCTCTTTATGCTCAACATCTACTGGTACTCAAGGACCTTGCCCATTCCTCCATATGTGTGGAGGATGGGGGGCAGGAAATCATTTTAACTAAACTAGATTTATTTTCAGACTCACACCATGGAGAATCTACCTGTAAATAGTTCTACAGCTCCATTTACTGTAGTAACACACACCGTGTTCGTAACTAAATGTTCCAAATGCTTGCCAGCGGAGTACCCCTTTAACACTAGAACTCTGCCTACACCTTTGTGCTTCCTCTGACCTAGATCATGTAGGCAGCTCCAGCCTTGAATCCATCCAGATGTTGCAGCAAAAATGATATTAGTCCAATATTATGTTGTCAAAACTGATGAGAACTGGTGTTAAAAGTCAAACCCACTGTGTGATGAACAGCATTGCATATACAATATTCATTCTGCAGTTGTCAATCTGTCAAGTGACCAAGAGAGGGCATTCACCTTTTTTATTGTAATGAATATTTTCTTTCTCTCACTGACAGTATTAACTTCCCTAGGGCGGATAATCAAACAGAAGCAGCCACACAGCAAACATACACTGTTCAGTACTGGCACAAGGAAGTGATGGAATATGAACAAGGGTAGAAAAGCCGATATTACACTGGACTTCAGGGAGCCCAGTGCAACAATAACAGCATGTTATGTGGGTTATAGGATTCTTTACAGTAATATTGTATTCTTCAACTTTATCTAAACTAAGAAAACTGTAAAATAACCATGCTGTTCTGGAAATATAAAAAGATGGTATCCTATAAACAAATTGGTTTGTGTGTCCTTATGTGAATCGGTCATTGCCCTTCCCTGAATACTGCCACACACTGTACCCCTGAATATAATACTGCCCCACACTGTACCACTGAAAATAATTCTACCACACACTGTACGCCCTGAATATAATACTGCCACACACTGGGCCCCTGGTAATACTACTGCCACACACTATTCCCCTGCAATATTACTGCCACACGCTATTCTCCTGCAATATTACTGCCACACGCTATGCCCCCCAAATACATTTTCGACAAACACTGTGCCCTGTACTGACTAATAGTACCTCTGTGCCCCAAATACTTGATGCCACTGTATCCCAGAGTTATTTATGCCTCTGTGCCCCCAGAATTAATCATGCCACTGTGCCCCAGAATTAATCATGCCACTGTGCCCCCAGAATTAATTGTGCCACTATGCCCCCAGAATTAAGGATGCCACTGTGCCCTCAGAATTAATTATGCCCCTGTGCTGCACAAAATTAATGATGCCACTGTGCCCCCAGAATTAGTGATGCCACTGTGCCACACAGAATTAGTGATGCCATTGCGCCCCCCAGAATTAGTGATGCCACTGTGCCCCCAGAATTAACGATGCCAGTGTGCCCGCAAAATTAATGATGCCACTGTGCCCCCAGAATTAATGATGCACTGTGCCCCCAGAATTGATGCCACTGTGCCCCCAGAATTGAAGCCACTGTGCCCCTAGAAGTACCGTATATACTCGAGTATAAGCCGAGTTTTTCAGCACGATTTTTCGTGCTGAAAACACCCCCCTCGGCTTATACTCGAGTGAACTCCCCCACCCGCAGTGGTCTTCAAACCTCAACTTCCAGGGGTTTCAAAACTACAACTCCCAGCAAGCCAGGGCAGCCATCGGCCCTCCGGGCTTGCTGGGAGTTGTAGTTTTGAAACCTCCGGAGGTCCGCAGGTTGAAGACCACTGCGGCCTTCAACATCATCCAGCCCCCTCTCACCCCCTTTAGTTCTGAGTACTCACCTCCGCTCGGCGCTGGTCCGGTCCTGCAGGGCTGTCCGGTAAGGAGGTGGTCCGGTGAGGAGGTGGTCCGGGCTGCTATCTTCACCGGGGAGGCCTCTTCTAAGCGCTTCGGGCCCGGCCTCAGAATAGTCACGTTGCCTTGACAACGACGCAGATGCGTCGTTGTTAAGGCAACGGCTCTATTCCGGGCCGGAAGCGCGGAGAAGAGGCGCCCCCGGTGAAGATAGCAGCCCGGACCACCTCCTCACCGGACCACCTCCTTACCGGACAGCCCTGCAGGACCGGACCAGCGCCGAGCGGAGGTGAGTACTCAGAACTAAAGGGGGTGAGAGGGGGCTGGATGATGTTGAAGGCCGCAGTGGTCTTCAACCTGCGGACCTCCGGAGGTTTCAAAACTACAACTCCCAGCAAGCCCGGACAGCCGATGGCTGCCCGGTTTTGCTGGGAGTTGTAGTTTTGAAACCTCTGGAGGTCCGCATGTTGAAGGCCGCAGTGGTCTTCAACCTGCGGACCTCCGGAGGTTTCAAAACTACAACTCCCAGCAAGCCCGGACAGCCGATGGCTGCCCGGGCTTGCTGGGAGTTGTAGTTTTGAAACCTCTGGAGGTCCGCAGGTTGAAGACCACTGAGGGCGAATGATGAGAAGAGGATGATGAAGGGGGGGGGTGTGGGGATGATGAAGGGGGGTGGGGATGATGAAGGGGGGGGGGTGTGGGATGATTACAAGGGGATGATGAAGGGGGGATGTGTGGGATGATGACAAGGGGATGATGAAGGGGGGATGTGTGGGATGATAAGGGGATGTGTGGGATGATGACAAGGGGATGATGAAGGGGGGATGTGTGGGATGATGACAAGGGGATGATGAAGGGGGGATGTGTGGGATGATAAGGGGATGTGTGGGATGATGACAAGGGGATGATGAAGGGGGGATGTGTGGGATAAGGGGATGTGTGGGATGATGACAAGGGGATGATGAAGGGGGGATGTGTGGGATGATGACAAGGGGATGTGTGGGATGATGACAAGGGGATGATGAAGGGGGGATGTGTGGGATGATAAGGGGATGTGTGGGATGATGACAAGGGGATGATGAAGGGGGGATGTGTGGGATGATGACAAGGGGATGATGAGGATGTTAATGACGGGTCTGGATGATGACAGGGGGGGATGAGGTATTTCCCACCCTAGGCTTATACTCGAGTCAATAACTTTTCCTGGGATTTTGGGTTGAAATTAGGGGTCTCGGCTTATACTCGGGTCGGCTCATACTCGAGTATATACGGTAATGATCCTGCTGTGCCCCCAAAATTAATGATGCCACTGTGCCCCCAGAATTAATGATCCTGCTGTGCCACACAGAATTAATTATGCCACTGTGCCCCCAGAATTAATGATGCCACTGTGTTGCACAAAATTAATAATGCCACTGTGCCCCCAGAATTAGTGATGCCACTGTGCCCCCAGGATTAATGATGCCACAGTGCTTATAGAATTAATGATGCCACTGTGCCCTCAGAATTAGTTATGCCGCTGTGACCCCAGAATTAATGATTCCACTGTTCCCCCAGAATTAATGATGCCACTGTGCCCCCAGAATTAATTGTCTCTGTGCCCCCAGAATTAATTGTCACTGTTCCCCCAGAATTAATGATGCCGCTGTGCCCCCAGAATTAATGATGCTGCTGTGCCCCAGAGTTATTTATGCCACTGTGTCCCCAGAATTAATTATGCCCCGGTGCCCCCAAAATAAAGGATGGCCCCCCAGAATGAAGGATACCACTGTGCCCCTACAAGAACGTTGCCACTGTGACTCTCCAGCTGTTGGAAACTACAACTCCCATCATGCACAGACTGAAGGTCATGATGGGAGCTGTAGTTCTGATATGGATTTTATCAGATACCTTGTAACTATCTTACTCCCGGACAAATCCGTATACAGAATTCTTTATACCAAAGTATACCAAAGTAAATCAAACAGAGCCATGTCAGTTTGTTAATACTTCAAAGTTCCACTTCCTCTGAGCTTTATTGCAAACCGTTCAACCTTATATCACCATTGCAATTAACATAAGTTCCCACCCTCACTGGGGAGCTGTTCTTAGTCCTAGCATGCCATATAAGGTATAGTCCTTTGTTAAACTTCAGTGGGCTTCAGTGGGTATTGGCCAGTAACTTCTTCTACTCGATGGTGGGATGAAACAGGAAGGAGCAGAGTAGCAAGAGGAGAATGGAAGCTTTTTGTCCCAAAATGGCCATTTTATGTTGCATATATATATTCACACACATATATGTCCATTACAGTTCTACAACAACTGGAGAGTCACAGGTGGGGGAACACAAACTTATACTGTAGAGCTTGGCTCCCGTCCCAGGTCCCACTCTGCTCCGCTGCTCTGGCCTCTTCTAGTCAGGCCTGGCCAGAGCAGATCATGCAGGCAGTGCTAATCGTGCTGCCTGCATCATAGGAGAAGCACCAGGCGGGCGGGCAGGAAACACAGTGTTCCCTCTCTCCGGGCTGCAGATATTCATTTGTATCGAAGTCTTAAAGACACCTATACAAATTAATGAGGGGAGATCCATCCGGTGGTCCGGATGACTGGCGGCCGTGGTCCGGTCCACCAGTTGAGTACCCCTGGCCTAGTGGCTTCCTCTAAAGCTTTGGTGGCAATTACAATCATCTCTGTAAGTGGCTGTCACTGAATTTTTGGTTATTTGGTTCAGATTTACTGTAGGGGTGAGCCTCGCTTAGAGTATGTGTGAACTGTGATGCATTTTGTTACCTGCATTAGTGAGAAATAACTAAGGTTGGATAGCAAAATTTGGGGCCCCACTCCGCCATGCCCACCTTTCAGCAGCAAGTTTAGAACATGAAAAGCCTATGATCATTTTCTTCTCTACTGTACTGTTCGTGCATCCCTAACTCAGTAATTCCCAGCACTGTGATATCATGGTATAGAGATAGTACACCTACTGATTATTAAAAAGATATACATCACTCAGTATAGGTCTGAGAGGGTAATGTGTTTCCTTGAGAGACCACCAAGCTGGTGTACGAAGAATTAGAAACTGGGCCATGTGGGGGGAAAAACATATGCAAATTAGCTCTCCTCAGAAGGGAAAGAGTTGGTCTTCTAGTGCTATCTATTGGAGGTGGAATTCCCGTAAGTCAATGCTCCACCCTTGAAAGAGCCTTGATACATCACAAGGGATTATCAACCAAACAAGAATCTCCTCCAAAAAAAGAAAAGTCTGTTTTAAGGTTCTTGTCCTTTGTCAGTATGGACGAGGGTTCTGGCTGGTTTGGTGAAATAGATGACTTACAAGAAAACAACCTAAATAGATGCCACTAGAGAGCCAGGTCTTTCCTTCTGGAGTAGAGTTACTTTGCTGCTTCAAAAAAGTTGTAGCACAAGAATAATTCTCACAGTGGTGTCAAAGCACAAGCAAAATGCAAATAGTCACCCTACAGCTTAAAGATGATGTGCACACAGTGATATCAGAACCCCCAAAAAGTGCACACAAATATACCATCATACTCTGCATAAGGGTTAATATCTAGTTTCTCCTAGACTGGAAGCACATATCAAGGTGAACATGGTAATTTGTTTACACTGGTGTGGTTATGTGTGGTGGACATTGTTGCTGTGGCTTTTGGCCTGTGGGGTGGCTAGCTAGGTCTCGCAGTAGTGGGGCTACTGAACCACAGGGACATTCCTACTAAGTGCACTGGTGTTGTGGTGATGGTGGTCTCCACCCAGCTCCAAGCCAATCAAGTTAGGGACCCACTTGTATCAGGTGACCGTGAAGTGGCAAGTAGGCTTGTACAGTTTGGTCAATATGTAAACTAACTACCTTATGTAAGTTGCTTAAATTGTGCTGAGAAGCAATAGATTAAAAATGTGCTATGGCCACAATCAAGATGTGTGAAGAAACATATTAGTACAGACTTCGAACTTTTTTAAAATTAAAAGAAAACCGCTATACACAGATGGACATTTACTTTTAAGTTTACTATGGTTGTCTGGCCTTAACCCCTTAACGACGAGCGCCGTAAATGTACGTCCTGGTGAGGTGGTACTTAACGCACCAGGACGTACATTTATGTCCTAAGCATAACCGCGAGCATTAGAGCGATGCCCGAATCATGCGCGGCAAGTCCCAGCTGCTGATCGCAGCCAGGGACCCGGCCGTAATGGCGGACACCCACGATCCCGCGGATGTCCAACATTAACCCCTCAGATGCCGTGATCAATACAGATCAGTGCAGTGTCCTATACATAGCACTGAACAGTATTAGTAATCGAGTGATTGCTATAAATAGTACCCTATGGGGACTATTAACCTGTTCAGGACACAGGGCGTATGCATATGCCCTGCATCCCGAGTCCTTAAGGACTGAGGGCGTATGGATATGCCCGTGGGAATTCCTTCCCTGCCGCTAGCTGGTTGGGGACCGGATCGGGATGCCTGCTGAAATCATTCAGCGGGCATCCCGGCACATCCCCCAGGGGGGTCCGGAGACCCCCCCATGTCGGCGATCGGAGAAAATCGCATGTCAATTCAGACATGCGATTTTCTCCAATTCCGGGCTGATCGGGTCTCTGGTGACCCGATCAATCGGAAAATAGGGCTGATCGAATTTTTCAGCGACAGCCCCGATCAGCCTAAGGGATAGGAGTGAGGTCGCAGAGCTGCGATCTCCTCCTATCACATGCCATTAGCAGAACGGAGTTCTGAACAATGGCAGCGCAGGACAGGGGGTTGCCATGGCAACCCCCCGTTCTGCCCGCCCCTGGATGTCGAGGGGATCGTGGGAAGAAGATGGAGGCCATAACTGCAGGAAAAGAGGCCTGGGGACCCGGGATTGTTGTAGTTGTAGTTTTGCAACATCTGGAGGGTCACAGTTTGGAGACCACTGTTACAGTGGTGCCCAAACGGTAGCCCCCCAGATGTTGCCAAACTACAACTCTCAGCATGCCTGGACTGCCCAGGCATGCTGGGATTTGTAGTTCTGTAACATCTGTCCCTTCAGATTTAGCAATTTTCATGAATTTTTTGAAAATTGCTGCTCTACTTTGAAGCCCTCTAATTTTTTCAAAAAGCAAAAATATGTCCATTTTATGATGCCAACATAAAGTGGACATATTGTATTTGTGAAGAAAAATAAAATTTATTGTGAATATCCATTTTCCTTACAAGTAGAGAGCTTCAAAGTTAGAAAAATGCTCAATTTTCTAAATCTTCATGAAATTTGGGGATTTTTCACCAAAAAAGGATGCAAGTAGCGCCGAAAATTTACCACCAAAATAAAGTAGAATATGTCATGAAAAAACAATCTCAGAATCAGAATATTTGGTAAAAGCGTTTTCGCGTTATTAATTTATAAAGCGATGGTGGTCAGAATTGCAACAAAGGGCTCAGTCCTTAAGGTGAAAAAGAGCTGCGTCCTTATGGGGTTAAAGTGTAAAAATAAAAGTAAAAAGATAAAGTAAAAAAAATGAAAAACCCCCTCCCCCAATAAAAATGTAAATTGTCCCCTTTTCCCTATTTCACCCCCAAAAAGTGTTAAAAAAATATTTTATATACATATTTGGTATTGCCGCATGCGTAAATATCCCAACTATTAAAATAAAATGTTAATGATACCGTACGGTGAACGGCGTGAACGTAAAAATAAAAAAAGTCCAAAATAGATGCTTTTTTATAACATTTTAGTCCCAAAAAAATTTATAAAAATTGATTAAAAGTTCTATATAAGCAAATATGGTATCAATAAAATGTACAGATCATGGCACAAAAATGAGCCCTCATACCGCCGCTTATACGAAAAAATGAAAAAGTTATAGGTCTTCAAATTAGGGGGATTTTAAACGTACTAATTTGGTAAAAAAGTTTGCGATTTTATTTAAGCGCAACAGTAATAGAAAAGTATGTTATCATGGGTATAAATTTAATCGTATTGACCCAAAGAATAAAGAACACATGTCATTTTTACCGTAAATTGTACGGCGTGAAAACAAAATCTTTGTAAATTAGCAAAATTGCGGTTTTCTTTTTAATTTCACCACACAAATTGGGTTGCTGGGTTGCGCCATACATTTAATGGTAAAGTGAGTGATGGCATTACAACGGACAACTGGTCACGCAAACAACAAGCCATCATACTAGTCTGTGGATGAAAATATAAAAGAGTTATGATTTTTTGAAGGCGAGTAGGAAAAAACGAAAACATAAAAATTAAATTGTCTGCGTCCTTAAAGGAGTAGTCCAGTGGTGATTCAGTGGTGAGCAACTTATCCCCTATCCTAAGGATAGGGGATAAGATGCAGATCGCGGGGGGTCCGACCGCTGGGGCCCCCTGCGATCTCCTGTACTGAGCCCCGACAGCCCGCGGGAAGGGGGCGTGTCGACCTCCGCACGAGGCGGCGGCCGACACGCCCCCTCAATACAACTCTATGGCAGAGCCGAAGCGCTGCCTTCGGCAATCTCCGGCTCTGCCATAGAGATGTATTGAGGGGGCGTGTCGGCCGCCGCCTCGTGCGGGGGTCGACACCCGCTATCTCGGCGGAGAGCCGGGGCCCCGTACAGAGAGATCGCAGGGGGCCCCAGCGGTCGGACCCCCCGCGATCTCAAACTTATCCCCCATCCTTAGGATAGGGGATAAGTTTTTCACCACTGGACTACCCCTTTAACGCCCAAATGGGCTGCGTCCTTAAGGGGTTAAAGTCTAATCATTATATAGTGAAAACTATCTCATTTTGTAATTTGTTTTCTTCTTGCCTGTCTTTGCTGTTTCTGAAGGCAGTCAGGGAATTAAAGTATTCTTGTTTACTTCCAGCGCTGACAATAGGTCCTATCTTAGTGCTGCTCACAGAGTTTGTTACAATGTATCAGTGTAGATAGCAGCCATTAGCCTAGAGGCCAGGGCATGAGAGTGATTTGTGCTGCTGTGTTTAGCTGGCAGACAATTGCCTTGCCTGTGGATAGGTTGTTATAAAAGGCAGAGACCTAGTGGACATGATTTTGATAATATAGCAGTAAAGTCTTGGAGAAATCAAATTCCCCACTGACTCCTAGCAGCCATCGGCAGACATAGGCTTTTACAACAGTTCTTTTCAGCTCATAAATTGAGCAATCCTGGTAACATAAGTATACTGTAGAATTGCTTTGAATGCAGTTCCCTATTGTAGGTTTAACAGAAGTGAACCTATTCTTGGTATGTGCACACACCTGAGCTTAGTGTGTAGGACAAGCAATCTCTTCCATCCTTGGTCCAAAGACAGTCATCAGGCCGTACATCACATGCTCAACCCACAGAAAATCTTCTTATGGAGAGTCAATAGCATAACCTGCTAAGATTTTCACCTGTCAAGAAAAAACAGACCATGTATACGAAAAAATATTGTCATGCAAAATTTAAATCTAGAAGTTTTGTTTTAATACTAATAAAGTATATCATGTACTGTATTTATACAATACATTACATTTATACAAATTGTATTCTGTATTTTTCTATTTTGATTGTTCATACTTAATCTCATAATAGGAACTTTTTGTCTATGGGCTCATTAACACTTTTGCATGAATATTCCGATCAAATGCCAATGCATAATAAAGATCATTATTTTTATCATTTGTTCTGTTTAATTTTTTGTTCTGTATTCTACCTCTTTTGTTCCATGTTTTGCTATAATTTAGTTTTCATCTTTATTTCTTCCCTCTTTTAATTAAGAATTAACTCTCACTAACAATTAGGCTTTGTTGGAATTGTGTCAGAGTATAATGCTGTATCAGAATGTGCTTTTAAAAGTTGAATGCTTTGTAATATACTGTATCTTATCAGAATTTTTTTTCTCTTTCTACTATTATTAGGACTCCCCCCTCACTCAAAACTCATCATTGCAACATAGCGGAGAAGTTTGTGGAAACATACGGTGGAACATTTCTGGGGTATGATACCAAACATCAGTACCTGGTACTGATTTTCTTTATATGTAGCACAGGTGGAAGATTTAGCAGCATTTAGCCAAATAGTTTACCATTGTGAAGGAGAGAAACTATTACCCAAATATGCCTCCCATTTATCCATATATGAGTGACGAACGCCATCCCTGCCCTCGCTCCCTCATATTTTTTGGGATTGTCCCTTACTATGTACTTTTTGGGGTCTTCTTGATAGGAATAGGGGGTTATAGTTCCCTTAGATCCCATAATATATCTACTTAACCTTTTACCTACAACCCTGACTAAAACTCAAACTAGACTCCTCTTGCATATACTGACGGCTGCTAAATGAATTATAGCTTTTTGGTGGAAGAAATCAGATGCCCCACCTATCACTGCATTGCTTGACAGAATTCGGGAAATAAGACTCATGGAATATCTCTCCGTCATTATTGATAATACTCATCCTCAATTTCAGAAAATTTGGCAGATGTGGGACACTTTTAACAATACATAAATCCTCTGTCTTCTTAAAAAGGCTCTAGGAGACCATGTGAAATAAGTTCTCTTTCTTAATTTTTTTTTTCATCTTACATTCTATTATTTTTATTCTTTTTATGTAAATTATTTTTATCTTTTTCTTTTCTTTTTTTCTTTAGTGTTGTAGTCGCTAATAGCTACTGATTTTGAAATACTGTGATAATACCTCATTTGAATACACTTATAATACTTAAACCTGGTGACAACTTATATTATCATTGTTCAGTAGATGTTTGTTACATATGGTCATATGTATATCTTGTACTTTTTTTCTTGTGTAAAAATGAAAAAAAATTCATAAATTAAAAACAAAAAAACAACAACTCATCATTCGAGCACAACTGGAGCTGGCACAAGTCTGTGGAGTGGGGAGGGCAGGGGAGGAGGTGGAGAGGCTGGAGATAGACAGATGTATTTAAGGAGACACTGAGAGACTATAAAGGTTTATAGAGAGTATTAGATATCTCCCAGTGCTTGATTCAGAGCATAGACTGCTTAGTACTGCTCTATAATGTCTTCAATGTTGCTTCTTCAATTGTGCTATAAAGAAATTTTAAAGCAGGATCCCCTCTTCTCTGGGTCTGTAGAATTTATGAGGGCATCCTAAAGTTTAGTCTTCTCCCTAACATTAAATAAGGGGCATGCAGAGGGAAACTGGGAAAAAATGCCACATACAAGTTCTATAATATCCAGAAGTAGTGCACCCACACAACAGGTACACTTTTAAAGTCAGTCAAAAGACAGCACTCCACTTGCAATTCACTGTAGTCTTTTGACAGCACACTAGTCCTGGAAATACCCTGTGCCATTGTGACATCACACAACACCACTATGCTCTGTGAAATTTCATAATAATAATGTTTGCTTGGTTCTGCAATGAGGCAATAATGCAATGTACCAGTTTTAAAGGAAATCTACATTAGTAAAGGCTTGTAGTACGAGTGATGCTGATGACAATGGTTTGTACCATTTCCTGATGCATGGCTCTGTTGCTCCATTATTCTCTGTTTTCTGATTATGCAAATTAATAAAGTGGCTTAGTGCACACAGGGCATTTCTAAATCCCAAGTGCAGCCTGATGCCCGGCCTGGATATTCAGAGTAAACGCCCCCTGCCAAGTGCTGATCCTCCTCTTCTGTGAAATATCTCTCACAAGCAGAAAGATTTCCCTTCATGTGTCCTGTCTGAGATGGTTGCCCATGCGCAGCTGTGGCCACAAGCAAGAGAAGTGAAATCTTTCAGCTCACAAGAGATTTCACAGCAGAGGAGGATCAGCATATGGAAAGAGGGCATTACTCTGAAGATCCATGCCAGAGGTCACCATGTATCAGGGGCTTAGGAATGCCCCTCGTGCACAAGCAAGCAGCCATTTAATTAGCAAAATAAGAAATTTGGGAATAACAAAGCAATGGAGGCACACGTTGGAAAACGGTAAATGTTATCATCAGTATTACCTGCATTACAAGCCTTTATCAATAGGTAAGTGCGAATGATGCTGATGACAAATTCCCTTTAAAATTTCAACAGATCTCCCATAAAATATAGCATATTACTTAGATTATTGGACATGGGGGGGGAGGGGGGTTGTTGTCAATTGTTCATGTAGCCCTCGTATTTTCAAATTTTTCTATAGGTTACCAGTGTCTTTCTACTAAGAGGGTAAGATCTGCTGTATTTTTTTAAGGAAATCTGTCATCTGCATCTTCCTCTTTTTCTTAATATGTTAATGCAGGTGCTTGGTCTATGGCGTTCTTAATTCTTCATAGAAAATGCTTCCTCCCCTGTCTTTGAACCTCCTATGCTGCACAATGGAGCTCCACTCTGCATCTAGATACCATTCCTCCGCAGCTGGCTGTAGGAGACATGGAGTGAAATCTCTCCACTCGTGAGAGACATTTCACAGTGGAGGAGAAGGGTGTAGATGCAGAGTCGAGCTCCATTCTGCAGCTGAGGAGACTAAGCTCAGGGGAGAAAGTGTTTCATAAGAGATAAGCCAAGTCACCCCCAGATGCACCAAGCTCCTGCATGAGCATATTAAGAAAAAGAAAAATGTCAGCGGAATGGAGGCCCGGATGTGGGAATGGTAAGTATCGTCACCTGCACTACCGGCCTATTCCAATAGGTTAGTGGGAGTGATACTGATGGCAGATTCCCTTTAAGAGGATATCAGAATTGGTAATATATTTCATATACTGTATAACAATGATACTTAAAGTGTACCTGTCATTTGCTAAAGTTTTTTCTATAATGTAGAAACAAACATTATATCCATATTTGTAATATACATTGGTTAAAAATTGTGTATATTGGTGGGTGAAAAAGTCCTAGCTTGTCCCTGCAGCTACTGTCTGTGTGTCTCTGTGCAGAGACAAAATACAGTTAGTGGGGGCAGAGAAGCAGGACTCTGTACACTGAGGAAAAGCAGGGCTCTGTACACTGAGGACAAGCGGGGCTCTGTACACTGAGGACAAGCGGGGCTCTGTAAACTGAGGACAAGCGGGAATGTGTAAACTGAGGACAAGGGGGGATGTGTAAACTGAGAACAAGCAGGGATGTGTAAACTGAGGACAAGCGGGGCTCTGCTCACTGTGGACAAGCGGGTCCCTGTACACTGAGGACAAGCAGGGCTCTGTGCACTGAGGACAAGCCGGGCTCTGTACACTGAGGACAAGCAGGGCTCTGTACACTGAGGACAAGCAGGGCTCTGTGCACTGAGGACAAGCAGGGCTCTGTGCACTGAGGACAAGCAGGGCTCTGTGCACTGACAAGCAGATTTCTGTGCACTGAGGACAAGCAGGGCTCTGTACACTGAGGACAAGCAGGGCTCTGTACACTGAGGACAAGCGGGGCTATGTACACTGAGGACAAGCGGGGCTCTGTAAACTGAGGACAAGCGGGAATGTGTAAACTGAGGACAAGCGGGGATGTGTAAACTGAGGACAAGCGGGGATGTGTAAACTGAGGACAAGCGGGGCTCTGTTCACTGTGGACAAGTGGGTCTCTGTACACTGAGGACAAGCAGGGCTCTGTACACTGAGGACAAGCAGGGCTCTGTCCACTGAGGACAAGCAGGGCTCTGTGCACTGAGGACAAGCAGGGCTCTGTGCACTGAGGACAAGCAGGGCTCTGTGCACTGACAAGCAGATTTCTGTGCACTGAGGACAAGCAGGGCTCTGTACACTGAGGACAAGCAGGGCTCTGTACACTGAGGACAAGCGGGGCTATGTACACTGAGGACAAGCGGGGCTCTGTAAACTGAGAACAAGCGGGAATGTGTAAACTGAGGACAAGCGGGGCTCTGTTCACTGTGGACAAGCTGGTCTCTGTACACTGAGGACAAGCAGGGCTCTGTACACTGAGGACAAGCAGGGCTCTGTACACTGAGGACAAGCAGGGCTCTGTACACTGAGGACAAGCAGGGCTCTGTACACTGAGGACAAGCAGGGCTCTGTACACTGAGGACAAGCAGGGCTCTGTACACTGAGGACAAGCAGGGCTCTGTACAATGAGGACAAGCAGGGTTCTGTACACTGAGGACAAGCAGGGCTCTGTACACTGAGGACAAGCAGAGTTCTGTGCAGTGAGGCTCTGTGACACATTCCCAGCACACACAGCAGGCTTATTGACAAGCCAGGAGCATGAACAGAGTCCTGCATGTCCACCCACACTTCCTGCATTTTGTCTCTGTACAGAGACACGCAGGCAATATCTGTAGGACAGCATAGCATTTTACAAATATACATATAATGTTATCATTTACATTATATAAAAACTTTTTGCAAATGACAGGTAAAATTTAAAATAATAAACATAATACTTTAATATCTATACAGGTTTAGCTGTTTACAAAGAACAGAAATAGATCTGATATTCATTAAGTGAAGTCAACTGGTAGCCCCTTCCTGCATGTGAACAAAAAATTATGTCGTAACTGTGTAATCTTCTTACCACAATAAAATGTAATGGTGCTTCCTGAAGAATATGTGGGCACAGAAGCTGGGCTAAGAGGTGCCTGTAGCCTTTAAAGGGTTAATTCTAAAAGTGTACTTACAGTATTGAGGTGAATAAATGAATATACTATGGCAAATTTACTTTCATGCCAGTTACAGAGCAAGTGTGGGAATTTAAAGAAAACATTCCTTCTGCTGAGATTTGATGCCTGCACATTTTATATTCCATTAGATGCACTAAAGGTATGTTCACACTGAGGAAATTCTGCAGCGAGAGACTGGTTCCCAACACTGTATAGCGCTGCACCTGATTACCCAATCACATGACCAATAAGTCTAGAATTCATGGAGACTGTCCTAGATACTTTCCTGAAATGTTACACATGCTCTGTGATAGAGGAGGAGATCAATAATACATGCGTTCTGTCTGACAGTATTTTCCGTAGTAGTAATAACAATAATAATGAGGAGGATGGAGAAACTGATGATCATGATAATAATTATAAAAATAATTCATTTATATAGTGCCACCATATTCAGCAGTGCTGTACAGAAACTAGTATCATTCAGATTGGTCTCTGTTCCCATTGAGGCTCACAATCTAAACTTCAAAGTAACATATATCAGTATGTTTCGTAGTGTGGGAGGGCTCCCACGTTGTGCAAACTTTTCGTAGAGAACAACACTCTAAAAGATAGCTATTTACAAGTAGCTGCTGATTTTCTGCCTTAAATGGGCACTGTCAGATTCAGATTCTACATCTTGTCAAAACATGAACCTCTTTTACCCCTTAAGGACCAGGGGTTATTCTGTTTTTGGGCTTTATTTTTTCCTCCTTACCTTTAACCTCTTAAGGACCCAGGACGTACGGGGACATCCCTGCACCCTGGGCTTTAAGGACCCAGGACGTCCCCGTACATCCTGGCGTTTTCCGGTCCCTTCCGCGCCGGGCAGAGATCGGAACGGCATGTCTGCTGATATCCTTCAGCAGGCATGCCGTGCAAATGCCGAGGGGGGTCCTGGGACCCCCGCATGTCAGCGATCGCCAGAGATTGCTTGCGAAATCACGCAAGCGATCTTCGACGATTCGGGTAATTCGGGTCACTTGTGACCTGATGACCTGGAAATAAATGGTGATCGGCGGTGTACAATTACACCGCCAATCACCTGCTGTTGCTGGGGAGCGGTGATAATACTGTCACCGCCCCAGCAATGCTGCTATTGGCTGGCGATCGTCCAGCCAATAGCAGAGCGGCAGAGGAGGGGTTAACGGTCCCTTCCCGCTGCTGCACACGCTCTTTTCGTTCAGTCAGCAGGTGCAGCAGCAGGAAGAGGACTGTTGATCCCCCCTCAGAGCTCCGGAGCCCCCTCAGGAGCCTTAGAATAGGGAGATCTGATTGCAGGGACAGGTAGGAGTAAATAAGTAACACAGTGAAATAAAAGTTAAAAAAAAGTTAAGCAAAAAGTTAAAAAAAAAGTAGGCCGACACTAGTATGAGTGGCAATGCCGCTCGTAATAGGAGTCCGGCCCCCCAGACAAGTGCACCGGAGGCCCCCAGAGGATTATCAGCCACGGATTCCTGAGTATGTTGGCGACTCAGGAATCCGGATTGACACGGCTGGCTTCACTGATCTGGACTTTTAAAAGTTTTTTTTTCAGTGACAGCCTGGTCAATCACATGGTGGAGCAAACGAACTTGTATGCCCAGCAGTTCATTGCCCAACACCCCGATTCCTTTTTGGCCAGGTCCAATGAATGGCGCGCCATTGATGCACGGGAAATGAGGACCTTTTGGGGCCTCACGCTGCATATGGGCCTGGACAAAAAACCAAGTGTCCGTCATTACTGGAGCTGGGACGTCCTCTATCAGACCCCGCTTTACAGTATGGCGATGACACGGGAGCGGTACAAGGCGATTCGGAAATGCCTGCATTATGCAGAGAATTGACACGCCCCCTGACGAAGCACAGGCGAAACGTACGTTGGGGTAGGAGGAGGTAGGTGTGTGGCTGCATGGCAGGAGGACTTTATGGTGTCTCATTCATTTCTCACTTGGTTACTCTCTGTTTATTGTATTCTTTCCCATTTGGGACATTCTTTGATGTGTCACTGTTACATTAATTGTTACCCATATGTTTATAGCCATCTTGTACTGATATCCAGTGACCTCTTCCATGTTTACATTTGCATTTTCTATGGTACACCAGTTATTCCCTGTACTCCATGTAGGGCCACACCACTTGCCTGCTCCCATCTTCTGTGACTGCCATTGTAGTGCCTTATTTTATTCTCTTCTTATTTTTATTGTATGTATTTTTTGCATATGTGTTAATAAAAGTCATTTTACATGATTTGGTTCTATTTTGTTGGTAGTGTTATGTTGTAGCGGACCAGCCGTGGTTTCTTTACTTAGTTGCTGTGTATGTATGAATTATATTATGCAGAGAATGCGGCATGTCCGCCCCGAGGTGATCCCGCCCATGACCGGCTTTACAAAGTGATGCCGGTCATCGATCACTTTGGCGCCAAATTTTTGGAGGCCTACGTACCGCTCAGGGACTTCTCGGTAGATGAGTCTCTCATCAGTTTTAAGGGGAGACTCATCTTCCGCCAGTATATTCCCTCGAAGCGGGCGTGATATGGCGTGAAGCTCTATAAACTCTGCGAGAGTACCTCCAGGTACACTTGCAGGTTTAGAGTATATGAGGGACGAGATTCCCGTATTGAACCCCCAGATTGTTCCCCCACTCTGGGTGTTAGCGGGAAAATCGTTTGGGACCTTATGTACCCATTGCTGGATAAGGGTTTCCACGTATATGTGGATAACTTTTATACCAGCATCCCTCTGTTCAAATCCCTTTCCGCCAGATCCACGTCCGCTTGTGGGACCGTGCGGAAGAATCAGAGAGGCCTCCCTCTAAATTTTGTTAAGACGCCTATCCCCAAGGGTGAGTCCCGTGCCCTGACCCATGATAACCTGTTGTTGGTCAGGTATAAGGATAAGAGGGATGTCCTTATACTCACCACTATTCATGGGAACGGCAGCACCCCTGTCCCTGTGGGAGGTACCGTGGGACCGGTCCTCAAGCCCGATTGTATTCTGAACTACAATCGGTATATGGGGGGAGTTGATCTCTCTGATCAAGTCCTCAAGCCATATAACGCCATGCGAAAAACACGGGCATGGTACAAAAAAGTTGTGGTCTACTTGGTACAGGTTGCCATGTACAACGCTTTTGTACTATCCCAGTACACTGGCAACACAGGAACATTCCTCCAGTACCAAGAAGAAGTCCTAAGGTTCCTGATCTTTGCTGGCCGGGAAAGATCAGGCCGGACTTCCCAAGGGTCTGGAGTTATAAGCGCCAGGATCGGCCCAGGCCAACACTTTCCACAGTGGAAAGAAGGGACGAACCCAGAAAAAATGCAGAGTGTGTTACAGGAGGGGGATGCGGAGGGACACCAGGTACCAACGTGACACTTGCCCAGATAATCCGGGCCTCTGCATAGGCTGCTTCAGGGAGTATCACACTTCCATGGAGCCCTAAATTTTCCCTTTTCATTTGAATTTTCCATAATTTGACCAATGTACCAAGTCCAGAGTGCATTCCAAAATATAACCCCCATAAATCACTAAATTGCACCAAAAAACCTGGAAAAAAAAAAAAAAAAAACCTGATAAGACCTCTGGGGTTGTTTTTTCAAAAATGGGTCATAGGTCACTGAGTCACTATCATCGGGGACTTTTTATGTTGCCTCAAATGCGCAGCGCTCTCTCTCCACCTGAGCGGGTGTGCATTTGAGGCAACAGGTTAGGGACGGCCACACACATCACATTCCCAGAATGATGACTCAGAGCATAGGGTCTGGGGCGGGCATATTTTTTTTAGTTTTGGCTATGCTCTGGGTCATCATTCTGGGAACATATCCTGTTTTATTATTTTATGATTTATAGTTTTCTGGCCCACTGAACCCCATATTACGGGCCTCTGTACCCCACCTGTCTACCCCAGTTACGGCCCGTTGTCCCCCATATTGTTCCCCTATTTTAGGGCTCAGTGCTCCCTCCATTAATGCTCCTTGAGGGGGGGTCCCACATCCTGGCTGCTATAATAAGCTCAAGGCCACTGACTGACCTCCCACTCCAAGACCTGGTGTGCACCTGCGGAGCGAAAATCATCAAAAATTAAGGTATGTCCTTATTCCAAAGAAATGTATTTACAAATTTTCGGGTGTCTTTCCTGCTATTAACCCTTGTAAAAATGTAACATTTTGGGGAAAACCCACATTTTAGTGACATTTTAGTTTTTTATTTTACATATGCAAGAGTCGTGAAACTTAAGGCTAACTTTACCCCTTGTTACGTTCCTCAAGGGGTCTAGTTTCCAAAATAAGATGCCATGTGTTTTTTTTTTGCTGTCCTGGCACCATAGGGGCTTCCCAAATGCGACATGTCCCCCCCATTTCGGCAAAGTTTGCAAATGTGACTCCTTCTCTTCTGAGCATTGTGGCGCTCCTGCAGTGCACTTGACATCCACTTATATGGGGTACCTCCATACTCAGAAGAGATGGGGTTAGAAATTTTGGGGGGTATTTTCTGCTATTAACATTTTAGTGAAAAAAAAATAAAACATTTTTACATATGGAAAAGTCGTGAAACCCCTGTGGGGTATTAAGGCTCACTTAATTCCTTGTTACGTTCCTCATGGGGTCTAGTTTCCAAAATGGTATGCCATGTGGGGTTATTTTGCTGTTCTGGCACCATAGGGGCTTCCTAAATGCGACATGCCCCCCTAGCAAAATTTGCTCTCAAAAAGCCAAATATTATTCCTTCTCTTCTGAGCATTGTAGTTCGCCCGTAGTGCACTTCAGGTCAACTTATGGGGTACCTCCATACTCAGAAGAGATGGGGTTACAAATTTTGGGGGGTATTTTCTGCTATTAACCCTTGCAAAAATGTGAAATTTGGGGGGGAAACACATTTTAGCGGAAAAAAAACAAACATTTTTACATATGGAAAAGTCGTGAAACCTCTGTGGGGTATTAAGGCTCACTTAATTCCTTGTTACGTTCCTCAAGGGGTCTAGTTTCCAAAATGGTATGCCATGTGGGGTTATTTTGCTGTTCTGGCACCATTGGGGCTTCTTAAATGCGACATGCCCCCCTAGCAAAATTTGCTGTCAAAAAGCCAAATATTACTCCTTCTCTTCTGAGCATTGTAGTTCGCCCATAGTGCACTTCAGGTCAACTTATGGGGTACCTCCATACGCAGAAGAGATGGGGTTACAAATTTTGGGGGGTATTTTCTGCTATTAACCCTTGCAAAAATGTAAAATTTGGGGGGAAACACACATTTTAGTGAAAAAAAAAAATGTTTACATATGGAAAATTCGTGAAACCCCTGTGGGGTATTAAGGCTCACTTAATTCCTTGTTACGTTCCGCAAGGGGTCTAGTTTTCAAAATGGTATGCCATGTGGGGTTATTTTGCTGTTCTGGCACCATAGGGGCTTCCTAAATGCGACATGCCCCCCTAGCAAAATTTGCTCTCAAAAAGCCAAATATTACTCCTTCTCTTCTGAGCATTGTAATTCGCCCGTAGACATATTGTATATGTGAATAAAAAAGAATTGTATTTGGAATATCCATTTTCCTTACAAGCAGAGAGCTTCAAAGTTAGAAAAATGCAACATTTTCAAATTTTTCATCAAATTTTGGGATTTTTCACCAAGAAAGGATGCAAGTTACCAAAAATTTTTACCACTATGTTAAAGTGGAATATGTCACGAAAAAACTATCTCGGATTCAGAATGATAACTAAAAGCATTCCAGAGTTATTAATGTTTAAAGTGACAGTGGTCAGATGTGCAAAAAATGGCCGGGTTCTAAGGTGTAAAATGGCTGGGTCCTTAAGGGGTTAAAAAATCATAACTCTTTCAATTTTACACCTAAAAATCCATATGATGGCTTATTTTTGGTGCCACCAATTCTACTTTGCAGTGACAGTCAATTTACCCAAAAATATATGACCAAACGGAAAAAAATCATTGTGTGACAAAATTTAAGAAAAAACACAATTTTGTAAATTTTGGGGGCTTCCGTTTCTACGCAGTAGATTTTTTGGTAAAAATGATAACTTATCTTTATTCTGTAGGTCCATACGATTAAAATGATACCCTACTTAGATAGGTTTGATTTTGTCGTACTTTTGGAAAAAATCATAACTACAATTGTCATCTTCTGAACCCTATAACTTTTTATTTTTCGTGTACGGGACGGAATGAGGGCTCATTTTTTGCTCCGTGATCTGAAGTTTTTAGCGGTACCATTTTTGTATTGATTAGACTTTTTGATTGCTTTTTACTCATTTTTTCATGGTATAAAAAGTGACCAAAAATATGCTATTTTGGACTTTGGAATTTTTTTGAGCGTACGCCATTGACCATGCAGTTTAAATAAATATGTATTTTTATAATTTGGACATTTCCGCACATGGCAATACCACATATGTTTATTTTATTTTTATTTACACTGTTTTTTTTTATTTATTTTTATTGGGAAAAGGGGAGCGATTCAAACTTTTATTAGGGAAGGGGTTAAATGATCTTTATTCACTTTTTTCCCCCCACTTTTTTGTGCAATGTTATAGCCCCCATAGGGGGCTATAAGCAGTCATTCGGCGATCGGACACCAGGAGGCAGGCAAGGGGACCCTCCTCCTGTCCTACAGCTGTTTGAGTAACATAATGTTTTTTGTGGGATATGACAGGTAGTTGTGGTGTCCCGGTACCGTACGTTGTACCGTACCTTCTGTGTTAAGTCCCCAAGAGTTCCTGCGTACCAGTAGGATCCTCTTAGTGGGATAACTCCTTGTCACCTCTTCCTACTTTAATTTTATGTGTTTGATGTATATGATTTGTATATAATTTATTTATGTATAGTACTTCCAAGACCTTGGGTCACATGACTACTAAGCCTACTGTTAGGTTAAGCTTAAGGACCTTCCAGGTCACGTGAGTGGGTCACATGATGTACCACAATGCTTTGTGAAAGGACTGACAGTTGGGGGAACCAATAAGCTATGAGTCTGCCCCTTGCCATATAAGGGCGCTGTTACCCAATCATTGCTCTCTTTCCCCCGGGATATGACAGCGAGCGGAGCGCTGCACAAGTCTAAAGACAAATCTAGGCCTGAAGCCTATTTCTTCAGCATCTTACTAACCGTGAGTCTACTAAACGCAATTCAGCTAAATCTACCTGACTACTGAACCTAAAACCAAATCCTAAATTCAGTCCAAGCCTCAGAGCTTATTTCCCTACAAGGTCCCAACCAACTGTGAGGAACGTAAAGTCCGGTCCTCTGTAAAGACTGTTACTACTGTTAACCTGCATAAGAAGTTGCAGTAAAGTTATTTCCAGTTTACTAAACCTCCAGTTGTGGACAATCCTTTATTCCTCCCTATTGTTCCTGTGACGGGTGGCTGTAGGATATATAGATATAGAGGAAGAACCCGCACCCTGGCATCACAACGGTTAAGGGTTAATCCAACACCCTTTTATCACTGTATCACTGCACAGCTACAACCTTCCTACCCTACATCCCCACAAGCTTACCACATACTCTTCAGGGCCACTTTCATACAGTGCACATTTAGTGTCAGTATTTTGTATCCCTTGTATTTTTATTCAAAACCAGGAGTGCATGTTACACAAAAAAAGTCTTCTGTGTTTAATTTCCTCTTCTGGTAAATCTTTATTACTAATTCAATAATTGATGACATACTGATGCAATATGATCTGTAAAAGAAGGTTCAGTCCTGGCAAAGATTTTCCTCAGCAGATTTTAATTGAATGTATTGTATTGTTGCATTTATATTTTAAATTATTTTTAAGAACCCTATACAGATACACTGTACAGTTAACTGTAGAAGATTTTCAGCAACGATTCCACTGTATCTGAACACAATATAGATGTGTAAAGAAGCACTCTGATCTCATGCACACTCGACATCACTAGTCCTACAGTGACCTTTTTTTTTATTTCATTGCAGCTGCATCCATGTGTTGTGTGGTGACTGGGGTGTTTCAGTATGTAGCAGGGTCTAGTGGTATAAACCCTGGGGGCAAGATGTTGTTAACCCCTTAGTGTTCGTAGTGGAAAATAGAGTACGAGCACTCGGCACTGGGGTCCTGCTAATTAGATTTATGCTTGATGGTCAGGGGCCTGTACTGTACACTGGGCGGTGCAATGCAGCAATAGACAGAGGTGCAAAAATGTAGAAACAAAGAATGATGACAGCGCAGCACTCACCCTTGATAGTGGTTTATTCAGATCAAACGATACATAGGAAAGTGAAGATCCGCAGTACAGTGGGGTCCGGGAGGGAGAACAGGAATGAGGGCTCAATGGAGTCTTTGCAGCAATGTTTCGCGGCAAAAAACGCTTGGTCACACCTATGGCGTGACCAAGCGATTTTTGCCGCGAAACATTGCTGCAAGCACTCCATTGAGTCCTCTTTCCTGCAAACATTGCAGATGTTTTCTCTTCTTGCTTCACAACCTCGCCTGTCAGTGTGCTTCCTGCTTTGAGACATATATCTGGGAGCACGAGGTTGGGTTTTCTCTGTGGAATGAACACAGGTGTCCCAGGCCACATTCGTCAGCTGGGACTGTGTTATGATCGGATTAACATTGACCACCACACTGATGTCAGTGACTGAGGCCACTGGTACAACTGTAGGTGCCGGCTGGTTCGGCCACACCTCCTTAGATGGAGTAGGCCACGGCACATCGGTCGGTGCCTGCTGATTAGGCCATACCTCTGGTTGTGGAGTAGGCCTAGGCACATTGGTCGGTGCCCGTTTGTTAGGCCTTACCTCCGCAGGGGGAGTAGGCCTGGGCACAGCCTTTTGGTATCCTGCTGCTGCTCTACTTGTACTTCATAGGGCAACTGCTTAGGCCCATACCTTTCTCTGAGCTGGGCTCTAAATTTTTCTGTGATGCTGGCTATTTCGGCCTCTCTGCGGGCTCTCTCAGCCTGTGCTGTGGGGACCAGTGGATGGGACTTCCCTAGCAGGGGAAGGACATAGTCCCACATGTATTGGATAAGCGGAGATGCCCCCGGAGCGGAGACAGTGGTGGCAGGCATGATCTGGCATGTGAAGCAGCAGGAGGTAAGGCTGGCTTCCTGCTGTTGCTTGCAACAACTCCCAGAATGCACAAAAGAGCATGCTGGGAGTTATTGTTATGCAACAGCAGAAGTCACAACTACAACTCCTAGCATGCCCTTTGGTTGTTTGTGCATGCTGGGGGTTTGTAGTTATGCAACAGCTGGAGGCACATTGTTTCTATGAAAAATTGTGCCTCCAGCAATTGCATAACTACAACCCCCAGCATGTACAAACTACCAAAGGGCATGCTGGGAGTTGCAGTAGTGTGCCTCCAGCTGTTGCAAATTACAACTCCCAGCATGCACTGATAGACCATACATGCTGGGAGTTGTAGTTTTGCAACAGCTGGGGGCACAGTGGTTGCGAAACACTGAGTTAAGTAACAAACTTTCAGTGTTTTGCCACCAGTGTGCCTCCAGCTGTATCATAACTAAAACCCCAGCATGCATGGGCAGGCAAAGAGAATTCTGGGAGTGTTAGTAGTATGCCTCTAGCTGTTGCATAACTACAAGTACCAGCATGGCCTTCGGCTGTCCATGCATGTTGGGGGTTGTAGCTTTTGCAACAGCTGAACAGTTGAGCTGGGGGCACACTGGTTGTGAAACACTGAGTTAAGTAACAAACTCTCAGTGTTTTGCAACCAGTGTGCCTCTAGCTGTTGCATAACTACAACCCCCAGCATGCACGGACAGCCAAAGAACGTGCTGAGAGTTGTAGTTTTGCAACAGCTTGAGGCACCCTGTTTGGGAAACACTGCCGTAGGGTAATTTTGGTAATGGAGACAAGTCCAATTCTTGCATCTGGGTCCATCCCTATGCAAATCCCTAATTTAGGCCTCAAATGCACATGGCGCTCTCTCACTTCGGAGCCCTGTCGTATTTCAAGGCAACAGTTTAGGGCCACATATGGGGTATTTCCGTACTCGGGAGAAATTGCCTAACAAAATTTGGGGGGGCTTTTTTTCCTTTCACCCATTATGAAAACGTAAAGTTAAGGTCTACTCCAGCATGTTATTGTAAAACAATTTAATTTTTTACACTAACATGCTGGTGTTGCCCCATACTTTTCATTTTCACAAGAGGTAAAATGAAAAAAGACCCCAAAATATGTATCGCAATTTCTCCTGAGTACGGAAATACCCCATATGTGGATGTAAAATGCTCTGCAGGCACACAACAAGGCTTATGAGTGAGAGGGCCATGTACATTTGAGGTGATTTGCAAAGGGGTGGTTGATTGTTACAGCGGTTCTGACATAAACGCAAAAAAAGAAAAAACACCCACATGTGACGCCATTTTGGAAACTACACCCCTTAAGGAACATAACAAGGGGTATAGTGAGCCTTAGCACCCCATATGTGTTTGAAGAATTCTATCTCCAAAAGCACAATGGCGCTCCGTCTCTTTTGAGTATTGTAGTCGACCGCAGAGCATTTTACATCCACACATGGTGTATTTCCATACTCAGAAGAAATTAGGTTAAATATTTTCAGTGGCTTTTTCTCCTAATACCACTTGTGAAAATGAAAATTTGGGGTAACACCAGCATTTTAGTGAAAAAAAAAAATTCATTTTCATGTCCAACTTTTGCAGAAATTTGTCATACACCTGTGGGGTGTTAAGGCTCACTGTACCCCTTGTTACGTTCCTTGAGGGGTTTAATTTTTTCAAAATAGTATGCTATGTGGGGATTTTTTCTGCTGTTCTGGCACCATGGGAGCTTCCTAAATGCGACATGCCCCCCAAAAAACATTTCAGCAAAATTTGCTTTCCAAAAGCCAAATGTGAATCCTTCTCTCCTGAGCATTGTAGTGCCCATGCAGAGCACTTGACATCCACACATGGGGTATTTCCATACTCATAAGAGATGGGGTTACAAATTTTGGGGGGAATTTCTCTTATTACCCCTTGTAAAAATGTAAAATTTGGGGGAAAAAATGCATTTTAGTGAAAAAATTTTTTATTTACACATCCGAATTTAACGGAAAGTCGTCAAACACCTGTGGGGTGCTAAGGCACACTGTACCCCTTGTTACCTTCCCTGAGGGGTGTAATTTCCAAAACAATATGCCATGTGTTTTTTTTTTTCGCTGTTCTGGCACCATAGGTGCTTCCTAAATGTGACATGGCCCCAGAAAAACTCACTCTCCAATATCCCATTGTCGCTCCTTCCCTTCTGAGCCCTCTTAGTGCACCCACATATCACTTTACATACACATATGAGGTATTTCCTTACTCAAGAGAAATTGGGTTACAAAGTTTAGGGGGATTTCTCTCCTTTTACCCCTTGTAAAAATTCAAAAGCTGGATCTACAAGAACATGTTAGTGTAAAAGATTTTGAATTTTCTCATTCACTTTGCTGCTATTCCTGTGAAACACCTAAAGGGTTAACACACTTTCTGAATGTAATTTTAAATACTTTGAGGGGTGCAGTTTTTATAATGGGGTCATTTATGGGGTATTTCTAATATGAAGGTCCTTCAAATCCACATCAAACTGAACTGGTCCCTGAAAAATTCAGATTTTGAAAATTTTGTGAAAAATTGGAAAATTGCTGCTGAACTTTGAAGCCCTCTGATGTCTTCCAAAAGTAAAAACGTGTCAACTTTATGATGCAAACATAAAGTAGACATTTTGTATATGTGAATCAATATATAATTTATTTGGGATGTCCATTTTCCTTATAAGCAGAGAGTTTAAAATAAAAAAAATGCTACATTTTCAAATTTTTGATTTTTTTTTACCAAGAAGTCATGCAAGTATCGACGAAAATTTACCACTAACATAAAGTAGCATGTGTCACGAAAAAACTATCTCGGAATCAGAATGAAAAGTAAAAGCATTCCAGAGTTAGAAATGCTTAAAATGACAGCGGTCAGATGCTCGGGTCCTTAAAATGAAAATGGGCTGGGTCCTTAAGGGGTTAAACGGCACTGGGAGATTCTACTGTAATATCGCTTTTTATCATGTTTTTTTTTTTTAAAAATTAAAAATAATTTTAGTAGTCGGTCATTTAGAAGGATTTTTGAGCCTTTTTTCTCAATAGGTGACATCTTTTCTCAATAGCGGACACTTTTTTATTTAGTGGAATGTCTGCCCGAAAACAAGAGGACATTTCGCATATGGCGGTGCTAGGACCACTTGGAAATGTGTCATCTCCATAGATTAAACCCCCCCAAAGGACGAGGGGGCACTCCCTCCGTCTGGAGAAGAAAAGGTTTAGTCTTTACCGTGAGGACTGTGAATTTATGGAACGGTCTATCTCAGGAATTGGTCACAGCAGGAACAATTAACAGCTTTAAAACAGGGTTAGATACATTCCTGGAACAAAATAACATTAATGCTTATGCAGAATTATAAAACTACATCCTTTTCCCTTATCCCCTTACACCCTTCACTTCAATTCCCTGGTTGGACTTGATGGACGTATGTCTTTTTTCAACCATACTAACTATGTAACTATGTAACTATGGCAATGCATTTCCAAGCGGATTACGCCAAAGAATTGACATGCAATTTCTTTTGTTGGATGCCGGATTCTGTATTTCCATGGCAGATGTTTCCTGCCGTGGTAATTCCGCCATGTGCGCGGTGCAGCAAAGTCCTAACACAACAACATTTCTGATCTGAATTTTTCCGCTGTATTCCACTTGTAAATTCCGTCATGTGTTTCCCATTCAGTGTGCTTCTAGCTGTTGCAAAACTACAACTGGGCCCCCCTTTGCATCTGTCCCCCATGTAAATATGTTTATTATGTATTATACTGTGTAATGTGTGAAGAAAGCGTTGTCACTTTAAGACTGTTTACCATGTGAGTTGTCATGTGATTGTTACCCAGGAGGTATCAGTGACCAGATGAGTTAAGGGTGACCAATGGGATCCCCCCAGAGCCTCCCCCATAAAAGCTCTGGGTGGAACCTCTGCTCTCTCTCTTGCTTCCTGCTGAGGTCCAGTTAAGTCGTGTCTAAGTGTGTGTCCAGAGCCATAGGAGGCCTCAAGTCCAGTCTGCAGCCACAAGCTACAAACCTGCAAGTAATCCACAGTCACAGTCTTGTCAGTCATCAGTCACAAGTCAAGTCAGTCACAGTCATCATTTGTCAAGTCAACTACAAGTAGGGTTGCCACCTTTCCCTCAGAAAAATACCGGTCATGGGTGTGGCTATGTGGGGGTGGAGCTACAAAAGGGGAGGGGCCAGATTGCACAGGGGCTGAGGGATCAGGGGTTTAAGAAATGGCATGGGGGATGGGAGGGGGGTTTAAGAAATGGCATAGGGGATTGGAGGGATACAATATATATGCGGGGGGAATTTTCCTATATCGCACAAAAAATTTACATTTAGAGAATACTTACCAAAACCCTATTTATGCCAGCGGCGGCGGTAGTGGTGGAGCGCGACAGAAACGCTGTCTCTCTCTGATGACGAGTGACGTCCCCCTGCGCAACGTCAGATAAATAGGCTAATCAGACAGTATCACACATGACGGGATTAGATACACAGGCTCAGCAGACAGTATCACACATGACAGATTTAGATGCACAGGCTCAGCAGACAGTATCACACATAACAGGATTAGATACACAGGCTCAGCAGACAGTATCACACATGACAGATTTAGATGCACAGGCTCAGCAGATAGTATCCCACATGACAGATTTGGATATACAGGCTCAGCTCACAGTATCACACATGACAGGATTAGATACACAGGCTCAGCAGACAGTATCGCACATGACAGGATTAGATACAGAGCGCAGCAGATAGTTTCACACATTAAAACATTAAATCAGTGTTTCCCAACCAGGGTGCCTCCAGCTATTGCAAAACTACAACTCCCAGCATGCCCGGACAGCCAAAGGCTGTCTGGGCATGCTGGGAGTAATAGTTTTGCAACAGCTGGAGGCACCCTGGTTGGGAAACACTGCATTAAATACACAATTTTACAGAGAGGTCTCACCAGTCTTTTGTCTTCACTTTCTCCTTTCCCCGGGCGGCTCCAGGTTAAGGAATGTCCGGGGTTGAGGAGGAATGGGGTGGGCAATTATTTATCCCATGAGGCCACATGAGAAACTAAAAATATTGTGGAGGGCCGGGTAGTTTTTCCCCAGATTAGGCAGCATAGCTGTCCCCCAGATTAGGCAGCACAGATGTCCCCCAGATTAGGCAGCATAGATGTCCCCCAGATTAGGCAGCATAGTTGTCCCCCAGATTAGGCAGCATAGTTGTCCCCCAGATTAGGCAGCATAGTTGTCCCCCAGATTAGGAGCATAGTTGTCCCCCAGATTAGGAGCATAGTTGTCCCCCAGATTAGGAGCATAGTTGTCCCCCAGATTAGGCAGCATAGTTGTCCCCCAGATTAGGCAGCATAGTTGTCCCCCAGATTAGGAGCATAGTTGTCCCCCAGATTAGGCAGCATAGTTGTCCCCCAGATTAGGCAGCATAGTTGTCCCCCAGATTAGGAGCATAGTTGTCCCCCAGATTAGGCAGCATAGTTGTCCCCCAGATTAGGAGCATAGTTGTCTCCCAGATTAGGAGCATAGTTGTCCCCCAGATTAGGCAGCATAGTTGTCCCCCAGATTAGGCAGCATAGTTGTCCCCCAGATTAGGCAGCATAGTTGTCCCCCAGATTAGGCAGTTTACCCCCCCCCCCCCCCCCACACACACACACATATATATACACAGACACATAGAGACACAGACACAGACACATATATACACAGACACATATATACACAGACACATATATATATACACAGACACATAGAGACACATACACAGACACATGTATACACAGACACATATATATACAGACACATGTATACACAGACACATATATACACAGACACATATATACACAGACACATGTATACACAGACACATGTATACACAGACACATATATATACACAGACACATAGAGACACAGACACATATATACACAGACACATATATACACAGACACATATATATACACAGACACATAGAGACACATACACAGACACATGTATACAGACAGACACATATATATACAGACACATGTATACAGACAGACACATATATATACAGACACATGTATACACAGACACATGTATACACAGACACATGTATACACAGACACATGTATACACAGACACATATATACACAGACACATGTATACACAGACACATATATATACACAGACACATAGAGACACATACACAGACACATGTATACAGACAGACACATATATACAGACACATATACACACAGACACTCACCCGCCCTGCGCTGCAGATGGAAACAGAATACACGGCCTCTCCCCTCCCTGCTCTGCCTATGGAGGGTTGTAAGACTGCACGGCAGAGAGAATGCGGGGGGAGGGGGAGAGAGGAGACAGGAGGTGCACGCCCCCTCCCCAGCACTGTACAGTCTCTTCCTGTCATCGCACGGAGCTCTCCCTGTCACAGGCTGGTGGTGTCAGACCTGGGCATTGTACGGCCGGTCATGAAAGAAGTGCTCTTCTGGGGATGCTGCTCCGTCCGCCCCTGTCAGTGAATGAAAAATACCGGCCATTGCATGGCCGGTATTTTTCATCCAAACTTACCGACACAGCCCGGAATGTAGATGAAAATACCGGCTGTGCCGGTAAAATACCGGCAGGGTGGCAACCCTAACTACAAGTCCCAGCAAGCCCTTAAGGTCTCTGAGTCACTGGTCACCTCCTTGGGCCCTGGCTGAACTGTATTGACTTTTCCACCTGTCTAACCTCAGTATAGCTACCGTTATCCATAACTTGGCGTCAGAGTCATTATTGCCCCCGTGCCTAGCCCAGGATCCAGCGGTATACCTTCAGGCGGTATTGAGGATAAACCACAACCTGGTGTCATGGATACAGGGGGTTAATGCACTCTTCCCCTAGGGTTATTCCATCTGCCCTCTGCATCACACGCCATACCACAAAGGCATGCTGGGAATTGTAGTTTTGCAACAGCTGGAAGTATGCTGAAAAACTCATCTGCCCCCCATTGGTACCATTTTCCATGACCCTTGCTGCATGCTGCACATGTATATTTGCACAAACATTCAATACTGTGCTACTTTCCTGAGGGAACGAGTGTTTTTTCCATTGCATCAGTGACACATTGTTTACTATTATTTATAGCACTTCCTATGTTTATTTACACAGAGAAGCAGCCACTAGTTTGCGTTTTTTTGTTAAAAGTTTTTAGCTTTATCACTGTTAATTGTGCCTTTGCAGTAATTGATAGACACTCTAATAAAGTATTATGGTCTTGGTGAATACAGAAAATTACCATCTTCAAGTAACATTGAAATAGGTTCAAGAACAAACACGTAACTGCCCTACAATAGCGGCCTAGTGAAAGCCCTGATCTCAGAGCAGCTCAGAATCTATTGACCAAAAATTTCTGCCAACGTTTTTTGGAGCGTTTGAGACTTAATTATTCCCATCCATTTTTACACTACAGTTAGCACTCTGTGTATAGTTTCAAGATGTCCTGCACTAGATTTACCCCACACGCCATGCACATCTGCCTGTGTGCATGGCTGCTAAAATCAATCTTCATTGAGACTTTTGGTACTTTTTCAAAATTTAATATACTAAGAAACATTTCTGGAAATTCCAAATATTTCCAAAATTCTCAATATTTTATCATTAGAAGCACTTATATACTTGTGAATATTATATTGTATTTTTCTCTGGTGGCAGTGGCCCAGATTTACTGAAACTGTCAATCTGAGCTGTGATTCGTTGCTAGGGGCAAGTAAGATTATTTTTTTGTCTCAATCAATTTTAGTAAATCCGGGCAAGTATACTTTTGTATACCATGTAGCATGATGTCTGGCTTAATTAATTATATACCATAGCATTCTTTTTTACTACTATGTTTTACATTATCATTGTGCTGATTGGATGTTACCTTTTTTTCCCTATTGTGTGACTCTTCAATTATAGCATTGCTTAAAGGGGTACTCCAGTGGAATTTTTTTTTTCAAATCAACTGGTGCCTGAAAGCTATATAGATTTGTACATTACGTCTATTAAAAAATCCTAATCCTGGGGGGGAGGTGCATGGCTTGCCATGGTGGATTGAGGAAGCATGCTGGTGGAGCTCCAGTCCTTCACCTGCCATAACTGCTGGCGTTTTTTATGGGGAAAACTTATAGAAAGAACAAAAAAGGGACCCGCTCTTGTCCTCCTTCCCCACAAAAGGATTTCACCCGGTCCCAGCCCTGTCGGAGCACATCCCTACCTCCGGGCAACATGACCGCCGACTCCTCTGCACCTGCAGGCCCTGCATCACTGTCTGCAGCTCCTCCGGTTTCAGCTTCTCCATGTACCTCGGGGCCTGCCTTCTCCATACTGGCCTTGCCTGCCGGTGTATCTCCACTGCTGCCAAAATGAGTCCTCTCTATTGCGTGGCTTCCGCCAGAAGAAGTCCAGGGGGAGCGGCGCCTCACAAGATGGCGGCGCCATGCAGCCTGTCTGCGCCTCTCCTGCCGGAGATTACCGCCCTCCTGCACCCCAGTCGGCGCCAGGCAACGGGACTCAGGTAGGCTCCACGACTGCCCTCACTAGCCACCATAATGAACTGCCTGCTTGTACATCATCCTCTACATGGAGGGACCAGGCTGCTCTCCTGCTGTCCCCCTCACAAGAAAGTGTATGGGCAACTCTCAACCCTCACCTGGTCACATCACTGCCTCCCTGCTCCCACCTGTCAAGAGGGGGTCAGCTACTGGAGGCCTGAACACTGTGGGGATCGAGCCTGACCTGGCCCCTGAAGAGTTGCCCCCCCATCTCCCTACAGGGCTCCCCTCTTGTGGTGGCTTTTTATGCGGTGCCTAGCTCCCCACCTCCCTTGCACCAAGGGACTGCTGCCTTTCCCTCATGGTCCTCCGGCTTCCTGTGGGGTTCCCCCTCTCACCCACCTCCTGTAGTGGACCATATGCTGCCCCCATCCACTACATCGCATATGTTGATGCACCATGCTGGGATGTTTCGACTTGTGCCATCTCAGGGTCCTCCATCAAACCTGAAAGGCACTCCCTCCATGTTTCCCCTGAAAGATCTGCAGTCCCCCATACAAGGGCCATGCTGGGGACTCCCTCCTCTCCGGGACATTCTCCCCCTCCTCCACCTGACCGCCCTGTTACCCTGGCGGACCTGCGTTCCTTGGTTGCATCACTCCCCACGAAGGACAATCTCTCTTCTTTGGCTAAACAGAAGTTAGCGGAGTGCAAGGAAGAATTTGTTCAACTTCATCAGGACGTCTCTGCATTGTCCATTAGAGCAGGGGTTCTCAACCCTAGGGGTACGCCACGGGCAGAGCGGGGGTACACCAAAGCGCTGACAAATATCGGCCATGCATTGGCCAGTATTTGTCAGCGCATAGCCTATAAAGGAGTTGCGTGGTTGCCGGGGAGATGTGTGACCTCCCCTGATGTTGCATGGAGGTGCCGCATAGCGCAGGAGGACGTCACATGTCAGTGAGGCCCTGCAGAATGGGACGCGCATGGAGCACAAGGCATTAAGATGGAGGGGGAGAGGGATAATGTGGAGGGGGGATGAGGGGGGATGGGGAAAAACAAAGCACAAGGCATTAAGATGGAGGGGGAGAGGGATAATGGTGGAGGGGGGATGGGGAGAAATAAAGCACAAGCATTAAGTTGAAGGGGGAGAGGGATAATGGCAAAAGGGGATCAGGGGGGGGGGGGATAATGGCACAAGGGGATTAATATGGAGGGGGTGATGATTAATCCCCCTCCTCCATATTAATCCCCTTGTGCGATTATCCCCCCCCCCCTACCTCTGATCCCCTTTTGCCATATCCGATAATAATAGCACAAGGGGATTAAGATGGAGGGGGAATATTGGCATAAAGGGATTAATATGGAGGTGGAGGGGAGTAATGATTAACCCTCCCCCTCCATCTTAGTCTCTTGTGCCATTATTCCTCCCTTCCTCTGATCCTCTTGGGCCATTCCCCCCCCCCCCTTCATCTTAATCCCTTTGTTCCATTCCCCCCCTTCCTCTGATCCCCTTTTGCCATATCGGATAATAGTGGCACAAGGGGATTAATATGAAGGGGGGGAATAATGGCACAAGGGGATCAATGTGGAGGGGGGAATAATGGCACAAGGGGAATAATATGGAGGGGGCAGGGGGTTGATTATCCCCTCCCCCCCCATCTTAATCCCCTTGTGCCATTATTCCCCTTCCATCTTAATCCCCTTGTGCTATTACTCCCCCTCCATCTTAATCCTTTTGTGCTAATATTCCCCCTCCATCTTAATCCCCTTGTGCTATCATTCCCCCCTCCCTCTGATTCCCTTTTGCCATATCGGATAATAATGGCACAAGGGGATAAAGATGGAGGGGAGAATAATGGCAAAAGGGGATCAGAGGGAGGGGGAGGGGAAATGGCACAAGGGGATAAAGATGGAGGGAAGAATAATGGCACAGGGGGATTAAGATGGAGGGGGAATAATAGCACAAGGGGATTAAGTATCGCATTAGTATAAAGGTAAGAACACGCTTTTTTTGTCTGCAGGTACCCCTTGTGAATTTCCGTGCGAGGGGGTACCCTCGGACATACTTTCTGCCTTTGGGGGTACAGTCGCCAAAAGGTTTAAGAACCACCTCACTAGAGTGGGGCAGTGGAGGCTGCTCAAGAATCCTCATCGTCTTCTGTTCAAGCATTGCAAGAAGTGGTGCAACAGCACAGTGACCAGCTTTTCGCTTTACAACAACATCTTGATGACGTTGAGAGCCGTAACAGACGAAATAATATCCGCCTATGCGGTTTACCAGAGGTGGTGGGCCCAGAGGAATTATACCCTGCTTTATTATACATCTTCAATGATCTTTTGGGGCGTGCTCCTGATGCTCACATTGAACTGAATAGGGCGCACAGAGCTCTCTGCCCTCCTAATCCAAATGATCAGCACTCCCAAGATGTGATATGTTGGGTACACTTTTATGGTAATTGTCAGCGGATCGCTTCTCGGCCTTTTGGCTAAGATCAAGTGTAGTATCTGTTCTTATCAGTGGTTTAGTCTCTGCCATTGATGTAGGATGGATGCTGCATGGAGGAGCAGGTGTACCGGGGCGTTCCGGGGCTGGTGCCATGTAACCAGCTCAACGGCTGTCCTTCCTGATGTGACATGTTTCCTCCGGGTCTCGCCATGAGGTAGAGGGGTGTTGAGCCGAGGTAGGTTTGTGCCTCAGGGAGTGGTGACCCTGAGGTGCCGAAACTCACTGAGTGTTATAACTCACTGAGTGAAAGCACTGCACCATTACTCTTCACCTTTGGCACTCACCCTGGTATCCCGGCCTTTTGGCTAGGATCGGGGAAATTTTTATAGATCCGGCCGGATGACCGGGCAGTACATCTGCACTTCATTCAATTATTTATTATTATTTTTTGTATGTCACTGTGCCACGTTTCGTGTTTTTCTTTGTACACAGGATTGGCAGGATGCGGTAGCCCTTCTGGGTGTCCCTCCTGGCGGTCTAGGGGAGGGGTGTGTGGCCATTAGGTTCCTCACCTCCCTGCAACCCCTGGGCATCTTGGCTTCGGTCAAGATGCCATCAGTATACGGCTCCTTGGCTGATATCTTGGTTAACGCCTAGGTTGAAGCCAGGAGCATTTTCGGCCCCTGTTCAAGTCCAACTGTTTCCGGACTTCTCCTGTCACACTTTGGCCCAAAGAGCTGCACTAAAAACCCATCCTGTGGGAGTGTGATCCTCCCTATCGCTGGGGCTTCCCATTCGCCCTCTCTGTTTGCAAAGGTGGTAAGACTTTCACTGTGCACTCCCCTGAAGATGTGCCTGGATTCTTGCGGGACTTGGACTTGCCTTCCATTCCTTTGCCTGACTGGCCTCAATTGTCTTCTGGAGCTCCTAAGAGGCCTCTCCTGTGGTCCCCTCAACAGTCCACCAAGCAGCTCCATCCCAGCCTCCCCCCCCCCCCCAGGGGTAGTCGCTGTCAGTGACTGATCATCTGCTGGGAATCTGTCCTGCCTGGGTCCCAGGACAGACCTCCTCTGGCCACCTGATGGCCTTCTAATCATTGCTTCCTGTGTTCCTGTTATTTTATGCTTTTTTTTCTGAAACAGGATGGCCTTCCTGATAGCGAGTTACATTGCCTGCTGCCTCGGTTATTTGTTAATTCTGAGCCCTCAATAGCCCCCTATTTCCCTTCCCTTCCCTCCCATTCCTCCCTTGCCCTTCTCCCCTTCCCTTACCGCTTCTTCCCTTTCCCCTACATCCTTGGCCGGCTGTGCTCTTTCATGAACTTTTCCCCGTCTCATCCTCCCTTCTTCATGTTCTTCTATTGAACTGCCAGTTGTCCTCCTCACTTCCTTTTTTCTTCATACGTGGGGTGCTGTTCCGGACTCCCCTCCTGATTCCGTGACTTCAATAGGTTGGCGTTCCTGCCGGAGATATCTTCCGGTGTCTGGTTCTCCTGTCAGCTCATGCTGTTGTGTTTAGTGTGTGCCGCGGCGGTTTCTTTTCTGCTGCTAACTCTCTATGTTTTTTTCTGCCCTTTCTCTCCCCCTTCCCTTACTTTTCTCTTGATTGTTGTCTCCTTTTCTTTGTTTCGTGTTTGTTGGTTGTCTGTTTTTGTCTCAGCTGGGGCGGGCCTGTACAGAGGAGTGCCCTCGTCCCACCTTCTATCGATGACGGACCTACATATCGCTTGTTTCCAGGAAACCCACTTTAAATAGGGACATGCCCCGGCTCAAATCTAGACATTATCCCATTGGGTTTTGTGCCAATAATCCCGACCCTAGGTCCAAGGGGGTGACAGTCGCTTTACACAAGTCATTGACTCATCAGGTTACTAATGATGATATTATTGATGCACAGGCCAGGTACATTGTCCTCTCGTTACTGGTGGGTGGTAGGGCCTTCACCTCCATCAATGTATATGCCGCTTATCAAGGACAATGTGACTTCCTTGTTCACCTTGTAGATCTCGTGTTACCGGTGGTGCAGGGGACTGTGGTGCTGTGTGGAGACCTAAATTTGACTCTGAATCCAACCCTGGACAATTCCACAGGTTGTTCCAGTCTCTCCTATTCTGCTATCAAGTGAGGTAAGCGTTCCTTCGCTCAGCTTCAGCTTTGTGATCCTTGGCGATTAGAGCATCCCTCAAATAGGGATTTTAGTTTCTTTTCTTCTCCGCATGAGTCATACAGTCGCCTGGACTACGTCCGGGTTCAGCACAATGCCCTCTCCTGGTTGTCGACCACTGCCATAGGAAGCATTCTCTGGTCAGATCATGTCCCTGTCTTCGGTTCCCTCCAGCTTCCTTTCTTGGCTAAGTTCGCTTGGTCGTGGAGGTTGAATGAGTCGCTGCTTCTAGATACAGTTTGTATGGCTGAACTTACCAGAACTGCTTCAGATTTTGTATCTGACCATGCGTTGGACCCTACTACTCCCTTTGTTCAGTGGGAGGCACTCCGGGGAATTCTTATCAGACATGGCTCTAGACTGAAACGTGAGAAAGCACATACCCTGAGTCAGGCCCTGGCTAGAGTCTCTTCGCCTGAACTGGCACACACGCGTTCGCTCTCGCAGTCTGTTCTGCGCGATTTGTAGCTGGCTAGACTGCAGGTTAAACGCTTTCTGGAAGCTGATTGGGGCCGTTTGCTTCAAGTGGTTTACAGTAGGTTTTTATGAATATGGGAACAAGAGCGAATGTATACTTGGCAGGGCTCTGAAGAGTAGACTGGCCCAAACCCACATTCCTGCTATTCGGTCCCCTTCTGGAGCTATGGTACACACCACAGAAGAGATCATTTTATGGGCATTTTATGGTTCTCTGATCTGTACCATCTCCCACATCCATCATGCCCCCCTCCAGCCCCCCTCGCCCTTCCCTGTCCTTCCGACTGATGAGAGGAAGGTGCTGGACGGTGCCCCCTTCTCTTATGAGGAACTGTCTTTAGTTATCAAGAACCTCCCGGGAGGGAAAAGTCTTGGCTCGGATGGATTTATGGCCAAATTTTATAAGTCATTCCCTCTCTCCCACCTTATTGAGGGCTTTTAACTCCATCTCTCCCAACAATCCCCTACCCCCAGCCTCTACGATGGCCCATGTGGTAGTTCTGTCCAAACCCGCTCTTGTGGCAGTTATAGACCCATATCCTTATTGAATGTGGACCTTAAAATGTATTCTAAATTCTTAGCCAATAGGCTGAACGTTCTTCTCCCCCCTCTTCTACATCCTGAATAGGTGGGGTTTGTGCCAGGGATACACTTAAAACTGTAGATGTCATGCACTATGCGCAATCGCACAAGTTGCCCCTGATGATCCTTTCCCTTGATGCCAAAAAGGCCTTTGATCATATTTCCTGGTCCTCCCTGGAACAAATCTTACAGCATGTTACATTGGGTCCTAATTTTACTGCTAAAATCCTGGCGTTGTACCGCACTCCTACCACCCGCCTAAAAATCAATGGCTCCCTCTCCACTAGTGATGAGTGGCACTGGCCATATTTGAACTTGCAATATTTCACTAATATATGGATGCATATTTGTCCTATATTCACGATTTTCGCATATTCTTTATATTCGTTGTGTATTTGCATATTCGTTGCATATTCGCGTAATCGCAAATGTGCGTATTTCTTGCATATTCACATAATTGCGCATGAAAGTGCAAAAAAAATAATGCTGCTGGGAAGAATCATATAGTGAAGGGGTGGGAAACTTTACTATTGGTTGCTAGGGATGTTGATAACCTCTGACAAGTGTATTTGAATCATTCTCATTGGGCCACAAGCTAAAAGGAGAAATATGTGCATATGCAAAATATTCGCGCTCCACCGTCTCACACAGTAACTATTAGTAGAGTACTCCTTAGACCACAAGCTGGAAGCAGGGAGGGATGATGCTATGATGTGTTCTGTGAAAAGAAAAAAAAACAAATATTCGTAATTTCGAATATATAGTGAATATATTCGCAATATTTGCGATAAAAATTCGAAATGCACGCCCAATGCTACTCTCCACTCCATTTCCTATTCACAACTGCACTAGACAGGGCTGCCCCCTCTCCTCTCTCCTGTACGTCCTAGTCATGGAGCATCTTCTTGCTAGTATACGGGCAGACCCTGACATCCACGGTATGGCCATTGGAGAATGTACGTATAAATGCTCTGCTTTTGCAGATGACCTTCTGGTCTACAACACTGATCCATTGGTGTCCCTCCCATGCTTGATATCTCGCTTGGCTGAGTTTGGTGCCTGGTCAAATTTTTAAATTAACTTCTCTAAGTCTGAAGCGCCTAATGTCTCCCTGCCTGGACGTACAGTGAATTCCCTACAATCAGCTTTCCCGTTTAGTTGGCCTAGTGGGGGAATAACATACTTAGGGACAGTGATTCCGTCTGATCTTTCCCGTTAGTTTTTTCTGAAATTTCCCCCCCCCTGTAGGAGTGTTTCCAGATGGACTAAGAGTCCTGGAACCACAAAGATTTTTTGTGTTTTATTTGGATTAGTATTATCAAAAGGACACTGATGCCCCATTTGCTATACTTACTACAGACCATTCCCATCCACATTCCTTCTCTGTATTGGCGACAGTTGCAGGTATGCATCAGGTCTCCCTGATTGCCGCTTGTATTATCTGGCCTGGGCTCAATAGCTCTTTCCACTTTTGCTGTGGACCTGGTTCCCTTCCTCCCAGGATAGCTTTCCCACATCTTACTAGCTTTTCCCACATTATACTACCCACCATACCTTGGCCGCCTTGTATAACGCTGGGCCGGGTGCTTGCCTCATTGATAGAAGGGCCCCCCTACTCCCCATCACTGATAATCTGCAGTTTCCACCTGGGTCTTCCTCAAATGGTAGTTTTTTTTGGGCCATGCTGTCCGACCCTCTCTGCTTTCACCATGTTTTAGATGGTGGTGTGCTCAAACCCCTCAATGCCTTCCTGGGAGACCGCCAGTTGTCTACTCATGCTCCCTTTGCATACCTCCAGCTACAACATTTTTACACCAGCCTTCCTGACTCCTTTACCTTACATCGTAGTCTAACATCCTTCAAGCATTTATGTCTAGCCTCCTTGTACCCTTGTCACTCCATTTCTGCCATCTATGGTTTGCTGCCATCTCCCAGATTGGAACCCCTCCTGTCCTTTTGCCGTGCGTGGGAGTCCGAGTTGGGCAAATCTTTTTCTCCTGAGCAATGGTTTAAGTGTTTCTTCCTGACTCATAAAGCAGTAGTAGCCACGAAGTCTCAGGAGACAGGTTTTAAAATCTTGTCTCGATGGTATAGAGTACCAACGACGCTTCATCCTTGGTACCCTTCTGTGCCGGACTCCTGTTGGTGTTGTGATGGTAAAATGACGCATATCTGGTGGGGTTGCCCCAAGCCGTTACCTTTTTGGCGCTCGGTCCTTCGGGTTATTCAGGATGTGACAGGGGTTCAGGTTACCTCTAGTCCTGAGGCCGCCCTGCTCTCTATGTTTCCCATAGCGCAAGCGAAATACAAGGAGTCCTTAGCACTTCACCTCCTCCAAGCTGATAAAACTGTTATTCCTGGACGGTGGAAGTGCCCTGATTCCCCCCCCCCTTGAGGAATGGTTTTCAGAGGTCGCCCAGATCAAACATATGGAGGAAATTTAGGCCGTTCAGTGCACGGACGTTTCCAGCCCCGTGGTCAGCTTTTTCTTCTCCGGCATACCGACTTCTGTGCTGAGGTCCCATTATTCCCTATAATTAGTCAGCTTGGATTTGCTCTGTCTTCCCGGGTAGGTTTACTTTGGGTTTCGGGTCCTGTTGGCCTCCGCCTCGGCTGTGTTTCTTTGTGATGTGTCTAGTCGGTTCTTTCTGGTGTGTCTTTCTTTTCTTTTTTGATTGCTTGTATTTGTCTATGTAATTTTTGGGTCTGTACAATAAACCTTTTTTGAATGATTAAAAAAAAAATCCTAATCCTTCCAGTACTTATCAGATGCTGTATGCTCCAGAGGAAGTTGAGTAGTTCTTTTCGGTCTGACCACAGTGCTCTCTGCTGACACATCTGTCCTTGTTAGGAAATGTTCAGAGCTGGAGAGGTATTGCTATGGGGATTTGCTTCTACTCTGGACAGAGGTGTCAGCACTGTGGTCTGACAGAAAAGAAATTCAAAAAGAAAAGAACTTCCTGTGGAGCATGCCACAGCTGATAAGTACTGGAAGGATTAACATTTCTAAACAGAAGTAATTTACAAATCTGTTTAACTTTCTGGCACCAGTTGAAGTACTCCTTTAATGCTTGAATACATACATAGCTCAAAGTTTCCATGTACCATACATGACTTCTGCTGCACCCTCTTCCTGGCAGATAGGCTTGATTGACTACCTGTGTGCAGAGCAGCTTATCCCTAAACTCCCTAAGCTGTCCTGGAATAGAGGAGGGCACAGTGACATGACAGGAGCTGCTGCATCTGCTTCCATGACTAGATTCAAAGTTATTTTTAGGTGTTTTGTCTACAAGATGGGAGAACAGTGTTAGAACGCTGTTCTGTTCTCCTAACCTACCAGGTCCTGGGGCTGGTATGTGAGGCACCAGGGACCTTAGTGTCAAGGAAGTAAACAAGAATTATACATTAAAAGTAATAAAGATGATACCAACTTCTAAGTGCATGATAAAAAATGATATTAAAATACAGTTTGGCTTGTGTGTCAAAGTTATAATATCAGTTTTTAATATAGATTTTTTTTAATTACCATTAATGAGGCAAATTATGACATTAAGAACATGCTGAGCTTTATTCTTGTCCAATGAAACAGTCCATAGACTGAGCTGGTGAGTTCTAATGAAGAGGAAAGCAATTTGGATATTTCCGTAAATCTTGTCCTGTACGGTCTATAAAATCCTTATTTAATTAAATTAAAGGTTTCATAAGTCTAGACATTTCAGACCCCTGCAGTATTTAATTGAAGCCAACGTTAAACACATATTGAGAGTTTATATTTATACAGCTCTGTTCAAACTGGCTATAGAGTATAATGTACCCCACTTACAATAAGAGATAGGACTGACAAGGTATTTTGGTGCCCTAAGCTGAAAAGGCAAATTATGCCCTCCCCCCATCACCCCTTCCAAAGATGTTTTGCTCCTTCAAGAAAACAAAACAAAATGGTCCTCCATCCTACAAAAAACCCCTCAAAACACTCACAATACATATTGGTGTTACCAAAACCAATATTATCAATAATACCAGTTTACAAGGGAGAAATTATACCGCCACATCCTGACTATAATAATACTACCATACTGTTTTTCATAGCACGCTGTACAAAGACCAGTATTTCCCCATACAGTGCCTGTATACTAATAGAAAGTAGTAGGGCACAGGCTCTGCAGACTGTATAAGTGATTACAGTGCAGTTCTATGCAGTCACTCACAGGTGATATCTTCTCTGATTGGATTTGTTCACTTTCCTTTTTCATTTGGCTCAGATGTCAAATAGCTATTACTCATCTCTGCAGAATCTTCCAGACAAAACTCTTATGCTATGCACTTTTACAGCATTATTCTGACACCCATTGTACCCCAAATCGTAATAATGGCTCCTTAGTATGTAGGTCCCCTAACAGGAAGGTGGGTAGGTCTCCCCAATAAGTAGATAGGTGCCTCCAGTAGATATGTAGCTCATCCAGCTGGTAGATAGCTTCCCCAGCATGTAGATAGACCACCAAATCGGTAGATAGGCCCTGATAGTAGGTCGACAGTTCTTGAGGTCCCCAAGATTTAATATCCACCCTGTACACTCATCTGTTATCAGTCACTATTGATGCTCATACCTTACCAGTTAAGTACATTTGAGCTTCTCTCATTCCCTCCATTAGTGTGGAAGGAAGCCATGGAATCCCACCCTATGTTTTCCCCAGCAGCTAATAACAAAATGATACAGTTGAATATCATTCATCAGTCCTATATAAACCCTATAAGGTTATACTGTTGGAACCATCTTCCTTCTGCTGATTGTCTTAGATGGAGGACCCCTAATGCAAATGATAACAACATTGCAAATGATAAACTTATGTAAGTGTATTGGGACAAATACAGAGAAAGACAAAACATTAAAACCACTTAAAAGGCTCATAACAACACCAATATAACCAGAGGAAAAATAAGAGATGAATAGATAACACACAAAATATTGCTGCTATGCCAAATCATGTCCTATATTAAAATGCATGTACAAAGTCAAATTCAATGTGCAATAAATAAATAAATATATAATATTCCACTCATAATGCTGTATAATAAATGTAATAGCAGAAGAACTGTATAGGGACTTATCAATTAAGAGAACCACAAAGAAGCACTGATAGTCTATACCACAATTTCAAGAAATATCAAAGAAAGCATTGGAGACAGCGGCATAGATGGTCAATGAAGGAAGACCCGTGTCCCACTGAGACCCACGTGTTCCGCCCTATGGACTTTCTCAGCACTTGTATGTGAGATGTCTACTGCAAATGTATGTGCAGCTAAATATATATGCTTTTTGGTGCAAGATCACGCCCTACACATGAATATTCAAGCTGCTGTTAGGCACCTCTGGTGGTGTCTTATCTTTCTCAGAACAAAAGGGGAAAGTCATAAGGCCTTCAAACATTTTAGACAGTTCTACTTTGTAATGGCATCAGTCATTTTACCCAAAAATCTATGGCGAAAACCCCAAAAAATTATTGTGCGACAAAATTTAAGAAAAAACACCATTTTGTAATTTTGAGGGCTTCCGTTTCTACCCAGTACATTTTTCAGTAACAATGACACCTTCTCTTTATTCTGTAGGTCCATATGATTAAAATGATACCCTACTTATTATTAGTGTTGCTCGCGAATATCGCATATTCGCGAATTAGCGAATTTCGCGAATATAGCACTATATATTCGTAATTACGAATATTCGTTTTTTTTTTGTTTTTTTTCTTCACAGTACACATCACAGTGATCACCCCTCTCTGCTTCCAGCTTGTGTGGTGTAAAGAAGGCTGTAATACTACTGTGTGAGACTGCCGTGCGAAAATTCACATATGCGAAAATTAGCATATGCTAATTTACGCATATGCGAATTTTCACATATGTTAATTTTCATATGCGCGTATTTTCGCATACGCGAAAATAAAACGAGAATATAACGAATATGCGAATATTCGCGAATATATGACGAATATTCGTCCATATATTCGCGAATATTCGCGAATTCGAATATGGCCTATGCCGCTCAACACTACTTATTATAGGTTAGATTTTGTCTTACCTCTGGAGAAAATTATAACTACATGCACGAAAATGAATACGTTTAAAATTGTCATCTTCTGACCCATATAACTTTAAAAAAAAATTGCGTATGGGGCGGTATGAGAACTAATTTTTTGTGCTGTGATCTGAAGTTTTTAGCGGTACTATTTTTATATTGATCGGACTTTTTGATCTCTTTTTATTCATTTTTTCATGATATAAAACGTGACAAAAAAGAAGCTATTTTGGACTTTGGAATTTTTTTCCGCATACGCCATTGACCGTGTGGTTTAATTAATTATATATTTTTATAGTTTTCACATGTGGCAACACCAAACATGTTTATTTTTATTATGGTTACATATTTTTTATATGGAATTTGGGAAAAGGGAGGTGAATTAAAGGAAGGGGTTAATCTGTGTTTTTTTAAACTTTTTATTCAACTTTTTTTTTTTTACACTTTTAGTCCTCTTAGGGGACTTTTAGGAGGAATCATTAGATTCCTCATACGGATCACTGTGGTTTCATAGAACCACATTGATCTGTGTGCTCTGCGCTTGATTGATAAAGCCTGGTCCTGCCAGCACAGCAGCAAGCACAGGAGGAGAGGAAAGCCCTCCGGCTACCTCAGCAGTGGATTGCCATTCCCACGATCGCACTGCGGAGGGACGATCAAACCCACTGGACCACCAGGGATGGCTTAAATGTCCCTTTAGACGCCGCTGTCAACTTCGACAGCAGCAATCTAAAGGGTTAATAGCCGCACCTCGGCTAATAACGCCGGCCCCCAGCTACAGGAATCAGCTGGGGGCTGGCTGGTATGGCGTGGGCTCGAGTCAGGAGCCCACGGCATACAACGGTTGCTATCTCAGGATGAGCCAACTCCTCCTTAGATGGCAACCGGTTAAAACACATGGCAAGACGTTTCTCAATTGTTGTGGGACAATACACATAAAGACTTTTTTACCTCCACTTATATTTCTGCTTATCAACTTGCTAGCTTGCAAATGCAAGCATAATATTGGATGAGACCATTCTGATTTAATTTCCTACAATAAATTATTCATTGGATATGAAATATTTCTTTATGAATGCCAACAGCAACCAAAAGTACAGGGCATAAAGGAAACAGGGAATTCATTGCCAAAGATCAGGTATTAAAACATAACCTTATACACCACTCCATTGCAATGACCGTAGAACATCATCTTCTATGTATATTTATTGCCAGAATTAAAGGGGTACTCCAGTTAAAAGCAAATGTTTTCAAATCAACTGGTGCCAGAAAGTTAAACAGATTTGTAAATTGTTTCCATATAAAAATCCTTACAGCACTTTTGAGCTGCTGTATGCTCCACAGGAAGTTGTGAATTCTAAATTCTCTACTGGGATTATTTCTAAAACAAGTGGTTGAGGAGCCAACCCAGAGGGAGGCCATTTTGGATATGGTATTCACAAATGGAGATTTGGTATATGGTGTTATTGTAGGCGAAAGTTTGGGATCTAGTGATCACCAGTCAGTGTGGTTTAATATAAAAACAATGAAGGAGTCACACCACACAAAAACAAAAGTTTTAGATTTTATAAAAACAGGCTGTTGAGTGTCACAGCGAGAGCTCCGGTCATCACCTCCGGACCGGAGCGTCCACTGTCGCAACCCTCCGTCCCGGGGTTACCGGCGTCTCGGGTCCCACAGTGGCAGAGAGACGCGGCTGGCTCACGCACCGCGTCCCTGTTCAGCTCACCTGCTCCTTGCACGGCTCTCCTGCATCCCGGCGCGCGCGTAAATTTAAAGGGCCAGCGCACCGGTAATTGATGCGCTGGTTCCTCACCTCCCACTGTGTCCTTCCCAATAAAAGGCACCTGCCCCTTCCTGTCCTTGCCGGATCTTTGTGCCTTGTGCCTCTGAGAAAGCGTTCCCTTCTGTGATAGTTGCCTTGCCAGTTGCCGAACCCGTTGCTACCGTATTCTCGCCTGTGAACCCTTGCCGCCTGCCCTGACCTCTGCTACGTCCGACTATGCCTTTGCCTGCTCCCTGTGTACTTCGCTATATCAGCTGCCAGAGAGGTCGAGCCACTATTGGGGGAACGACCTGGGGACTACCTGCCGCAGCAAGTCCATCCCGCTTTGCGGCAGGCCCTGGTGAAGACCAGTAGTCCCTCAGACTCCGTTCTCCTGGTACGGCCTGTGCCATCGCCTCTCTGGACTGGAGGATCCACTAGCAGCCCTGCCGGTTCGTGACAATGAGATTAGTCATAAAAGAGTCCCTATCATACTTGAACAAATTACATGGAGTCCAGGAGAAATGGGACTACTTAAAAGATGCATTATTGAAGGCATCAGAAAATTGCATTGGACTTGTCAGTAAAAGCAGAAAAAGATAGAGACCACTGTGGTACTCAGCAGAAGTGGCCAAAAATCATAAAAAAAACTAAAAGCTAGCTAGCAATTATAAAAACAAAAACCCAGAGCAATGAAAATAAGGAACTCTACAAGATTAGGCAGAAAGAGGCCAAGCAAGTTATAAGAACTTCTAAAGCGCAGGCAGAAGAAAAACTAGCTCAGTCTGTAAAAAAAAGGGGATAAGACATTCTTTAGATATATAAATGAAAAAAGAAAATTAAAACAAGGAATAGCTATATTAAAAGCAAAGGAAGGAAGGTATGTAGAAGAGAATTAAGGGCTAGCCGACTGCCCTAATGAATACTTCTGTTCAGTTTTTAAAGAAGAAAAAGAAGCAAAAGGACTTCAATTAAGGAGGAAGACTAATGAATCATTTGATGCATGTGTCTTTACAGTAGTAGGGAGGAATCAACCAACTATAGGCCAGTAAGTCTAACATAGATAGTGGGGAAATTAATGGAAACCCTACTAAAGGATAGGATTGTGGAACATTTAAAATTCCAGGGTTTGCTACATGAAAAACAACATGGGTTTACTTCAGGGAGAACATATCAAACAAATCTTAAACATTTTTTGACTGGGTGACTAAATTAATAGATGGCCGAGGGGCAGTAGACATTGCATATCTAGATTGTAGTAAGGCTTTTGACACTGTCCCACATAGAGGACTTATCAATAAACTGCAGTCATTGAGCTTGGACTCCCATATTGTTGAGTGGATTAGGCAAGTGGTTGAGTGACAGACAACAGAGGGTTGTAGTCAACTGAGTATATTCAGAGCAAGTTCGACACGTTTCAAACTTGGTAAGAGTTCTTAGTCATGGCAAGTTCGAAACGCGAAACGCGTCGGCATTTGTTTTTAATGCACTTTTAGGTTTTTTGGTGTTTTTTTCTTTTTAGCCATGTTTTTTACGTATGTGAAGTAAAAGTTAAGTTTTAAACATATTTTTGTGAGCTGGACCCCTGACTCCTATTGTTTCTTCCATACCACAAGAGGACATCATTTTAAATTAGAGGGGCAAAGGTTTAAAAGTAATATCAGGAAGTATTACTTTACTGAGAGAGTAGTGGATGCATTGAATAGCCTTCCTGGCGAAGTGGTAGTGAAGGAGTATAAGCATTCTTGGAATAGGCATAAGGCTATCCTCCATATAAGATAGGGCCACTGACTATTGATAGGATTCAGTTTAATGGGCAGACAAGATGGGCCAAATGGTTCTAATCTGCCGACACATTCTATGCTTCTAGTCTGACCACAGAGCTCTCTGCTGCCACCTCTGTTCATGTCCCTCTTAATGTGTCTCAGAGCACTATATCATTTTAACAATGTTCACAAATGTGTATTTGCTGCAGATTGGTGGTACACCCAAAAATATGCAATAAAGTACACTACGATACACACCTACCAGCTGTCCTGAATGTGCTATGAATGTGTAAGGAGAATGAATATTTCTATTAACTTATTGATGTAATTTTATATGTGTAAGCCGATGTAATTGTGTTCTATATTTATTCTGTTTTTAATTATTTAAAAAATTTTTTTTTAGTACCATACATCATGCTTGCAATGTTCATGCCTGCTACCAGAGGGCTCTGCAGTGCCATAGACTATAAATATATAACTAGCAATGGAATTGCACTCCTAGTAATGGTGGTCCCAGTGAATGGATTCCTCACTCCGACTGACATAGAAAGAAAATTCACAGAGGTCATAAATCATCAGACAGAATCATTTTGTGGTTTTTATTTGTATTTCTCAAATTGTAACAATTTTAAATGAATAAATAAAAGAGAGCAGGAATGTCTAATCCCATCCAATTTCATATAAATCATCATCATAACATTTCGCTCCTGGTCAGACCTCTATCAAGTGTGCTCGGGCCACAAAAGGAGTTGTTGTACTGGCTATTACAGCATTATCTCTGTGTACTCTATATTATTCATGTGCACTATATACAGTATACTTACCAGCCATAACATTAAGGCGTTGACAGGTAAAGTGAATTGTATTGATTATCTGAGTACAATTAAACATGTCAAGAGTTGGAATATATTAGCTAGTACCTTCCAAAAGTGTTTTAGGAAAGGACAAGTAATGAATGGGTGACTGGGTCATGGGTATCTCTGGTCTGATCCCACATAATTCATGTTTGCATACATGTATGATTCCAAAACAATTACATCCAGGGGTCAAGTCATAGGAAAAAGAAAAGTGTGGGAAGTCACCGAAAATTTCAAAACAAATATGGATGTATTTCTCAAATAGAGTGCAACATTTATAATAACATGACATTTTACACACACAGTAAACGAATGATACTAGAACACATGTAACAGCAAAATAAGTTAGGCTGCTTTCTATACCAACAAAGTGACCACTACAGTTTGTGAGGATTTTCCCTTCCCAAACTGTAAAAATTAATACAGTTCATTACAAAATTTCCCACAACCTTGAAGTATAGTGCCCTTTCTTTTATCACTAGTTTTCAACCATATGTCTCTTCATTGGGTCCTCACTCATCCTTTTTACTTCCTCCCTCCATAATTTTAGTCTCTCATCCCCCCCCCCTTGTCATACACATAACCCTTATCAGCCTTTTACCCTTCTACCTCCATACCCCATACCTGTCCCCTCAGCAGCTTCCTTGCTTTCCTAGCCAATTTACTAACATCTGCCCTTTTCTAGTCCATTCACCATCCTCTGCCCTTTACCAGCCCATCACCATCCTCTGCCCTTTACTAGTCCATTCACCATCCTCTGCCCTTTACTAGTCCATTCACCAGCCTCTGCCCTTTAGTAGTCCATTCACAATCCTCTGCCCTTTACTAGTCCATTCACCATCTTCTGCCCTTTACTAGTCCATTCACCATCCTCTGCCCTTTACTAGACCATTCACCATCTTCTGCCCTTTACTAGTCCATTCACCATCGTCTGCCCTTTACTAGCCCATTCACCATCCTCTGCCCTTTACTAGTCCATTCACCATCCTCTGCCCTTTACTAGTCCATTCATCAGCCTCTGCCCTTTACTAGTCCATTCACCATCCTCTCCCCTTTACTAGTCCATTCACCATCCTCTGCTCTTTACAAGTCCATTCACCATCTTCTGCCATTTACTAGCCCATTCACCAGCCTCTACCGTTTACTAGCCCGTTCACCAGCCTCTACCCTTTACTAGTCAATTCATCATTCTCTGCCCTTTACTAGTCAATTCACCATCCTCTGCCCTTTACTAGTCAATTCACAATCCTCTGCAGTTTACTAGTCGATTCACCAGCTTCTGCCCTTTACTAGCCCATTCACCAGCCTCTGCCCTTTACTAGCCCATTTACTAGCCTCTCCCCATGTCTGACCCTCACTAGCCTCTGCTCATACCTGCACTTTTCCATTCTCTGCTCATGCCTGTATACACCTTCCTGGGAGACACGTCGCTTCATACCCACACCTATACTCCACTCTGCAGCGGCGCTCAGATTAACACAAAATATCTGTAAATACTAATAGAAGACAATATAGACATGGCAATCCCCACTTGGGGAAAGCTTCTACTTGATTATTTGAAACATGGACATCTCTGTACCCATGTTAGAAAACTATTTCATTCTGTAGGACAGGGCTCAGGCACCAAGACTTATGGCTTACATAAAACAATCCAATGAAGTAAACTGTAATGTCTTAAATTTTGTTGGCCTATAGCGAGCTTATATCCGTAAAGACGGAGTAAATAGGCCGGACACTCTCCTCCAAAAGAGAAGATGAATGCACTAGGGGTGTCCAGGTTAAATTTAAATATTCGCCTGTATGAAAGGACATAGAGGTTTGCTAGAGGAGGTACGTGTTGATGCACCAAACAGCTGTCCCAGTTGCGCATCTGTGGTCCGTCTGCAGTTTCCCACTGCTTGCATGTTGAAATCTCTTCATTTCCTGACTAAGCGTTCTTCTCCTTCATTCACTTGTATCTCCTAGAAAGATTGATTGACTACAGCTCCTATCATTGTCTTTCTGCATTGGTTCAATCTCTCTGTACTTTTGATGGTATGTTCTGACTAGAGATGAGCGAGGTTACAGTAATTCGATTCGTCACAAACCTGGCGGCTCGGCGGTTGCTGACTTTAGCCTGCATAAATTAGTTCAGCTTTCATTATTTACACTCGTGAATCACATGACATCAGGGAGGGAAACTGGCTAATTGGGATCAATTTGGACATTTTCACACATTTTTTGCTAAAGTTTAGACATTAATGTGGTACCACGGGTAGTGTAGGAAATTCCTGATTACTTTGTGACGCTAGGGCACCGTTAGTCTATACACTGTCTGCGGTTGGAGACAGCTTCTCCTGGGCCAGACACGGGGAGTGAAGGAACACACTGACGTCAGGTTACGGATAACTGTCTTTACTGAACAGTGGTGCTTTACCCAATAGATTGATAATGACTTGATAGATGATTGTAGATTGATCAAGGTAGCTAGGGTTCTGTCAAGGTCCCCTGTAGCTTTCTCTGCCAGGGCATGAACTTCCAAAGTGCCGGTGATCCTTGCAGAATGACCGGAAAATATTTGATCTGGGCCTTCCCTTAGAGCTTCTCCACACACCTCACACTTTTCCCACACTTGTGCTTAGCATAAACTCACACAGGAACTGATCTGTGAACTGGGGCAACTCCTCCCCCCTACACTATATGGCCAAGTATTTAGGGGTTCCCATTGGGCATACAGGGTCACATGGTCCTGCACTACTCCTCAGTCTTATTAAAGGTAGAAAACATATATAAATAACAGATATAGAAATAACATATAGCATGATAATTATAAAAATATATTAACTTAGCGCAAACTGTTGAGACATAATAGGAACCATAATCAGTCTCTCAGTGGACCCAACACCTGTGCTGAAGGTCCACCCCTGAGGAAGTCCTGATAATCCACTACAGTCTGAAGCCACAGGACAGGCTTTGGTGCTTGCACACCACATTAATGGCTGTGTGTTGAATTATTTTGAGGGGACACAAAATTAAACACTGTTATACAGGCTGTGCAATCACTACTTTACATTATAGCAGAGTGTCATTTCTTCAGTGACATGAAAAGATAGAATAAAATAATTACAAAAATGTGAGGCATGTACTCACTTATGTGAGATAGTGTAGCTTCACTCTGTAGGTAGGTTCCCATGTAGGTAGCTGTCCCCTGTAGGCAAGCTCCCTATAGATGTAGGTAGACCCCTTGTTTATATTTGCACCCCGTAGATAGACCCTCTGGATGCAGTGCCCCTTGTAGGTAGACCCCCTGGAAATAGTTGCCCCCTCACGAAGATTAAAAAAAAAAAAAAACACCAATACTCACTTGTCCCTATGGGCTCCTGCCCAGTCCACAGCATGGCCTGTTTTTTTCTCCCCTGTCCCTCAGATGCATGATAAAGTCACTCATCTGTGCCAAAACGCTCAGCCTCTTGTGGCTGCAGACATATTGCTGCTAGGGCTCTTACTTACAAGTGCCACATTTAATATTAAGCAGTACAGTTAAATGCGTCGCTGACATTGTGGCTGAGAAGCTGGACATGCAGGGGGAATCCCAATCAGCTGTGGAGGAGGATGGTTTGCGGTGTTCTATATGAGTCTTTCCACTAATTCAGTGTAAGTTTTTGTCAGCTTTGAAGTAAGATAAAGCGTTGAGCGGCATAGGCCATATTCGAATTTGCGATATTTCGCGAATATATGGACGAATATTCGTCATGTATTCGCTAAATTCGCATATTCATAATATTCACGTTTTATTTTCGCCTATGCGAAAATTCGCGTATGCGAAAATTTGCATATGCAAAAATTAGCATCTACAAAAATTAGCATATGCGAAAATTCGCACGCCAGTCTCACACAGTAGTATTAGAGTCTTTTTTAAACCACACAAGCTGGAAGCAGAGAGGGGTGATCACTATGATGTGTGCTGTGAAAAAAACAAACGAATATTCGTAATTTACGAATATATAGTGCTATATTCGCGAATATGCGATATTCGCGAATAAAATTCGTATTGCGAATATTCGCGAGCAACACTAGTAAGATAGCACAGGACATGTAACCTGTAAAAGATATGGGCAGGGGTCAAGTCCTGGGGAAAAAAAGTGTGGAAACTCGCCCAAATTTTCCACTCAAGGGCTGTTCCTGCAAGACTCCTGATAATGGTGTAATGTCCCAGTACAGAACATGGTTCTGTACTACCCTTAGGCCCTGTCAGGTTGAGTCCCTCAGTGACCTGGGGGCTCTCCTGCAGTTCCTCCCCCTGTTGTTATTATAAGTGTAATTTATGGTCATAGGATTTTAGTCAGTGTATTAATGACCTGTCTAAAGGACCTGTGAGATGTTTGGAGGACCTGTGGAATGGCACATGTTATGTTATCACATGATGTTATCCAGAAAGTACCAGGTTAACCTATGACCCGCAGCTTGACCAATGGGCTTTGGCTCAGCCCCTGTCTATATAAGGGGGCGGCCATTACAATTCTCTTTCTGCTGAGGACAGCAAAGAACAGACATTACAGATCCTGTGTCCAGTACACCTGGAGGCCACAAAGCCTGCACACCAACCACATTGTCAGTAAGTCATCTCATCGATGTCTAATGTCTCTACTAAAGTCAGGACACTGATCAAGTCTATTCTAGTCCGCGTGGCTGAACTAAAGTCTTTTACAATAACTACAAGTCCCAGCAAGCTGCAGGGCCCTTTCCGTGTTACTGGTCGACTCTCTGGAATTCTGGCCTAGCTGTGAAGATAATAACACCTGTTTTAACTCATTAAAGCCTTTCACTGCCTAGCCATTGGAATTGCGGGGATACCGTTCGGGTGGTTCCGGTACCCAAAAACTACTCTGGCGTCACGAACATTAGGGGTTAACAACACCTTGCCCCGGGGGTTAATACCATATTGCCCCTCCACCTACACCGCTACACCCAGTGGTCCCGTCATACACTGTGGGTCACCACAATAGTAACGGTGTTTCTGATGTGGAAAAAGTACAGGAACTCAGTTCCCATACGTTCCTGCAGAACTTGAGCCCTGGATATGGGGGTGGGCAATGCTGTACTCCTGCTCTCCTGGGGAGGCTGAGTAAGAATCCCTAGTATTGATAGACTTGTAGATATCTTTGGTTGTTCATTCATCCTGTAGAGTGGCTTAAAAAGTTAGCTCTTGCGTTGTCTAGATAGTGGGGCCTGGGTTGTGGTCTAGTTAGAACACTCTTGAGAGGAGGTTTGGCCTGGTGGATAGTGGGAGGGGTATTGAAGTGAAGTCCATGAGAGTCTCATCCATAGGACTTTGGCTGTTTCCCCCAAACAGTACTTAGAAGAGATCTGAAGGCAGGATTTAGCGAGGCCTAGTGGTGCTGGTAGGGGGATATACCCTTCTGGGCATCAGTTTGGCAGAAAATAAAAAAAAGATTAAAGCCCTTGAGAGTAGGGTTCAGAAGAGTAGGAGGAAGTCTGATAGACAGCTGAAAGTTTAGGATATGGGTGGACCTATGTGAAGTAACAGACCTAGAAAGGGCTCCTGTACAGAGAACCGGTTCCATACTGGTCAGTTTTGCTATTCTTTTAATCATACTGCATTTCCTGAAATATTCTAACCTTAGCCTCACAGCTATCTATACCAGTTGACATATATTGGGGGGGGGGGTCTGGTACACATCAGCAGTTTTGAAAAACTTTTTCTTTTCTGACAAAGCACCATTAAATCATGATGCATATTTTGGAGGAATGAAGAAGACCTTGATTGATAGGAAATGCTTTGCTGGTAGTCATAACATATATGAATTGCCCAGTAGGAATACATGTCTACAGGTATGAAAAATGAGGTTGAGCCTGCATTTTTCAAAACAAGTCACTGTTTTTGCATATACAACAATTCTATGATATACAGTGCCTATAAATAGTATTCACCCCCTTCCATGGATTTTTTCTTGTTTCATTTTGTAGCCACATTGAATCACTATGGATTTAATTAAGCTTTTTAGACACTGATCAAGAGAAACTATAAACTAGATTATAACGTCAAAGCAAAAACAAATATCCAGAAGAAAGATCTATGTACTTTATAATTAAACAAAAAAATTATAAAATGTTACTCATGTTCCTCTATTAGGCTATAATTTGACACTGTGTTCTACATTTGGCCTATATGTCGGAAAAGGCTGTATAACATGCCCATTCTACTGGCCAGACTTATGCCAATGGAATGTTTTCATAGTGCACATCAATATGCCAAATATATAAGCATAAACTAGCAGATATTTTGAATATAAGTTAGAAAGACTGTGTACATTAGCACTTTGGACATTACTCCCAAATGTTATGTGATTTGTGCCTAACAGTAATACACCTTAGGATAGGGTCATATATACCGCATCCGCAGTCTAGTTCACACTGCGGGAAGACTTTCTTTTAAGTAGATATTAAAGGGGTACTCCGGTGGTTAATTTTTTTGACTATATGGCATCTTCTTTGTAAGTTTTGTTTTTTTGCAATATACATGTGCTATATGTTTTGGCAGCATGTGTGTGTTTTTCTTATCTGTTTGTTGGGCAGGAAGTTCTGTAGTTCAGAGGATTTTCTTTTACTGTCGTCCACCATGTTCTGAATCTTCTGAATCTCTTGTGGACAAGACGTCAGAGCTTTTTTTTTCTCTCTGTCTGCATGACAGGAATAAGCCACACTCCCTCATCTCCCCCCTTCCGGAGTTCTGCATGAGAAGCCATAGTACACAGCTCCTTATCTCCCCTCCCCCCCCCCCCCGGTCTGCTCCTGAGGATGCAGGTCTGCACAGGAGAACGGAACACAGAGAAGATAAGTGTTATCTGAAGGGAAGGATTACAAGGTGCACGGGCCGGTGCATTGCCGTAGAATGAGATTTGCCATAGATTGAGATGGTCCGCCTACATCACATCCTATTGGCTCACTCTTGTCATGTGACATATTTAAACGTCACGCATCGATGCGCACAGCAGTGTCAGTTTGGCTATCACAGGGAGAGGATCTCCTCTCCCTGTGATAGCTGAAGCTGCACGGAGCTCTCATGGCCTCTGTGGCCCGACAGAAGCTCACACATGTACGCAGCTCATACGGCTGGCTCATATACATTTACTCTATTATTACATGTACTGTTGATCCACAGCGCTATCGGGATCCCTATGCCCGATGGTGCTGTCATCAGTGTGCGTCCCCGCGAGAGCCCCACGCCCGCAGCTCTACTCCCCGTCCCCCGCCCCCCGCAGCTATACTCCCCATCCCCCGCAGCTGTACTCCCCATCCCCCGCAGCAGTACTCCCCGTCCCCCGCAGCTGTACTCCCCGACCCCTGTTAACGCTCTTGGAGCGATCCACAGCGCTATGGGGATTCCTATGCCCTATGCCGCTGTCATCAGTGTGCGTCCCCGCGAGCGCCCCATGCCCGCAGCTCTACTCCCTGTCCCCCGCAGCTCTACTCCCCGTTCCGTTAATGCTCAGGGAGAGGGGAACAGAAAGTAGAGCATCGGGCGCAGGTAAAGTAGTACTGCGCATGTGCAGCACTACGCGAATAACTTAACCTGCGCCCGATGCTCTACTTTCTGTTCCCCGCTCCCTGAGTGCTAACGGGACGGGGAGCAGAGCTGCGGGCGTGAGGCGCTCGCGGGGACGCACACTGATGACAGCGACATCGTGATCCCGATAGCGCTGTGGATCAACAGTAAATGTATATGAGGGAGCCGTATGAGCTGCGTACATGTGTGAGCTTCTGTCGGGCCACAGAGGCCATGAGAGCTCCGTGCAGCTTCAGCAATCACAGGGAGAGGAGATTCTCTCCCTGTGATAGACAAACTGACACTGCTGTGCGCATCGATGCGTGACGTTTAAATATGTGACGTTACAAGAGTGAGCCAATAGGATGTGATGGAGGCGGACCATCTCATTCTATGGCAAATCTTATTCTACGGCAATGCACCGGGGATGTACAGACTGCAGGGGAAGAAATCTCATACTGGATCTCTATATGTGAGGGGGGGGGGGGGGAGGGCTCCTGAAAACTACAACTCCTAGCATGCCCAAAGGCTGTCAGGGCATGCTGGGAGTTGTAGTTTTGCAACACCTGGAGGCACCCTGGTTGGGAAACACTGGTGTTTGCGCTATAGAGGTTTGGTGAACTACAACCCCCAGGAGACTACAGAGGCAGCATGCTGGTGTTATGCCACAGACTGAAGACTCCTGAATGACACATGCTGGGAATTGTAGTCCTTCCTTGACTGACTAAATGTGCCAGGGCTGTCCATGTTCTTCATTCTACCCTCCAGAACCCTGAAGTATCTACAACAGACCAGTGACTTCATTACCTCTGTATTTCCTTCAGGTATATTTACTTCTATCTTCCTCACCATACAATAAATAATGACCCGTACACCTTATATGTTGTTTTTACACCACTGTGTTAGCCTATGACATTTTCGTTAGGTAACTGTGGATATTATGTTTGCTGCTGCCCCTCTTCATGGGGTCTTTGTTAAGTCTGTTCTAAGTTTCTTTATTGACTGAGCTTTTCAATAACAACATTATTGACACTTAACCTCTTCCTTAAGGACGGATCGCTAGCCAGTTGGGGACCGGATCGGGATGCCTGCTGAAATCATTCAGCAGGCACCCCGGCACATCGCCCAGGAGGGTCCTGAGACCCCCCATGTCAGCGATCGGAGAAAATTGCATGTCAAGTCAGACATGCGATTTTCTCCAATTCCGGGCTGATCGGGTCTCTGGTGACCCGATCACCCGGAAAATAGGGCTGATCGGAGTTGTCAGCGACAGCCCCGATCAGCCTAAGGGATAGGAGTGAGGTCGCAGAGCTGCGATCTCCTCCTGTCCCCTGCCATTAGTCAGAACGGCCAATGGCAGCGCAGGACAGGGGGTTGCCATGGCAACCCCCCGTTCTGCCCGCCCCTGGATGTCGAGGGGATCATGGGAAGAAGATGGAGGCCGTACCTGCAGGAGAAGATGCCTGGGGACCCAGGATCTTCGCTGGAGACTGCTGGATACTGGATCAGGTAGGGAATCGACGGTGGGGGGGAATTGAAAGTGAAAGTAAAGCGATCTTTACTGTGGCAACCACTAGGAAGGCCAAACTGCAACTCCCAGCTTGCCCATACAGCCAAAGGCTGTCTGGGCATGCTGGGAGTTGTAGTTTTGCAACATCTGGAGGGTCACAGTTTGGAGACCACTGTTACAGTGGTACCCAAACGGTAGCCCTCCAGATGTTGCCAAACTACAACTCTCAGCATGCCTGGACAGCCCAGGCATGCAGGAAGTTGTAGTTCTGTAACATCTGTCCCTTCAGATTTAGCAATTTTCATGAAATGTTTGAAAATTGCTGCTCTACTTTGAAGCCCTCTAATTTTTTCAAAAAGCAAAAATATGTCCATTTTATGATGCCAACATAAAGTGGACATATTGTATTTGTGAAGAAAAATAAAAATTATTGTAAATATCCATTTTCCTTACAAGTAGAGAGCTTCAAAGTTAGAAAAATGCTAAATTTTCCAAATTTTCATGAAATTTTGGGATTTTTCACTAAAAAAGGATGCAAGTAACGCAGAAAATTTACCCCCAAAATAAAGTAGAATATGTCACGAAAAAACAATCTCAGAATCAGAATATTCGGTAAAAGTGACGGTGGTCAGAATTGCGAAAAAGTACTCAGTCCTTAAGGTGAAAAAGGGCTGCGTCCTTAAGGGGTTAAAAAACTGTCTTCTTCAAAGGCAAGAGCTACACAATGATAGTGGTGAAATGGCTATGTCCCTCTGAAGGGCTCATACTGCATTGCAGCTTAGGTAAATTAATGGGGTAGTGTTGTGACCATTCTTGTGACTGTTGGGTTGTGGTTGTAGACACTTATTGGTCACAATATTCCCTAGCTTTATGCTTGTGGAGGTATACATTAAATGTCTGCAGCAAACCAAAGGGAAGTATTGCTGTAGTCTACACTATTCTCTGACTTGGGAGAAAACTTATTTTCAGCAAGTTAATAACATACAAACAAATGTAAAGCCAAACCTGAACAAGAATGACATGGAAAAAGCTAAAGTGGCAAAGTAAGAGTATGGATGTAAGTACTGTATGTACTTCAAAATAACTGTTTACTAACAGTCCCCATAGAATGGAATAGCACAGTCCTAGAACAGTCTTGCAAAGAGCAATGGGTAAGATTTGTCCATTTGCGTGAAGCTGGAAAAAACCTATCGGAACTAATACATGGCTATGCTTGCTGCCAAGGGGCTCATTCCATATCCTGTCTCCACTAGTGTTGCTCGCGAATATTCGCAATGCGAATTTAATTCTCGAATATCACATATTTGCGAATTCACGGATATTCGCGAATATAGCACTATATAATTCGCAATTACGAATATTCATTTTTTTTTCACAGTACACATCACAGTGATCATCCCTCTCTGCTTCCAGCTTGTGTGGTGTAAAGAAGGCTCTAATACTACTGTGTGAGACTGATAATTTTTGCATATGCAAATTTTCGCATATGCGGAAATATAACATGAATAATACGAATATGCGAATTTGGCAAATATATGCCGAATATTCGTCCATATATTCGCGAAATATCGCAAATTCGAATATGGCCTATGCCGCTCAACACTAGTCTCCACTAGGCCCCATCACAGATTGAGCAAGGAAGAGAGGGACCCCACTGTCTGCTACTGTACTACAGTTACCCCCCGACTTACGATGGCCCCGACATATGATAAAATTGACATACGATGGCCTCTCAGACATCATCGACATACGATGCTTTTATATGTCGGGGCCATCGCATTAACTGCTATCCAACAGCGCAAAATGCTTAAGCTGCTGTCGGATAGCAGTTTAAGCATCCCTGGCAGGTTCGCTTACCTATTCCCGCTGCTCCGGGTCCACTTCGCGATCCTCCGGTGTCCAGGCCTTGCTTTCCGGCGTCGTTATTACGTCACTACGCACGCCGCGCCGGCGCAGCAGCGTAATAACGTCACCAGAAAGCGAGGCCCGGACCCTGCAGAAGATGCGCAAGACACCGGAGGATCGCGAAGAAGACACCGGAGCAGCGGGACAGCAGCGGGAGCCCCTGGGACAGCATCGGGAGCGGTGAGGACCTGGTCCGGAGCGGCGGGGACAGGTGAGTACAGCTTCCTATACTTTACATTGCACGGATCCCTCAACATACGATGGATTCGACAAATGATGGGTCGTTTGGAACGAATTACCATCGTATGTTGAGGGACCACTGTACTACTGTATCTGCTTCAGTTATCTGCTTTTATCTATGGAGAGTTTTGACAGAGACTGTATTTGCACTTGTTTCTCTGAACCAAGTAAAGAAGAGTAGATTCAGTTGTTCTAGCCTTATGCCTGGTGTCTTAGCTGAACCACAAAATCAAGGGGACCCCAACCTCCAAGACCCCTGAAACCAACATCCGGGAGTACCTTAAGGGAACTAAGACTATCACCCAGTGTGGCCCCACAAGCAGCCTGGACCAGCCCTTTAGAATGAAGGTACAAATGCAGGATCCCTCAAGCCAGCCTAACAGTGATCAGTAGTGGAACTATAAGGTCCAGCCAGCCCACAGGTTCTTTCTCCTGAACTAGTGTCATACCTTTAGATTGTGCAATGACTGCAAAAAACCCTATATGAAGACCTTTTGCAGACAATTTGCATTGCCATACACTAATGTATTCATGTCTGTATACACAATGGTTTCCTGGTGTAAGGGTTCTATCAGTGTTACATTGCAAATTCCTTTCTTCATCTATAATTCATTGGCTAAAAGGCTCTTATGCAAATAAGTTGCCTAGAAGTAGCAGAGTAAGGACAGCTGCATATCACATATTAGTAAATGGCATCTTATGGTGTTGATCGGAGGTTTACAATGACAGAAACACTCGTCAGCACTCATAAAGTGTTCAGATGTCAAGTATGGAGTCACAGCTCCATATGAGATGTACAGCTGCCTCGTACCCACCTACCGCACACAACCTCCCAGTGTGGGAGACACTTGCCTTTCTCTGTTATTAATAGTAGTAGCATTCTATATATGCCCTAAAGATTTGTATTTGTCACTGGCAGAGAGAGAACAGGTTGACAGGTTTACATATGAGCCGCCACATGTTTTTTGTTTTTTGCCAGTGAACTCCTTCAACCTGCATCTTGTGTAGAAAATGATATACCTGTCATTTAGTATAGGAAACACAATATTTCATGACACGTTCCCTTGTGTTCTAATGTACCCAGTTATAGTTCACCACACTGTCCCTACACAGCCATTTCTCTCTACTGTTCATATAGCTGTATTTGCTGTTATTTTATTCTTTTTCACTTTTTATAGGTATATTTCTTCCTTGTGTGGATTAATCAATAAACCCTAGCTTACAGGAAGCACAGTGCATGAAAGGAGGCATATGGAGTCCCTGCGGCTTTGTACAGATACGGTGCAATCCTTCTAGAAAAGTAATAGAGCATCCAATGGAACATGGCACTGTCTGAAATAGAGATAACATCGGCAGAATATGAAGGTACAGTAGGGCCCCATAGATTTCTTTGGGCTCCATATTATGGCTCTGCACAACTCAAAAGTTGTAATGTGTGCTTTTACAGCGGTGTTTGTGAAGCATAAATCTGCTATTCTTGCTGTCCAGAATATACACAAGAGGTAGGCAGGTGGGTTGTCAGGATCCCCCTTTTGCACACCCCAGTCTTTATTAAACTCTTTGAACTCATACACATACCGTATTTATCGGCGTATAACACGCACTTTTTAGGCAAAAATTTTTAGCCTAAAGTCTATCTGCGTGTTATACGCCGATAAGCCGCTGCAGTTCAATGATTTAAAGCGGGCACTTTAAATCAATGAACTGCAGCGGCTTTGCAGGTGCAGAGACCTGCTATCGCTGCCGGCTTCTCTGCCCCTGCCTGTCCAGGGGTCTAGAGCCCTGCTGCCGGCCCTTCTCTCCCCCTGGCTATCGGTGCCGCTGCCCGTTCTCTCCTCCTGGCTATCGGTGCCGCTGCCCCATTGCCGCCGCCGATAGCTAAGGGGAGAGAAGCGGCACCGGCAATGGGGCAGCGGCGCCGACAGACAGGGGGAGAGAAGGGGCACCGCTGCCCCGTTGCCTCCCCATCCCCAGTTGTATAATTACCTGTTGCCGGGGTCGGGTCCGCGCCGCCTCCGGTGTGCGTCCCCTGCGTCGTTGATATGCGCTGCGAGACGCAATGACGTCACTTGTCATTGCGCCGAGCCGTGCAGTGCAATGCGGGGTCAGAAACAGTGTATCGGGGTATACGCATGCACACACGCACCCTCATTTTACCAAGGATATTTGGGTAAAAAACTTTTTTTACCCAAATATCCTTGGTAAAATGAGGGTGCGTGTTATAGGCCGGTGCGTGGTATACCCCGATAAATGCGGTCATAAATATGGAGCTGTATGTGGTGTCCCGGTACAGAACATGGTTCTGTACAATCCTAAAGTCCCCTCAGGTAGAGTCCCTCAAGTCCACAGGGCTCTCCTGCAGGGTCTCCCTAGGTCATTATTATGATTTTTATTGTATATTACTCATGTACATTTATTATAGGTATTGTACAGTGAATATAAGCTATGTATAAAGGTTATTAGGATGTTTAAACTGCATAAGACCTTCCTAAGGTCATGTGACATTGTCATGTGATATGTGATCACCTGATACTCAGAGTTCCAGAGGCACTGGTAATCACAGGCAGCCAGCTACCAATGGGCTTTAGTCCAGCCCCCTGATATATAAAGGGCTTTAGTCTCAACACTAGCTCTCTTCTATTTTTCTGGATTCCTGGACAGTAAAGCAAGCATCAGTCCTGTACAAGTTCAGTCCAGTACAGCTAGGCCAAAGTCTACAAGTCTGCAGCCACATCTAATCTGTAAGTCTTCTATGTCTACAAGTCAAGTCTCTACTGTCCCTACCAAAGTCATAGCAGTAGCACAGTGGCCTGCATCATTATTACTTCTACAAGTCCAAGCAAGCCTGAGAGGTTCCCCGTGTCCCGGTCACCTCTGTGGAAGTAAGAACTGTTATACTGACTTCTTCAGTAAAGTTCCAGTTGCATCAAATCCTGCTTTGGACTCTCATTTGAAATATGCTGTTTTGGGTTGGTTGTCGGCGGTACCCTACACCATACAACCACATCCTGGTGTCACGAACACTAGGGGTTAACAACATCTTGCCCCAGGGGGTTAATACCATCTGGCCCCACCACCTACACCGCTACACCCCGTGGTCCCGCCATATACGGTGAGTCACCACAATTTATATAATATAGTATTCTATCACTATCATGCCATCTTCCATTGGATGCCATATTGTAAAGGTATGAGTCACTTACAAGAACCTTTGAACAAATGCATATATTACAATTTTTTGTTTTAAAAGACGCATGTCATTGCATTTATTTTGACATCATATTTGATGTTGGCAGGATATATTTTATTGAAGAGAAAGTGAGTGAAAAGTGATGTAAAGCTTTAATCTCTTGAGTTATGTTTTTTTGGATACATTTTAAAGAGTACCTGTCATATTCATTACAATAATCTATTAAATCAATAACCGAGTCACAGCAGACACAACAAGGCCTAGCATCACAGACACCACACCAGCTCGGGCTGTCCTGACCACCAATCGGCACCCCTTGATTACAATCTGACCACTAGACACCTGGAATGCATGCCAAAATCTGTTAAAATGCTGGGATTGCTATTGATTGTGACAACTACAACAAAAAAAAAAACATGGTCTCAAATGGCTGGAGGTGCTCAACCCCAAATGCAGTTGTGCATTTATACTGGGGGAGCAGATCCCTAAAATGCATACAATGGAGGATGCCTGCAATGGACTACAAGTGCCACAATAGAATCCTACACCAGATAAATGGTGTGGATGTGTAACAATTAGAATAATACAATACAGAAATGTAGGTGCACTACTGTGGTAGATGTATACAGTGACATTGGCTAATCTCTCAACACTGATGTTAAAATTGAGACATTCGTCAGTATATCCTTATATGAAGGATATACCAGAGCCCGCACACCAACGCCAAGGTTTCTCAAGTGGCACGGGACCTAACACTAACCTACCTGTGCGTGATAAGCAAAACCAGGGGCCAGTGGCCAATTACAGCAGCACTAGGCCGACATGCAGCCTGCTCCCAGTTACCTCCAGCGTGACTGAGCACACACACAATGGGAGGAGGGAGAGAGGCTACAAGCCCCACCCAAGTTGGCTGATATAGGTGCATGGCCTCACAGGTGCAACCCTAATGCTGCCTGGAAAATGTTCAAGGCGCATTAACATATGGAGTTTACACACCTCCACGTATAAATTTTCAAACAAAAAAAAAAACGTGGTCTCAAATGGCTGGAGGTGCTCAACCCCAAATGTAGTTGTGCATTTATACTGGGGGAGCAGATCCTGCCCTTGTAGTCCGTTGCTAGGGGCGATCCCCAGCATAAAAATGCATACAATGGGGGATGCCTGCAATGGACTACAAGTGCCACAATAGAATCCTACACCAGATAAACGGTGTGGATGTGTAACAATTAGAATAATACAATACAGGAATATGGGTGCACTACTGTGGTAGATTTATACACTGACATTGGCTAATCCCTCAACACTGATGTTAAAATTTGCCAGCGTATCATTATATGAAGGACACACCAGAGCCCGCACACCAACGCCAAGGTTTCTCAGATGGCACGGGACCTAACGCTAACCTACCTGTGCGTGAAAAGCGTGTGACGACTAACCATTCAAATGTCAGTTATTATCGGCTGGTGTTGGCTGCAGATAGCAGCTGGCACCTACCAGATATTGTGCAGGCCTGGATTCTTCAGTGCCCACCATACTCACTCACCTGATCCATGCCGTAAATGTACTTTATGGGTCAGGAAGGGGTCACCTCTGCGACTAACCTATGGCACTTTACAGGAAGATAAGAGTAGGTTACACAGATTCAAATACGAACTGTTTGAACTCCCCCATGAGCTCCTACTAAAAGAGATGTGTTCTGCATTGTGTTTAGAATAATTGCACCTCTTTCTACAATGTAGGCCATAATTTCCTGTAGAGCAGTGACCCTGCTTCACAATATAATAGCATTCCTTTGATATATTTTATACAGATGAAAGTGTCAAACTACATATTACAAAATGTGTCACTGACCATGTCCTGCTCCTTCCCTTAAATATATAACTATTTTCCCAGTGAAGTATCCTCTTCTTTTAGTCATTTTTATTGAAGGCCTGGTGGCTCACATGACATGCAATGAATACTAAGTAACCACTCTATTTTGTATACAGATGTTGTGAGAAGCTCATTTCAATCCGTTACCATTATCTCAATTAACCCGAGCAGCTAAGTCTGTTAATTAAGGAATAATAACGATTCCAAGCTGGATTATTGTTCGGAATGATCAGCTGAGGGAGAAGAAAGGGTTAGAAAGTGCCACAGGCCTGTACTCACAGATATCTCTCATTCCTCTGCTTCTCGTATAATAAACACTAGTTATATGGTACAAACAAACCCATTTAAGGCAGGAGAAACTGTAAAACAACAAGGCACTCCAGCTGAGGGCTACCTTCTGTAGACAGCGGAATACTGTAGCACATTTATTTTTATGTAGAACATTTTTATGACTCAGTATAGTTAATCCTAAAATGAATGATTGCCAAGTGATTTGTGCTTGTATGTTAGGGTCTGTATTATAGCTACAACACCTAGACCCGGCTCGATTCTGGTAAGCCAAATCTTGGGAGCTGGTGAGGAGAGGGAAATACACTTCTGCCAGCAAGCCATCTACCGTAAGAACATATCTCAACATGGAATTATCTTTTGTTTAGGTAGAGTTGTGTGACCTCCATACACATTAAGGTGCCCACACAATTTCAATAGCTGTAGGCAATTCCTCACATACAGATGAAGAATGTTCAGCCAAATATTCATTCTCAATGGAGAGAGGAGGGGTAACAGCTGCCAGACTCCTCTGGCAGTAGCTTATCTCTCCAAGAACAAAAGGGTCAGGCAGTTGAAATCCTACATGCCTGACCTTTCACCGTCTGTTGAGGGCAATCCAGGGGCCCTCATACACATTAGTCAGTTGGATGTTGTGACGAAGTTGGCAGTTTTGGTAAATACTTGACTAATGTGTATGGGGACAGTTTGCCATTGCCACCGATATCAGCCATTACAATCTGCAAGTTTATCCAACATTTAACTAATTTACCTTAGGTTTTAGTTCAGCAGAAACAAATGAGTGCTTGTAACGGTTAAAAGGACACTTACAAGTGCATTATGCATGTCACATAGGGTGTCTTCGTGGCACATTTGCTGTTACAGTATTTTACCACAAAATACCGGATTTACAGTAAAGGCCACGTCAACATGGGAGCCTGCATAACATCCCCTGTTGGGTGCCAACAGAGACATGGTTATCAGTGCCAGACTTCAGGATGCGTTATTTATTATCACAATTTTGTGCATTAATGCCCAAGATACTACCCCCCCCCTCCTCTCCTTGAATAAAAATCATATTACTCTGAACAATGGATCAATAGAAATAACAGATGGCACATGTGAGATGAATCGTCTAGTAAAGCAAGTAACACATAGGTACTGATTTATCATCAACAAAACAAAAACAACAACAAAAAAACAACAAACTAGGTGCACAACTTGAAAAAGGTGCAATCATTTGATAAACCTTGTGGTGCCATGGCTCACAGTTTATGCACGTCTGCTGGTCTGCTCCTAAGACAGAATTGTATACTATTTGCCATTTTTTATACAGACTGTCTGGTCCCCGGCTGTACTGGATGAGGCATGGGGTTTCCTACCCAGAAGCAAAATGTTCACCAAACATTTGGACGCAGGATGAAGGAGTGTGACTGCAAACTTGACACAGAGCATGGCCAAACCCCTTCGCTCTGTAGCTCCCCACCAGTTCCTGACACACTTGTTGGGCCGCAGTGAGCACTGTGTCAGATTATACAGAATAACAGGACTTCTGGCAGAAAAATACCACATCTGCTTCCCTAATAAACCATGGATGCTAAGACAGCATTGGTTGACCTGATGTGGAAACTGATAGAATTAGTTTAGGAATTGATAGTGCTGGTTTTGGCACAGGAGTCGTCTATGTCGCAGCTCATATTCCCCCATAGTGACTACCATTGAACCCACACTGAGGTTTCCTGACTCTTTTTCTGGGACAAAAAGATGTTTTTAGTGTTTTATGAAATCTGTAAACTGTACTTTTGCATGAAACTTCACTCAATCTGTACTGAAGCCCAAAAAGTTGGTATTGTAATATACTTTCTCCAAGGAAATCCGCAGAAATGGGAATCCCCCCCCCCTTCATCTGCCCCTGAGATAAGTTCTATGGATCTTCTCTTTGACTCTTTGGTTCTCTTGTATGACAAACCCAATAGAGTAGCTTTTGTTGAGACTCAGTTTGTGAACAGGGACAGGGCATGATTTTTAAGGGAATATTGCTCTGAGTTTTGCAGATGGTGCTTGGCCTTGGGCTGGAACAACCATGCTTTGAGATGTCAGCTAAGGTTTGGTTTGTCTGATTATGTAAAACATCTGTTGGCGGCTTCCCCTTCCCCTCCCTTCTTAAAAAAAAGGCCATGACTTTGGCTATACATTTAGATTTGGGAGAGAGTTTGCGAAAGGTCTGTCACCCACACTCAATCTTTCCATCTCACTCTTCACTCTTTTTCTTCTCTATATTCTACTATACTGGCTCTGTCAGTGTTGGACAAAGAGGCCATGCAGGTGTAGTTGATGACTTCACAACAGAGGAGAAATTTCCGAAAGAGCAATTGTCTGTGCTTCTATTGCGGGGATGGCAGTCATATGCCAGTGAGCATCAGGGAGATCACTCAGGTGCTGTCCTAAAATATTACTCAGTTACAGTATTCTATTATTTTTTCCTGAAGGTACTTTTTCTGGGTTCGCAAATTACATTCTGAACTTTTTAGTGATTGCAAGAACTTTAACCAATTTGACCCATGAGTGGTTGATCTGGTCAGTTGTTCATCTGAAGCTGAGGAGACTTTTAAGCGTCTTATGATAAGCTTTACCTCTGCTCTGGTTTTGGTGCAACCAGACCAGACAAAGCCCTCTACGGTAGAGGTGGATGCTTCAAAGCGTGGTGTAGGACTGGTCATGTTTTAGGGAGCCCCCTCACATACCTACCTTCATCTATGTGCTTTATTCTCTCATGAATTTTTTAACGCAGAATGCAGCAATAACACGGGAAACAGAGTTGTTGGCAATCAAATGGACTTTCAATGAATAAAGCCACTTTCTGGAAGGAGCGGTTCACACTATTACTGACCATAAAAATCTAATCTTTTCAGAGTCAACCAAACATCTCAAGGAGGTCATCCTGAAGCACTGGGTGCTGAGAAGTAGCTTTAGAGGAAATCTTGGTGGCCAGCCCGCAATAGAGTTGTAGGCCTTTTTTCTTGCTTGTGATAGTTGTGCTAGAGCAAAGACTCCCGTGCCTGTTCCACAGGAAAGTTGTGTCCACTATCTATTCCAGAAAAACTGTACAATGGGGAAAAACAGTGCTTTATGTAGTGGTAGACAGGTTTGGTAAACAATGCAATTTGGTTCCATTAAAGAAATTCCCTTTGTATAAGGTTCTTGCTCATTTGTTTCTTAAAGGGGTACTCTGGTGGATTATTATTTTTTTTTATCAACTGGTGTCAGAAAGTTAAACAGATTTGCAACTTACTTTTATTTAATCTTTCCAGTACTCATCAGCTGCTGTGTAATACAGAGGAAGTTCTTTTCTTTTAGAATTTCCTTTCTGTCTGACCACAGTGCTCTCTGCTGACACCTCTGTCCATGTCAGGAACTGTCCAGAGCAGGATAGGTTTACTATGGGGATTTGCTCCTACTCTGGACAGTTCCTGACACGGACAGAGGTGTCAGCAGAGAGCACTGTGGACAGACAGAAAAGAAATTTAAAAATAAAAGAACTTCCTCTTTATTATACAGCAGCTGATACTGGAAGAATTAAGATTTTTAAATAGAAGTAATTTACAAATCTGTTTAATTTTCTGGCACCAGTTAATTAAAAAAAATGTTTTCCACCGGAGTACCCCTTTAAGTATTCAATGTTGTATCAGACCATGGAGTTCAGTTTGTTTCAAAATTGACAAGCCTTTTGCCAGCAATTAGGAGTAACATTAACGTTCTTGTCGTCTTTCCATCCCCAATCGAACAGGCAGACTAAGAGAATGAATCAAAATGGGGAACAGTACCACTAGGAAATGACATGGCTTTATGTGTCAAAGGAAATGGTCTGTTCTGGGTCAGCTGCCTTCCTGTGAAATACAGAAGGACATCAACACCTATTATATGCCTCCTGGCAGCTCACAGACCCCTCTCTACCCATCCTCTTCCATGTGCTATGTGGCTACTGTTACCTCTATGGGATCAGGAGGATATATTGTTTTTACCCCTTCCCTGAAGCTGTGTTTACATGTTGCATTTTTGCGACATGTTTTTCGTCTTTGCTGAGATTTTCCCAAAATCGCTGGAAAAATTGTGTAATTTGACCGCCTTACACAAATCCTAATGAAAACTGTAATTTTACAGCATTTATTTTTAAATTGTATGAAATATAGTATAACATGTCAAAACATTTGGTAAAATTGTATGAAATTAAACTATATGAAAAATTCCATAATATTCACCATATAAACACAACCTAATTGTGATCATGATAGTATTTCTCTAAAAAAAAAAAAAACACATTAAATAAGAAAAAGCATCTAAACTGTATGTGATGCAAACTAACACCAACGCACTTATGAGTCTCAGCAAATTAGACTACTGCCAGGTGATGTCATCCGGGAAAGTGCAGTGATGAAACTCCATCTCCTCTCTGATGGAATTGGAATCAGTATGGCTAAAAACCCATGCATGCTGAATTATACCACAGTCTACCGGTAATGGCCCCTATTGTTAACTAGTGTCTATGTTCAGGGCCCTATCCTGCATACTGTATGTTTAGTTAGCGGGACTCAAATGTGTAGTCGACCAGGTACTCACTCATTTACTATGTGGGGTACATTAAAGTGAATGGGGCTGCTACCAGTAAGCTATGGTGTTTTTTTTTTTATATATATACCAATAAGATAATATAATTTATAATGGAAAGTTAATCCTAAGCTGGAGTAAATTACTGGAGACATATGTATAAGGTTTTTTTTCAGATTTTCAGAGAGTCCTATGAAGCCAAGTCCATAGCATTGCAAGTAGCTTCAGAATCAATAAGTACTGTGTTACCAATCTTGGTGATAATATCCTAGCTTATTTACCAATTTATTTACTTGTATTAAATAATAAGGTCTGTGTTGCACTGACAATATGTTTTATATCCAAAACTTGATACTTTGTCAGGTTCAGTAACATAAATCCATGCACCAAAGCTTTAGGTAAATCTAAAAACAGTGAATGCTGCCCCTGGCGAATCCAGGATGACTATCCCTCTATTGCATTTTTACCGTATAATATAAGGGAAAGTCACGTGGTAAAAGCAAATGAAATAAACAGTAACAGGATAGATGATTTTGCTGTTAAACACTGTAGGAATAGAACACACAATTCTAGCCGACTATTGGGGAGATTGATCAAAACCTGTGCAGAGGAAAAGTGAAGCAGTTTCCCATAGCAACCAATCAGATTACTTCTTTAATTATTAAATTATAAAAAAATGAAATAAGCAATCTGATTGGTTGCTATTGAAAATTTGATGTCACTTTCCTTCCTCCCACACATCAGATACCCCACCCATTGAAACACAGTATTTTCTAACCAGGGTGCCTACAGCTGTTGCAAAATCAAAGCAGGACTGGCTCCCTCTGATCACCTGACTAGTGATGTCAGGTCTCAATGCACTGCAACCTGGGAAATCCCGAGACATGAGTATTTTTGTACGCTGTTAAAAATAAATATTGGGGCATTTTCACATAAGAACTGTGAGAAAACTGTTACACACAGGTACAGACACTATATTATGAACTTTACAGTCGCTGCAGCATAGTCAAATAAAAAAAGGTCCTTTGCCTTTAAAGGCAAGTGCAGGACAAAAGCTGAACAACACCTGTTTAATATCAACATTAAATCCTCCTTTACCTTCCACTTCTTACAATATAATAAAGCAAGTTTTTTCACAATGCAGATTTGAATACTGAAGTATACTTCCAATCTTATTAAGGATAGGTTCACACCACGTTTTGTCTATACGGGGACCGGATCTGGCTGGCGGATGGGAGAACTGGGCACTCCCGTACCCCAGGCGTACCCACCCCGCATCTCATTCATTTGAAAGTCAGATAGTGACTCCAGTAGGCTCATTTTTACCCTGTATCCGGTTTTGTGACTGGACCTAAAACCATAGGTATCCTTTTAGAAAAGACTGGCAACTTGGGTATCTGGAACTATTTGCTTGACTGTACACCCATGTGACCCAAGGCTTGATGCAGACTCCACCTCTAGACTCTACGAACTCCTAACTAGACTCTACCTCATGACACTATACTAAACTATTCTGCAGAATGTAGGCTATAGACTAAGGCTAGGTTCACACTACAGAATTTCCGCCTGCAATTCTGCTTTGAAATTGCAGGCAGAAATTCCACTTACTAAAATGTATAGTGTAGTGAATGGCTTTCCGTTCACAAATTCACACTTTGGAATTTGTGAAGCGGAATTTGTGAATGGAAAATATGCTTTAAAATTTCCACCTAAAGAATGGCGTTGCTCATTCTTCAGGCGGAAATACTCGTGGAACACACTGCAGTCTATTGGAGACTGCAGTGTCCGTGCGGTCCTAGCGTCGAGCTGGCCGCATTTGGAATCTCCGGGTGGAAATTTTCTGCCTGGAGATTCCGCAGTGTGAACCTAGCCTTAAGGGTTTTCCTAATGGGACATTGTAACGGGTCTTTAAAATGGAGCAACATATTGGGCTTCATTTACTAAGAGTGTCGGGTTTTTACTGGTGGGAAATGTTGTTTCAGACTTGCAGGATTCCTCTCTATTTAATATGGGGAAAAGTCGGGAACATTTTCTGACCAGCTTTTTCTTGGTGGAAAATTTCCAGCCATTTATCCACAGGATTTTCTGTGAATTCAATAGTAAACAGGTCGGGTTGTGAAGCCACGCCCCTTTTGGTCTGACCATGCCCCCTTTGCACAGACCACACAATGTCGGGTTTGGAGGACTTTCCAGTACACACTGGCGCACACTGGCGCAGACATGTCACAGACACTCTGCGCCAAAATAACCAGACAAAAAGTGTTTGGTTTCAGCATAGTAATTGAGGCCCCTAGTGTGAAAGGAGCCTAAGGCAAAGCCCTCCCTAGTAGATAGGTAACTGGTAGCTGAGTAGGGTCTACCCCTTTTCTGATACTTTCTTACCTACAAATAAAATATACATTATACAATTGGATTTATGGTATCTGCTCTGCCATGACACATTTTACCTAGTAGTTTTCACTAAAGTACAAGAAATACATTATGCATTGCTTCTCACATCTTTACATAGATATGCAGTAAATAGATATTAAAAAGTATCTGTCACCAATTAAACTTTTCAAAACTAATTCAGGCTATTTTCAATAACTACTCCTTAATAGTGTTGAGCGGCATAGGCCATATTCGAATTCGCGATATTTCGCGAATATAAGGATGAATATTCGTCATATAGTCGCTAAATTCGCATATTTGTAATATTCGCGTTTTATTTTCGCATATGCGAAAATTTGGAAATGCGAAAATTTGCACGCCAGTCTCACAGTAGTATAAGAACCTTCTTTACCCCACACAAGCTGGAAGCAGAGAGGGATGATCATTGTGATGTGTACTGTGAAAAAAAAAAATGAATATTCGTAATTGCAAATATATAGTGCTATATTCGTGAATATTTGCAAATTCGCAAATATGCGATATTCGCGAATAAAATTCACATTGCGAATATTCGCCAGCAACACTACTCCTTAAAAACTCCTCCCACCCTTAAAACATTTTCAGAGCTTTAAAAAGCTGTGTGTCATACCTTTATTCTTTCTCAAAGTGGGCGTTTCCCAGCAGGCATGACATCACTGAAGCCTGCTGGGGGGACCACTTGCACCCTCACATAGTTGCAGTGCTGGGATGAATAGAAGACCTCCGGCTTTGTGCATCTTTCAATGAGGCTCTATGCATGTTTCAGTGAGGCTCCTTTGCAGCTTCCAATGAGGCTCTTTGCAGCTTTCAGTTAAGCTCTGTGCAGCTGTCAATCAAGTTCACTGCATTGAGAAACACTTCCTGAGTTTGGTCTCCTGTCAGGCCAGGAGGAGACCAAACTCACTGTACTCTTAAGAATATGCTGTAACAGAATTATAAGAGAGGCAAATAAACTATTATAGTGCTGGTATCCGAGTTACATGTCCTACAGCTCAGACAAGACACCGGAAACCCACATAGTTGGACACAGCATATCCAATAAACATTAAGTTTTAATAAGAGATTTTAATTCGATGATGATGATAACAACAATTATGGACATTTATCAACGGGTTTAGTCAGGTTTTCTTTACTATAATTGTCTCAAAATTGTCGCAACTGCGACTACACGATTTTTCGTGCGACATTTTGACTGGAAAGCGAGAAAAGCAAGTTTTCCTAAAATTTACTATGTAGTAATAATTTTAAAATGGACTACGGGTAGTCAGGTATTTATTAACTGCGACAGTCGCAACTGCGCAAAAAAAAGTCGCAACAGCGTTAAAAATTGACTAAATTGACTCCAGCTCAAACATGGAGCAGAAAAAGCTACTACCAAAGTAAAAAAGGAAAAATTGCTTACGTGAAAGAAAATTATCAACAGGCTGAAACCAGTTGATAAATACGTCGCACATAAGCAAAAAAAAAGTAAGGAAAAAATTACTAAAAAAAAGAATACATAAGCAAGCATTGATAAATGTCCCTCAATATCCCAACATTCAGTGAGCACAATGAAAATACAAAATTGCAATCTAAACTAGTCTCTGTTTATGTAGTGATGTAATCTACTTTACATTATTTTCTTTTACTACTACCTTGTTTTTAATTTTATTTTCTGAGCTTGCACTTTTGTACACACCTTTAACATGACCAATCTTTTTACAAGCATAGCAAATTTTATTCTGCACCACAGTACAACCATCACTTGTGTGTCCCCCTCTGCCACATTTATTGCTGTCTGCAAAGGTAGACCTCTTTGGCAAATATGCTTTTCTTCTCCTGGTTTTCCTATTATAATAGGTAGGTTTCGAGATTTCATTAACTGATTCAGACTCTTTGTTTTCAATATACAAAGCCCGGAGCTCAGACAGTTTAATGGTTCTTGCAATTTTCTGCAGACTTGGAAGTGTCAGATTGGGTGTCTCAGCAGTCTCCTTCAGATTTATTCAATAACCTGCTCTTTAAAGCTTTCTTTTGCTACATCACCAGCATTATAAGACTTTGCTAAATATTTTAACCAGGTCACTTAACTGATAAAGGGGTTTTCCAGGCAGACAGATTTTTTTTTTTTAATGCCCCTGGTTCTGTATAAATAAAAAAAATAACACATACTAGCACACATGAAGTATTCCACTGCAGGTTTGATGTCTTGTTTGTTAGTTGTCTGATGTGATAATGGGTGTCCTAGTACCGTATTGCATCCGGTACCTAGTGTAGAGGTCCCCAAAGTCAGAGTAACTACGTTCAGGTAGGGTTCCTCAGGTGGGACAGCTCATAACCTCTATGGTATGTTACAGGACCTTAGGAGGTCCTTGGGTCACGTGTTACCCAGCATTCTCTGTAATGGTGATTGACATCTGTATGGACCAATTAGCTTTAGTCCAGCCCCTGCTGGGTTGCTGCTCTCGTGGATGCCGAACTAACAGGACGGTGTGCTACGCAGAACCAAAAATCGTGTGTCTTATACTAATTCCTGCTAATACTACCGTGACTACCGGACCGCAACTAATTTTCTAAATGCAGTGGAGCAGAGCAATAGTCTAGAGACTCTTAAAGCTAAAGTCCCAACCATTGTCAATCTCCAAAAGGAAGCTGTATTGATGAGAGACTGTTATGTTGATGAAGTATACAGAAAATCTTCAGTAAAGTTAACGCTGTTTACAGAAGCTTTCCGGTTGTGGACAATCCATTATTACTATCTACTTAAACTCAGTATCATCTACCTCCCTATCGTTCCTGGGAAGGGCGGCGGTAGGAAAAGCTTTATTGAGGAGCCCCCACCCTGGCGTCACAAATAGCAATGGTTAACAAACACCCTTTATTACCTGCACAGCTAAACTCCCCATACCCTACACCCCCCAAGCTACCACATAGCTTTTTGGCATCTTACGAACAGGATACGGGTGTGTGCCTCCAGCTGTTGCCACCAAGTAAAGTGTACTCACCCTGTATAATAGACTGTCCCCATGTGTTACGGAGCACCATATACTTGTACGGAAGATTGCATATGGTGCCGCGTGCAGAGAGCACACGCGAAAAGTAAGGGGGAGACAAAAATTTTGTTGCTGCAGAAATGTGTAAAGTGAGATGCGAATGTATGCTACGATCCTCAGGTCCGGTCAGCACTGCAACAGTTGGCTGCGCTGCACCATGACCCGCCTCTGGGCGTGGCTATCAAGTGAGTGTATTGCAGCCGAAAGGGAACTTAGAGACGCGGTTGTTGTTTCCGGGAGGACAGGAAGTCGGGGCTGCACCGATGGTGTTCTTCCGGCTTACAGCCATTTTGGTGAAGCCCAGTATAAAGGACACTGTTACTCTCTGCCTTCTTAGATTGGCCACGCCCCTCCGGACTCCGTGCTATCCAAAGTTTTTTGGGGTTCGCCAATTACAGACAGTTTATTCCACACTTTTCCACTATTGTGGCTCCTATCGTGGCTTTAACCAAGAAAAATGCCAATCCCAAGTCCTGGTCCCCCCAAGCGGAAGACGCATTTAAACATCTCAAGTCTGCCTTTTCTTCCGCTCCCGTGCTCTCCAGACCTGACCCATCTAAACCCTTCCTATTGGAGGTAGATGCCTCCTCAGTGGGAGCTGGAGCTGTCCTTCTACAAAAAAATTCTTCCGGGCATGCTGTGACTTTTGGTTTTTTTTCTAGGACCTTCTCCCCGGCGGAGAGAAACTATTCCATCGGGGATCGAGAACTACTGGCCATTAAATTGGCGCTTGAGGAATGGAGGCACCTGCTGGAGGGATCAAAATTTCCAGTTATCATATACACTGATCACAAGAATCTCTCCTATCTCCAGTCTGCCCAACGACTGAACCCTCGCCAGGCTAGGTGGTCGTTGTTCTTTGCCCGTTTTAACTTTGAAATCCATTTTCGCCCTGCTGACAAGAACATTAGGGCCGATGCCCTCTCTCGTTCTTCTGATGCCTCTGAAGTAGAGGTCTCTCCGCAACACATCATTCCTCCGGACTGTCTGATCTCCACTTCTCCAGCTTCCATCAGGCAAACTCCTCCAGGGAAGACCTTCGTTTCTCCACACCAGCGTCTCGGGATTCTCAAATGGGGACACTCCTCCCACCTCGCAGGCCATGTGGGCATCAAAAAATCCTTGCAACTCATCTCTCGATTTTATTGGTGGCCGACTCTGGAGACTGATGTTATTGATTTCGTGCGGGCCTGTACTGTCTGTGCCCGGGATAAGACTCCTCGCCAGAAGCCTGCTGGTCTCCTTCATCCTCTGCCTGTTCCTGAACAGCCTTGGTCACAGATTGGTATGGACTTTATTACGGACTTGCCCTCATCCCGTGGCAACACAGTTGTTTGGGTGGTCGTTGATCGATTTTCCAAGATGGCACATTTTATTCCTCTTCCTGGTCTTCCTTCAGCGCCTCAGTTGGCAAAGCAATTTTTTGTACACATTTTTCGCCTTCACGGTTTGCCCACGCATATCGTCTCGGATAGAGGCGTCCAATTCGTGTCTAAATTCTGGAGGGCCCTCTGTAAACAGCTCAAGATCAAATTAAACTTCTCTTCTTCTTATCATCCCCAATCCAATGGGCAAGTAGAAAGAGTTAATCAGGTCCTGGGTGACTATTTACGGCATTTTGTTTCCTCCCAACAACTTCAGAGTCTCCGAATCTTCTGCTAAATCCCCATTTTTCGTGGTGTACGGCCGTCACCCTCTTCCTCCCCTCCCTACTCCCTTGCCCTCTGGTTTGCCCGCTGTGGATGAAGTGACTCGTGATCTTTCCACCATATGGAAAGAGACCCAAAATTCTCTTTTACAGGCTTCATCCCGGATGAAAAGATTTGCTGATAAAAAAAGAAGAACTCCCCCCATTTTTGCTCCCGGAGACAAGGTATGGCTCTCCGCTAAATATGTCCGCTTTCGTGTCCCCAGTTATAAACTGGGACCACGCTATCTTGGTCCTTTCAAAATCAAGTGCCAGATCAACCCTGTCTCTTACAAACTCCTTCTTCCTCCTTCTCTCCGTATTCCCAATGCCTTCCATGTCTCTCTCCTTAAACCACTCATCCTTAACCGCTTCTCTCCCAAAGTTGTTTCTCCCACTCCAGTTTCCGGATCTTCTGACGTCTTTTCTGTGAAGGAGATTCTAGCATCCAAGACGGTCAGAGGTAAAAGATTCTTCTTGGTCGACTGGGAGAATTGCAGCCCTGAGGAGAGATCCTGGGAACCTGAGGACAACATCCTGGACAAAAGTCTTATCCTCAGGTTCTCAGGCTCCAAAAAGAGGGGGAGACCCAAGGGGGGGGGGGTACTGTTACGCCGAGCGCTCCGGGCCCCGCTCCTCCCCGGAGCGCTCGCAGCGTTCTCTCATTCGCAGCACCCCGGTCAGACCTGCTGACCAGGTGCACTGCGATATTACTCCCAGCCGGGATGCGATTTGCGATGCGGGACGCGCCCGCTCGCGATGCGCATCTCGGCTCCCGTACCTGACCCGTTCCCCGTCTGTGTTGTCCCGGCGCGCGCGGCCCCGCTCCTTAGGGCGCGCGCGCGCCGGGTCTCTGCCATTTAAAGGGCCGCTGCGCCACTGATTGGCGCAGCAGGCCTAATCAGTATTCTCACCTGTGCACTCCCTACTTATACCTCACTTCCCCTGCACTCCCTCGCCGGATCTTGTTGCCATTGTGCCAGTGAAAGCGTTTCCTTGTGTGTTCCTAGCCTGTGTTCCAGACCTCCTGCCGTTGCCCCTGACTACGATCCTTGCTGCCTGCCCTGACCTTCTGCTACGTCCGACCTTGCTCTTGTCTACTCCCTTGTACCGCGCCTATCTTCAGCAGTCAGAGAGGTTGAGCCGTTGCTGGTGGATACGACCTGGTTGCTACCGCCGCTGCAAGACCATCCCGCTTTGCGGCGGGCTCTGGTGAATACCAGTAGCAACTTAGAACCGGTCCACCAGCACGGTCCACGCCAATCCCTCTCTGGCACAGAGGATCCACCTCCAGCCAGCCGAATCGTGACAGACACCCTGCACAGCGACCTCTTTAGTCTGCACAAAGGAGAGCCGGAAAGTACAGACATGGCGGAGAGCAGCGGTCCATGTGGCTTGCGCACGAAGATGGCACCGAAACAAAGGAAAGTTGTGGCGGTCACAGCCCAGCTATTCCACGATCTTGCCGACCGATTGCAGCGGTTGTCATTGGATGAAGAGGGGGCCTGCAATCTTCCCCCACTGCTTGATGATGACAACGACGACGACTGGCAGGATACCCCTCCGGGGGACACCGCAGGGACATCTGGAACTCCATCACCGGTGAGATTGTCCCCTCTCCACCGCAACTGGGGCTCATGGGCTGAGATCCCGACAGAGGAATCCTCGGCAAGCACACAACCTGAAACTGCCTTCTCTTCCTCTAGCATCCCTGAACCAGAGATAACCTTATATGCCCTGCAAAATGCACGACCGTTCTCACTGAAATTGCCCCATTGGGTCTTTGGGGATGAACCTGACTTTATCCAATACATGCATGATGTGCTTCAACCCCTGCCTGGGAAACCTCTACCATCGATTCCTAAGGCACAACAAGAAAGGGCCTGCCAGGAGGCCGAAATAGCTGACCTGATGGAACAATTAAAGGCCCGACACAGAGAACTTTATGCTCCTAAACATGTACATCAGCCTCTTGAGGAGAGGATCCGCTATCAGGAGAACACCAAGGAGATGGAGGCACTCTTTATCCGCAGATGGGATCATCCCCGAGAAGGGGAGAAGCCCTTGGAACGTTGCAGAGCAAAGTTCGACAAGGTCAGAGGTTATGGTACCCTCATTGATTGCCACACCGACTATACCATCCTCGTAAACCGGCGAGCTGTACAGAGGTCATATCTACACAAAAAGTTCCATTCCCTGGAGGTGGGTGAGATAGTGGAATACACCCCCGTCCGGGGCCTGCGAGGAGAGTGGGCAGCCGCAGTCACCAGGCCAGCAGCTCCAACACAATTGCCTTTCAAGTATTTTCCATCAAATTATTGGGGAGCGGATCCCTTCCAGCTGAGGCCGAAATGGCCTGCTCCTGATGCCTCCACCAACGTACTCAAGGAGGAGCCTCTACAACAGCAACCAATTCCTACTGTCTACAGCAAAACACCCTGGCCTACTCCTGTCCAGGAGATTTGGTCTCGACCATGGGTGCCGACAGAAGTACCTGGGCCTACTCCCGACAAGGAGCTTTGGTCTGCTTCCCAGGTACCAACAAATGTGCTGCGGCCCACACCTGAGGTGGTGGGGCCGAATCAACCAGCACCGACGGTTAACCTCAATCCTTCTGTATCACATTCTACCCTGACCAATGTGGTGTTGGAGAGCCACATTAACTCTTTACCTGCTCGTGATCCTGAGAGGGGTAGAGGCTTTAGGCGAAGAGCAGGACGATATCGCCAGAGTTTTATTTGAAGCTGACACTCATTCTGCTTTGAGTATTTTTTTTGTTTCTGTCTTCTCAGACTGTTTGCAACAAGTTCAAGAAATGTGCCTAGCAGGACTATGCTAAGACTATTCCAGTTGTAACGTAACCATCAAGCTTTTGTGCCTGGTCTTTAGACCAAGAGACTCCAGGAGGTAGGAGATTCAAAAGTGTGTGCCCGGCTGATAGCTGCAGCCGAGAAAGTTTAGACTCTTAGTACAGGTGGACAGCTGATCCTTGCACGCACGTTTACGTGTACATACCTCAATCGTAACGTGACATTTTTCGCAAAAGTTGCACTTATCAGGTGTATGCACCTGAACCCTGTTGGAGTGTTTAATAAATAATTCATTCTAGAATAACTAAAGGTAAATGGTTATTGTACACATGTCCATAAAAAATGTATATAATAGGTGTTGTAGTAGTAGCTCATAGGTGATTTCCTCGGCTGAGGAAAAACAGTGTTGTCACCCATCACTAACACCTTCTCAAAGGTTCACTCAAGGGAAATTGCCCTTAAGATATCAAGACTGACCCACCTCACACAGTACTAAACACATAGTACTTCACAAAACAATCACTTATGTGTACTTACTTCACTTAACCCCTTAAGGACCAAGGACGTACCGGTACGTCCTGAGTCCTTTCCCTTTCTATAACGTGGGGCCACGATGGGTCTAACAATGGCCGGGACCCGTGGCTAATAGCTCGCGGCAGTGATCGCGGTGCCGCGCGCTAATAACCCTTTAGACGCGGCGTTCAAAGTTGAACGCCGCGTCTAAAGTGAAAGTTTGAATCACCCCCCTTTTCCCATAAAAAAAAAAACTGTAAATAAAAATAAACATAATCTCTCCAAAGGAAACAGCAGCAATCGCCAGGTCCAGTATAGTAGCAAACTGATATTTATTGCATCAATAACAGCAACGTTTCGGCTAAAAGTGAGCCTTTCTCAAGCATGGCTCGACTTTTAGCCGAAACGTTGCTGTTATTGATGCAATAAATATCAGTTTGCTACTATACTGGACCTGGCGATTGCTGCTGTTTCCTTTGGAGAGATTGTGAAGTGTACCCGTCTTTGGCGTTCGGGTGGATTACGGGCACATCCCCAGTGGTCATCCAGTGCTGGCTCCCTTTGTGTTTCTAAAAATAAACATAGGTGGTATCTAAAGATGAGCGAACTTACAGTAAATTCGATTCGTCACAAACTTTTCGGCTCGGCAGTTGATGACTTTTCCTGCATAAATTAGTTCAGCTTTCAGGTGCTCCGATGGCCTGGAAAAGGTGGATACAGTCCTAGGAGACTCTTTCCTAGGAATGTATCCACCTTTTCCAGCCCACCGGAGCACCTGAAGGCTGAACTAATTTACGCAGGATAAGTCATCAACTGCCGAGCCGAGAAGTTCGTGACGAATCAAATTTACTGTAAGTTCGCTCATCTCTAGTGGTATCGCCACGTGCGGAAATGTCAGAATTATAAAAATATATCATTAATTAAACCACACGGTCAATGGCGTACGTGCAAAAAAATTCAAAACTCCAAAATAGTGTATTTTTGGTCACTATTATATCATGAAAAAATGAATAAAAATTGATCAACAAGTCCGATCAATACAAAAAGGGTACCGCTAAAAACTTCAGATCCCGACGCAAAAAATTTGCCCCATACCGCCCCATACGCGGTAAAATAAAAAAGTTATAGGGGTCAGAAGATGACAATTTTAAACGTATACATTATCCTGCATGTAGTTATGATTTTTTTCAGAAGTACGACAAAAGCAAACCTATATAAGTAGGGTATCATTTTAATCAGATGGACCTACAGAATAAAGAGAATTTGTCATTTTTACTGAAAATTTTACTGCGTAGAAACAGAAGCCCACAAAAGTTATAAAATGGCGATTTTTTTTCAATTTTGTCTCACAATGATTTTTTTTTCCGTTTCGCCGTAGATTTTTGGGTAAAATGACTGATGTCATTACAAAGTAGAATTGGTGGCGCAAAAAATAAGCCATCATATGGATTTTTAGGTGCAAAATTTAAAGGGTTATGATTTTTTAAAGGTAAGGAGGAAAAAACGAAAGTGCAAAAACAGAAACCCCCTGGTCCTTAAGAGGTTAAACTTAGTGCACCAAACAAACAAAAAATTATCTCACACTAAATTAACTGCCTTGGGAATTGTAGCTAATGTTATTTTTCCATTTCCTGCAACTGTCATGTACACTAATTCTCTGTTCTTATACGTGTGCAAGATGTTCTGCCTGGCCAGTAGATACTCTTGCTAGCTTAAAGGTAATGCACATACTTAAAGGTAACTTAGATAAGGTTTATCTGTTGTGTTCTAGGGATAGGAGCGTGTAGCCAATAGACTCTAGTAGCCACCCTTATTGGTAGAAAGACTCGGGCAAGCCAATATACTTCCAGTGTACTAAACAGGTAGCTAATATGGTACAAATGTATAGTGAGATTTCAATTGTCTAGTGAACCTAAGTAAAAATGTATAGTGAGATTTCAATTGTCTAGTGAGCTAGAAAAAAGAAAATGCTAAGTAGGATGTATCTCATGTGACTAGTACCATCCTGTTACTAAATTCATGAACTAATCAATCTTGTTCGTGAGTTTACCCAAACCAATTTATGTACACCAAAAATAAATGTTAAGTAGTTTTCATAGGTTGTACCCGACCTTCACTTCGTCCCTGTCTTAGGGGACTGAAGTCGAGGCTGACTTATCTTAAGTAAGGGGGTTTGTGGTGTATCGTATTGCAACCAGTACCTAGTGTAGAGGTCCCCAAAGTCAGAGTAACTACCTTCAGGTAGGGTTCCTCAGGTGGGACAGCCCTTAGTCGCCTCTCCTTAAGTTTAACTTGTATATTAATAAATGTATATATTAGTAATTCTATCTATATTATATAGGAATGTATAGTACTTACCTTGTTCAGCATTGCAGGACCTTCGGTCATGTGACCAAGCTAGTAACCTCTATGGTATGTTGCAGGACCTTAGGAGGTCCTTGGGTCACGTGTTACCCAGCATTCTCTGTAATGGTGATTGACATCCGTATGGACCAATTAGCTTTAATCCAGCCCCTGCCCATATAAGGGAGCTGCGTCCAATTATCGCTCTCTTGGGTTGCTGCTCTCGTGGATGCCGGACTAACAGGACGGTGTGGACGCAACTTTCAACAACACACTAGGCCTCAAAACCTACGGCCTCAGCAGAACCAAAAATCGTGAGTCTTATACTAATTCCTGCTAACACTAGCCTGACTACTGGACCGCAACTAATTCTCTAAATCCAGTGGAGCAGCGCAATAGTCTAGAGACTCTTAAAGCTAAAGTCCCAACAATTGTCAATCTTCAAAAGGAAGCTGTATTGATGAGAGACTGTTATGTTGATGAAGTATACAGAAAATCTTCAGTAAAGTTAACGCTGTTTACAGAAGCTTTCCGGTTGTGGACAATCCATTATTACTATCTACTTAAACTCAGTATCATCTACCTCCCTTTCGTTCCTGGGAAGAGCGGCGGTAGGAAAAGCTTTATTGAGGAGCCCTCACCCTGGCGTCACGAATAGCAAGGGTTATCAAACACCCTTTATTACCTTCACAGCTACACTCCCCATACCCCACACCCCCCCCCCCAAGCTACCACAATTATACTGTTAGATTTTATGCATTGTGTGTAATGCATTTGATGTTTGTACTGTTAATCTCTCTATTTGCTTATTGTAGACTGTGAGAAAGAGGGCCCTATAGACATACAATGGGAAATCCATATACATACAATGGGAAAGCCTTAGCATATCGTTGCTCAAAACCAGCCTCTCTTACACCTAAAAAGAGAGAAAATTCAGTTTGATCTAGTCAGAGTGAGTTTAGTCTTGTAGTCTACAGATATGTTAGGAAATGAGTGGAGCAGCCTATCTCCTTTTTTTTTTTTTTTGCTAGTGTGGACCTTAGACATTCTGGAGCTGAGAGCCCTGTAAAGCACTAGAATTAATGGGGTTATCACTTGCCCTGTCCATTATTAAAAGAGAATACTAATGAAGATAGAGAGAAGGAGGGTTCTTCGATTTGTCATTGGTCATTAGGGAAAAGCTGTTTACATTTAGGACCCTACAATTCTTCAGGACAGGCCCAGTTGTCCATGTGGCTATTGGAGCTACACCTCAAGTCACCTGCACCCCGCAGAGGGCTTTTCAGGGAAAGGAAAGTATGAGTACTAAATATATCTAAACCTCAACCAATCAATGTAAACCCCTTTAGTGAAGCAGTGACTGTGAAGTATACCTACTTCAAAACACTTGATACATTTGAGCTGAGCAACGAAGAAAGAGACCTCATCTTCACACTACAGCATTACTTCAAAGGGTACTTCCCTGCACTGCTTTTTTTCCCCAAAAACATTATTATTTTTGCTCATGGGAATAGTTTGGTTTACTAGCCAGGTCCCATTCTCTTGAATGGAGATGACGAGTTATTCCAGAGACAGAACATAGAAAAAAGTGGGCTTTTTTTTTATTTTTTAAAGAAAACTTTTAAACTGTCTGGGAACTTTCCATTACTTATATCCATAATTATGGATGGTGGAGATCGCTGGGCAAAAAAAGAATTTTATATTAAATCATATATTATTACAGGCAGCAGTAGCTCAAGTAGACCATCTGTGTCTAGGAGTTGTGAACTGTATATTTATATGCTGAACTTTTTGCAAAAAATAGTATTAACTTGTCAGATACTATATAAATGATAAAATAATGTCCAGAGCAATCCCTACAGAATAATGTGTAAAAATTAACCTGTGTAAAAATTAATGTCTGCACCTTTTTATACTGTATAGGCCAGTACTTAGTAAAATGGTAGACTACAAATGCTTTTCTACTTAGGCAACCCCTTATGGAAACTGGTATATAATATTCTAGTTTCATAAGGGCTAGTCTGTGTAGCAAGTCATTTGTCAGTTCAAAACTCCTGCAGAGTGCCGCTGGCTATGTCTTTATGCTGCCTCCTCCTGTCTTAACTATTTGTCTTCTGCTGTCTGACAGCACCTACTGCCTCAGACCTTCAGTCATCACATTTCTGCCCATAGAATCACATAGAATGAGATTTTGCCAATGAAAGGGGTTCTGCCTTGATTGGCTTTGGTGGAAGGACCCCGGATGGCCTCTAGACAATCTGGTACTGAGCATAACTCCGAATAGGCGCAGTGTATACAAAGGGGAACCTAGTCTTAAACCAGCCAGCTGGGATTGGGACAGTGGTTACAATGTCAGGGTTGTTTTCTCCTATAAATGGTTCTTCTCTAAGTTGGTCTTCTTAGTAACATAGGAAATCTACAGTGTAGTTTAATAATCATGTACCGCAAAGTTTTTTTTCTGACACTTTGAGAAAATCTAATAAAGCAAAGGTACAAAATAATAAAAATAATCTCACTATTGTCTCTGACAGTTCAAGACACATTTCAATCTCAAAGATCCTATTTAACTTTGTGGTGCATGTCAAAATACATATTTTTTGCAAATGGTTATAGTTACCTTTCTTGCATCCTTTCAAAGATAAGGCTTTGTGACCTTCCCCTGATGACAGCTCATTGTCTAGGTTACAGACCACCTCTATGTTCTAGAAGCAGTTGGCTAGGGACTTTATACACTCTCTCTGCACATAGCAGGAAAGTTCTCAGACTTGGAGTTTGCAGGAGCCTTGGCCGGCCACCTCATCTGTGTGTTTACATTACTAGTGATGTCTGTCTTATTCCTAGGGAGCTGGGGTGCAGCGGGACAGCCCTGCATATATCTAAGCCTCTGTCCTCAAGTCTAATTTTCACATTGAGAACAGGACCTTTGATTATGTGATCAAAAAGTCCAAACAGTCAGAGTGAGCCTGTATGAGCAAGATAAGAACTAGTAAGGTGATTGAAGTTAAGTGTGTAGGTGTGTAAGTGTTTGTGTATGTATGTGATTGTATGTATGTGAGTGTGTACATGCCACATCTCAGGGCCAAACCAGGAAGCTGCACTAAGTCTGCCACAGGACAGACAAGGTTAAGGGTAAAAACTCTTCAGGCAGAATGATGCAAACACTACAAAGTACATACATATGAAATACAGACAACCAAATACAAACAACAAACATTATAGTAGAAATCAAACAACATTAATATACTACAAAATATATATAGCACATATCACAAACCAGCTAAAACAACCATATTTTCTTGCACAGAAAGCCGAAGAAACCTCCATATCCCCAAACTTTCATGCCACTTTTACGTAGCATGTTAACAGGCATTTGTTAGGTATTAACAGATGAGGTAGATTGGCTGCTTACAGTAAAAACAATTAATAAAATGTAGAAAATAACATTATATATATATTTGTAATATACATTGGTTAAAATTTTGTATTTGTTTGTCCCTGCAGCTATTGCCTATGTATCTCTGTGAGGAGACCAAATACAGGAAGTGAGGGTGGACAAGCAGGGTTCTGTGCACTGAGGACAAGCAGGTCTATGTGCACTGAGGACAAGCAGGGCTCTGTATACTGAGGAAAAGCAGTGATCTGTGCACTGAGGGCAAGTAGGGCTCTGTGCACTGAGGACAAGCAGGGCTCTGTGCACTGAGGACAAGCAGGTCTCTGTACACTGAGGACAAGCAGGGCTCTGTACACTGAGGACAAGCAGGGCTCTGTGCACTGAGAACAAGCAGGGCTCTGTACACTGAGGACAAGCAGGGCTCTGTACACTGAGGACAAGCAGGTCTCTGTAGACTGAGGACAAGCAGGGCTCTGTCCAGGGAGGACAAGCAGGGCTCTGTACACTGAAGACAAGCAGGGCTCTGTACACTGAGGACAAGCAGGGTTCTGTGCACAGAGGACAAACAGGGTTCTGTGTACTGAGGACAAACTGGGCTCTGTACACTGAGGACAAGCAGGGCCTGTACACTGAGGACAAGCAGGGCTCTGTGCACTAAGGACAAGCAGGGCTCTGTACACTGAAGACAAGCGGGGCTCTGTACACTGAGGACAAGCGGGGCTCTGTACACTGAGGACAAGCAGGGCTCTGTACACTGAGGACAAGCAGGTCTCTGTACACTGAGGACAAGCAGGGCTCTGTACACTGAGGACAAGCAGGGCTTTGTACACTGAGGACAAGCAGGGCTCTGTGCAGGGAGGACAAGCAGGGCTCTGTACACTTAGGACAAGCAGGGATCTGTGCATTGAGGACAAGCAGGGCTCTGTGCAGTGAAGACAAGCATGGCTCTGTGACACTCTCCCGCCTCACACATCAGGATGGTTGAAAAGCCAAGAGACTGCACAGAGCCCTGCTTGTCCTGCCCACACTTCCTGTATTTGGTCTCCTCGCAGAGACACACAGGCAATAGCTTCAGGGACAGCATTTTTTCACCCAAAAATGTACAATTTTTTTTAAACGATGTATATTATAAATGTTACGCCGAGCGCTCCGGGTCCCTGCTCCTCCCCGGAGCGCTCGCGGCGTTCCTCTCTCTGCAGCGCCCCGGTCAGACCCCCTGACCGGGAGCGCTGCGCTGACACTGCCGGCGGGGATGCGATTCGCATAGCTGGACGCGCCCGCTCGCGAATCACATCCCAAGTCACTTACCCGTCCCCGGCTGTCATGTTCTGGCGCGCGCGGCTCCGCCCTCTAGGGCGCTCGCACGCCAGCGCTCTAATTAGCTTCCACCTGCTCCCTGGGTATTACCTCACTTCCCCTGCACTTCCTTGCCGGATCTTGTTGCCTTGTGCCAGTGAAAGCGTTTAGTGTTGTCCAAAGCCTGTGTTCCAGATCTCCTGCTATACTCTTTGACTACGAACCTTGCCGCCTGCCCCGACCTTCTGCTACGTCTGACCTTGCCTCTGCCTAGTCCTTCTGTCCCACGCCTTCTCAGCAGTCAGCGAGGTTGAGCCGTTGCCGGTGGATACGACCTGGTTGCTACCGCCGCAGCAAGACCATCCCGCTTTGCGGCGGGCTCTGGTGAAAACCAGTAGCAACCCTAGAACCGGTCCACCGACACGGTCCACGCCAATCCCTTGCTGACACAGAGGATCCACATCCAGCTAGCCGAATCCTAACAAGAAATATACATATAAGAGTATTATCTACATCATATAAAAAGATTTTGCTAACAACGGGTACACATTAATATGATACTTGCACACAGATAAGGGTTCTACAGGGTGCCAGTCACAAAGCTATGTGCCATACTGACACCCTATGGTCCTTCAACATCACAAGGCCATCAGTTTATATTTTGACCATAGTAAACAAGCATTTACCTCCCTCAGGGGCCTCTATTGTCTTGTGAGCAGATTTTGTAAGTATTGCTCTTTTTCTGTGATTTTATGTCTCCCTTAGCAGGAAGGTAAAATTCATCTCTCCCTGTTTTTTTTTCCAAGTACAACTTAGTTAAAGAAATGTGAGTTCTTCTTCCTGACTTTAAGAACTTTGTGAATACTTTATGTACTGTCTTGACACCTGTATGTTTTAGAGAAGATCATCATTGGGAAAATGCCAATTTAAAATCCTAGATATTTTTCTGCATATTTTATGTTAGAATGGGTTATTTTTATGCTAAAATAACTTAGAATATGAAGTTACTGGCCAAATAGCTCACATTTGTGAGATTTAGCTTGAAATCAGAATCAAGTTTTTGATGTGTGGAAACTTCTTCCAGGTGTTTTGATGGGTGAGCCTTGAGTAACATAGCGGCTTTGGCTGTTTGGGACCTATTTGGACACTATCAAACATCAGGGGTTTTTAGGCCAGTGACAAGTCCCTTCTATGTATCTTTAAGCAGGGTGGGGTGGGGTGGGGGGGGGGGGGGTTCTTTATCCTAGGTAGTATATTGCATAAAATACATTAAGAAAATCTCTATTTTTTACTAAATTTAAAATATGTCCTGGACCACAAACAGCCACCACCAGCATACACTGTCCAAGGCTATTTTTTGCTTCAATGGCTATTAGGGCCCCTTTATTTGCTGTCAATCAGCGGAGTTTAGATGTGTTAAGATTGTCAAGACTTTCCTACTGTATGACGTTCTCTGCTTTAGGGAGAACTTCAATATGGGCTATATTTGCTGTTTCAGTAATTGCTCAGCTGTGAAAAATAAAATTATAATAATTTGCTAAGGTTGGAAAGACCTTCAGCCTTGGGGCTTTGGATAGCTCACATGAACAGCCATCAGGCCATGGTGCTTCATGATTTTTAAGGTTTTTCTTGTAGCGGATATATCTTCTGCAGTTATGTCAGCGTTAAATAGCTCAAGCTGCTCCTGTTCAACAAAGGCGAGCTTCAGGGATTGTAAATATTGTGTTCCCTGGGGGGGTATCAGAGGTTCCTGGGTCATCATTCAGGCATGAATAAAACTATATAAATGTTTCTTTTATTTGGGATAGTTCAGTAGCTATGTTGCCTGCTCCATCCTGTAAGTTGGTAAGATGTGAATGAGTTCTGATGCCCTTGGCTAGGATGGCAAGGAGTTTCCCAGACTTTTTGCAATAAAGAAAAAGTTCTGCCTGAAACAATGATCTGTAGAATCTCTACCTATAGTTCTATACCAGCTCAAACTATGTCCAGATGGATTTCCAACCTTCAAATATTTGTGTTAATGGTTGAACTTGATGTCTATTGTTTGCTGTCTGCCGGCTACCCTTGTATTCTTAGCTAGGTCTACTGCTATCAATGTAAATGGTCTCTTTTGTCTCAATTAGGGCCAATACATTGTACTGTATTGGGGAGATTTATAAAAACATGTGTAGAGGAAGAGTGGTGTACTGTAAGAGGGCCTGACTCATAACCTCCCTTGTAGTTCATCCTAAAGGTATTCAATGGGGTTAAGTTCAGGGCTGTGTGCGACACATTCAATGGGGGAGATTTATCAAAACTTGTGCAGAGTCAAAGTTGCCCAGTTGTCCATAGCAACCAATCAGCTTGCTTCTTCTTGTTCATTCCTAACAAGGCCTGTGAAAAATGAAAGAAGCGATCTGATTGGTTGCTATGGGCAACTGGGCAACTTTGCCTCTGCACAGGTTTTGATAAATCTCAGCCAATGATATTAAAGAAAATGTCATTTATCAAACCTGACCACCTCCTATTGCTTCACAGTCCAGTTCCGGTGCCCACATACCTTCTGTAAGGATGCTTGACAGTGGACATGGGGCAGCCAGAGTGCCCATTCTACATCTCTGACGCCTGATACTTATCAAGGTGTAATACTATGGGGAAGATTTATCAAAATCTGTGCAGAGGAAAAGTTAATCAGTTGCCCATAGCCCCCCATCATTCTTCACTCAATACGTCATTACCTCATTACGAGAATAGCAGAAGTCTAAACTCAGGAAGTACATGCGGGGCATGGGGAGGCACGGTTTTTGCAGGCTTCCAATAACATTGCGCCTGCTGGGGAACACCCACTTTCTCCTGCTGGGAGCTCACACAATGTGAGCAAGGGGAAAGGTATAATACAGAGCTTTTTAAAATTCATAATTTTTTATTTAAGGGCAGGAGGGGTGTTAGAAGAGGTTAGGGAATATAATCTGAGTTCGTTTAGAAAATATGGTTTGATGACAGGTACTCTTTAAGCCATTTTTTACAAATTTACTTGAAAAAAAGCAGAAACTTTTCATGGTCATAAGTATTCAGACCCTTTGCTATGACACTTGAAATATAGATCTTCCTATTTCACTTTACCAGAGCTTTTTAAGAAATGAAAGTGATTCATTGCTATGGGCAAAACCAGACAGTTTTTTCTTTAGGCATTTTTGATAAATGAGGCCCACTTTATGTACATGTTGTTGCTGCTTCATTATTCCAGCTGTGTCTGATTAAGGGTATGTTCACCTCACGGAAATGTAGGAATTTTTTCGCTCAGTTCCCACAGTAAACAGTGGCATTCACAACACTCTGGAATTGGCGCTTAAGTCAGGTTGCCACACACATAAGTACTGTGCCATTAAAAAAATGATCTTCTCTGGGAGATTCCACTAAAGAGTTGAACATGTTCAATCTCCTGGTGAAGTCCTGTTTCTCGTTAGAAGCTCCAATACGGTACCTCCAACATGTGAACTAAGCAACAGAATTTTACCATGTAAATTCTGAGCAGAATCTTTGTAAGGTGAATGGGACCTAGCTTTAACACGTGATCAATACAGGTGTTTTTAATTGTGTTTCCCCATTTGGCTTTTTCCAGCCATCTCCGGGAGTTACGTCAGCAGTTTGGCTTGTAGGGCTACCCCATTTGCGTAATTCCCATTAAAGTCAATGGGAGTAATGAAAATTGTGTAACTTTCCCAATTTGACTGTTTTCTGCTTTTCTGACTACCAGCAGCTACAAATGGCTGGAGGTGGCTAGAAAATGCCAATTGAGCCGGTGGGACAACCCCTTTACAGGGTTTTGCTTCAAGTGACGTGGTTACCTTTGTTACATACATATTGGGGGCAAGTATTGGAGTCCAGCCGAAAGCTGATTTTACAGTTTTTCACGGTAAGTAAACTTACCGTAATAGAAGAGAAAGGATTGTGGAGGCTTGCAAATAGTTAGCTTTTATGTGTGTTTTGTGAATGTATCTGGACTTGTTGCTGTAAAGTGGAATAAAAAATGCAAAATGCAAAAAATGTTTTATGATTAGTTAGCAGTGAAATAAACCTACTCCGTCCTTGCTTATTCTTTGTTTCTCACCAGGTGGCAGTATGTAATAAAACTCTCACATAAACTACGGACAGACTGTGCTGAATGGAATTAAGTGAACAGCAGGGGGAGCTAAAATTAGAGTTTATTTCAAATCACTATAAGAATTGTTCACTGGAGCAGAGGGAGTAGCTACAGGCTGGAAAATGCAGTGGTTGTGTAGGCCTATGAAGATATCAGCTGGCTGAAGCTGACCTTAACAATTCATTGTAGCACTGACAGTAGATCTCCAAATCATTGGAACCGTGTGATGGATTGGGTAGGCAACAAGATAGATAGAGAAGAAAACATAATTTACCTGCTTTGGGCAAATATACAGTGAGCAGCACAGCAGGCTGACTCCGAATATAAAAAACACTCTTTGTATTCAGAGAAGCCAGGACTGGTGTGAAGAGCTGCAGTAGCAATGCCGAGCAAGGTGCTTTCTTTTTAAGCATCATTCACATAGATGTAATATCTATTTTTCATGAATATTTGTAAGCTAAAGCCAGGAGAGAATCCTAAACAATATATGAAATTAATATAAAGATGCATACCTTTCTTCTTTTCATTTACTTCTCATTTAGACTTCAAAATACTGTTCCAAAATATTGATTAAAATCTGCAGCATTTGAATGAGGCCGATGACAATGTAAAATTAAAAGCGTAACCAAGCAATATAGATCACATATGGAGGAGTAAAGGGAACCAGGATCCCAAGCCAAGGATGTCAGCTGGACAGCTGTAATTGTACAAATAGAATCTTCCAAAATCACTGCGTCCTTTTCCAAGAGTTCTCCCAATGTATGAGCACAGGGTACAGTTAGTCCTTGTTATGCAGCACTTAGAATACATGTAAAGCCATATAAAGTATTTGCTTGTCATCCATGGTTGGTTATGCCCAGAAGTATTTATTGTCACCCATTCGATTGACTTTATGTTGTCTCCAGACCATATAAGTACATTTTTAATTGAATTCAGGTTTTACTTATTCCACCCAGAAATACCAGTCATGACTATAGTGCAGCATGGCACTGGGGATTTGGCTGCACATGGAATATGACTTGTCGCTAAGGTGTATGGCCCCCGGTGGCTTATTTCGTGCTGTGGCTGTTTTGGAATTCTGTAGTTTTCATTATGGTGAAGTGCTATGGTTGTCACTTTTACAACATTTTTTGTCCACTATGGAAGGAATTATTTAGAACAGCATTTTATGTTCCAGGGGTATTCCTACAATAACGTGCATGGCTCATGTTACCAAAGTCCCCTTAATAATAATAATAATAATAATAATAATAATAATAATGTTGTCTCTAATAGTTATGTCCTCCATCAGTTCTATGAATTCCAGGACAAGCATGCGCAGTTTGGCACCACTATCTTTCTTCAGTAGTAATATAGGCGAGGTTTATCAAAACCAGTGCAGAGCAAAAGTGGTTCAGTTGCCCATAGCAGCCAATTAGATTGCTTTTTTCATAGTCCTTTTTTAAAATGGAAGTAGCAATTTGATTGGTTGCTATGGACATCTGCACCACCTTTCCTCTGCACAGGCTTTGAAAAATCTCCCCCTATGTCTCCAGCATAGCAGAGATCTAGAGACTAATAATTGGGAGTGTGCATGTCCAACACTTATAAGACCGCCCACCAATCCGCTGGATAACAGACTAACTCAAACCTGTCCTTACTGCTATAGATGCAGCACCAATTCAAAAAGAGTTAGTGAAAAACAATAGGCAAGGGAGATGTGGTGTCCCAGCACCAAAGGCTGTCCTGTGGCTTTGGATTTCCTCAGGCGGACCTGCAGCACAGGTGTTGGGTCCACTGAGGGACTTATTACTGTGTTTGTTATGTCCCAGCACTTTGCTAAAGATAATATATATTTATAAGTATCATGTTATGTTATTTCAATAAATGTTATTTATATGTGCTGCTGTACCTTTAAGAGAGGAGCAGTGCAGCATATGTGACCCTGCATGTGACCCTAAATTATTGTCCATATAGTGTAGCAGGGGAGGAGTTGCCCCAGTTGAGAGTTGAGTTCAGTGCTAGTCACTGTTGAGAGCAGAGCACAAGTGTGGTAAAGGTGTGAGGTGTGTGTAGAAGTTCTAAGGGAAGGCTCAGATCAAATTTATCTTATCCAGTCATTCTGCAAGGATCACCCGCACGGTGGAAGTTCTGGCAGAGAAAGCTACTTGACCTTGACAGAACCCTAGCTACCAGGATCAATCTTCAAGTCTCTCAAGTCAGTGTCAATTTATTGGGTGAAAGCGCCACAAGTCCCAGCAAGGCAACAGGGCTTCCAAGAGGTTATGCTTCATCCTCTCACTCTGCACCATACTGTCTGTGTAATACCATCTGCTCCCTGCTCAGTAAAGACAGTTATCCGTAACCTGACATCGATGTGTCCCTTTACTCGCTATGTCTGGCCCAGGAGAAGCTGTCTCCAACCTCGGACCGTGTATAGGCAAACGGTTTCCTCGTGTCACAAAGGGATAAGGTATTTTCCTAGCACCCCCGTGGCTACCACAGAGACACTTGGTGGCCAAGACATTAAGGCTTTTTTCTTATATAAGAAGTAGTTTTCATTAAAGAGTACTTGTCACCAAACCATATTTTCTAAACTAAGTAGATTATATTCCCTAACTACTCCTAACACCCCTCCTGCCCTTAAAACATTTTCTGAGCTTTAAAAAGCTCTGTATCATACCTTTCCCCTTGCTCACATTGTGTGAGCTACCGGCAGCAGAAAGTGGGCGTTCCCCAGCAGGCATGACATCAATGAAGCCTGTGAGAGCTGTGCCTTGCCATGCCTGGCACATACTTCCTGAGTTTGGTCTCCTGCCAGGTCGGGAGGAGACCAAACCAACTTTTTGACTTGTGGCAGGGAACAGAACAGAGCCACCTAGTAGCCTTTTTTCAATCACATTAAAAACAAATAAAGGTTGAGAATTTTAACAGCAAGTAAATAGCAAAGTGTCTTATAATTACATAAGGAACATTATACTAAACGTTTACTATGGTGATAGGTACTCTTTAAAGTGATTAACAAAATTGTTAGTGATCACCTAGGCTACCAAATGTAGGGAAGTTTAAAAAAAACATTAACCATTTAATAATAAAACAATTGTTAACAGTATAACATCCAAAGAATGTCAGGTAAAAAGACATACCCAGTAAGTGAGGTGACCCACAAATAAATACAAACAAAATGATTAAGCTATATTCTATTCAGAAGGAGAAACTGCAGCATTAGTTCATAAGGAGTTCCAACACAACCTATCTACGTCAGCATAAACATAAGTTTGAGCAGACACAAATTGCTGCAACAAGTTCATAGCTAGGACCAAATGAAGCCCCAGAGATAATCTGGGCATTCATCTTCTTTCTCATTGGTCCATGGCATCAGTTACCGAAACTTGTCCAAATGGAACTGAGAGAGAAATTCAGCAATTACATTGGATGAACTGGGAATACAGTTCTGTGAAAAAGCATTTGCCCCTCACCCAGTATCTATTTTCGTAAACATGTGTATAAGATAAAGACAACACAAGTTAATACAAAATTAATCTTTTAAATAATCATTCTTTATTAACATTATTAAAGATAAAGCTTTATTTAAAACCTAAACCATTCTTGTGCTGAGTCTTTCACATCACTGCTAAGGATTTTGGCTGCCTCTTCCTTGCAGAATTTTAATTGGGTTACACTGGAGGGTTCTTGAGCATGAATTGCTCTTATTTTTATTTCTGTATGCTGTGGATTATTGTCTTGCTGCTTAACCCCCAGGATTTTCTAAAAGCAGAGTTTGTAGTTCTGTCTATTATGACAAGTCCTCTAGGTCCTGCAGAAGTAAAGCAACACAAGATCAAAGGTTTGGATTGGAAGTAGGTGGATCCCCCAGTGGACCCCTGAGCTAGAGTGAGCCCCCTACAGTTACTCATTGTGTCTCTGTGGCTGGCTGTGCAAGTGGCAAGAGACAACATGATATGTCATCTTAAAGGGGTTCTCCACCATAAGGTGTTTTTAGTATGTACCTGCCAGACAGTAATGGACATGCTTAGGAAGGATGTGTGCTTTAGTGTTGAGCGGCATAAGCCATATTCGAATTCGCGATATTTCGCAAATATATGGATGAATATTCGTCATATATTCGCTAAATTCGCATATTCGCGTTTTATTTTCGCATATGCGGAAACTCGCGTATGCGAAAATTAGCATATGCGAAAATTAGCATAAACCAAAATTAACATTAACAAAAATTCGCATATGCGCAAATTCGCACGCCAGTCTCACACAGTAGTATTAGAGCCTTCTTTACACCACACAAGCTGGAAGCAGAGAGGGGTGATCACTGTGATGTTTACTGTGAAAAAAAAATAAAAAATAAACTAATATTCGTAATTACGAATATATAGTGCTATATTCGCGAATATAAAATTTGCATTGCGAATATTCGCGAGCAACACTAGTGATTACTTTTGCAAGGACTTTCCCTGTATCTAGACTTGTTGCAGATACAGAATACTGTAGTAGACTGCTTTGATGTAGGCATGTGGTATGCACGTTTGAGGGCAGACAAATGCACTACAGTCCGCTGAAAAAGAACTTATTTGTGAACAGCAGCAGGACCCAACAGTGCAGCACCACACAAAAAAAAAGAAAACAGGGATTAAACTCTAAATTGCACTCTGTCCCAGAGTGTTAGGAATGGTGTGCACTGGTTTTTATACAGTCTACACACAATTCTGAGCAGCAGATGATTTGTGGAGCAAAAAAAGCAGTGAATTGCGCTGATAAATGAGGAGATAAGATGGTTCAGAAAGTTCAGGCAGCTTGTTGATCTGTATGAGGCAGAATAGCTATCTGCCCTTCTCTGATGCAATGCTCAATAACGTGAATAAGAGGTTTATGTATCATAAGATATTTCTCAGTGAGAACACCAAAGCACTGCACTCCTGCCTTTCCCTAATGCTGATGTGACTAGCAGTTGCAGTGGTACGCTGTGGTATGTGCAATTCACACACATGCATTCCCGTCCTCTCTCTGTATGAGTGCATGCACGAAAAGAAGAGAGGCAAGATGGCTGCCGATTATATAGGGCTGTGACATCACAGGGGTCAATGAATGCTGCATCTCGCATGTGATTCAGGGTCATCCCGCCTACCTTCATTCCCGCCGCTGTTTCCCGCCCTCCCATAATCCCCTGCCCCATGTACTGACATGTGGATCTGACATTTTAGGTCTCCTTTAGCCTGGAACGCTGTAAAATGAAGTTTAATGAAGCGATTCGCGCGATATTCGCAATAGTTGCGAATCAAATTTTTCATGAAATTCGTTACAAATTCTGGTTCGTCAGCTTCGATTCGCTCATTTCTAATCAGCTCCTTATATATATATATATATATATATATGTATATATATTTTGCTATTTTTGTATGTTTAATACTTTCATAAAATATAAATGGTTAAAATCACAGGATTTCTATTTTTGAACACAACAACCCACGTCTTGTAATGCTCCTCCCCTACAGCACTGCCTCTCATCTCCAAAACCGATGACTAGAGATGAGCGAATCGAAGTTGACGAACCCGAATTCGTTACAAATTTCATGAAAAATTAGATTTGCAATCAATGCGAATATCGCCGCAATTCGATCACGCGAATCGCTTCATTAAACTTCATTTTACAGCGTTCCGGGATATTGGAGACCTAAAATGGCAGATCCACGTGTGAGTACATGGGGCAGGGGATTATGGGAGGGTGGGAAACAGCGGCGGGAATGAAGGTAGGCGGGCTGACCCTGAATCACATGTGAGATGCAGCCTATCAGCATTCATTGACCCCTGTGATGTCACAGCCCTACATAATCGGCAGCCATCTTGCCTCTCTTCATTTCGTCTATGCACTCAAAGATAGAGAGAACGGGACTGCGTGTGTCTGACTAGCTTATACCACAGCGTTACACTGCAACTGCTAGTCACATCAGCATTGGGGAAAGACAGGAGTGCAGAGTGCTTTGCTGTTCACACTGAGAAGGATCATTGATAGCTAAACCTCCTATTCATGTTATTGAGCATTGCAGCAGAGAGGGGCCTCATACAGATCAACAAACTGCCTGAACTTTATCAACCATCTTACCACCTCATTTTTCAGCGTAATTCAGTATTTTTTTTTTGCTTCAGAAATAATCTGCTGCTCAGAATTGTGTGAAGAGTGTGCAAATACGTTCTTTTTCAGCGGACTGTAGTGCATTTGTCTGCCCTCATACATGCATAACACATGCCTACATCAAAGCAGTCTACTATTCTGTATCTGTAACAAGTCTAGATACAGGGAAAGTCCTGACTCCTGGCAAAAGTAATCACCTGCTGGTATTTTTAAAAAATACTTATTTTTTCTGCGTATAGTTGCGCATATTATTGCCCTCATCAGTGCATACCGCATAGGTACATCCAAGTATTGTACCATTTAGTACCTGTTAATCTGTCAAGGTGCTCCATACCGTCAAAGTCCAAACAGTATTCCCCGGCTGGTGTTTTACAAAAAAACTGAGTTTTTTCTGCGTATAGTTGCGTATATTACTGCCCTCATCAGTGCATACCGCATAGGTACATCCAAGTATTGTACCATTAAGTACCTGTTAATCTGTCAAGGTGCTCCATACTGTCAAAGTGCAAACAATAGTATTCAACGGCTGGTGTTTTTAAAAAATACAGAGTTTTTTCTGTGTATAGTTGCACATATTACTGCCCTCATCACTGCATACCGCATAGGTACATCCAATTATTGTACCATTTAGTACCTGTTAATCTGTCAAGGTGCTCCATACTGTCAAAGTCCGCTGGTGTTTAAAAAAAAAAAAAAAAAACAGAGTTTTTTTCTGCGTATAGTTGCGCATATTACTGCCCTCATCAGTGCATACCGCATAGGTACATCCAAGTAGTGTACCATCTTGTACCTGTTAATCTGTCAAGGGGCTCCATACCATCAAAGTCCAAACAATAGTATTCACCAGCTGGTGGTTTTAAAAAATACTGAGTTTTTTCTGTGTATAGTTGTGCATATTACTGCCCTCATCAGTGCATACCGCATAGGTACATCCAAGTAGTGTACCATCTTGTACCTGTTAAGCTGTCAAGGGGCTACATACTGTCAAAGTCCAAACAATAGTATTCACCAGCTGGTGGCTTTAAAAAATACTGAGTTTTTTTCTGTGTATAGTTGCGCATATTACTGCCCTCATCAGTGCATACCGCATAGGTACATCCAAGTAGTGTACCATATTGTACCTGTTAATCTGTAAAGGGCCTACATACTGTGAAAGGATAGCCATAATTGATCACCTGCTCCTGTTCTAGACAAATACTGTTTAAAGAGTAGTGTAGCGTATTGTAATACCCTCATAAACGCACTAAGTATGTCAGGCAGAGAAGTGCCAGGACATGCACAGAGGAGTGGCAGAGGTCTAAATACTTCAGGCAGAGTTGGCAGCAGACTAGGGGCGAGTGGCAGCAGGAGTCACAGCGAGAGGCCTTAGCTCCTGTTATCAGCCAGCGGTCGTGTCTCGACCAGCAACCCATCTGCCGTCGTTGATTGGTTAACACGCTCATCCACATCATCACAAGTGACATCTGACACCCCCAGTCAACAGTCGGTGGGTTCCTCAGACACAACCCTCAGTTGGCATGGCCCGGAGCAGTCCCTGTCCTCCCATTGCCTTTGTCCTATGCTGTTCCCTCTCCTAATGAAGTATCTTATGCTGTGGGTTCAGCTCCACTATTTACTGAGGACGGTCTAATAGAGGACAGTCAGCAGCTACTGGGCAGCCAAAAAGGAGGAGGAGACATGCGCTGCTTGCTTCATTAGGCGGCCAAGTAGTGATGCGGAGAGTGACGTGGGAGGCGGTGTTGCAAGGGTTCAGGGTCCTGAAGCAGACACTGTTGGGGAACCTGAGGAGGACATCAGTGACGTGCACACACCTGTTGATGATGATGAAGCCGATCACAATTGGGAGACGGGTGCAGAAGGGGCTTCATCATCATCAGGAAAAGAGAGTTGCAGGTTGCCCATGAGGCAGCAAGGCGATAGCACAGTTGGCAGTCAGCGTGGTGGCAGGAGTGGAAATTCTGGAGCCAAACGTTACCGGGGGAGACCACCTGCTTCGCGGCAGCCTACCTTTCCGGGAGGTAGTGGAACAGGGGTTCCTTGAGACGGCGCCAGTAGCAGTCAATTAATGCGGATTGTGGGTGGGAAAATCAGCTACTCGGCGGTGTGGCAGTTTTTCATCAGGCATCCGGAGGAGGTTCACGTAGCCACATGCAAGATCTGTCGGCAGAAGGTGAAATGTGGCCAGGGTCCCAATGTCGGCACCAGGGCCCTGTGTCAACACATGCTTCGCCACCATAAAGCGGCCTGGGAGAACCGTGGCTCCGATGTAGGGGTCCTGCCTGCTGCATCACCCAGTGGCCATCCGCTCCCTCCTTCATCCAGCCAAGGCTCCAGCACCTCAGCCGAAGGGAGCTGTGTGTCAAACCCTCCTTCTGTCGCTCCTGCTTCTTCCGCTTTTAGTCAGCCATTTCGCCAACAATCCATCGGCGAAGCCATGTCCAAGAGACAACAATATGTGCCCACTCATCCAACGGCACAGAAGTTGAATGTGCTCCTGTCCAAGTTGCTGGCGTTACAGTCCCTCCCTTTTCAAGTGGTGGACTCTGCACTTTTCAGAGAATTGATTGCTTGTGCCCAGCCGAGGTGGAGAGTCCCAAGCCGTCATTTCTTTGCGAAGAAGGCAGTACCAGCCCTGCATAATTTTGTACAAGAGAAGGTGGGCCAGTCCTTGAGCCTGTTGGTGTGTTCAAAAGTGCACGGCAGCGCCGATGTGTGGAGCTGTAAATACGGGCAGGGACAATACTTGTCTTTTACGGCCCACTGGGTAAATGTGGTTCCTGCACAGCCACAACATCAACCTGGACAGGTCCCACCGCTTCCTCCTCCATGCTCTCACTCTCAGGCAGTTGGTCCTGTTACAGTTTCGATGCCGCCTCCTCATCCTCCACCGTGTCCTCGGCCTCCACTGCACGTCCAAATCTAGGTGGCCCTACAGCATACCATGTGTGCAGGGCATGGCGGTGTCACGCTGCTCTTCACGTGGTTTGCCCTGGCGAAAAGTCTTGGAAACAATGGGCGGTCAGGGCAATGGAGAAGTTGCGCCTACATCTCACGGCCACATGAGCCCTGTGGGGGCTTGTTATATTTGGTCCTTTGTACCCACATGCTGGGGTCCGGGACACTCAAAGTTTGATTTAAATTTCAAATCAAAAAATTATGGCGCTGCTGGGCCTGGGTATTTCAAATTTTCTCATAGGTAGCACCCGCGATCCAAAATCTTTTTGAAACATTTCTAAAATTGTTTTGTTTTTGTGGGGGATTGTGAAGCCCTGCTGTGTACTCGTGCATCAGCCAACTACAGGCTGTGTCATTCAGGCAATATATGGTTTACTGATGCCGCTGCTGGGCCTGGGTCTGGGAATTTCAAATTTTCTCATAGGTAGCACCCGCTATCCAAAATGTTCTTCAAAAATGTCTAAAACTGTTGTGTTTTTTCTTAGGGATTGTGAAGCCCTTGTTATGATTCGGCAGGCTGGAGGTGGATCCTCTGTGTCAGAGAGGGATTGGCGTGGACCGTGTCAGTGGACCAGTTCTAAGTTGCTACTGGTTTTCACCAGAACCCGCCGCAAAGCGGGATGGTCTTGCAGCGGCGGTAGCAACCAGGTCGTATCCACCGGCAACGGCTCAACCTCTCTGACTGCTGAGATAGGCATGGTACAAGGGATAAGGCAAGAGAGAGGGACAAGGGATAAGGCGCTGCAGAGAGAGGGATGCCGCGAGCGCTCCGGGGAGGAGCAGGGACCCGGAGCACCCCCCCCCCTTGGGTCTCCCCCTCTTTTTGGGACCTGAAAATTCTTTAATCGGGAAGACATCTGAGGACCCGGAGACAGGAGTAGCTTCCTCTAGGCACTTAACTTCAAAGGGTCCAAGATAACGTGGTCCCAGATTAAAACTGGGGACACGGAAGCGGATATACTTGGCGGAGAGCCACACAAAAACAGGAGGAGTTCTTCTTTTTTTGTCGGCATGCTTCTTCATCCGGGATGAGGCTAGTATGAGGGATTTTTGAGTCTTTTTCCAGACGGTGGCAAAGCCCCGGGAAACCTCATCAACAGCGGGCAAACAAGAAGGCGTGGGAGTGGGGAGGGAGGGAAGAGGGTGAAGCTTGGCACGGGACAGAGTGTTAACAGGACGGGGGCTATGAGGAGGAGACACAGCATAGTCCAGATAGGCCTTGGGGAGACCAGGTAAAGGAGGAGACACTGAGGTTTGACTGACGGGACTGGGAGCAGACGTGAGGCATTTTCTGTGGCAAGAAGCACCCCAGCTCTTGATCTCCCCGGTGGTCCAGTCAAGGGTAGGAGAGTGGCGTTGGAGCCATGGCAGACCGAGGAGGACTTCAGAGGTGCAGCTGGGCAAAACAAAAGGTCCAATTTTTTCGAGATGCAGTTCCATGCTCATGAGCAGGGGTTCTGTGCGGTAACGCACAGTGCAGTATAGACGTAAATCTTTATTTCTGCGGCGAGTCCTCTCTTCAGGGGTCAGGCGAGACCGATCCACTTGCATAACCTCCTCGGCGGGAGGCACAGGGGTAGATTGCAAAGGATACTGTGAGAGAGGTGCTCCGAGCGGTGTGGCCCATGGCAGGGCCTTCCCAGACAGGAGACCACGGCAGAGTCTAGAGTCCCCATCAAATTTGTCCGGCAGGGACAAGCAGGGGTTGGGAGCGGCCGCTCGCTGCGGAGGAGGTGCAGGAGCCGGCGGAGGAGATGGTTGTTGCTGTTGCAGCTGCTGTGTCTGTGACTGAAGTTGCTGTATCTGCGGTAGCAGCTGCTGTATCTGTGACTGAAGTTGCTGTGTCACGGTGGTCAAGTACGACAGCTGGTGATTTTGTCGGGCAATCAGTAGAGATTGCTGGGCGATCACCGTGGAAATGTTGGCAACACTTGACAGCGGCACCTCAGCGGAATCCATGGCCGGATCTACTGTTATGATTCGGCAGGCTGGAGGTGGATCCTCTGTGTCAGAGAGGCATTGGCGTGGACCGTGTCGGTGGACCGGTTCTAAGTTGCTACTGGTTTTCACCAGAGCCCGCCGCAAAGCGGGATGGTCTTGCAGCGGCGGTAGCAACCAGGTCGTATCCACCGGCAACGGCTCAACCTCTCTGACTGCTGAGATAGGCATGGTACAAGGGATAAGGCAAGAGCAAGGTCGGACGTAGCAGAAGGTCAGGGCAGGCAGCAAGGATTGTAGTCAGAGGCAAAGGCAGAAGTTCTGTAACACAGGCTAGGAACACTCAAGGAAAGGCTTTCACTGGCACAAGGGCAACAAGATCCGGCCAGGAAGTGCAGGCGAAGTGAGGTAATATAGCCAGGGAGCAGGTGGAAACTAATTAGGCTGATTGGGCCAGGCACCAATCATTGGTGCACTGGCCCTTTAAATCTAAAGAGCTGGCGCGCGCGTGCCCTAAGGAGCGGAGCCGCACGCGCCAGGACGTGACAGCCGGGGACCGGGACAGGTGAGTGACTTGGGATGCGACTCGCGAGCGGGCGCGTCCCGCTATGCAAATCGCATCCCCGCCGGCAATGTCAGTGCAGCGCTCCCGGTCAGCGGGTCTGACCGGGGCGCTGCAGAGAGAGGGACGCCGCGAGCGCTCCGGGGAGGAGCAGGGACCCGGAGCGCTCGGCGTAACAGCCCTGGTGTGTACTCATGCATCAGCCAACTCCAGGCTGTGTCATTCAGGCAATATATGGTTTACTGATGCCGCTGCTGGGTCTGGGAAATTCAAATTTTCTGGTAGGTAGCACCCGCTATCCAAAATCTTCAGTTTAAATTTCTTAATTCATCTTTTAATATTAGGGATTGTAAATGCCTACTGCCTACTCATGCTGCTGGCAACTCCGGGCTGTGCCATTCATCCACTATATGGTCTCCTCATGCTGCCAACATGTCCACACTGTGTCATTCAGCCACTATATGGTGTCCTCATGCTGCCAACACCTCCACACTGTGCCATTCAGCCACTATTGTAACAGCGAGCGCTCCTGTCATTACCTCCGGACCAGAGCGCCCGCTGCTTCTGCCCGCTGTTACTGGGTCCCGGCGTCTCCCGGTCAGATGCACTGACCGGGAGCGCGGGTCCCTTAGTAGCAGAGACGCGGCTAGCGTGGCGGCTGGTCCCCGCTCACGCGCCGCATCCCTGTCCTCCTTACCCCCTCCTCGCATGGTGCTCTGTCCTCCCGTGTCCCGGCACGCGCGGCCCCGCTCTCTAGGGCGCGCGCGCCGGCTTCAGTAAATTTAAAGGGCCAGCGCACGGATAATTGGTGCGCTGGTTCCACACCTTCCACTAGTTCTTCCCTATAAAATCCACCTGCCCCTTCCTGCCCTTGCCGAATGTTTGTGCCCTAGTGCCTTTGAGAAAGTGTTCCACACTGTGTAATCTGCCTTGCCTGTTGCCGTACCCTTGCTACCGTCTACTCGCCTTTGAATCCTTGCCGCCTGCCCTGACCTCCGCTACGTCCGACTACGCTCCTGCCTGCTCCCTGTGTACCACGCCATATCAGCCACCAGTGAGGTCGAGTTGCTACTGGGGGATACGACCTGGTGGTTACCGCCGCAGCAAGTCCATCCCGCCTTGCGGCGGGCTCTGGTGAAATCCAGGAACCACTTTCTGAGCTTAAATGTGAGTGCAGGTGCAGTAATCAAGAAAAAAAAATAATATATATATATATATATATATATATATATATATATATATATATATTTTGAGTACCATTTTTCAATAATAATGTTTTGGTTTTTTTTTTAATTACTTTAACACCTTTTCCCCAAAAAACTAAGAAAAAAAACCACAAAAACAGTAAAACTACAACACAATTTCTGTGTAAACTGGACTCTCACCCCTTTGAAAATATCATGTAAAGCAAAAAATATACGTGGACACGCCCACTTTTACAAAACTGATATGAACGGTGCAAAGCTCTTTGAAAATGTGTTCGATACTTTTTGCGCCCAAATTTTGGCGCAAAATAGATTTTTGGGTGCCGCAAAATTCTTTGAGAATCTCCCCTCTGTGTGCTTTATAAATATTTATGATTTTACTATTATGCAGAGTTTTGTTCGGTGCACACTGCTGTTCCAGCACTTCTAGTTATGTGAGCAGTGCCGTGGAGGTAGAGGAGTGCACGGTAGAGCCAGGGGGGTGTTTCTATATTTGTGTAAAATTTATCAAAGGACGTGCACAACTTTTGTAAATTTTTGAGCAAAAAATTGTTACACTAATATGCTGATGTAGCCCCATAAGACAAGAGGTGTAAAGGAGCAGATCTGTGTCTACAATAGACCCTAATGAGAAATCTCCCCCAATGATTCTATAAACTGGCGGTCGATAAGGAGTATATAGTTTAAAGAGAGGAAAGAAATAAAATACATTTTTGAAAAGGTTCCCAATCTCAGTTTTCGTTACTCAATAAAAGAGATTTACACCATTTTATGAACAATATAATTTCAGTTGTATGTATATAAAGTATACAAAAAAGAAGGTTGTAGCAGCAGCTCTCTTGGTCAAAAAATAGAGGCTCTTAGCGCACTTTTTGATCAAAACGTGTCCCTATCCACCACACGGAGGCAGCCTCTTGTCGGATGAGACCCTAACATGCCTAATCCACTCACCTCTGCTGGGCATATGGCCTCTGACATGCAGGATCCTTTTATATTATGCATGTTATGTATATCAGGGATGTGGAAATCCTATCGCCCGATGCCCGGGACAAGTAGTTTTGGGCGCCGGGCAGGTGAATTGTTCATAGATTTAGCCCTGTATCGGGCTAGCAGGGACAGACCGACTTCCCCCTTATTTTTCTTTAGTGCAGTCTGTCCTCACACAGAAATCCATGATGTCTGTGTATATATCATGTGCGTATGATGTCTGTGTATGTGTGTATGTAATGTACGATGGGGGGGGGTAGCAGCGGGTGTATGTATGATGTGTGCATATGTATGGTGTATATGTATGGTTTGAGTGTATGTGTGATGTGTGTATGATGTGTGTGTGTATGTAATGTATGATGGGGGCAGCGGTGGGTGTATGTATGTATGATGTGTCTGTATGTATGATGTATGTATGTAATGTATGATATAGGGGGCTGTGGCCGGTATATGTATATGTGTATGTATGATATGTGTATGCATGTATGTTTTGCACAGGGGCGGACTGACAAGTGCTGCTGCCAGTTGTGCAAATTTTTTAAAATTTATTTTTCGTGGTTTCTGGCCCCCCGCACTAAATTGGCACCCCCAGAATCCCACCCCCTTCATACTCGCCCACCGACCAAGAGCCCCACGGATGCACGCAAACACGCCCGAACCAAAACTACAACTCCCAGCATGTTGCACCATAACCTTAACTGTAGAACTATAAAGTGTAACATGCTGGGAGTTGTAGTTTTGGTTCGGGTCAGCTGCAGATCCATAGGCTGTATCAGGGCATGCTGGGTGTTGTAGTTACTAACTGTAATTCCCAGTATTCCTTGACACAGCCTATGGCTCTGCAGCTGACACGGAACAAAACTACAACTCCCAGCATGTTACACAATAACCTTAACTGTACTACTATACAGTGCAACATGCTGCAACACCCACACAACCATAGGCTGCATCAGGGCATGCTGGGTGTTGTAGTTATCTAGTAACTAAATGCAACTTCCAGCATTTTCTGACACATAAATTAGAGTAAATAAAATGCACCACACAAACTGGAGAAGCAGAACACAACCCCCCCCCCGCCCCGTAACACAGCGGTGTTCACTGTTATCCAATCAAAAGACTCCGTGTATAAGTCCCTATGAAGACTGAAAAATAGTGATTAAAATATAATAATATTTTAAAAAGTGCGTATATATGTGAATAAGCCCCTTTCCTAATAAAAGTTCTGATAATAAATGGTTCCGATAAAAACTACAGATCACGGCACATAAGATTACCCTCATACATCCCTGTATATGGAAAAATTGGAGTTATAGGGGTCCGATGGGGGGGGGGGGGGGTTGCCTCAGGTGTAAAAGGAGCTAGCTACAGCTCTCCCGCCGCTAATAGCCTGGCATGCTGCGATCACCATAGCCGCTATTAAACCATTAGAACACCACTGTCTAAGTTGACAGCAGTGTCTAGAGGGATCTTATATCCATCCCTGGTGGTCTAGTGGGGGTGGGGGGGGGGGGGGGATCGTACTATTTTGGTTGAAATTATTTCATCTACCAGGACAAGTGGATTTTCTTGAGGGACAAGTAGATTGTGTTCCACTTTAGCCCCTTGGACAAGTAGTTTTTTTTTAAATTTCCACACCCCTGTATATATATATATACATATATATATATATATATATTCATTGTTCCATGTATATGTATGTATTGTATTGCATGCTCTATATATTCTTGGACTCTGCAGGCACTGCTCCTATCCATTTGGTTTTAGTATACATAATTCCTGCACACTAATCAATATTCATTTATACACTTCTATAAATATATTTTTTTACAAAAATATTTTTCTCATTTTTGTATATGTTGCATGCACTATTAATTTTTGTTACCATTATGCATGTGATCACATCCTTGTCATTTTTTTTTTATGCTTTCATTTGCTCCCGGATTATTATTATAATCATTATTGCTATTATCTCAAATGTATATGCATTATTTATAGCCATGTTATTGCCTTCACAGTCCACAGTCAGTTCTCCCACTATATATTTTCATTCTTTGTATTATTTAGCCCTGGGTCCGATGATCAGCTTATTTTGTATATCCCTCTATTAGCAGCGATCTGCGGCCATTTTGGGGAAGCTTGTCTTTCCCCCTAGAATTTTTTCGTGCACGCATGCGCAGTATGAGTGACTGTGGCCATGTTTTCATGGCCGCACGCGCTCTATAATGTGAATGCGCGTTGCGTGCTCCATCACACGAGTGCCGCGGTGTCCAACGCCACTTCCGACCCAGCGGCTTACTATTTGGACAGGTGTGTTATTCCTTTTCTATTGGGTCACTATTATATAAATACCGTACCTGTAGCCATTATTTGCAGCCACATTTTTTTACATAATTGATATATATTTATTTTATTCCGTCTATTATGTACATTTTTAGAATCATGTTCTTTTATTAATAGAAAATATATATTTTCATACATCGATTTGTACTTTATTTGGTGTCGGGGTTACAATGTGTTACGCTTTTGGCGTTTGTAGGTATATATGTAGAAGGAATAAGTTGCAATATATAGGGGAGAAAAAGAAACATGGGGGTTGGGGTGCAGGTGACTACTCGCAATGAAGCAGAGCTGTAGTGTTCTGATCAATCCGGGAGCTGTGTATTCTTGCCCCACCATCACTTTCCATCTCCTCCTATTCTCAAAAATGAGGAATCCTCCTGCCAGAATAACCAAATCTGTAGATAACGTTGGACTTTTTGTCAGAATTTTATTATTTGTATTTATATTTGTATATTATATTTTTTTGTCTTCTATGTTATAAAGTGACGTTCATTCCTCCGTATAAAGTCACCGACCCCCAAAAAGCACCCTATACCCAGAGTTTTCTATACCTTTATTTAATAATAAAAAGCTTATTTCACCCTATAAAACAAATGGATGTAAATGTGTATGTCTACACCGGTCCTCAGAGCAGTGACATTAAGTATGACATCACACATGTGACTTCACAAATGGTGATAGCTGGGAAAAGAGGTGCAGAGCCCCAGAGCCCTTATTCTGAGGACTGCACTTTAGCGAGCACTAGTGTTTCTAGATTGTTTCCTTGCGCTTTTTATTTTATTTTATCATGATTCGAGGGGACCACATCAGCAGGGATGAGGTCAATTTGGCCTGTAGCATGTGCTGGACAGTTACCATCCTCCTGGGTTCCCTCTTCACCACCGGCCCGAGTTTCTGGTTTGAAATAACCAGCAACCAACCGAGCCGGAATATCACCTCCAGCCACCTGCAAGGGCAGAACAATACCATCAGAGATCTGCCCAGCTTGAATACTACCAGCAGCGACATGAAGTGTCCCATCTGGACGAGGACCAGGATCAGAAAGATCACCCCTGTCCTGGTGAGTAATAAAACCTCTGCCAGCAGCGACATGAAGTGTCCCATCTGGACCAGGACCAGGATCAGAAAGATCACCCCTGTCCTGGGGAGTAATGACACCACTGTCAGCAGCGACGCGATCAGCTGGGATTCCATTACCAACAACCTGCAGAGCGGGGCGGCCATCATCAAAAATTATCTTGGCTGGATCAGCACTTATGGTGACATGATCATCTGCCTGCTATGCTATATCCCCATCAATAACAACCTGCTGGACCGGTTCATAGATGCTGTTGACGATCTGATCTCGTTTGCTACTACCATCAGTGACCTGCTGTCCTGGATAGACACCACCACTGAATTGGTATTCTGGATCCCCACCATCACCAGCAGCTCCCTGCTTGCCTGGATGAACCCAGTCAATGAGTTTGTGACCTGGATTAACACCAACAGCACTATAGAGCTTCTTTACGTGATCTGTAACCCCACCGCCATCAGCTGGATCGGCTTCATCAGTGACAGGCTCACCTGGATCGCCATCACACTCCAGCTTCTGACGTGGGTTATGCCAAGGGGGATAGTGACCAGCATCACCGGACCGATGGACTATATTAACTCGGTCAGACAGTTCTTGGGACGGGTCACCGTTGCCATCCTAATTGTCAATATCCCCGAGATTAAAGGTGTCATTACCATCATCACCAGTATACTATGGGTATTTACCACCAACCTGTATGTATGAACACTGGAAAAGATGAATAAACATTTTTATTTGACAAATATTCCAATAGTTGTAATTATTGTTATAATAGACAAAGTAGGGAATTTATTATAAATCAGTGTTTTATATGTCAATAAGAAACAAAAATATCTCGGAGTAAGGTGCCCCAAATGTATGAAGCACCGCAGTTGAATGTGGTTTCACATAACTACAACTCCCAGCATGCCCAGACAGCCAATAGCACTGCTCAGCCTCTGATTGGTGGAGCACTTTGTCGTACGGTAATAACTCAACTAACCCCTTCCCGCAGAATGCCTTATATAAACGGCGGATTGGGCAGGTCCTTCGCGCATTCTGCCGTTTATAAAAGGCATTCAGTTATACCGGCGATGCGTGGCATCACATGGGTTAACTGGCAGAAGTCCCGCTGTTACCGGCAGGAGACAACATCTGCAAGCCCCCCCAGGACCATCTGTGGATGGCCCTAGTCAGCAATGTGATTGGTCCCTGTGGACCAATCACAGTGTCTCAGCTGACTGGGGGGGGTTAAAGTTCATTTCCCTCGGTCTGCCCGTCCCTAGAAGTCGGGCAGAGCGGGGGAAGATGAGTGCTGCTTGGGGGACCGCGGTACATACCTGGGACCGGGACCGGCGACAGTCACAGGTGGAGGAGGCAGCTGTGGCATCAGACGCAGCAGTGAAGATCGCTGTAATGTGATCTTCACTGCTGCTGGGAGTTGTAGTTTTGCAACATCTGGAAGGCCACAGTTTGTAGACCACTGAGCAGTGGTCTCCAATCTGTGCTCTTCCAGATGTTGCAAAACTACAACTCCCAGCATGCGCGGACTGCGCAGGCATGCTGGGAGTTGTAGTTCGGCAACATCTGAAGGGCCAAATGTTACAGAGCTACAACTCCCAGCATGCCTGGACTGTCTGGGCATGCTTGGAGTTGTAGTTTTGCAACAACTGGAGGCACACTGGTTGGGAAGCATTGTCTTTTTTCTAACTCAGTGTTTCCCAACCCGTGTGCCTCTAGCTGTTGCAAAACTATAACTCCCAGCATGCACTGACAGACCATGCATGCTGGGAGTTGTAGTTTAGCAACAGCTGGAGGCACATGGGTTGCGAAACACTGAGTTAAGTAACAAACTCTCAGTGTTTTGCAACCAGTGTGCCTCCAGCTGTTGCATAACTACAATCCTCAGCATGCACGGACAGGCAAAGGGCATGCTGGGAGTTGTAGTTTTGCCCGCCCCCCCCATGTGAATGTACAGGGTACATTGACATGGGCGAGGGTTTACAGCAAGTTTCCTTGCTGTAAACCCCCACCCTTGTTATGTGTTTTGAGGGGTGTAGATTTCAAAATAGTATGCCATGTGGGGGCTTTTCTGCTTTTCTGGCACCATAGGGGCTTCCTAAATGGGACATGCCCCCCCAAAAACCATTTCAGCAAAATTCACTCTCAAAAATCCCATTGTTGCTCCTTCCCTTCTGAGCCCTCTACTGCGCCCTCCGAACACTTTACATACACATATGAGGTATTTCCTTACTTGAGAGAAATTGGGTTACACATTTGGGGGGGGGGGGTTCTCTCCTTTTACCCCTTGTTAAAATTCCAAAACTGGGTCTACAAGAACATGTTAGTGTAAAAAATTTAGATTTTGAATTTTTTCCTTCACTTTGCTGCTATTCCTGTGAAACACCTAAAGGGTAAACAAACATTCTGAATGCTTAGAGGGGTGCAGTTTTTATAATGGGATCCTTTGTGGGGTATTTCTAATATGAAGGACCTTCAAATCCCCTTCAAAACTGACATCGTCTCTGAAAAATTCCGATTTTGAAAATTTTGTGAGAAATTGGAAAATTGATGCTGAACTCTGAAGCCCTCTGATGTCTTCCAAAAGTAAAAACATGTCAACTTTATGATGCAAACATAATATATTGTATATAATATAATAATATAAAGATCTCCTGTATGATGCCAACATAAAGTAGACATATTGTATAGGTGAATCAATATATAATTTATTTGGGATGTCTATTTTGCTTACAAGGGGTTAAGAATTATGAAATATGGTCATAAAAATATTAATTAGGAAAAATTATCAAAATGTATTATTAGGCAGGTAGTACCCCCAAATTAGACCCCCCATTAGACAGGTAGTACCCCCCAAATTAGACCCCCCCCAGTAGACAGGTAGTACCCCCCAAATTAGACCCCCCCAGTAGACAGGTAGTACCCCCAAATTAGACTCCTCCCCCAGTAGACAGGTAGTACCCTTGGATTAAACTCCCCCCCAGTAGACAGGTAGTACCCCAAATTAGACCCCCCCCCCCCCCCAGTAGACAGGTAGTACTCCCAGACAGGGCCGGACTGGGGCTAAAAACCAGCCCTGGAAAAATAGTCATACCAGCCCCACAGCATTGCGTTATTGTAGCAGTCACTGGCTGCATGGAAGGGACAGGGCACTTGATTTGCCATGCCTCTATAAGAGAACTATGCTGTGGCTGCGCCCTGAAGTCAAAGGGGTGCAGCCTCAACATACAAGACAGTAATGTGGTATTAATGCTATGTAAAATCCACTTGGGGAAAGCAGTAAAAAATAAAAAAATAAAAGCAACCCTTTCTTTTTTGCACTTGCGCTACCACCAGAATCACCGAACTCAGTTCCCAGTGTCCAGCGCTTCTGGGTTAGGTTACCTGATCTCACACAGCTGCTCATTCAATTACAGGCCGAAGCAATGTCCAGCCTCAGGCGCTGATTGGATGGCTGGCCATGTGACATCACGTCACCTAACCAAAAGTGCCAGATACCAGGAACAGAATTCCGTCATTTCAGTGGCAGTGTAAAAGCGAGGAATTTAGAGAGGGTTTTTTTTTTTTTTACTGTCCCCCCTCCCATAGTAGATATTACATAGGGTTAAAATACCGTGGAAAGCACAGCACTGGTGCAGGCATTGCGACATTGAGACATACCGTATTTCTTGCCGTATAAGATGCACTTTTTCTTCCCCAAAACTGGGGGGGGGAAAGTTGGTGCTTCTTATACGGCGAATATACATTAAAACCCTGTCCTATCGCAGCGGTCCCTGAAGCCATCAACGGCTGGGACCCGCGGCTAATACAGAACATCACCGATCGCGGTGATGCCCTGTATTAACCTTTCAGACGCGGCGATCAAAGCTGACCGCCGCGTCTGAAGCGAAAGTGAAACTAACCCAGCTGCACCTGGAGGGACCTTACCTGCCTCCTCGGTGTCTGCTCCGTGCCGGGATCCCCTGCATGGCCAGCGCTCTCCTTCGTCATCATCACGTCGTCGCACACGCCTTTCCGTCATCCAATAGGAGCGGCGTGCATAGCGGCGTGTGTAGCAACGTGATGGCGACGACAGAGAGCGAGGATACCGGGCAGCAGAGACGTTCCGGAGCGAGGGGGCACCCCGGGGACGCGGCGACAGCAATGGAGGGCGACATCCAGGGCAGCAGTGACGGGTCCAGAGCGATGGGGACACGTGAGTATTACCTCCTATACCAGTGGTCTTCAACCTGCGGACCTCCAGATGTTGCAAAACTACAATTCCGGGCATGCTGGGAGTTGTACTTTTGCAACATCTGGAGGTCCGCTGGTTGAAGATCACTGTCCTATACTTTACATTGTATTCTAGATTTTCCTCCTTTAAAATTGGGTGCGTCTTATATGACAGAGCATCCTATAGGGCGAAAAATACGGTAGTTTGAAAATGCTACCAGAATAAAGGTAAATAGTCACAGGGGCGGGTCCTGACCAGCCGGCTTGAACGACACGTCTCTCTTGTCTCTAGCAGTGTATAGGCAGACCCTGGAAGACAGTGGTCAGCACTACAAAGTCCAACACTACACCTTTTCCTGACTTTGCAGGTTCCTGCATACAGACGGGGTGCTCAATCCCAATAGTTTATAGCAGTAAGCATAACAGTCTCACAGTAGAACATTATTGGAAGCACTCACCAATCAACTGGGCAACATTTCCTAAATCTCCCCTAGGTCTTGAAACTGTGGACTGTTAGGTATTCCAACAACGGTCTGTGCATGCTGGAAGTAGTCATTTTGCTGGGAGTTTTAGTTTAGCAACAGCTGGAGATCCACAGTTTGGAGACCACTGATACAGGGAGAGATGAGTCACGTGCCCTGCTGAGACCCACCCCGAGGACTAATCACCAGTTCCGGTGGCATTTACAAACTAAGATTCCTTTGAGTGTCATGGGATCGTGATGGCTGCACCAGTTTTATGCTGCCCGCTGATTGGGCAACATAAAACTGATAACAGGTTCCCCTTAACTGCAGTTAAATATAAAAAATATAGTTATTTAGAAATAATGAATAAACAACATAAATTGCAAAAAAAGAAGAGAACCAAAGTGCCCCTCCCTTACAAAGTAGTAACAGCAGGTCTCCTCTTCCCAGAACCTACCCCACATTACAGGTCCCCCCCCCCCCCCCCCCAAATCACAGGTCCCCTATGCAGCCCCTAACATCACAGGTCCCCCTCTGCAGCCCTTAACATCACAGATCTCCCCCTCTGTAGCCCCCCCATCACAGGTCCCCCCTTTGCAGCCCCCCAACATCACAGTTCCCCCCTTTACAGACTTCATCATCACTGGTCGTCCCCCCTCCCCCCACATCACAGGTCCCCCTCTGCAGCCCCTAACATCAAAGGATCACAGGTCCCCCTCTGCAGCCCTTAACATCACAGGTCTCCCCCTCTGCAGCCCCTGACATCACAGGATCACAGGTCTCCCCCTCTGCAGCCCCTAACATCACAGGTCTCCCCCTCTGCAGCCCCCCCATCACAGGTCTCCCCCTCTGCAGCCCTTAACATCACAGGTCTCCCCCTCTGCAGCCCCTGACATCACAGGATCACAGGTCTCCCCCTCTGCAGCCCCCCCCCCATCACAGGTCTCCCCCTCTGCAGCCCCCCCCCCCCATCACAGGTCTACCCCTCTGCAGCCCTTAACATCACAGGTCTCCCCCTCTGCAGCCCCTGACATCACAGGATCACAGGTCTCCCCCTCTGCAGCCCCCCCCCCCATCACAGGTCTCCCCCTCTGCAGCCCCCCCATCACAGGTCTACCCCTCTGCAGCCCTTAACATCACAGGTCTCCCCCTCTGCAGCCCCTGACATCACAGGATCACAGGTCTCCCCCTCTGCAGCCCCTAACATCACAGGTCTCCCCCTCTGCAGCCCCCCCATCACAGGTCTCCCCCTCTGCAGCCCTTAACATCACAGGTCTCCCCCTCTGCAGCCCCTGACATCACAGGATCACAGGTCTCCCCCTCTGCAGCCCCCCCCCCCATCTCAGGTCTCCCCCTCTGCAGCCCCCCCCCCCATCACAGGTCTACCCCTCTGCAGCCCTTAACATCGCAGGTTTCCCCCTCTGCAGCCCTTAACATCACAGGTCTCCCCCTCTGCAGCCCCTGACATCACAGGATCACAGGTCTCCCCCTCTGCAGCCCCTAACATCACAGGTCTCCCCCTCTGCAGCCCCCCCATCACAGGTCTCCCCCTCTGCAGCCCCTAACATCACAGGTCTCCCCCTCTGCAGCTCCTAACATCACAGGTCTCCCCCTCTGCAGCCCCTAACATCACAGGTCTCCCCCTCTGCAGACCCTAACATCACAGGTCTCCCCCTCTGCAGCGCTTGACATCACAGTTCTCCCCCTCTGCAGCCCCTAACATCACAGGTCCCCCTCTGCAGCCCTTAACATCACAGGTCTCTCCCTCTGCAGCCCCCCCATCACAGGTCCCCCCTTTACAGACTTCATCATCACAGGTCCCTCCCCCCCCCCACATCACAGGTCCCCCTCTGCAGCCCCTAACATCACAGGATCACAGGTCCCCCTCTGCAGCCCTTAACATCACAGGTCTCCCCCTCTGCAGCACCTGACATCACAGGATCAAAGGTCTCCCCCTCTGCAGCCCCCCCCCATCACAGGTCTCCCCCTCTGCAGCCCCCCCATCACAGGTCTACCCCTCTGCAGCCCTTAACATCACAGGTCTCCCCCTCTGCAGCCCCTGACATCACAGGATCACAGGTCTCCCCCTCTGCAGCCCCTAACATCACAGGTCTCCCCCTCTGCAGCCCCCCCATCACAGGTCTCCCCCTCTGCAGCCCCTAACATCACAGGTCTCCCCCTCTGCAGCCCCTAACATCACAGGTCTCTCCCTCTGCAGCCCCTAACATCACAGGTCCCCCTCTGCAGCCCTTAACATCACAGGTCTCTCCCTCTGCAGCCCCCCCATCACAGGTCCCCCCTTTGCAGCCCCCCAACATCACAGTTTCCCCCTTTACAGACTTCATCATCACAGGTCCCTCCCCCCCCCACATCACAGGTCCCCCTCTGCAGCCCCTAACATCACAGGATCACAGGTCCCCCTCTGCAGCCCATAACATCACAGGTCTCCCCCTCTGCAGCACCTGACATCACAGGATCACAGGTCTCCCCCTCTGCAGCCCCCCCCATCACAGGTCTCCCCCTCTGTAGCCCCCCATCACAGGTCTACCCCTCTGCAGCCCTTAACATCACAGGTCTCCCCCTCTGCAGCCCCTGACATCAAAGGATCACAGGTCTCCCCCTCTGCAGCCCCTAACATCACAGGTCTCCCCCTCTGTAGCCCCACCATCACAGGTCTCCCCCTCTGCAGCGCCTAACATCACAGGTCTCCCCCCTCTGCAGCCCCTAACATAACAGGTCTCCCCCTCTGCAGCCCCTAACATCACAGGTCTCCCCCTCTGCAGCCCCAAACATCACAGGTCTCCCCCTCTGCAGCGCCTGACATCACAGGTCTCCCCCTCTGCAACCCCTAACATCACAGGTCCCCCTCTGCAGCCCTTAACATCACAGGTCTCCCCCTCTGCAGCCCCCCCATCACAGGTCCCTCCTTTGCAGCCCCCCAACATCACAGTTCCCCCCCTTTACAGACTTCATCATCACAGGTCCCTCCCCCCCCCACATCACAGTTCCCCCTTTGCAGCCCATAACATCACAGGATCACAGGTCCCCCTCTGCAGCCCTTAACATCACAGGTCTCCCCCTCTGCAGCACCTGACATCACAGGATAACAGGTCTCCCCCTCTGCAGCCCCCCCCCCATCACAGGTCTTCCCCTCTGCAGCCCCCCCCCCCCCCCATCACAGGTCTACCCCTCTGCAGCCCTTAACATCACAGGTCTCCCCCTCTGCAGCCCCTGACATCACAGGATCACAGGTCTCCCCCTCTGCAGCACCTGACATCACAGGATAACAGGTCTCCCCCTCTGCAGCCCCCCCCCCCCCATCACAGGTCTTCCCCTCTGCAGCCCCCCCCCCCCATCACAGGTCTACCCCTCTGCAGCCCTTAACATCACAGGTCTCCCCCCTCTGCAGCCCCTAACATCACAGGTCTCCCCCTCTGCAGCCCCAAACATCACAGGTCTCCCCCTCTGCAGCGCCTGACATCACAGGTCTCCCCCTCTGCAGCCCCTAACATCACAGGTCTCCCCCTCTGCAGCCCCTAACATCACAGGTCTCCCCCTCTGCAGCCCCTAACATCACAGGTCTCCCCCTCTGCAGACCCTAACATCACAGGTCTCCCCCTCTGCAGCGCCTGACATCACAGTTCTCCCCCTCTGCAGCCCCTGACACCACAGGTCTCCCCCTCTGCAGCCCCTAACATCACAGATCCCCCTCTGCAGCCCTTAACATCACAGGTCTCTCCCTCTGCAGCCCCCCCATCACAGGTCCCCCCTTTGCAGCCCCCCAACATCACAGTTCCCCCCTTTACAGACTTCATCATCACAGGTCCCCCCCCCCCCCACATCACAGGTCCCCCTCTGCAGCCCCTAACATCACAGGATCACAGGTCCCCCTCTGCAGCCCTTAACATCACAGGTCTACCCCTCTGCAGCCCCTACATCACAGGATCACAGGTCTCCCCCTCTGCAGCCCCCCCCCCATCACAGGTCTCCCCCTCTGCAGCCCCCCCCCCCCCCATCACAGGTCTACCCCTCTGCAGCCCTTAACATCACAGGTCTCCCCCTCTGCAGCCCCTGACATCACAGGATCACAGGTCTCCCCCTCTGCAGCCCCTAACATCACAGGTCTCCCCCTCTGTAGCCCCCCCCCCATCACAGGTCTCCCCCTCTGCAGCGCCTAACATCACAGGTCTCCCCCTCTGCAGCCCCTAACATCACAGGTCTCCCCCTCTGCAGCCCCAAACATCACAAGTCTCCCCCTCTGCAGCGCCTGACATCACAGGTCTCCCCCTCTGCAGCCCCTAACATCACAGGTCCCCCTCTGCAGCCCTTAACATCACAGGTCTCCCCCTCTGCAGCCCCCCCATCACAGGTCCCCCCTTTGCAGCCCCCCAACATCACAGTTCCCCCCTTTACAGACTTCATCATCACAGGTCCCTCCCCCCCCCCCACATCACAGGTCCCCCTCTGCAGCCCCTAACATCACAGGATCACAGGTCCCCCTCTGCAGCCCTTAACATCACAGGTCTCCCCCTCTGCAGCACCTGACATCACAGGATCACAGGTCTCCCCCTCTGCAGCCCCCCCCCCATCACAGGTCTCCCCCTCTGCAGCCCCCCCCCCATCACAGGTCTACCCCTCTGCAGCCCTTAACATCACAGGTCTTGCCCTCTGCAGCCCTTAACATCACAGGTCTACCCTTCTGCAGCCCCTAACATCACAGGTCTCCCCCTCTGCAGCGCCTAACATCACAGGTCTCCCCCCTCTGCAGCCCCTAACATTACAGGTCTCCCCCTCTGCAGCCCCTAACATCACAGGTCTTCCCCTCTGCAGCCCCTAACATCACAGGTCTCCCCCTCTGCAGACCCTAACATCACAGGATCACAGGTCTCCGCCTCTGCAGCGCCTGACATTACAGGTCTCCCCCTCTGCAGCGCCTAACATCACAGGTCTCCCCCTCCGCAGCCTCTAACATCAAAGGTCTCCCCCTCTGCAGCCCCCCCCCCATCACAGGTCTCCCCCTCTGCAGCGCCTAACATCACAGATCTCCCCCTCTGCAGCCCCTAACATCACAGGTCTCCCCCTCTGCAGCCCCTAACATTACAGGTCCCCCTCTGCAGCCCCTAACATCACAGGTCCCCCTCTGCAGCCCCTAACTTCACAGGTCTCCCCCTCTGCAGCCCCTAACATCACAGGTCCCTCTCTGCAGCCCCTTACATCACAGGTCTCCACCTCTGCAGCCCCTAACATCACAGGTTTCCCCCTCTGCAGCCCCCCCCCCCATCACAGGTCTCCCCCTCTGCAGACCCTTACATCACAGGATCACAGGTCTCCCCCTCTGCAGCCTCTAACATCAAAAGTCTCCCCCTCTGCAGCCCCCCCATCACAGGTCTCCCCCTCTGCAGCGCCTAACATCACAGATCTCCCCCTCTGCAGCCCCTAACATCACAGGTATCCCCCTCTGCAGCCCCTAACATTACAGGTCCCCCTCTGCAGCCCCTAACATCACAGGTCTCCCCCTCTGCAGCCCCTAACATCACAGGTCCCCCTCTGCAGCCCCTAACTTCACAGGTCTCCCCCTCTGCAGCCCCTAACATCACAGGTCCCTCTCTGCAGCCCCTTACATCACAGGTCTCCCCCTCTGCAGCCCCCCCATCACAGGTCTCCCCCTCTGCAGACCCTAACATCACAGGATCACAGGTCTCCCCCTCTGCAGCGCCTGACATCACAGGTCTCCCTCTCTGCAGACCCTAACATCACAGGATCACAGGTCTCCCCCTCTGCAGCGCCTAACATCACAGGTCTCCCCCTATGCAGCGCCTAACATCACAGGATCACAGGTCTCCCCCTCTGCAGCCCCTAACATCACAGATCTCCCCCTCTTCATCCTCTAACATCAAAGGTCTCCCCCTCTGCAGCCCCCCCCATCACAGGTCTCCCTCTCTGCAGCGCCTAACATCACAGGTCTCCCCCTCTGCAGCCCCTAACATCACAGGTCTCCCCCTCTGCAGCCCCTAACATCACAGGACTCCCCCTCTGCAGCGCCGAACATCACAGGTCTCCCCCTCTGCAGCCCCTACCATCACAGGTCTCCCCCCTCTGCAGCCCCTAACATCACAGGTCCCCCTCTGCAGCCCCTGACATCACAAGTCCCCCTCTGCAGCCCCTGACATCACAGGATCACAGGTCTCCCCCTCTGCAGCACCTAACATCACAGGTTTCCCTCTCTGCTGCCCCTAACATCACAGGTCCCCCTCTGCAGCCCCTAACATCACAGGTCCCCCTCTGCAGCTCCTAACAGCACAGGTCTCCCCCTCTGCAGCCCCTAACATCACAGGTCTCCTCCTCTGCAGCCCCTAACATCATAGGTCTCCCCCTCTGCAGCCCCTGACATCACAGGTCTCCCCCTCTGCTGCCCCTAACATCACAGGTCTCCCCCTCTGCAGCCCCAACATCACAGGTCTCCCTCTCTGCAGCCCCTAACATCACAGGTCTCCCCCTCTGCAGCTCCTAACATCACAGGTCTCCCCCTCTGCAGCCCTTAACATCACAGGTCTCCCCCTCTGCAGCCCCTAACATCACAGGTCTCCCCCTCTGCAGCCCCTGACATTATAGGTCTCCCCCTCTGCAGCCCCTGACATCACAGGATCACAGGTCTCCCCGTCTGCAGCGCCTAACATCACAGGTCTCCCTCTCTGCTGCCCCTAACATCACAGGTCCCCCTCTGCAGCCCCTAACATCACAGGTCTCCCCCTCTGCAGCTCCTAACATCACAGTTCTCCTCCTCTGCAGCCCCTAACATCATAGGTCTCCCCCTCTGCAGACCCTAACATCACAGGTCTCCCCCTCTGCAGCCCCTGACATCACAGGTCTCCCCCTCTGCAGACCCTAATATCACAGGTCTCCCCCTCTGCAGACCCTAACATCACAGGTCTCCTCCTCTGCAGCCCCTAACATCATAGGTCTCCCCCTCTGCAGACCCTAACATCACAGGTCTCCCCCTCTGCAGCCCCTGACATCACAGGTCTCCCCCTCTGCAGAACCTAAAATCACAGGTCTCCCCCTCTGCTGCCCCTAACATCACAGGTCTCCCCCTCTGCAGCCCCTAACATCACAGGTCTCCCCCTCTGCAGCCCCTAACATCACAGGTCTCCCCCTCTGCAGCCCCTAACATCACAGGTCTCCCCCTCTTGCAGCCCCTAACATCACAGGTCTCCCCCTCTGCAGCTCCTAACATCACATGTCTCCCCCTCTGCAGTCCCTAACATCACAGGTCTCCCCCTCTGCAGCCCCTAACATCACAGGTCTCCCCCTCTGCAGCCCCTTACATCACAGGTCTCCCCCTCTGCAGCCCCTAACATCACAGGTCTCCCTCTCTGCAGCCCCTAACATCACAGGTCTCCCCCTCTGTAGCCCCTAACATCACAGGTGTCCCCCTCTGCAGCGCCTGACATCACAGGTCTCCCCCTCTGCAGACCCTAACATCACAGGTCTCCCCCTCTGCAGCCCCTGACACCACTGGTCTCCCCCTCTGCAGCCCCAACATCACAGGTCTCCCCCTCTGCAGCCCCCAACATCACAGGTCTCCCCCTATGCAACCCCTAACATCACAGGTCTCCCCCTCTTGCAGCCCCTAACATCACAGGTCTCCCCCTCTGCAGCTCCTAACATCACATGTCTCCCCCTCTGCAGCCCCTAACATCACAGGTCTCTCCCTCTGCAGCCCCTAACATCACAGGTCTCCCCCTCTGCAGAACCTAACATCACAGGTCTCCCCCTCTGCAGCCCCTTACATCATAGGTCTCCCCCTCTGCAGCCCCTAACATCACAGGTCTCCCCTTCTGCAGAACCTAAAATCACAGGTCTCCCCCTCTGCTGCCCCTAACATCACAGGTCTCCCCCTCTGCAGCCCCTAACATCACAGGTCTCCCCCTCTGCAGCCCCTAACATCACAGGTCTCCCCCTCTTGCAGCCCCTAACATCACAGGTCTCCCCCTCTGCAGCTCCTAACATCACATGTCTCCCCCTCTGCAGTCCCTAACATCACAGGTCTCCCCCTCTGCAGCCCCTAACATCACAGGTCTCCCCCTCTGCAGCCCCTAACATCACAGGTCTCCCTCTCTGCAGCCCCTAACATCACAGGTCTCCCCCTCTGTAGCCCCTAACATCACAGGTGTCCCCCTCTGCAGCGCCTAACATCACAGGATCACAGGTCTCCCCCTCTGCAGCCCCTAACATCACAGGTCTCCCCCTCTGCAGCCCCTAACATCACAGGTCTCCCTCTCTGCAGCCCCTAACATCACAGGTCTCCCCCTCTGTAGCCCCTAACATCACAGGTGTCCCCCTCTGCAGCGCCTGACATCACAGGTCTCCCCCTCTGCAGACCCTAACATCACAGGTCTCCCCCTCTGCAGCCCCTAACATCACAGGTCTCCCCCTCTGCAGCCCCTGACATTATAGGTCTCCCCCTCTGCAGCCCCTGACATCACAGGATCACAGGTCTCCCCGTCTGCAGCGCCTAACATCACAGGTCTCCCTCTCTGCTGCCCCTAACATCACAGGTCCCCCTCTGCAGCCCCTAACATCACAGGTCTCCCCCTCTGCAGCTCCTAACATCACAGTTCTCCTCCTCTGCAGCCCCTAACATCATAGGTCTCCCCCTCTGCAGACCCTAACATCACAGGTCTCCCCCTCTGCAGCCCCTGACATCACAGGTCTCCCCCTCTGCAGACCCTAATATCACAGGTCTCCCCCTCTGCAGACCCTAACATCACAGGTCTCCTCCTCTGCAGCCCCTAACATCATAGGTCTCCCCCTCTGCAGACCCTAACATCACAGGTCTCCCCCTCTGCAGCCCCTGACATCACAGGTCTCCCCCTCTGCAGAACCTAAAATCACAGGTCTCCCCCTCTGCTGCCCCTAACATCACAGGTCTCCCCCTCTGCAGCCCCTAACATCACAGGTCTCCCCCTCTGCAGCCCCTAACATCACAGGTCTCCCCCTCTGCAGCCCCTAACATCACAGGTCTCCCCCTCTTGCAGCCCCTAACATCACAGGTCTCCCCCTCTGCAGCTCCTAACATCACATGTCTCCCCCTCTGCAGTCCCTAACATCACAGGTCTCCCCCTCTGCAGCCCCTAACATCACAGGTCTCCCCCTCTGCAGCCCCTTACATCACAGGTCTCCCCCTCTGCAGCCCCTAACATCACAGGTCTCCCTCTCTGCAGCCCCTAACATCACAGGTCTCCCCCTCTGTAGCCCCTAACATCACAGGTGTCCCCCTCTGCAGCGCCTGACATCACAGGTCTCCCCCTCTGCAGACCCTAACATCACAGGTCTCCCCCTCTGCAGCCCCTGACACCACTGGTCTCCCCCTCTGCAGCCCCAACATCACAGGTCTCCCCCTCTGCAGCCCCCAACATCACAGGTCTCCCCCTATGCAACCCCTAACATCACAGGTCTCCCCCTCTTGCAGCCCCTAACATCACAGGTCTCCCCCTCTGCAGCTCCTAACATCACATGTCTCCCCCTCTGCAGCCCCTAACATCACAGGTCTCTCCCTCTGCAGCCCCTAACATCACAGGTCTCCCCCTCTGCAGAACCTAACATCACAGGTCTCCCCCTCTGCAGCCCCTTACATCATAGGTCTCCCCCTCTGCAGCCCCTAACATCACAGGTCTCCCCTTCTGCAGAACCTAAAATCACAGGTCTCCCCCTCTGCTGCCCCTAACATCACAGGTCTCCCCCTCTGCAGCCCCTAACATCACAGGTCTCCCCCTCTGCAGCCCCTAACATCACAGGTCTCCCCCTCTTGCAGCCCCTAACATCACAGGTCTCCCCCTCTGCAGCTCCTAACATCACATGTCTCCCCCTCTGCAGTCCCTAACATCACAGGTCTCCCCCTCTGCAGCCCCTAACATCACAGGTCTCCCCCTCTGCAGCCCCTAACATCACAGGTCTCCCTCTCTGCAGCCCCTAACATCACAGGTCTCCCCCTCTGTAGCCCCTAACATCACAGGTGTCCCCCTCTGCAGCGCCTAACATCACAGGATCACAGGTCTCCCCCTCTGCAGCCCCTAACATCACAGGTCTCCCCCTCTGCAGCCCCTAACATCACAGGTCTCCCTCTCTGCAGCCCCTAACATCACAGGTCTCCCCCTCTGTAGCCCCTAACATCACAGGTGTCCCCCTCTGCAGCGCCTGACATCACAGGTCTCCCCCTCTGCAGACCCTAACATCACAGGTCTCCCCCTCTGCAGCCCCTAACATCACAGGTCTCCCCCTCTGCAGCCCCTAACATCACAGGTCTCCCCCTCTGCAGCCCCTAACATCACAGGTCTCCCCCTCTGCAGACCCTAACATCACAGGTCTCCCCCTCTGCAGCCCCTGACACCACTGGTCTCCCCCTCTGCAGCCCCAACATCACAGGTCTCCCCCTCTGCAGCCCCCAACATCACAGGTCTCCCCCTCTGCAACCCCTAACATCACAGGTCTCCCCCTCTTGCAGCCCCTAACATCACAGGTCTCCCCCTCTGCAGCTCCTAACATCACATGTCTCCCCCTCTGCAGCCCCTAACATCACAGGTCTCTCCCTCTGCAGCCCCTAACATCATAGGTCTCCCCCTCTGCAGCCCCTAACATCACAGGTCTCCCTCTCTGCAGCCCCTAACATCACAGGTCTCCCCTTCTGCAGCCCCTAACATCACAGGATCACAGGTCTCCCCCTCTGCAGCCCCTAACATCACAGGTCTCCCCCTCTGCAGCCCCTAACATCACAGGTGTCCCCCTCTGCAGCGCTTAACATCACAGGATCACAGGATCACAGGTCTCCCCCTCTGCAGCCCCTAACATCACAGGTCTCCCCCTCTGCAGACCCTAACATCACAGGTCTCCCCCTCTGCAGCCCCTGACACCACTGGTCTCCCCCTCTGTAGCCCCTAACATCACAGGTCTCCCCCTCTGCAGCCCCTAACATCACAGGTCTCCCTCTCTGCTGCCCCTAACATAACAGGTCCCCCCTCTGCAGCCCCCAACATCACAGGTCCCCCTCTGCAGCCCCTAACATCACAGGTCCCCCTCTGCAGCCCCTAACATCACAGGTCTCCCCCTCTGCAGCCCCTAACATCACAGGTCTCCCCCTCTGCAGCCCATAATATCACTGGTCTCCCCCTCTGCAGCGCCTAACATCACAGGTCTCCCTCTGCAGCGCCTAACATCACTGGTCTCCCCCTCTGCAGCGACTGACATCACAGGTCTCCCCCTCTGCAGCGCCTAACATCACAGGTCTCCCTCTGCAGCGCCTAACATCACAGGTCTCCCCCTCTGCAGCCCCTGACATCACAGGTCTCCCCCTCTGCAGCGCCTAACATCACAGGTCTCCCCCTCTGCAGTCCCTGACACCACTGGTCTCCCCCTCTGCAGCCCCTAACATCACAGGTCTCCCCCTCTGCAGCCCCTGACATCACAGGTCTCCCCCCTCTGCAGCCCCTAACATCACAGGTCTCCCCTCTGCTGCCCCTAACATCACAGGTCCCCCTCTGCAGCCCTTAACATCACAGGTCTCCCCATCTGCAGAACCTAACATCACAGGTCTCCCCCTCTGCAGAACCTAACATCACAGGTCTCCCCCTCTGCAGCGCCTAACATCACAGGTCTCCCCCTCTGCAGCGCCTGACATCACAGGTCCCCCTCTGCAGCCCCTAACATCACAGGTCTCCCACTCTGCAGCCCCCCCATCACAGGTGTCCCCCTCTGCAGACCCTAACATCACAGGTCTCCCCCTCTGCAGTCCCTAACATCACAGGTCTACCCCTCTGCAGCCCCTAACATCACAGGTCCCCCTCTGCAGTCCCTAACATCACAGGTCTCCCCCCTCTGCAGCCCCTAACATCACAGGTCTCCCCCTCTGCAGCCCCTAACATCACAGGTCTCCCCCTCTGCAGCCCCTAACATCACAGGTCTCCCCCTCTGCAGCCCCTAACATCACAGGTCCCCCTCTGCAGTCCCTAACATCACAGGTCTCCCCCTCTGCAGCCCCCACATAACAGGTCTCCCTCTTACTCTTACCAGACCCCCACACAAACCATATAACAGGACCAGACCCCCACACACCACATAACAGGATTCCCTCTTACCAGACCCCCACACACCACATAACAGGTTTCTCCCTTACCAGACCCCCACACACCACATAACAGGTCTCCCCCTTACCAGACCCCCACACACCACATAACAGGACCAGACCCCCACACAACACATAACAGGACTCCCCCTTACCAGACCCCCACACACCACATAACAGGTTTCTCCCTTACCAGTTCCCCACACACCACATAACAGATCTCCCCCTTACCAGACCCCCACCCACCACATAACAGGTTTCCCCCTTTCCAGACCCCCACACACCACATAACAGGTCTCCCCCTTACCAGACCCCCACACACCACATAACAGGTCTCCCCCTTACCAGACCCCCACACACCACATAACAAGACTCCCCCTTACCAGACCCCCACACACCACATAACAAGACTCCCCCTTACCAGACCCCCACACACCACATAACAGGTCTCCCCCTTACCAGACCCCCACACACCACATAACAGGTCTCCCCCTTACCAGACCCCCACACACCACATAACAGGTCTCCCCCTTACCAGACCCCCACACACCACATAACAGGTCTCCCCCTTACAGGACCCCCGCACACCACATAACAGGTCTCCCCCTTACCAGACCCCCACACACCACATAACAGGTCTCCCCCTTACCAGACCCCCACACACCACATAACAGGACTCCCCCTTACCAGACCCCCACACACCACATAACAGGTCTCCCCCTTACCAGACCCCCACACACCACATAACAGGTCTCCCCCTTACCAGACCCCCACACACCACATAACAAGACTCCCCCTTACCAGACCCCCACACACCACATAACAGGTCTCCCCCTTACCAGACCCCCACACACCACATAACAGGTCTCCCCCTTACCAGACCCCCACACACCACATAACAGGTCTCCCCCTTACCAGACCCCCACACACCACATAACAGGTCTCCCCCTTACAGGACCCCCGCACACCACATAACAGGTCTCCCCCTTACCAGACCCCCACACACCACATAACAGGTCTCCCCCTTACCAGACCCCCACACACCACATAACAGGACTCCCCCTTACCAGACCCCCACACACCACATAACAGGTCTCCCACCCTTTCCCTTACATAGTAATAACATTAGGTTCCCTTTCCCTCTCACCCAGTATAGTAGATCCTCCCCCGAGCAGCTGCAGTCACTGTGCGGACAGGAGGAGGGGCCAGGAGCAGTGAGGAGGCAGAGGGTAGAGGGGAGAGGACTGTCTGTACAGCTCCCATTACAGACTCTGTACCCCAGACCTCCGGACCTCCGCTCACTGTATCAGCCTGTCAGGAGCCTCAGACCTGTGTGTGATGCTGCAGCTGCGGTGCACACAGGTCCAGACACTGCTGAGAATGAGGACGTCCACAGCTCCTCCCCTCCCCCCTCTCTGTACACACAGGACCTAAGATATCACGCGGAGGTTTGATGTTATCACGGGGGAAACACAGAGCGGGGGAGGGGAGAGGGGACATGCAGAGCTCCTCACCTCCATAATGACTGCTTTGTGTGAGGAGACATTGGGGATGAGAGGACATAATACACGGGATGGGGATGTATAGACTGTAGGGGAATAAATATTATACTGGGGATGATTTCTATGTGTGAGGGGGGGGGGGGGGGGGTACTGAATGACACATGCTGGGAGTTGTAGCCCCTGCTGTGTGTGTATATGTCAGTGATTCCCTACCAGGGAATGCTGGGAGTTGTAGTCCCTGCTATGTGTGTATATGTCAGTGATTCCCAACCTGGGCATGCTGGGAGCAGTAGATTTGCAACATCAGTAGACACCCTGGTTGGGAAACACTGGTGTATGAACTACAACTCCCAGGAGAATACTGATACAATATAGGTGTTGGTGAACTACAACCCCCAGGAGACTACTGAGATACAATAGAGGTGTTGGTGAACTACAACCCCCAGGAGACTACTGAGATACAATAGAGGTGTTGGTGAACTACAACCCCCAGGAGACTACTGAGATACAATATAGGTGTTGGTGAACTACAACTCCCAGGAGACTACTGAGATACAATATAGGTGTTGGTAAACTACAACCCCCAGGAGACTACTGAGATACAATAGAGGTGTTGGTGAACTACAACTCCCAGGAGACTACTGAGATACAATAGAGGTGTTGGTGAACTACAACACCCAAGAGACTACTGAGATACAATATAGGTGTTGGTGAACTACAACTCCCAGGAGACTACTGAGATACAATAGAGGTGTTGGTGAACTACAACCCCCAGGAGACTACTGAGATACAATAGAGTTGTTGGTGAACTACAACTCCCAGGAGACTACTGAGGTACAATAGAGGCGTTGGTGAACTACAACTCCCAGGTGACTACTGAGATACAATAGAGGTGTTGGGGAACTACAACTCCCAGGAGACTACTGAGATACAATATAGGTGTTGGTGAACTACAACTCCCAGGAGACTACTAAGATACAATATAGGTGTTGGTGAACTACAACTCCCAGGAGACTACTAAGATACAATATAGGTGTTGGTGAACTACAACTCCCAGAAGACTACTGAGATACAGTATAGGTGTTGGTGAACTACAACTCCCAGGATCCTTTCTGAAGCAAAGACAAGATTGGCATGTGCTGGTTCCTGGATGTGTATATAGGCCATACATGTGATGGCAACTAAATTAATCCCTCTGTCGGTCAAAGATTTCTTCAAAAAAATCCTATTAACAATTGAAAAAAGGATTGGCTTATCTACTGGTCACCAAGAAAGATAAGCTGGTGCAAAACATGGCGAATTACATTCAATGGAAAGTGCCAAAGCATGATGTCACGGAACATAAACCCATAACTCGATGGATACAGTTTCAGCTTGTCAGTTTGTTTTGTACATGTAATCATGATATTGTCTTTGATTATTATGTATCTGTCAATGACACAGGTAGCTATGTGTACAGGGAAACATGTTTGATCGATATGTTATATAATTTATGTTGTTACATTGATAGGAGTGTGAATGTAAGTGAATGGTGTGATGTTCATGTATGCCCAGTCTCATCAAAACTGTTACATCTACCAGTGTGGCCCTGAGGAGGATCCAGAAGGTTAATGGACTGTCATAATCCAAAGGTTCCTGCAGGACAGTGTGGACTTCATTCTGGGTGTTGCCCAAGTGTTTGTGTGCCATTCAGGCACAAAGGGGCGTATGTTGGATAGAGATGAGTGAACTTTTGAAAAATTCGATTTGGCCTAATTCTCCGAAAAAGTTTGTTTTGATCCGAATTTTTTCGTGGTGAATCTATATTAAAAAAGGCTATTTCTAGCCTACAGACAGCCTCAATAGGGGTATAGAACACTTTGCTGTGTTCTAAAACGCATATGGAGTGTGCTGGGGTAGTGAAATAATACTGTTATTCAGAATAACATGCAGATTACCGGTATCACTTTTAGAATCACTGCCGCACAGCAGCACAATGACAGAGCCTGGTGGTGGCATCAGTGTGAGGAGACCATATAGTGACTGAATGACACAGCGTGGAGGTGTTGGCAGCATGAGGATGGCTGAATGGCACAGCGTGGAGGTCTTGGCAGCATGAGGACACTATAAAGTGGCTGAATGACACAGCTTGGATGAGGCTGAAGCATGAGGACACCATATAGTGGCTGAATGACATAGCGTGAAGGTGTTGACAGCATGAGTAGGCACTAGGCCTTCACAATCCCTAAGATTAAAAGATGAATTTAGAAATTTAAACCGAAGATTTTGCATAGCGGGAGCTACCTATGAGAAAATTTAAATTTCCCAGACCCAGGAGCTGCATCAGTAAACCATATATTGCCTGAATGACACAGCCTGGAGTTGGCTGATGCATGAGTACACACCAGGGCTTCACAACCCCCCCCCCCCAAAAAAACACAACAATTTTTGAAATCTTTGAAGAAGAATCTTTGAATAGCGGGTGCTACCTATGAGAAAATTTGAAATTCCCAGACCCAGGCCCAGCAGCGGCATCAGTAAACCATATATTGCCTGAATGACACAGCCTGGAGTTGGCTAATGCACGAGTACACAGCAGGGCTTCACAATCCCCCTCAAAAGCACAACAATTTTAGAAATTTTTGAAAAAGATTTAGGATGACGGGTGCTACCTATGAGAAAATTTGAAATTCCCAGACCCAGCAGCGGCATCAGTAAACCATATCTTGCCTGAATGACACAGCCTGGAGTTGGCTGATGCACGAGTACACACCAGGGCTTCACAATCCCCCCAAAAACACAACAATTTTAGAAATTTTAGAAAAAGATTTTGGATGGCGGGTGCTACCTATGAGAAAATTTGAAATTCCCAGGCCCAGCAGCGCCATACATTGCCTGAATGACACAGTCTGGAGTTGGCTGATGCACGAGTACACAGCAGGGCTTCACAATGCCCCCCAAAAAACACAACATTTTTAGAAATGTTTTAAAAAGATTTTGGATAGCGGGTGCTACCTATTAGAAAATTTGAAATTCCCAGGCCCAGCAGCACCATCAGTAAACCATATGTTGCCTGAATGACACAGCCTGGAGTTGGTTGATGCATGAGGAAACCATTGAAATTTCTGATTTTTTAATTTGAAATTTAAATCAAACTTTAATTGTCCCAGACCCCAGTGTGTGGGTACAAAGGACCAAATGCAACAAGCCTCCACAGGGCTCATGTGGCCATGAGATGTAGGCGCAACGTCTCCATTGCCCTGACCGGCCATTGTTTCCAAGACTTTTCACCAAGGCAAACCATGTGAAGAACAGTGCGACAACGCCGTGCCCTGCACACATGGTATGCTGAAGGGCCACTGAGACTTGTCCAAGCAGTGGAGGCTTAGGACACAGTGGAGGATGTGGAGGTGGAGTCGCACACTTTCACAGGACCAACGGGCTGACAGAGTGTAGCAGGAAGCAGAATGAGTACACACCAGGGCTTCACAATCCCCAAGAAAAAACTACCATTTTTGAAATTTTTGAAGAAGATTTTGAATAGCGGGTGCTATCTATGAGAAAATTTTAAATTCCCAGACCCAGGCCCAGTAGCGGCATCAGTAAACCATATATTGCCTGAATGACACAGCCTGGAGTTGGCTGATGCATGAGTACACACCAGGGCTTCACAATCCCACCCAAAAAACACAACAATTTTAGACATTTTGGAAAAAGATTTTGGATAGCGGGTGCTACCTATGAGAAAATTTGAAATTCCCAGACCCAGGCCCAGCAGTGGCATCAGTAAACCATATATTGCCTGAATGACACAGCCTGGAGTTGGCTGATGCACGAGTACACACCAGGGCTTCACAATCGCTAAGAAAAAACAACCATTTTTGAAATTTTTGAAGAAGATTTTGGATAGCGGGTGCTACCTATGACGAAATTTGAAATTCCCAGACCCAGGCCCAGCAGCGGCATCAGTAAACCATATATTGCCTGAATGACACAGCCTGGAGTTGGCTGATACATGAGTACACACCAGGGCTTCACAATCCCCCACACAAAACACAACAATTTTTTAAATTTTTGAAAAAGATTTTGGATAGTGGGTACTACCCATTAGAAAATTTGAAATTCCCAGACCCAGGCCCAGCATCGGCATCAGTAAACCATATATTGCCTAAATGACACAGCCTGGAGTTGGCTGATGCACGAGTACACAGCAGGGCTTCATGATCCCCCCCAAAAAACACAACAATTTTAGAAATTTATGAAGAAGATTTTGGATAGCGGGTGCTACCTATGAGAGTTGGCTGATGCATGAGGAGACCATTGAAATGTCAGATTTTTTAATTTAAAATGTAAATCAAACTTTGAGTGTCCCGGACCCCAGCGTGTGGGTGCGAAGGACCAAATCCAACAAGCCCCCACAGGGCTCATGTGGCCGTGAGATGTAGGCGCAACGTCTCCATTGCCCTGACAAGCGCATATCCAAGAGTCCAGAAGACTCTATAATGCAGGACGGTGGACCACAAAAAGACATTCTTCTCTAAAGTAATGTTTTCTGAAATAAAGAAGCAGAGTTCATCCATTTCCGTATTATTTTTGAAAATTTTAATTAAAAAATCACACACAACAAGCATTCAATGGTGTAATGGTTATTCTTCTGGAAAATTCAAGTCTATTACTGAGAACATTATCAGAGAATTTGAAAAAAATAAGAGGGTTTAATAACCCCATACATTGCACCATAAATGCTGAAATTTAAATTAAGCATGTATGTATCCATTTCAAAATTCCTAAAATGAAAGGCCCAAGCCCAGAAGCATCATGAAGGCAAGTAGTTCCTGAAAGACACAGGAGCAGTCAGGAGTAGGCATCACCAGTACCCAAGAGGCTTTCATAACCCCTTGCATTGCATGATCAATCGCGAGATCGAGCAATAACAGGTGTGTGATGCCCTCAGATGTCCGGGGCTGCACGTGCGCTACACTGAACGGACCAGCATGTGTCTATCCTTCACTGACAAGTGCGGGTAACCTGCTGACCCCCGTCCGTGATAGGGGATTGCAATTATTTGCAATGAAAGAAGAATTCCAACTAAGTGCGGGTCATAAGCTCGGGTTCATTAAGTCCCTGCCCTTTGTACACAGCCTGTCTCTAGTACTGATTGGATGGTTTAGTGAGGTCCTCGGATCGGCCCCGGCGGGGTAGTCGGCGGCCCTGGCAGAGCGCCGAAAATTTAAAGGGGTACTCCGGTGGAAAAACAATTTTTTTTTCTTTTTTTAAATCAACTGGTGCCAGAAAGTTAAACATATTTGTAAATTACTTCTATTAAAAAAATCTTAATCCTTCCAGTACTTATTAGCTGCTGAATGCTACAGAGGAAATTCCTTTCTTTTTGATACACTGATGACATCACGACCACAGTGCTCTCTGCTGACATCTCTGTCCATTTTAGCAACCGTGCATAGCAGATGTATGCTAAGGGCAGCATGGTGGCTTAGTGGTTAGCACTGCTGCCTTGCAGTGCTGGGGCATTGGGTTCAAATCCCACTAAGGACAACTATAATAATAACGTCAGCAGAGAGCAGTGTGTTCGTGATGTCATCAGAGAGCATTCCAAAAAGAAAAGAATTTCCTCTGTAGTATTCAGCACCTAATAAATACAGGAAGGATTAAGATTTTTTAAATATAAGTATTTACAAATATGTTAAACTTTCTGGCACCAGTTGATTTAAAAAAGAAAAAAAAATGTTTTTCCACCGGAGTACCCCTTTAAACCGTACAGGACCTAGGGCGTATGCATACGCCTTTTGTACCTGGGTCTTCCAGTCCCTGCCGCGCGCTGGGCAGGGATCGGACTGGGGTGACCCCACGAAAATGCCAAGGGGGGTCATCAGACCACCCCATGTCGGCGATCGGTGCAAATAGCAAGTGAAATCGCACTTGCGATTTGCGCAATTCCGGCTCTTACGGGTCATGTGTGACCCGATGACCCGGAGATACAAGATGATCGGGGCTGTAGAATACACCCCCTATCACCTACTGTATCTATGGGGAGGTGGCAATTTCGCCACCCCCCAGGAGAGCTGCTATTGGCTGGACAATAGCAGCCGGCAGGGGAGGGGTTAACCGCTTTCTCCTGCAGCTCCCGCGGCTGGCTGGGTTCAGTCTGCGGTCAGAGCTGCTGGAGGAAGACCGGGACCCCCCCTCTGCTGAGATCGGAGCCCCCGCAGAAGGAAAGGAGCCCCCCATAGATCAGGGAAAGAATACAGCCCAGGGAAAGGTAGAGTAAAAAGTAAAATAAAAGTAAAAAAAAGTAAAATAAATAAAAAATCCCCCCCCCCTGCCCTCCTAATAGGGCTCAAGAGTACGCCTCATCTTTTTTTAGCGTTTTCAGAGCGCTGCGATTTGCCCCCCCCCTTTTTTTTTGCTCACATAACGGTGTGTGATTACTAATCACACACCGTTATACATAGTTACACCAAGCACTCACTACACACTCCCCTGCCCCCCCCTCTTCTACCAGACCCCGCTGTACAGTATGGCCATGGACACGTAAGCGGTTCGAGGCTATTTGGAAATGCCTTCATTATGCAGATAATGAGGCATGTCCACCCCGAGGTGATCCCGCCCATGACCGGCTTAACAAAGTGAGGCCGGTCATCGATCACTTTGGGGCCAAATTTTTGGAGGCCTATGTACCGCTTAGGGAGCTCTCGGTTGATGAGTCTCTTATCAGATTTAAGGGGAGACTCATCTTCCCACAGTATATTCCCTCGAAGCGGGCGCGGTATGGCGTGAAGCTCTATAAACTTTGTGAGAGTACCTCCGGGTACACTCTCAAGTTTAGGGTGTATGCGGGACGAGATTCCCGTATTGAACCCCCAGATTGTTCCCCCACTCTGGGTGTTAGCGGAAAAATCGTTTGGGACCTTATGTACCCATTGCTAGATAAGGGTTACCACGTGTACGTGGACAACTTTTATACCAGCATCCCTCTCTTCACATCCCTTGCCGCCAGATCCACGTCTGCTTGTGGGACCGTGCGGAGAAACCAGAGAGGCCTCCCTCTAAATTTGATCCAGACACCTATTCCCAAGGGTGAGTCCTGTGCCCTTACCTATGAAAACCTGTTGCTGGTCAAGTATAAGGATAAGAGGGATGTCCTTATGCTGACCACTATTCATGGTAACGGCAGCTCACCTGTCCCTGTGCGAGGTACCACAACAACGGTCCTCAAGCCTGATTGTATTCTGGACTACAAGCAGTATATGGGGGGAGTTGATCTCTCAGATCAAGTCCTCAAGCCATACATGGCCATGCGGAAAACACGTGTATGGTACAAAAAAGTTGCGGTCTACATGGTCAGGTTGCCATGTACAACTCTTTTGTACTGTACCGGAACGCTGGCAACACAGGGACATACCTCCAGTTCCAAGAAGAAGTCTTAAAGGTCCTGATCTTTGCTGACCGGGAAAGAGCAGGCCGGACTTCCCAAGAAACTGGAGTTATAGGTACCAGGATCGTCCCAGGCCAACACTTTCCAGGTGAGGTCCCCCACACTGAAAAGAAGGGACGATCCCAGAAAAAATGCAGAGTGTGTAACAGGAGGGGGATACGGAAGGTCACCACCACTCAGTGTGACACTTGCCCCGGTCATCCGGGCCTCTGCATTAAGGACAGCTTCAGGGAGTATCACACTTCCATGGAGTACTAAATTTTCCCTCTTCATTTAAATTTTCCATAATTTGACCCCAATGTACCAAGTCCAGAGTACATTCCAAATTTTAACCCCATAAAACCACTAAATTGCCCAAAAAAACAAATTTCATAAAAAAAAATAAAATAAAAAAAAAAACTGATAAGACCTCTGGGGGTATTTTTTCCAAAAATGGTCATGGATCACTGAGTCACTATCATCGGGGACTTTTTATGTTGCCTCAAATGCGCAGCACTCTCTCTCCACCTGAGCGGGTGCGTATTTGAGGCAACAGGTTAGGGACGGCCACACACGTCACATTCCCAGAATGATGATTCAGAGCATAGGGTTTGGGGTGGGCATATTTTTTTTTAGTTTTGGCTATGCTCTGGGTCATCATTCTGGGAACATAACCTGTTTTATAATTTTATGTCCCACTGTACCTCTTGTTATTTATTAGTTTACCCCATATAATGCCCCTTGAGGGGGGGGGGGGGTCCCACTGTTCTGGCTCCATAGGCAGCTGTCTAGAAGCTGTGTTTTTTTTTTTTTTTGCTGTCCTGGCACCATAGGGGCTTCCTAAATGGGACATGCCCCCCCAAAACCATTTCAGCAAAATTAGATTTGCAAAAGCCAAATATGACTCCTTCTCTTCTGAGCATTATAGTGCACCAACAGAGCGCTTGACATCCACATATGTGGTGTTTCCATACTCAGAAGAGATGGGGTTACAAATTTTGGTGTGCATTTTCTCCTATTACCCCTTGTAAAAATGTAAAATTTGGGGGGAAACTACCATTTTAGTGAAAAAAAAAATAATCATTTACACATCCAACTTTAACGAAAAGTCGTGAAACACCTGTGGGGTGTTAAGGCTCACTGTACCCCTTGTTACGTTCCTTGAGGGGTGTAGTTGCCAAAATAGTATACCACATGTTTTTTTTTTTGCTGTCCTGGCACCATAGGGGCTTCCTAAATGGGACATGCCCCCCTAAAACCATTTCAGCAAAATTAGATTTGCAAAAGCCAAATATGACTCCTTCTCTTCTGAGTATTGTAGTGTGCCAACAGAACGCTTGACATCCACATATGTGGTGTTTCCATACTCAGAAGAGATGGGGTTACAAATTTTGCTGGGCATTTTTTCCTATTACCCCTTGTAAAAATGTAAAATTTGGGGGGAAATTAGCATTTTAGTGAAAAAAAAAGAAAATCATTTACACATCCAACTTTAACGAAAAGTCGTGAAACCCCTGTGGGGTGTTAAGGCTCACTGGACCCCTTGTTACGTTCCTTGAGGGGTGTAGTTTCCAAAATTGTATGCCTCAGTAAAACTCACTCTCCAAAATCCCTCTGTCGTTCCTTCCCTTCTGAGCCCTCTAGTGCACCCGCCGAACACTTGACATGCACATATGAGGTATTTCCTTACTCGAGAGAAATTGGGTTACACATTTTAGGAAGATTTCTCTCCTTTTACCCCTTGTAAAAAAAAAAATGGGTCTACAAGAACATGCGAGTGTAAAAAAATGAAGATTTTGAATTTTCTCCTTCAATTTGCTGCTATTCCTGTAAAAAAAACCTAAAGGGTTAACAAACCTTTTGAATGTCATTTTGAATACTTTGAGGGGTGCAGTTTTTACAATGGGGTCATTTGTGGGGCATTTCTAATATAAAAGCCCTTCAAATCCACTTCAAAGCAGAACTGGTCCCTGAAATATTTCGATTTTGAAAATGTTGTGAAAAATTGGAAAATTGCTGCTATACTTTGAAGCCCTCTGATATCTTCAAAAAGTAAAAACATGTCAACTTTATGATGCAATCATAAAGTAGACATGTTGTATATGTGAATCAATATATAATTTATTTGGAATATTCATTTTCCTTATAAGCAGAGAGCTTCAAAGTAAAAAAAAAAGCAACATTTTCAATTTTTTCATCAAATTTTGTAATTTTTCACCAAGAAACGATGCAAGTATCAACAAAATTTTACCCCTAACATAAAGTAGAATATGTCACGAAAAAACAGACTCGGAATCAGAATGAAAGGTAAAAGCATCCCAAAGTTATTAATGCTTAAAGTGAAAGTGGTCAGATGTTCAAAAAATGGCCGGGTCCTACAGTGAAAATTGGCTGGGTCCTTAAGAGGTTAAAGATCATTGTTGAAATTAGCATTAAGCATGTATTAGCTACTGCTAAACTTCCAAAAATTAAAGGCCCAAGGCCAGAAGCATCAGTGAGGCAAGAAGTTCCAGTAAGGCAAGAAGTTCCTGAAAGACACAGGATGAGTCAGGAGCAAGCATTCACAGTACCCAAGAGGGTTTCATAACCCCTTCAATAAAGATCAATGTTGAAATTTGCATTAAGCATGTATTTAGCTTCTGCTAAACATCCAAAAATTAAAGGCCCAAGGCCAGAAGCATCAGTGAGGCAAGTAGTTCCTGAAAGACACAGGATGAGTCAGGAGCAGGCATTCGCAGTACCCAAGAGGGTTTCATAACCCTTTACATTTAAAAGATCAATGTTGAAATTTGCATTAAGCATGTATTTAGCTACTGCTAAACATCCCAAAATTAAAGGCCCAAGGCAAGAAGTGTCAGTGAGGCAAGTAGTTCCTGAAAGACACAGGATGAGTCAGGAGCAGGTATTCGCAGTACCAAAGAGGGTTTCATAACCCTAACTGATAACCCACGAGGGTTTCATAACCATAATTGGGAAGTGTTGGTGTAGCAGCATGGTCAATTTACTCTGAGGCATCTGGCATTGGTGGCTGGAAATACTGGCTGATCCATCCCTGATTCATCTTGACAAACGTCAGTCTCTCCACATTTTTCGTGGACAGACGAGTTCGCCTTGGGTTGACTATGGCCCCGGCCGCACTAAACACCCGCTTTGATGGCACACTACTGGCCGAGCAGGACAGCTTTTCCAGGGAAAACTCTGCTAGTTGCATCCATAAATCAAGTTTGGCTGCCCAGAAATCCAGCGGATCTTCAATGTTTGTTGGCATGGCCATGTCAAGGTATGCCACCCCCTGCTGGTTCAGGTCCTGCTCCATGTTTACCTGCTGCAGATGAGTTGTTTCACTATGCGGGTGAAGAAAGCTACTCATCAGCCACTGTAGACTCAGGCTGCTGCTGATTGAGCTGGTACTGCTCCTGCCACTCCTCCCCTCCTTAGCAGCCATGGCAGTGGAAGGAGAGCGCAGAGGGCCCCCCGAGGCAGACCTGTGAGTGTATGGACCATGCTGCCGATATGCATCAGCCAACTGACTACATAGGATCTCTCTGTAGTAGGTCAGTTTGTCCTCCCTCTCAGTGGGTGTAAAAAAAGGCCCCCATTCTGGGAGGGTAGTGAGGGTCCAATAAGGTGGAGATCCAGAAGTCCCCCCGCTGATTAATTTTGACAATTCGGGGGTCACTACACAAGCAACTGAGCATGCATCGTGCCATTTGCGCCAGTAACTCGGAGGGACTACCTGCCTCCATCTCCACTGCATACTGCCAGAGTGTGTCTGGGTCCTCTGTCTCGCCTTCCTCATAACCCTCCAGCTCCTCTGGCTGCTCCTGCTCCTCCTCTCCTGTCCGATGACTAGAAACACAGGCCATCTCATCCAACCTAAACTGTGCTCCATTCTGCCCCTCATCCCCCTCCTCCAGTTCAGCCCCCACAGGGCTCATGTAGCCTTGAGATGTAGGCGCAATGTCTCCATTGCCGTGACCAGCCATCGTTTCAATCATTTGTTGTAGGAAATGTAGGCGACTTACAAATAGTGTGGCTTTCTCAAAGGGCCTCAGCAAACGACAGGTGTCACGTATGAGCTGCCACTGGTTCACATTGAAGTTACACAAGGGAGTACTCCTATCTGCTTAAATCATCAATAAATCGGTGATGGCTTTTCTTTGTTCGTATAGTCTGTCCAACATATAAAGGGTGGAATTCCAACGTGTGGCAACATCACAAATAAGACTATGTTGTGGGATACCGTTCTGCCGCTGCAGCTCAAGGAAGGTGTGTTTGGCGGTGTACGAGTGGCTGAAGTGCATGCACAGTTTCCTTGCCAATTTCAGGATGTTTTGCAAATGGGGAGAAGACTTGAGGAAGTGCTTGACAACCAGATTCAACACGTGTGCCATGCAGGGCTCATGTTTCACACTTCCTTGTCGCAGCGCGGACACGATGTTCTTCCCGTTGTCGGTCACCATGGTTCCCATTTCCAGATTTCGTGGAGTAAGCCATACTCGGATTTCTTTACAAATTAATTTTAGCAGTTCCTCCCCTGTGTGACTCCGTTCGTCAATGCAACCCATGTGAAGAACAGCTTGACACCGCCATGCCCTAAACACGTGGTACAATGAAGGGCCACCAAGATTTCTACGTGCAGTGGAGGCCGAGGACACGGTGGAGGATGAGGAGGTGGAGTCGCACACTGACACAGGGCCAACTGCCTGAGAGCGAGAGCGTGGAGGAGGAAGCGGTGTGACCTGTCCAAGTTGCTGTTGTGGCTGTGCAGGAACCACAATTACCCAGTGGGCCGTAAAAGACAAGTATTGTCCCTGCCCGTAGTTACAGCTCCAAACATCGGCGCTGCCATGCACTTTTGAACACACCGACAGGCTCAAGGACTGGCCCACCTTTTCTTGTACAAATTATGCAGGGCTGGTACTGCCTTATTCGCAAAGAAATGACGGCTTGGGACTCTCCACCTCGGCTCGGCACAAGCCATCAATTCTCTGAAAGGTGCAGAGTCCACCACTTGAAAAGGGAGGGACTGCAGCACCAGCAACTTGGACCGGAGCACATTCAACTTCTGCACCTTTGGATGAGTGGGCGCATACTGTTGTCTCTTGGACATGGCTTCGCAGATGGATTGTTGGCGGAATGGCTGACTAAAAGCAGGAGAAGCAGGAGCATCTGGAGCGACAGAAGGAGGGTTTGACACACAGCTCCTTTCGGCTGAGGTGCTGGAGCCTTGGCTGGATGAAGGAGGGAGCGAATGGCCACTGGGTGATGCAGCAGACTGGACCACTGCATCGGAGCCACGGTTCTCCCAGGCAGCTTTATGGTGGCGAAGCATGTGTTGACGCAGGGCCGTGGTGCCGACATTGGGACCCTGGCCACGCTTCACCTTCTGACGACATATCTTGCATGTGGCTACGTAAACCTCCTCCGGATGCCTGATGAAAACCTGCCACACCGCCGAGTAGCTGATTTTCCCACATACAGTCCGCACTAATTGACTGCTACTGTCACCATCTCCAGGAACCCCTCCCGGAAAGATAGGCTGACGCGAAGCAGGTGGTCTCCCCCAGGCACGTTTGGCTCCAGAATTTCCACTCCTGCCATCATGCTGACTGCCAACCGTGCTAGCGCCTTGCTGGCTCAGCTGCTGCCTCAAGGGCAACCTGCAACTCTCTTCTCCTGATGATGATGAAGCCCCTTCTGCACCCGGTTCCCAATTGCGATCGGCTTCATCATCATCAGCAGTTGTCTGCACGTCACTAATGTCCTCCTCAGGTTCCCCAACAGTGTCTGCTTCAGGACCCTGAACCCTGGCAACACCGCCTCCCACGTCACTTTCCGCATCACTACTTGGCCGCCTAGCGGAGCAAGCGGCGCATGTCTCCTCCCCTTCTTGGCTGGGCAGTAGCTGCTGACTGTCCTCTATTAGATCGTCCTCAGTGAATAGTGGAGCTGAACCCACAGCATAAGATACTTCTCTGGGAGAGGGAACAGCATAGGACAAAGGCAATGGGAGGACAGGGACTGCTCCCAGGCCATGCCAACTGAAGGTTGTGTCTGAGGAACCCACTGACTGTTGACTGGGGGTGTCAGATGTCACTTGTGATGAAGTGGATGAGCGTGTTAACCAATCGACAACGGCAGATGGGTTGCTTGTCGAGACACGACCACTGGCTGATAATGAGAGCTCAGGCCTCTCACTGCTACACCTGCTGCCACTCGCCCCTAGTCTGCTGCCAACTCTGCCTGAAGTATTTAGGCTTCTGCCACTCCTCTGTGCACGTCCTGGCACTTCTCTGCCTGACAAACTTAGTGCGTATATGAGGGTATTACAATACTATGAGGAGGTGAGCTCCAGACTGGACCAGGGGCAATTGCTGGATGTCGTATATCTGGATTTTTCCAAAGCATTTGATATGGTGCCCCATAAAAGGTTGGTGCATAAAATGAGAAGGATGGGGCTAGGGGAGAATGTGTGTGTAAGTGGGTAAGTAACTGTCTCAGTGATAGGAAACAGAGGGTGGTTATTAATGGTACTTATTCTGATTGGGTGACTGTTACTAGTGGGGTACCACAGAGGTCCGTCCTGGGTCCTGTTCTGTTTAATATATTTATTAATGACCTTGTAGAGGGGTTGAATAGTAAAGTAACAATCCTTGCAGATCATACTAAATTCTGTAAAGCAATAAACACTATAGAGGACAGTGCACTGTTACAAATGGATCTGGATAGGTTAGAGGTTTGGGCTGGGAAGTGGCAAATGAGGTTCAACACTGATAAATGTAAGGTAATGCACATGGGGAGGAAAAATCTGGGCTGGGGTTATGTATTAAATGGGAGAATACTTGGGACGACTGACATGGAAAATGACTTAGGAGTCTTAGTTAACAATAAATTTAGCTGTAGTGACCAGTGTCGGGCAGCTGCTGCAAAGTCATATAAAATCATGGGGTGCATCAATAGGGGCAGAGATGCCCACGACAAGGAAATAATTCTACAGCTGTACAAATCACTAGTCAGACCACACATGGAATACTGTGTAAAGTACTGGGCACCAGTGAACAAGAAAGATGTAGTGGAGCTGGAGAGGGTTCAAAGACGGGCAACCAGAGTAATATGGGGAATGGGAGGACTACAGTACCCAGAAAGATTATCAGAATTAGGGTTATTTAGTTTAGAAAAAAGAAGGCTTAGGGGAGACCTAATAACTATGTATAAATAAATCAGGGGACAGTACAGAGATCTCTCCCATGATCTATTTATACCCAGGACTGTATCTATAACAAGGGGGCATCCTCTACGTTTAGAGGAAAGAAGGTTTCTACACCAGCACAGACGGGGATTCTTTACTGTAAGAGCAGTGAGACTGTGGAATTCTCTGCCTGAGGAGGTGGTCAGGGTGAACTCTGTAAAAGAGTTCAAAACGGGTCTGGATGCATTCTTGGAGAGTAATAACATCGCTGGTTATGGATACTAGATTTATAGGGACAGAACGTTGATCCAGGGATTTATTCTGACTGCCATACATAGAGTCGGGAAGGAATTTTTACCTCTAGTATGAGGGTTTTTTGCCTTCCTCTGGATCAACTCAGTAGGGACTCATTAGGGATATAGGTTGAACTTGATGGACTCTGGTCTTTTTTCAAGCTCATGAACTATGTTACTATGTTACACTACTCTTTAAACAGTATTTGTCTAGAACAGCAGCAGGTGAATACTTATGGCTGTCCTTTCACAGTATGTAGGCCCTTGACAGATTAACAGTTACAAGATGGTACAATACTTGGATGTACGTATGCGGTATGCACTGAAGAGGGCATAAAAATGCGCTACAATGAGCCTAAAAACTGTGTAATTTTTGTAAAACACCAGCCGGTGAATACTATTGTTTGGACTTTCACAGTATGTAGGCCCTTGACAGATTAACAGGTACAAAATGGTACACTACTTGGATGTACGTATGCGGTATGCACTGATGAGGGCAGAAATATTTGCAACAATACGCACAAAAAAATCGGTATTTTTTTTAAAACACCAGCCGGTGAGTACTATTGTTTGGACTTTCACAGTAGGTAGGCCCTTGACAGATTAACAGGTACAAAATGGTACACTATGGAAAAAAAATCTGTATTTTTGAAAAACACCAGCAGGTGATTACTAGTGTTGAGCGGCATAGGCCATATTCGAATTCGCGATATTTCGCGAATATATGGATGAATATTCGTCATATATTCGCTAAATTTGCATATTCGCGTTTTATTTTCGCATATGTGGAAATTCGCGTATGCGAAAACTTGCATATGCGAAAATTAGCAGAAACCAAAATTAACATTAGCTAATATTCATATGCGAAAATTCGCACGGCGGTCTCACACAGTAGTATTAGAGCCTTCTTTACACCACACAAGCTGGAAGCAGATCACTGTGATGTTTACTGTGAAAAAATAAATAAAAAATAAACGAATATTCGTAATTACGAATATATAGTGTTATATTCGCGAATATTCGCAAATTCGCGAATATGCGATATTCGCGAATAAAATTTGCATTACGTATATTCGCGAGCAACACTAGTGTGCTTGTCTTTGGGGCTAAATGGCTATGTTGTGAGATTACCATAACACTGTGGCTAGCTTTTTGAAGAATTGTGAGAAAACCGTCACACACACAGGAGCAGACACTATATTACGAACTACACTAACTTTACAGACCCTGTAGCATAGTCAAATAAAAAGAAACCTGGAATACCCCTTTAATTCTTGCATCATGTGTAGCAATGGCCCATCTTCTTACTTCTTGGAAACACCTTCTGAACTGACATTGATGCAAAATGTTTTCTCTGCAGCTTCATTCCAAAATACATTATATAATAAAAACGAAAGATATCATTTAAAACGAATCCCACAGAAAAGAAGCCCCCCATATGTCAGTAGAAAAATAAAAGATAATGGGGGAGATTAATTAAAATCTGTGCAGAGGAAAAGTTGCCCATTGCAACCAGATTGCTTATTTTATTTTTCAAAGGCCTTGTTTAAAATGAAAGAAGCAATCTGATTGGTTGCTATGGGCAACTGCACCACTCTTCCTCTACACATATTTGATAAATATGGCTCTAAGAAAGAAGAAAATAATAACATTGGATGCAATGCTAATGGGGTTACCCTATAACAAAATTTGACATAGTGTATCTCTGTAGTCTTGTATGTATATGTTACCGTAGATCCAGTAAATTTCGGGTCAGAAAAAAGAAAAACTCTTGTTGAGAAACCTGCATTCGAATGTATCTCCAGGGTCAAGTTCAAGCCTCATCAGTGTCCTATATCTTTTTTATGCCAAAGCCTGCTACCAGCAAGTCACAAGTCCTGTTCCAGTTGCAAGTTCCACCACACCTGAGACAAATCTGGGCCGCATGTGTGAGTTTGGAGGATTTTGTCCAAAATTGGTTCCAGTCCATGTTGTGAATGCAACATGCTCAAGTTCCCAATATAAGAAGAAGTGTTTGCATAGTCAGAAGAGAAGAAAGCTGAACAAGGACCCCTCTGTGTGCACTAATCTCTTTAATGAATTATTCAGAGTTAGTGCTGTTTGGCTGAAGACATCACAAAAGTTCTTTAGTGTCTGCACTGCACATGGAGGGGCAAGCTGTGCATAACTAGCTTGCCCCCTGACTGGTGAGCAGTAAGAGGTTAAGAAATATACAGGCAAGGTTTTTAGCCCCCTCCCCCGCCTGTAAAACTTGCCAGTGGCTATAGTGGTATGTCCCATGGGTGGGGGGGAAGGAATGCACCAATCAGGGGTTTAATAGTTTCCCGGGCTTTGAGGGGCCCCCCTTGGGTATTTATAGCTGTGGTGCCTCCCTTCCCCCCTCAATCTGCCCAAGACCCGGAGTTTTGTCTGCCGGTTGGTATGTATCTGCCCCTTATATTATGGCCCGGATGTAGCAGAAGGGTGAGGGCTGGCATGCTCGCTTGTGGCTGAGCTGGCCTCCCCTCCTGTTGCACCCCGGCGTTGGGTTCGGGAGGCTGGCGGACCTCTCACCCTCTCACATTCCCGCCCTCCTTCCCCCTGTCCTGCCCGTTCCTTTCATCCTCTTCCTTGCCCCATTCCTCTCATCCTCTTCCCTGCCCCGTTCCTTCAATCCTTTTCCCTGCCCATTCCTTCAATCCTCTTCCTTGCCCCTGGCCCGAGCCCTCCCCCCGGGCGTGCTCCTCATGAGCGTGCTTTGCCTCCTTCCCCCTGTTACTGTCCCCTCCATCTCTGTGGTAGCGGCCCCTGGGTGGCTGCTACTGTTTTTTATTGCTTTGCGCAAAAGGACGTTTATTAACGACCATTTGCATGTCCCCAGCTATAATGCGCGCTCACAAGTTGAGCGCGCATCATAGCCGGTGGGTCCCGGGTTGCTATTAGCAACCAGGACCCATGCGAATGCCGGACATCGCCGATCGGGCAGATGTCCGGCATTACCTCTTTGGACACGGCGATCAAAGTTGATCGCCGCGTCTGAATGTGTATGTACAGGCGTCCCGGCTGCTCAGTCGGGCTGATCGGGACCATCGCGATTAAATCGCGATGTTCCGATCAGCTGGAACACAGCAGGAGGGTCACTCACCTGCCTCCTGCGTGTCCGCTCGTGGATTGATTGCTCCAAGCCTGAAATTCAGGCTTGAGCAATCAATCACCGATAACCCAGATCATTGCCATGTTAATACATGGCAAGTGATCTGTGTAAGGATCTGTGTGTGCAGTGTTATAGCCCCCTATGGGAGCTAGGGCAATGCACACAAAAAAAAAAAAAAGTTATGTTCATAAACATCATTTTACCCTTGCCATAATAAACGTTTGGATCACCCCCCTTTTTCCCCCCATACATAAAAACAAGAATAAATAAAAAAAATAATAATAATTAAATAAATAAATAAAATAAACAACTGTATTACAACAAGCATACACATATATGGTATCGCTGCGTGCGTACATGTCCATACAATATAAATATATCATCGATTGCAGCGCTCCATCAATGGCGTACGCGCAAACAAATTAATAAATAAATAAATTACAATAAAATAAAAAAGTACAAACTGTGTAGATTTCAACACACATACGCATGTGGTGTCCGAACTATCATGCTATATCCTCATTTGATCCGCACGGTTAAGGGTGTAAGCGCAAAATAATAATTAAATATATAAATTCTACAGTCCCATATAGCGTATTTTGGTCGCTTTTTATACCTATTTAAAAAAAAACTATCACAACTCGGATTGACACAACAATGGTACCGCTGTAAACTTCGGATCACGGCGCATGTTTCTTGCAGCCACTGTACCCCAAACCCTCCATCACCTCTCCGCCCCGAGTTCCCCAAAAAACCCCACTGCAGCTGCTGCTGTCCCTCTTCCTGAGTCCTCTACTGCTGGTTTCCCGGCGCCATTCCGGGCTGCGGACGAGTACCCGCAACCAGGTGGTCTCCAGCGTGCCTTGTCCCCTGCGGTGGTGAAGTGGTTCCTCCAGCTTTTGTGCCTTCTCCATCTTCTGGAATTGGTGAGCGTTCTGTTGCGGGGGGGGGGGGGGGGGGGCAGGGGTGGCTCTATTTTCGTGCCTGCCCTTGGGGCTTTGGCAGGCCAGTTGTCTTCAGCTGGCTAAGCTGGGTTGGTGCCCTCTCCTTCCCCGGTTAGTGTGCTTATGGCTGTGTTCTGGGTAGTATCCGCCTTTTGTTCCTGTGTGTTTGTTGGGTTTGGGTCTCGGATATGGGTGTATGTCTATGTTGGTCTCTGGTTGTGAGTTGGTGCTTGGTGTGGTATAATTTTCTGCGGTGCACGCTTGGGTGAGTGGTCTTTTGGCCTTACGCTCTGGATGACCGGGTTTTGTGGACTTAGCTCCTGAGGCTTGTTCCTTATCCAGAATCGGTGGCACCCAGTTACGGTTTTGTTTCTTTTGGTTTTCTCCCCCTTTGTATGGTGTTTCTTTCCATCACTAGTTGTAGTCCCTCTCCGCTGCTCTGTTTGTCCTAGTGTATTGTCTGATGTTTACTCCTGTTTTGCTCCCGATCTCTGGTAGGCATGGGACTCCTGTATGTCGTGCTGGGTGCTTTAGCTGATGTGGCGGTGGGTAGGTTTCGCTTGAGTCTCCATTTGTCTTTCCTTGTGGGTTCTTCTGTTCGTGGTGGTATTCCAGAGGGTGATTCTCCTGTGCTCTACGCTTGTTGGGGTGTGGTTTGTTGCAGTCTTCCGCATGCCGCTTTGGTGTTGGTCTGCAGCTTTCCTGTGGACGGGGAGTGATTGCGTTTTTCTGTTTTGGTCTCCTCAGGGCTCACTAGGTGCCCCTGTTCTGGTCCTTGTTGGTTTACTGAATGTTCCGCGTGGAATATGGTTCTGGGCGGAGTTTTTTCCTGCAGTTTGTCTCTGGCCGCCGAGGGTGTCTGGTATTTGTGCCCCCACATATGTGCCCCTGGTATGCTATGGGCCGACATTTCGGTTGGTTGGGGTTTTTCAGGAGTCGTGCAGTGGACTGGCCTGCTTTCAGTCCCCCGTTGCAGCGCACCGGGAGCTCGCTCTGTTCTCAGATGTGGCTGGTTTGGTCGGTTGTTGGTGTGGTGTTTGGTTTTCCAGTGGTGCTGTGAGGTGGTTTACCCCTGGGTCTTGGTAGTCAGTGGGTTTCTGCCATGCTTGGGGTTTTGTTTGTGCTTTTCCCTTGGTGTTGGTTGTGGCACTTAGGGTGCTTGCTTCGGCAGCTCATGTTCTAGACTTGTAACGTTACTGTGTGGGTTGGCATGGCCCCTGCGCTTGGTTGCGCGCTAATTTTGTGATGCTTTTCTTCTTTTCTAGGGTGTGATTTGAGTGATCATGGGGCGTGTTGTCGGTCTGACATTTGGGGCGTTGTCACTGCTAATATCTCTTTCTTTCGGCTTTCTTCCTGTGCTTTGCCTGTTGCATCTAGTGCTTCGCTGTTTGGAGTTACAATTTCTTTCAGGGCTATGCTCCCTGGGGTCGGTATTGGGTGTTGACGCTTTGTCCCGTTTTCTCTGGCATTAGTTCCGGAGGGTTGCTTGTGCGGCCGGCCTGTAGGTCATCGTGGAGAGTGGTGTAATTCTTTGTCCACTCTGGTGGCTCCTGCGACTTGGTCGCACTCACGGTATGGCGCTTGCGAGTGGTTGGTGTTGGTGTGGAGGCCGGGATGTCTACAGTCGAGGAGGGTCCCGGAGGTTCCAAATGGTCTGTGGACAGGGGATAAAAACATAAAAAAGTTTAAAAAAAACAATTGTTTTCATACCTGGAATGCCCCTTGAAGTAACCTTACAAGGCTCTGATGTTTGATTTCCTATTTCGTTTAATAGGATGTGATAATGGAAGTTATCTACTGTGTCACCTCTCCAAGGAGGTTCAAGATTTGTACTGTGTTCTCCGTGCATCCAAATAACATTCTGAGTATGTCACCTACTAATCAAAAAAAAAATAATTGAGTGGCTTTCCCGCTGTGCTGCGATCCAGTGGGGTGCGGTTGCCGCACGGCACATGGCAGGGGGTGATTTTCTTTTCTGCTTTGCGGTTGGTGTATACCTAGGGGCTGGGCCCGCGAGTGGGTGGCCTTGCTGTCGGCGACCGGTTTTTCCTATCAGTTTTTGGGTCACTTGGTGGCGGCTGCGGGTCAGGTTTTTGGTTGTCGCTTTTGCGTAGTTTTTGTGATCCAAGGTTTTGCGCTAGCTTTTTTCGGGGCTATGTGGATGGGGCACTTCCTTTCTCCTCATCTCCTTCCATGGGACTTGGGTGTCTGTATTTTTGAGTGCCTATTTTGTGCGTTTCACGAAAAAAGTAAAAAAAAAAAAAGGCCCGTCGGTCCTAGACTGCTTAGGTGATCCGGGACACGCAGCTTGTACTCCATGAGGGTCCGCGAATGACAGTTTTTTCCGTTGTTATCCTATTGTTGACTGGGTGGCGGTGGGGGCCCCCCCTTTTTTCTTTTTTGCTCCCCGCCCCCGATTATTCAGTTTCAGGTTTTTTGTCTGTTTTGGGTTTTGGCTTTTCTTTGATAGGATGTGGTTTTGTGAGTTCGGGATTTGCTCTATTTTTGTATCGGGGTCGGCGGAGGTGACTGGGTTTCCGGAGAGGGTAGCGCTGCTCGTGGGGTGCAGGCGATCTGCATGTTGTGTTGCTATTTTCGCCCAGTTTGATGTATCCCATATGTGTTTTGTTTTGAGAGCAGCTTTCCACAAGGTGGTGCGAGTGCTGTGGCACTCTTCGGTGTATGAGCGAGTCTGAGAGATGAGTGCACACGGGTTATTTAAAAAAGTAAAATAAAATAAAAAATGGTCCTGGCGGCAGGTACATCAGATTTCCTGGAGAGGAAAAGTGTTGGGCGGATTTCCTGGAGAGGAATATTGTTGAGCGGATTTCCTGGAGAGGGAATGTGTTGAGCGGATTTCCTGGAGAATAAATGTGTTGGGCGGATTTCCTGGACAAGGAAATGTGTTGGGCGGATTTCCTGGATAGGAACTGTGTTGGGTGTGTCCGGAGGGCTGAGGTGGCCCCAGGTGTTGGCTATCCAGTATCTCTTGAGTGGGGGTCGGAGCCAAGTGTAGGGCTAATTGGTCTCCTCTGTGGCGGTAAGAAGACGGTGAAAGCGGGGTCAACCTCGGGTAGACCTCCACACAGGACGGTGTGGCAGCACCTCTCGGGTTGGTAAGAAGCCAATTGGTGTCTTTGTTACAGTTAAATTGTTATTTATATAAGTCATTTTATAAATAAAGCTGTGGCCGATTCCCACCCATGGAAAAGTTAAATTGTTGATGTGTCAGTTATTTATTTATTATTTTATTTTATTATTCAAGAGAGTTTTATTGTAAAGTTTGCAAAAACATAGCAATAAAGGGAAAAAGTTCCAACGCAGTGGAAGAGCAAACACAGTATCAATCCAACACACTACTATTATAGTCAGTGAAAACAACAATGGCGCCACGACCAACAGCCAGGGAGGCTAAGAACGTAGTCGGCCCACCGCGTGACAACCAAAAAATAAGGAGAGATAGGAAAGGGGATAATGCAAGGCGCCAAGAAGGAAAAAAGAAGAGAGGAGGGGGGGGGAGAGTGGGAGTAAAAGGAAGAGAGAGAGAAGATGAAAAGCGGCGGCAGGGAGACACCCGCGAGAGAGGGAGGAGGGGGGGAAGAGGAGGAGGGGGGTACAGGAGAGAAACAGGATCCGCAACTAGAGCAACATAGAGCACTGACCTGTAGTCCATCGACCGCCACATTTCATTATTTATTGTAGTAAGGGGGAGGGGTAGTTATAGCCTGCTAGGAGCTAATTGGGTCTCAACAGTCTAGGATATCGTGCCATAAACCTGTGAGTAAAAAGTTCAAGTATTTGCACCACAGTAACCCAACCTTTGTAGGCCTTCTATAGTACAGTTTGAACTAATTGAACCACATCCTGTCTGCACAGGAATTAAACTAGTAACCTCCCTTTAATGCATGAAAATCACACCAAAGGCTTTCCAGTCATACTTGCCCTAAAAAGCTACTTTTAAAGGGACAGTGACCAACTATTTACTCATCTGCTAAAAATTTGAACATTCCACTCTGTGCTAGAAGACTGTGGGGGAGATTTATCAAGACTTGTGCAGAATGAAAGTTTACCAGGTGCCCATAGCAACCAATCAGATTGCTTCTTTCATTTTCTAGAAAGACCTCTTTAAAAAAAATTAAAGATGTCATTTGATTAACTTTTGAGCTGCAGAGGTTTTGATTAATCTCCCCCAGCATTTTGCTTGGATGTGCACAGAACGTTTAGTAAGGTTTCAGGTTGCTTCTACTTTCTCTAAGTGTTCACACTTAAAACTACAGGGAACAATCCTTTGGCGAAAGCATTGTGGGACTTACAGGGGACTCTCTGGTTAGCTATACCACCCTGCCACATGACATCATCATCATCTGCTTCCCCAAAGGACCACTACTCCAAGCTAGCCTGCACTACAGCACCTAATTTTCCCTTGAGTACAACAATATCAAATATATTTTTGGTGGATTGTGCTGAATTGAATCAATTCTGAAAAGATGACCATTCATGTCTATTCTTTATTGCAGGATATGCATGCCCTTGGTTCCTTGCTTGTTGCATCTAGCCTGAATGATAACCCCCAGCATAGAAAATGAGAAGGACAATTGCTTTAAATGCACAATGGAAGGCTCTCCATGGCTTCATATCACAGTAACTATATACCACAAGAGATGGAAGATGTGATTCTGAACATTTCCTTAATCCTGCATACATTAATCTATTCTAGTACCTAAATCCCCCAAATATTGGTGAAACAGCTCCACAGATAAACTGTTAGGCTGTGTTCACATGTTGTGTTTTCTTTATGTGTTTCATGTGTTAATTGGTTAGTTGCTGCGTTTATACCAAATTACTGAAATAACTGCAAAATTGAATTTTTTTTTTACTGAAATTGCACGAAAATCAAGGTAAAAATGCCCCACAACACTCCTGCAAAAAAAAAAAAAAAAAAAGGAAATTTAAAGGAGAACTCCGGAATATAAAAATTGTCCCCCATATTGCCGGCAGTAAAAAAAATAAAGATGTACATTCCTTCCTCCGCTCCCCCGGGGCTTCCGGTAACCGGCTTCGATCTCCGCTGCGATCCACTTCCTGGTTGCCGGTGGGTCGGATGAATCATACTGCGCTCAGCCGATCACCAGCCACAGCGAAGTCCGACTCGGCCGGCGATAGGCTGAGCGGCAGTGTGACGTTTTCGGTGTAGTGAAGAATTTTGTGTCCTGAAGCGTTTTCACACTGCCGCTCAGCCTATCGCCGGCCGAGTCGGACTTCGCTGCAGCTGGTGATTGGCTGAGCGCAGTATGATTCATCCGACCACCGGCAACCAGGAAGTGGATCGCAGCAGAGACCGGAGCCGGTTACCGGTTTTACTGCTGGCAGTATGGGCGACAATTTTTATATTCCGGAGTTCTCCATTAAGCTATCCACAGGCTTCAAATCACCATGCAACCATTGAATTGCTGTGACTTTGGAGTACGCTTTCATGATGGTTGGTTGAAAACTCCTTTTTCTGATATCTCTCTCTCTGCATGTTTATTGTTTCCCCTGATCATTTCATAGTATGGTGTTGCTGTATTCATAAAGGTTCTTACAACTAGTCGTATTAATATATTTCTATAATTAATATCTATTTATAAATATAATATATTTATTTGGCAAGTAGAGCATGTAGATAAAGCACTCACCGCATCAGAGGTTCAGCAACATAGTAGAACTTTATTCCAGACTAGAGCCGGTAAAACAGAGCAGACACACAGGGAGCATGGATGGAACAGGTGAGGCGGGGGCGTGACAGGGGGGGGGCAACCGGTTTCACACACTGAGGCGCTTCCTCTGGCCCACGCTCGCGGGACAGGGGGACAGTTTTCTTTCTTTTGTAGGAAAGCTAATATGCATATATTTTGTTAATGGAGTAATGTATGACTTGTTGGTTAGATTCTCATTATGGACGACAACGTCAGTCATTAACACGACAAAGTAGAGTCTAAGCAGCTGGAAGACCCTCTTAGTGGGTAAAAAGGGTCCAAGAGGGCTCATTTGCCCACATTTGCATACAGCATAGATAATCTTTCAGCCACCTGATTGAAAGATTGGGAGCTGTTTAATGGATGCAGGTGCACTTACTATCTTCCCTTAGCTCCGTGTGGTATAGACGCTTATAGAACTATTTCTGGTGACATGCTTTTTATATCTAGAACCCAATGAGGAGGTGTCCAAGGTTGTGCATTACTGGTATATCATCCTTTCTTATACTGTAAATCACAGCAAGAAAAGATTCATTTTTCCTGAAGGTCTGGATTCCCTCCCAATATATCATTAGGCACCTGACAACATAAAGATTATACCTTAATTCTTCCTTAATACTTTGAAGATTTGTGTATAATGTAAGAAGAATGATATCTTGACTGACATATAAAGTAAGAACGTGATGAAAGAAAGGAAGAACTAGAGCTCAGAAAGCCTTGATCTTAAATACCCTATTAAGTGATGCAACAGTCGGCTGAAAATGTGTCGTCTGTAGGAATATTTATAAGGAAATAAGAAACCAAAAGCATTTAAAGTTTTTTTTCCCCAACTTAAAGATTTATAAAATATTCAGTGAATAAGCCATAAATACTGTATTTGAGGTGAGATTCCCCTTTAGGGTAGGGTCACACATAGCGTATACACACCGTCTTTCAATTCCTGGGAACTACACTGTGCATTTTGAAGACACACAGGGCTTCTCTGATGCAGCCCTGTGTGTACAGTAAGGTTTGGAGGCAGGGCCAGCGCGTCACAGTCACAATAGCACGCACAGCCCGCTTCCAAACCTTATTGTAAACACAGGACTGCAACAGTAAAGCTCTTAGTGAATCCAGTGGCGCCATAGCTGTACTTACACCTGCTGCCCTGCTGCAGAAACACAAGCCAGATAGAGGCTGACCAGTGGTGTGTCAAGATTTTAAATATTGGGGGGCACACTGGAGGCCAGGACAAAAGTAGAAGGGGCAGGCACAAATTATCTCTGAGCTGCAAGAAGCATTGGCATGGGGTGGAGGGGGGAATGACCCTGAAGCCCCTATTGACTATAAAGGGAGCATCAGCATGTGTCCACGTGAAAAAGAAGTGACGGAAGTGAAGAAATATTATCACCATACATATTACCATCATACTGTTACTAACCAAATCCTTTATACTGAGACCAATATTAGCAAATAACAAGAAAGAAAAAAACGGAGTCACTTATAAAATGTATATCATTTTATTAATTCCGTGGAATATAAGTACATAAAAATTGTATATATATTAGTAAAAAATACTATTTTTCAAGGAGGAATGAGGCTAAAAGGTGGTGTCACCGGCTCTGCAATGAAGGCTGGGTGTAGTATATATATTAATGGATCCACCACAATTAGTACGCAGATTTACAAAAACAGGATGTTTTAGCAACCTGTAGGAAACATGTATATATAAATCTCACAGTGAGAGCGAAAAAATTATTATATATATATAACATGCAAAATAAAGTGCAGTGTGCATGTAAACAAGCATAACATTGTGGGGATACAAAACAGTATAGCGATATACCAGAGTACAGCAGCAATCAGCAGAGACCGGGACAGCACCACTCCAACGTACGTTTCGGTACGCAACCTTCCCAGACGAAGGTTGCGTACCGAAACGTACGTTGGAGTGGTGCTGTCCCGGTCTCTGCTGATTGCTGCTGTACTCTGGTATATCGCTATACTGTTTTGTATCCCCACAATGTTATGCTTGTTTACATGCACACTGCACTTTATTTTGCATGTTATATATATATAATAATTTTTTCGCTCTCACTGTGAGATTTATATATACATGTTTCCTACAGGTTGCTAAAACATCCTGTTTTTGTAAATCTGCGTACTAATTGTGGTGGATCCATTAATATATATACTACACCCAGCCTTCATTGCAGAGTCGGTGACACCACCTTTTAGCCTCATTCCTCCTTGAAAAATAGTATTTTTTACTAATATATATACAATTTTTATGTACTTATATTCCACGGAATTAATAAAATGATATACATTTTATAAGTGACTCCGTTTTTTTCTTTCTTGTTATTTGCTATTTCTGTTTGGAGTTCACATACCTATAGCCAACACCAATACCTGGATTAATTGATAGTGCTTGGTCACTTACATACTTCTTAGTCATAATTTTTTACTTCCAGGTTTGAGTTGTCCGTTTGGGTATTTTTGAGACCAATATTACCTATAATACCAGTATAAAAGGGGGAAGTATTCCCCCATACAGTGACCACATAGTGGTAGATATCAGCTCTACACAGAGGCTCTGCAGACCATATAAGTGATTAAATACAGTTATATCAGGTGACGTCTTCTCTAACAAAGTTGTTCACTTTCCCTTTTCTTCATCATCCGGCCCAAAACATCATGATGATTTCTTCCAGCAACAAATCTCCACAGAACCTGCCAGACAAACATTTTAGGCAGTGCAGCACATATAGCATTCTATACAATTATAATAACTCCCATGGTGTCTCACACAGTAGAGTGGGTAGATAAGGGGGTTGGGGAAGAGTAGGTAGGTCCCCGCATTAAGTATATAGGTCACTCCAGTAGGTAGACAGATCCCTTTACATGGTTTCCCCCATTACCTACAGGTAGGCATCTACACAGGTTCCTGTGTAGATGCCCCTTTATATAGTTGCTGTCCCATATATAGTTTCAACCCTCCCTGTATATAGTAGTAGAAGCCACCACATATAGTAGTAGCAACCCTCCTTTAGGTAGTAGTAGCAGCAGGCCCCCAATTGTAGTAGTAAAAGAAGCCCCCTTTAGGTAGTAGTATTAACAGCCCCCTTTAGGTACCAGTAGGAGCAGCTCCCTTTAGGCAGTAGTAGCAGCAGTAGTATCAGTATCTATCATACATACACATATTCCTACATCACGCATACATCAATCTATCATACACACATCATACATACATGCACACATCATACATACGTCTATCATACACACATCACACATCTTACATACATACACACGTCACATATACATTTAAAATACATACACCCCTATATCATACATCATACACACATTTATCATACATACACACATTCATACATACATACAACAATTTATCATTCACAAATCATGTACACACACATACATACACACACAGCATACATTTATAAATACATACACCCCCCATATCATACATACATCCATCATACATTATACATACACTCATCATACATCTATCTATTATACACACATACATACACACATCATACATACACCATACATACACACATCATGCATACAAACATGCATCATGCATATACACATCATACGTACATACATTCACACACATCATAAAACTATCATAAACTTATACATACACACATCATACACATGTCATACACACATCATACATACACACATAATACATGCATCATACACACATCACAAATACAGACATCATACATACACACACATCACACATACACACATCATATATACATCCATTTAAAATACATACACCCCTCATATCATACATACAATAAACACACACTTATCATACATACACACATCATACATACTTCAATCTATCATACAAACACACATCATACATACACCATGCATACACACATCATGCATACAAACATGCTTCACACACACACAAATCATACAAACATCATATACACACATCAAAAATACAGACATCATACATACACACATCACACATCCTATATAAATCTATTTAAAACACATATACCCCCATATCATACATACATCATACACACATTTATCATACGTATATACTCGAGTATAAGCCGAGTTTTTCAGCACGATTTTTCGTGCTGAAAACACCCCCCTCGGCTTATACTCGAGTGAACTCCCCCACCCGCAGTGGTCTTCAACCTGCGGACCTCCAGAGGTTTCAAAACTACAACTCCCAGCAAGCCCGGGCAGCCATCGGCTGTCTGGGCTTGCTGGGAGTTGTAGTTTTGAAACCTCCGGAGGTCCGCAGGTTGAAGACCACTGCGGCCTTCAACATCATCCAGCCCCCTCTCACCCCCTTTAGTTCTGAGTACTCACCTCCGCTCGGCGCTGGTCTGGTCCTGCAGGACTGTCCGGTGAGGAGGTGGTCCGGTGGGATACTGGTTCCGGGCTGCTATCTTCACCGGGGAGGCCTCTTCTAAGCGCTTCGGGCCCGGCCTCAGAATAGTCACGTTGCCGTGACAACGACGCAGAGGTGCGTTCATTGCCAACGTACTTCTGCGTCATTGTCAAGGCAACGCCTCTATTCCGGGCCGGAAGCGCGGAGAAGAGGCGCCCCCGGTGAAGATAGCAGCCCGGACCACCTCCTCACCGGACGACCTCCCCACCGGACAGCCCTGCAGGACCGGACCAGCGCCGAGCGGAGGTGAGTACTGTACAGAACTAAAGGGGGTGAGAGGGGGGCTGGATGATGTTGAAGGCCGCAGTGGTCTTCAACCTGCGGACCTCCGGAGGTTTCAAAACTACAACTCCCAGCAAGCCCGGACAGCCGATGGCTGCCCGGGCTTGCTGGGAGTTGTAGTTTTGAAACCTCTGGAGGTCCGCAGGTTGAAGACCACTGAGGGCGAATGATGAGAAGAGGATGATGAAGGGGGGGTGTGGGGATGATGAAGGGGGGTGGGGATGATGAAGGGGGGGGTGTTGGATGATTACAAGGGGATGATGAAGGGGGGATGTGTGGGATGATAAGGGGATGATGAAGGGGGGGATGTGCGGGATGATAAGGGGATGATGAAGGGGGGGGGTGTGGGATGATAAGGGGATGATGAAGGGGGGATGTGTGGGATGATGACAAGGGGATGATGAAGGGGGGATGTGTGGGATGATAAGGGGATGATGAAGGGGGGGATGTGTGGGATGATAAGGGGATGATGAAGGGGGGATGTGTGGGATGATAAGGGGATGATGAAGGGGGGATGTGTGGGATGATGACAAGGGGATGATGATGAGGATGTTAATGACAGGTCTGGATGATGACAGGGGGGGATGAGGTATTTCCCACCCTAGGCTTATACTCGAGTCAATAACTTTTCCTGGGATTTTGGGTTGAAATTAGGGGTCTCGGCTTATACTCGGGTCGGCTTATACTCGAGTATATACGGTACATCAATTTATCATATACACATCATATATACATATACACACATCATTCAGGCATACATAATACACACATCATATACACACATCATACATACATTAAAATACATACACCCCCATATCATACATACATTCATCATACACACATCTATCATACATACACACATTCATACATCATACATACATACATGCACACATCATACATAGATACATCATATATATACATCAATCTATCATACATACATACATACTTACACACACATCATAAATACACACACATACATACACACATTACACATACACACATCACACATGCATCACACATACACACATCATACATACATGCAAACATCATACATAAACTCACATCATACATTACACACAAATCACATACACACACATCACTTACACTCCCCCAACCCCTTCACCCCCAGCAAGGTATGGCCACTCTTTGTTGGTGACCGGCAGTTGCAGGGGCGCCTCAGGGGTTAGGAGCAGACGTGAGTGCCTACACAGGCTACTTATGCTCCCAGCAACCATTGTGCCTGTTGTTAAAGCAGCAGTGTCCCTGACCCTCACCAAATGAAGGATGTCTGTGGCCAGAGCTGCAAACTTGAAAAGAAAAAATTGAAAATATTGCATTGGGGTAGGTACATGGCCAGTCCTGGGGCAATTAAATTAGGAGGGGGGGGGGGGGGCGCACAGCATGATGTAGGGGGGCCATGGTTCACTCTGGCCCCCCTTAGCGATGCCATTGAGTCTGACATTTCTGTGACTGTCCGCAAGTCAACCCAAAAGTTGCATGTGAGGAGGTTGTGCCCCCATTACACACCCTCCATGTTAGGCCGAGCCCCTTCCAGACTCCTTTTTCCCTTTTACATGCCTCCTTTTACATGCCTCCTTGGGTGGCATACATGCTCCAAATGTTCCTCATATTCCATTTATGCTCAAGAATGATCGACATTTGGGCATCTGCACAGGAATGGGTTTTGAAGCGGTACATTGCATTGTGGGTAATAAACTTTTTGCCTCAAACAAGATCCAAGCGCCTGCCTGATCCTGTAGTTCTTTCAGAGGAGTTTTGTGGTTGCTGTATCTATCCCAGTAGCGGCTGCTGGATCAGAGAATTTCCCTCTCCATATGTCTTTACCATTGTTGTGTTTGGCTGAGTACAACCACAGCTGGTGAGCAAGTTGACTATTGTCCACCTTTTATATATATATATATATATATATATATATATATATATATATATATATACACATATATATATATGTATATATATATATATATATATATATATATATATATATATGCGGTATCACACTATGGAGCACTTTCCTTTGTTTTAGTCATTATTGTTATAGTTAGTAAACATTGAATGCAAAGTTGTATCATGAGGCCCATGTCTTTCTATGTGCTCTATAGTGTCATGCGGAGTATTTTTTTCCATGTGCTCTAGGAGGACTATGTTTTTCATTTGTGTCATGAGAACTACGTTTCTCCATGTGCTCTATAGTGTCATGAGGACTATGCTTTTCCATGTGCGCTATACTGTGGACTATGTTTACCTTGCACCATCTTTTTCCACTAGTTTATTTAAAGGAGTATTCCAGGAAAAATATATATTTTTTTATATCAACTGGCTCCAGAAAGTTAAACAGATTTGTAAATTACTTCTATTAAAAAATCTCAATCCTTTCTATAATTATCAACTACTGAAGTTGAGTTGTTGTTTTCTGTCTGGCAACAGTGCTCTCTGCTGACATCTCTGTCTGTCTCGGGAACTGCACAGAGTAGAAGAGGTTTGCTATGGGGATTTGCTTCTAAACTGGGTGGTTCCCGAGACAAGTGTCATCAGAGAGCACTTAGACAGAAAAGAACAACTCAACTTCAGAAGCTCATAAGCACTGAAAGGATGAAGATTTTTTAATAAAAGTAATTTACAAATCTGTTTAACTTTCTGGAACCAGTTGATATATAAAAAAAAGTTTTTTCCTGGAATACCCCTTTAACTTCTAGTTGTCCTCTCCCAAGATCCATAGTTTTATGGGGCTTAAATGGATATTTACTCCTTGACCTTGACCTTTTTTACATATATGGTGGGAGCTTTTCCCACCATAGGCATTAAAAACCCACAAATGCTTTGTGCATTAGTCAGCACATCCAAAATGAAATATATGTGCAGGTTAAATATCTACACATCTGTTATGACTGTATACAGTAGTTTGCTGGTGTTATATGTGGAATAAGTAAGTACAATTAAAAGAAATAAGTGAGTAATTTTCAGTTGCAACAATTCATAAAATTACTTGAAAACAGCAAAATAGGTTATAAGAACACAGAAATACACTTATATGTTTTAACCCCTTAAGGACCAGGCCATTTTACACCTTAGGACCAGAGCGTTTTTTGAACATCTGACCACTGTCACTTTAAACATTAATAACTCCGGAATGCTTTTAGTTATCATTCTGATTCCGAGATTGTTTTTTCATGACATATTCTACTTTAACATGGTGGAAATTTTTTGTGGTAACTTGCATCCTTTCTTGGTGAAAAATCCCAAAATTTTATGAAAAAATAGAAAATTTTGCATTTTTCTAACTTTGAAGCTCTCTGCTTGTAAGGAAAATGGATATTCTAAAAAAAAAAAAAATTATTCACATATACAATATGTCTACTTTATGTTTGCATCATAAAATTGATAAGTTTTTACTTTTGGAAGACATCAAAGGGCTTCAAAGTTCAGCAGCAATTTTCCAATTTTCCACAAAATTTTCAGGGACCAGTTCAGGTTTGAAGTGGATTTGAAGGGTCTTCATATTAGAAATACCCCATAAAAGACCCCATTATAAAAACTGCACCCCCCCAAAGTATTCAAAATGACATTCAGTCAGTGTTTTAACCCTTTAGGCGTTTCACAGGAATAGCAGCAAAGTGAAGGAGAAAATTCACAATCTTCATTTTTTACACTTGCATGTTCTTGTAGACCCAATTTTTGAATTTTTACAAGGGGTAAAAGGAGAAAATTTATACTTGTATTTATAGCCCAATTTCTCTTGAGTAAGGACATACCTCATATGTCTATGTAAAGTGTTCGGCGGGAGCAATAGAGGGCTCAGAAGCGAAGGAGCGACAAGGGGATTTTGGAGAGTACATTTTTCTGAAATGGTTTTTGGGGGGCATGTTGCATTTAGGAAGCCCCTATGGTGCCAGAACAGCAAAAAAAAAAAAAAAAACACATGGCATACCATTTTGGAAACTAGACCCCTTGAGGAACATAACAAGGAATTAAGTGAGCCTTAATACCCCACAGGTGTTTCACGACTTTTGCATATGTATAAAAAAAAAATTTCACTAAAATGTGTGTTTCCCCCCAAATTTCACATTTTTGCAAGGGTTAATAGCAGAAAATACCCCCCAAAATTTGTAACCCCATATTTTCTGAGTATGGAGGTACCCCATAAGTTGACCTGAAGTGCACTACGGGCGAACTACAATGCTCAGAAGAGAAGGAGTCATATTTGGCTTTTTGAGAGCAAATTTTGGTCGGGGGGCATGTCGCATTTAGGAAGCCCCTATGGTGCCAGAACAGCGACAAAAAAAAAAAAAAAAAAACATGGCATACCATTTTGGAAACTAGACCCCTTGTGGTACGTAACAAGGAATAAAGTGAGCCTTAATACCCCACAGGGGTTTCACAACTTTTTCATATGTAAAAAAAAATATATAATTTTCACAAAAATGTGTGTTTCCCCCGAAATTTCACATTTTTGCAAGGGTTAATAGCAGAAAATACCCCCAAAATTTGCAACCCCATTTCTTCTGAGTATGGAAATACCCCATGTGTGGACGTCAAGTGCCCTGCAGTCGAACTACAATGCTCAGAAGAGGAGGAGCGCCATTGAGCTTTTGAAGAGTGAATTTGTTTGGAATGGTAGTCAGGGGCCATGTGCGTTTACAAAGCCCCCCATGGTGCCAGAACAGTGGACCCCCCCCACATGTGACCTCACAGAATTTAATAAGGAGTGCAGTGAGTATTTACACCCCACTGGCATTTGACAGATCTTTGGAACAGTGGGCTGATCAAATTAAAAATGTAATTTTTCATTTTCTCGGACCACTGTTCCAAAAATCTGTCAGACACCTGTGGGGTGTAAATGCTCACTGCACCCCTTATTACATTACATGAGGAATGTAGTTTCCAAAATGGGGTCACATGTTGGGGGGTCCATTGTTCTGGCACTATGGGGGCTTTGTAAACACACGTGGCCTTCATTTCCGGACACATTTTCTCTTCAAAATCCCAATAGCGCTCCTTCTGTTCTGAGCATTGTAGTTCATCCGCCGAGCACTTTACATCCACATTTGGGGTATTTCTTACTCAGAAGAAATGGGGTTACAAATTTTGGGGGGCTTTTTTCCTATTTTCCCTTGTGAAAATGAAAAATTTAGGGTAACACCAGCATTTTAGTGAAAAATGTTTTTTTTTTTTTTCATTTTCCCATCTAACTTTAACGAAAATTTGTCAAACACCTGTGGGGTGTTAATGCTCACTATACCCCTTGTTACATTCCGTGAGGGGTGTAGTTTCCAAAATGGGGTCACATGTTGGTATTTATTTTTTTGCGTTTTTGTCAGAACCGCTGTAAAATTAGCCCCCCCTGTGCAAATCACCAATTTAGGCTTCAAATGTACATAGTGCGCTCTCACTCCTGAGCCTTGTTGTGCGTCCGCAGAGCATTTTACGCCCACATATGGGTTATTTCCGTACTCAGGAGAAATTGCGTTACAAATTTTGGGGGTCTTTTTTTTCCTTTTACCTCTTGTGAAAATAAAAAGTAAAAGGCAACACCAGCATGTTAGTGTAAAAAAATTTTGTAGTGTAATTTCTCCCAAGTACGGAGATACCCCATATGTGGCCCTAAACTGTTTCCTTGAAATACGACAGGGCTCCGAGTGCCATGCCCATTTGAGGACTAAATTAGGGATTGCATAGGGGTGGACATAGGGGTATTCTACGCCAGTGATTCCCAAACAGGGTGCCTCCATCTTTTGCTAAACTCCCAGCATGCCTGGACAGTCAGTGGCTGTCCAGAAATGCTGGGAGTTGTTGTTTTGCAACAGCTGGAGGCTCTGTTTTGGAAACACTGCTGTAAAATACGTTTTTAATTTTTATTGGGGGGAAACAGTGTATGGGGGTGTATATGTAGTGTTTTACCCTTTATTATGTGTTAGTGTAGTGTAATGTAGTGTTTTTAGGGTACATTCACACTGGCAGAGGTTTACAGTGAGTTCCCTGCTAGGAGTTTGCGCTGCGGTGAAAATTTGCCGCAGCTCATACTTGAAGCAGAAAACTTACTGTAAGCCTGCCCGTATGAATGTGAATGGGGGGGGGGGGGGGGTCAAACCTCCAGCTGTTTCAAAACTACAACTCCCAGCATGTACTGACAGACCATGCATGCTGGGAGTTGTACTTTTTCAACAGCTGGAGGCACACTGGTTGGAAAACCTTAATTTAGGTTCTGTTATCTAACTCAATATTTTCCAACCAGTGTGCCTCCAGCTGTTGCAAAACTACAACTCCCAGCATGTACTGATCACCGAAGGGCATGCTGGGAGATGTAGTTATGCAACAGCTGGAGGGATCGCAACTACAACTCCCAGCATGCTGGGATTTGCAGTTTTGCAACATCTGGAGAGCTACAGTATAGAGACCACTGCAAACTGTGGCCCTCCAGATGCTGCAAACCTACAAATCTCAGCATGTCCAGACCGCAAACAGTTGTGTGGGCATGCTAGGAGTTGTAGTTTTGCAAGATCTGGAGGGCTATAGTTCAGAGACTACCATATAGTGGTCTCAAACTGTAGCCCTCCAGCTGTTGCAAAACTACAACTCCCAGCATGCCCAAACAGCTGTTTGGGCATGCTGGGAGTTGTAGTTTTGCAACAACTAGAGTTCTACAGTATAGAGACCACTATATAGTGGTCTCGGACTGCAGCCCTCCAGATGTTGCTAGGCAACTTACCGGCTTCCGTCGGATCCAGGGAGCTAGCTGCACGACATAGCCGCCCGCCGATCTCCGACGCCGATCGTCGCCCCCAGCCTCCGGATCGGTAAGTGGATCTTCGGCGTTCAGTCCTCTGTCGTTTCCCCGTTCTGCCCCGCCTATTGTGAGTGGGCAGAACGGGGAAAACGAAAGTTAACCCCCCCGCCCCCGATCTGCTATTGGTGGTCGCGTCTAGACCACCAATAGCAGGGATAGGAGGGGTGGCACCCCTGCCACCTCACTCCTATCTCTTCAGTGGGATTGTGGGTGTCTTAGACACCCGCGATCCCCCTTATATTCCGGGTCACCGGGTCACCATAGACCCGTAATGACCCGGAATCGCGCAAATCGCAAGTGTGAATTCATCGGCGATTTGCGCCAATCGCCGACATGGGGGGGTCTGATGACCCCCCTGGACATTTGCGCAGGGTGCCTGCTGATAGATATCAGCAGTCACCCCGGACCGAAATTCCCACGGGCGTACAGGTACGCCCTTGGTCCTTAAGGGGTTAAAATAAATTCTTGCCAAAATTGCCAGCGGCATAGAAAGTGTCTGATGACTCATATGCTGTCTTCTTTAACTTTTTATAAAGCTTGTCAGACTGAAATTCAATTGTAACAATACCCAATTGAGGGCCATTAAAGAAATGATGAGAAACACAGTTACCCCTTTACATTTTTTTTTATCTACAGACCCATGTGTGTTATTATGTTTTTTTTTTTTTACATGTGTCCTTAAAATATGCCGCAAAGCCTAAAAAATATATTTGTGAGATGAAATTTACCACGCATTCACCGATCGTGTGGTCAAACTGACATATTATCTTAATTCTTCCGCTACCCAATTTGCATGGTTTCTGTCATGTTTTACTATTTTAGGCTTATATATGTATATATAGCACATATATAGATAATCCTTAATACTTAGTTCCCTGTAACTTTTTTACTTTTCTGTCTTATAAAGTGTATTGGGCCTAATTTTTTGCGCCATAATCTGTGGTCTTTATTGGTACAATTTTGGTATTGATCAGCCTTTTCAATTACAATTCTGGCATTTGGTATATTTTTTCACTTACCCCATTCATCATGAGATATAAAAAAAATTTGTATTTTTAAAGTTTGGATGATTCCGCATGTGATGATACCAACATAGACAGACTCTAACAATAGTAGAGGATCAGGAGCTACAGAAGCCAGGGTAAGGCCTCAGGCCGCCAGAACAACAGATTGCCCCTCCCCCCGTTATCACCCCCAAAAAGGGGGGGGGGGGTGTAGGAACGATCCCACTCAATACACCCTCAGTTGCCGCATGATGGATCATATACATGTTATGTATATTATAATTCATGTTATTTAGAGTTACTGTATATAGATGATGCTTAAAAAAAGACAAGCATTCATCAAGTCCAACCAATAACTTTATTCTAACCCAAAAAAATCATTATGTGGCAGATGCCAACTGCCCCATACCAAGGGAAAGATAAAGTCCTTCCTTTATGACAACCAGAATAAATCTCTTGATGAAAGGCTCACCTCCAAAAATCTAGCAGGCATCACTATATTGTAACCATACTATATTTTTCAAGAAAAATATCCAAGGGCCTTGTTCAACTTGCCCAATGAATGAGGACATTAAGTGGTAGAGAGTTCCATATTCTCACTGCTCTCACAGCACAGAATCCCCATCTGGAATGATGGATAAATATTCCCTTCCTTAGGCATGGTTACAGTCCCAGATGTAAAAAGATCACTAGACAGATCTCTGTCCTTTCCATTCATATAGGTGTTCATTGTTTTAGATCACATCTAGTTTGATCGCCGGTCTTGGTACTGGAATCTACCTATTCCCTTAATCACCTAGGTCGTCCTCCTCCTCACGCGCTCCATATGCATCTTTTGATGTAACCCATCATTTTTTAGGAGCTACCTGGCACTGGTTGCTAAAGTTGAGTTTACTGATCACCAATACCCCAAAGTCCTCTTCATTAGCTGTTTTACCCAGTGTTTTACTATTTGATGCAGAATTGTATAATTTGTATCCTCAACCAAATAGCATAACCTTATGTGGTGACCACGGGGTGTTGCAGTGAGTGGTGGGGTCGGATGGTATTAACCCCTGGGGCAAGATGTTGTTAACCCCTAGTGTTCGTGATGCCAGGGTGTGGTTGTTTTGGCATAGGTCACCGCAGACAACTAGCCCAGAAACAGCATGCAGTAAATTAGAGTCCACAGAAAGGATTCAAAGCAACTTGAACTTTTACTTGGAAAAGGCAGATAACAGTCTTTACAACTAGCCAACTTCCACAGAGGTGACCGGGACACAGGGAACCTCTCAGGCTTGCTTGGACTTGTAGTTATTGTAGTAATGATGCAGGCCACTGTACTACTGTTGTAACTTTAGCGGGACAGTAGTGGACTTGAATTGTAGAGGTAGATTTTACTTAAAGTTTAGTTGTGGCTGCAGGTTCTTAGGCTTTGGCCTAGATAAGCTGAACTTGAATGGTACAGAACTTTGTGCTTGCTTTTAGGTCCAGGTCTCAAGAGAGTGAATCAGGAGACTACAGCCCCTTATATACTAGGGGGCTGGGCTAAAGCCCATTGTTAGCTGTTTGCCTGGGGTACCTGTGCCCTTTGAACTCTGGGTGTATCATGTGATTACAGGTCACATGACCAACATTTTATTTAATTTGTACAACTTTATATATAATGACATTCTCAGTAGAACACATTCAATAAATGTACATAGTGAATATACACTGCATTAAACGCCATTTAAACTAGGGGTAACCCTGCAGGGGAGCCCTGTGGACCTTAGGGGCTCTTCCTGAGGGGACCTAAGGACTGTACAGAACTTTGTTCTGTACTGGGACACCACACTTACACTTATCCTCATTTGCCATTTCTCTGTCTCTGTCTCTGTCTCCGGCTTCCCAAGATTCCTGTCACGTACCGCCAGGATAGGAAGTGGATCCTCTGGACCAGAGAGGCGATGGCACGGGTTGTACTGTAGGACCGGTTCTAAGCAGTTACTGGTTTTCACCAGAGCCCGCCACAAGGCGGGATGGACTTGCTGCGGCGGTAACTACCAGGTTGTATCCCCCCAGTAACAACTCGACCTCTCTGGCAGCTGATATAGCGTGGTACACAGGGAGCAGGCAAGATCGTAGTCGGACGTAGCAGAGGTCAGGGCAGGCAGCAAGGGTTCACAGGCGAGTATACGGTAGTAATGGGTACGGCAACTGGCAAGGCAATATCACAGTAGGGAACGTTTTCTCAAAGGCACAAGGCACAAAGATCCGGCAAGGGCAGGAAGGGGCAGGTGCCTTTTATTGGGAAGGACCAGTGGGAGGTGAGGAACCAGCGCACCAATTACCGGTGCGTTGGCCCTTTAAATTTACTGAAGCCGGCGTGCGCGCGCCCTAGAGAGCGGGGCCGCGCGTGCCGGGAACCAAGAGAGCAGAGCGCCGCGCGGGGAGCAGGTAAGGCGAACAGGGACGCGGCGCGTGAGCGGGGACCAGCCGCCACGCTAGCTGCATCTCTGCCACTGTGAGACCTGCGCTCCTGGTCAGTCTGACCGGGAGACGCTGAGGCCCCGGAGCAGAGGACCGAGGCAGCGGGCGCTCTGGTCCGGAGGTGAAGACCGGAGCGCTCGCTGTGGCAGTCCCCCCCTTATGTCTCCCTCTCTTTTTGGCACCAAGGAAGATGAGGATGAGACTGCAGTCCAAGATGTTATTTTCAGCCCTCCCAGTCGACCAAAAAAAATATTTTCCCCCGAACAAGCTTGGTGGCTAGGATTTCTTTAACAGTAAAAATATCAGAGGCACCAGTGACAGGGGTGGGAGAAAGAAGTTTAGGAGAGAAGCGATTAAAGATAGCAGGCTTGGGAAGGGAGACATGAAAAAAGTTATGAATTCTGAGGGAGGGAGGAAGATGGAGCTGGTAGGACACCGGATTAATGCGGCTCTTGACTCTGAAAGGACCCAAGTAACGAGGGCCCAGCTTGTAACTTGGTACCTTAAATCTGATGTACTTCGAGGAGAGCCACACCTTGTCACCGGGACTGAATTCTGGAGGAGCTCTACGACTTTTGTCGGCCTGGAGCTTCATACGGGCCGAGGCCTTGAGGAGGGCAGAGTTGGTCTCTCGCCAAATAGAAGTGAAGTCCAGAAGGAGGTTCTCTACAGCTGGTAGAGAGGAGGGGGCGGAGGTCCTAGGCAGAGGAGGCAGAGGATGACGGCCATAAACCACAAAAAATGGAGACTTATTGGTGGCGGAAGATTGTTTGAAATTATAAGAGAACTCTGCCCAAGGGAGTAAGTCCGACCAATCATCTTGGCGAGAGGACACAAAATGGCGTAGATAATCTCCCAGAGTCTGGTTCAACCTTTCTACTTGGCCGTTGGACTGAGGGTGATACGAGGAAGAAAAATCCAGCTTGACTCCAAGCTGACCACAGAGAGCCCTCCAAAACTTGGAAACGAACTGCACCCCACGGTCAGAGACGATGTGTTTGGGAAGACCGTGGAGGCAGAAGATGTGAAGAAAAAACTGTTTGGCCAACTGAGGCGCAGACGGGAGACCAGGCAGGGACACAAAATGAGCCATCTTTGAAAAACGGTCAACCACGACCCAAATGACTGTCATACCATGGGAGGAGGGAAGATCAGTGATAAAATCCATGGCGATGTGTGACCAAGGGGTCTCCGGAACAGGGAGGGGCAGAAGAAGACCCGCAGGTTTCTGACGAGGAGTCTTGTCCCGGGCACAGATTGCACAGGACTGGACGAATTCAGTGACGTCTCTGTCTAGCGAGGGCCACCAATATCTTTGAGAAATTAACTGCAGAGACTTCTTAATCCCAGGATGACCGGCAAGGAAGGAAGCGTGGCCCCACTTGAGAACTTGCAACCGCTGGCGAGGAGGAACATAGGTCTTACCCGGAGAAAGAAGCCGTTAGTCCACAGGTGCAACCGAGATGAGACACTCAGGTGGAACAATGTGTTGAGGAGTGGGTACGTCGCCCACCACATCCGAAGAGCGAGAAAGGGAATCTGCCCTGATGTTCTTGGCAGAAGGACGGAAGTGAATCTGGAAGTTGAAGCGGGCGAAGAAGATGGACCAGCGGGCTTGGCGTGGATTTAGTCTCTGAGCAGACTGGAGGTAGACTAGGTTCTTATTGTCCGAGAAATTGGTCACAGGGTGAGGAGCACCCTCAAGAAGATGTCTCCACTCCTCCAAGGCCAATTTAATTGCCAACAGTTCTCTGTCCCCAATAGCGTAATTCTTCTCGGCGGAAGAAAAGGTTCTAAAGAAGAAGCCATGGTCTTGCCCCTGGAAGACTTTTGAGTTAATACAGCTCCAGCTCCCACCAAGGATGCATCCACTTCAAGATTGAATGGCTTGGAAGAATCTGTCCGGGAGAGAACAGGTGCAGATGCAAAGGCGGCTTTAAGGGACAGAAAGGCCTCTTCAGCGTGAGGAGGCCAGGTCTTGGGATTGGCACCCTTTCTAGTCAAAGCCACAAGAGGAGCCACCAGGGTGGAATAATGAGGTATAAACTGTCTGTAGTAATTGGCAAAACCCAGAAATCTCTGTATGGCTCGGAGACCAGAGGGGCATGGCCAGTCCAGAACTGCAGATAGCTTGGCAGGATTCTTTTGCAGATCTTGGCCAGAGATGATATACCCCAGGAATGGCAAGGAGGTACGCTCAAATAGACATTTCTCAATTTTGGCATAGAATAGGTTACTTCTGAGTCGGGTGAGAACTTGCCGGACATGGACTCGATGTTGATCCAGAATGGATGAAAAAATAAGGATATCATCCAGATATACTACAACACAAGTGTAGAGAAGGTCCCGGAAGATGTCGTTCAAGAACTCCTGGAAGACTGCGGGTGCATTACAAAGTCCAAAGGGCATCACTAAGTACTCAAAGTGACCGTTCCGGGTGTTAAATGCGGTCTTCCACTCGTCTCCTTTACGAATGCGTAGGCCCCGCGGAGATCCAACTTGGTGAAAATCTTGGCTCCTCTGAGACGGTCAAACAGCTCAGACATTAGAGGCAGAGGGTATCGGTTTTTAATGGTAATTTTATTGAATCCTCTATAATCGATGCAGGGGAGAATCCTCCTTTTTAGACACAAAGAAAAACCCGGCTCCAGCAGGAGACGAATACTTCCTAATAAAGCCTCTCTGTAAATTCTCACGTACATAGTCCAACATGGCCTGAGTCTCTAGAGGTGAGAGAGGATAAATTCTGCCCCGAGGTGGAGTAGAGCCCGGTAACAGGTCAATGGGACAATCAGAAGGCCTGTGAGGAGGAAGAGTCTCCGCTTGTTTTTTACAGAAGACGTCCGCAAATTGATGGTAAGGCTTGGGGAGACCTGGTGGCGGAGGAACTGGCGGGACACGTTTGATAGGAGCAGGCTTGAAGCACCGGTCAGGGCAGGAGGAACCCCAACGCAGAATCTCACCGGTGGACCAATTCAATACAGGAGAGTGGCGTTGCAACCACGGTAAACCCAGCAGGAGTTCGGAGGAGCAGAAGGGTAGAACAAGAAATTCAAGAGTCTCGGTATGGAGTATCCCAATGTCCATCCGCAGGGGCTGGGTGCGGTATTGTACCGTAGCAGAGAGTTTCTCCCCGTTGACCGAAGAAATAAGGAATGGCTTGGGCAGACGGGTTATAGGAATTTGATACTTGTAGACCAAGGAGGAGTGGATGAAGTTGCCGGCAGAGCCGGAATCCAAGAAAGCAGCAGCAGAGAAGAAGGACTTGGCCGAAAGGAACAACTGCACGGATATAATCAGGCGTGGAGAGGAAGAATCCACACCTATTAATGCCTCTCCCACATCCACTAGGTGCAAGCGTTTCGCGAAAGTGGAGGACGAAGCGGACAGTCCTTAAGGAAGTGCTCAGTACCAGCGCAGTAAAAACACAGGTTCTCGTCTCTACGGCGGCTCTGTTCTTGAGGGGTCAGGCGAGACCGGTCCACCTGCATGGCCTCCACAGCGGAAGACCCAAGGACATCTTTAATGTTACAATTAAGTCCCTTCTTAAAGGTGGCACAAAAAGCTTCATTAGTCAAGTTCAGCTCGGAAGCAAGGGTGTGGAACTGGACGGCATAGTCACCTACGGTAGAATTTCCTTGGGACAAGTTTAGCAAAGCAGTCTCTGCGGAGGTAACCCGGGCAGATTCCTCAAAAACACTACGAAACTCCTGACAAAAACTCCAGGGCCCTCCCGGAGAGCAGACTGAGGATGAAGTCTACCTTGGCTCGCTCAGACGGAAACTGGTCTGATAGTAGCTCGAGATGAAGAGATCACTGAGACAGGAACCCTCGGCATAGTTTAGGATCTCCGTCGTATTTGTCTGGTAGAGACAAACGGATTCTGGCTACAGTGGTAACTGCGGGCGGAGGTGATGCCGCAGGTGCAGGCGGAGGTGCAGGCTGTTTCTGAGCAGGCAGGAGCTGTTGCATCATGGCGGTCAACTGGGCCAGCTGCTAACCTTGCTGGGCCACAATGGAGGTGAGGTCCGCTAGACTTTCAGGGGAACATCAGTGGGATCCATGGCCGGATCTTACTGTCACGTACCGGCAGGATAGGTAGTGGATCCTCTGGATCAGAGAGGCTATGGCACGGGTTGTACTGGAGGACTGGTTTTAAACAGTTACTGGTTTTCACCAGAGCCCGCCGCAAGGCAGGATGGACTTGCTGCGGCGGTAACTACCAGGTCTTAACCCCCAGTAACAACTCGACCTCTCTGGCAGCTGATATAGCGTGGTACACAGGGAGCAGGCAAGAGCGTAGGCAGACGTAGCAGAGGTCAGGGCAGGCAGCAAAGGTTCATAGGCAAGTATACGGTAGCAATGGGTACGGCAACTGGCAAGGCAATATCACAGTAGGGAACGCTTTCTCAAAGGCACAAGGCACAAAGATCCGGCAAGGGCAGAAAGGGGCAGGTGCCTTTTATTGGGAAGGACCAGTGGGAGGTGAGGAACCAGCGCACCAATTACTGGTGCGCCGGCCCTTTAAATTTACTGAAGCCGGCGCGCGCGCCCTAGAGAGCAGAGTGCTGTGCGGTGAGCAGGTAAGGCAAGCAGGGACGCGGCGCGTGAGCAGGGACCAGCCGCCATGCTAGCCGCGTCTCTGCCACTGTGAGACCAGCGCTCCTGGTCATTACGTCTGACTGGGAGACGCCGAGGCCCCGGAGCAGAGGACCGAGGCAGCGGGCACTCCGGTCCGGAAGTGAAGACCGGAGCGCTCGCTGTGTCAATTCCTTTGTTATATTATGATAGTCTCTTCAGTATCATCTGTGGACTCTAGGCTCAGTTTTTGACCCCTTTTTGAATATTGACCCTACATTTGCTATGTTTCAGTCATATGGAATAGACCTTATCATCAAAGAATCCTAAAGGGTTATACCAAGATCAAGTTATCCCCTATCAAAGGGATAAGGTATAATTACCTGATCGTTGGGGGTCCAAATGATGGCCCTTGTCCCAAAATGGATAGAAGAACAACATGCATGTGTGGCCAGAATTCTATTCATTCTCTATAGGGCTTCCAAACATTGCCAAATTGATCACTTGGCAATACATGCTTCTACTCCATTTATTTCAGAGGCAATGTCCTCCCTTCTTGGGATTGGGGGGTCTCAGTGTTCAGGCTTCAACTGTTCAGCCTGTTATCCCTTATTCTGTGGATTGGGGACAATTTATGAAGTTGGGACAACCCTTTTCATTACCAGGAACAAGGCTCTGTTTATCATAGTACTTATTTATTGGTGTGTATACTATCTGAACCCAATCATGTGTTCTTTAGTGTATTTTAGGGTGCCACTGCACTCCTTGCTGGGTGCAGCAGGTAACATTTGATGGAAAATGTATGTTATCCCTAATTATATTACGGTATTTCTTTTCTTGTGTTAACACTGTAGGGAAGAAGACATTTTATGCATTCGCCTTTGTAATATTGAAGGGGTTAGCCATCATAAGATGATTTTAGTTCATACCAGCCAGACAGTAATGGACATGCTTAGGAAGGATCTGTGCTTCTCTTGGGGTTAAATGGCTATGTTGTGAGATTACCATAACGCTGTAGCTATCTTTTTATTTGCTGTTGGAGTCCGTTCTCTCAAACTAAAAAAATCCCATAGTTCTTTGTGTAAGTGTGAGGTCGCTTTCCTCCCTCCCACACATCAGCAATCCTATTCATTGAAACACAAATGAGTTGCATTATATTCAAAAGTGTTTTCTAATCAGGGTGTCTACAGCTGTTGCAAAAATACAATTAGTTGCAGAATGATATCTCTCCCACCCAGCGGCAGCTCCACATATTGAAGCAGGACAGGCTCCCTCTGCACACGTGACTAGTGATGTAATGTCTCGGACCACACTGCAACCTGGGAAAACCTGAGTTGACAGTAATTTTGTATGCTGTTAAAAATAAATATTGGGACAAAAATAACAGAAGAATTTCAAGACCACCGTCACACACAGGTGCAGACACTACTTACTATATTATGAATTATACTAACTTTACAGCCCCTAGAGCATAGGCAAATAAAAAAAAATCCTGGAATACCCCTTTAATTTTTATAATTTATGTAGTAAGACAATATTTTGGAGTTCTCTTTACAGTCTCTGAAAATAATTCTCTCTGTTTCACTCTTTGCTGCCTAAATAAACATGTGATTAACCAAGATTAACACTTGTCACCATCCACATGATAGGTGACCAGTGTCTAATCGCTGGTGGTCCCACTGGGGTCTCCACCTATTATGAGAACTGCAATTCTATTTCCTCTTCACTAGGCTATTTCTGTCTGTCACATAGGGGGAGATTTACCAAAACCTGTGTAGAGGAAGAATGGTGCAGTTCCCCATATCAACCAATCAGGTTTCTTATTTCATTTTTCACAGGTCTATTTAAAAATGAAAGAAGAAATCTGATTGGTTGCCATGGGCAACTGCACCACTCTTCCTCTGCACACTTTTTGATAAATCTCCCCCATAGAGATTAAATGGAGCAGCAGCATGCATGACCTCCTCTCTATTCAAGTGAGCACTAAGCATTTCTTTGATCAGTGGGGATCCTAGTGGTTGGATCACCTGCGATCAAACACTTATCGTCTGTTATGTAGAATTTTCTGTTATGCGACAACCCCTTTAAATCCACTAGCAACAAATATCTCTATTTTATAATTGATGACCCATTCATTACATTTTACACACACTCTATATCATCAATTCATTTATTTTCTTTATTGATATTGTCCTTCCTGAATGACTAGTAAATTGGTGTATTTATGGGAACAGTGAAAGTGTAGAATTAAGTGAGTCAAAGGTTATCTTCCACCCATGATCATCCCATTAAACTAGTGCTGATCTGACTTTTCTCTTAATCAAGAGTTAAATGCCTCAGTTTGAAACATTTTGTATTAACTGTATTTCATAGCAAATATAACATAACCTATATAGCTTTAGAAAATATTTCAAAACACATCTATTCAAACCAATTCAAATGTTCAACAAATGATATATATCTACAATATTTCAACAGTATACAGAAGACATACAGCCGAAGCTTGAGGTTAATTGCTTGTTACCATTTCAAGAACCAAATGTTGGCAAGTAATTATTGACCTTACTGAGCGACAGAATGATGTAGGTGGACACGCTAAATAACGTCCAGATCCTGGATGAAGTGGACAATTCGCTTACTATGCTGTAGGTGTTTGTCAGTTTGATTAAAGGACAGTTACATACAAAGTATGGTTGAGTCTCATTTCAAGGAATTGAAGTAATTCATGTCTGATTTTAACTCAACCGCAGTAGCTAGAATCTCTAATTGTCCAATGCCAGCAACAGAATCCCACAAACACAAGGGGGAGAATTGACAAACACTGGTGTTTTACATGTTGGTCTTTAGTAAAAGCCCTTTGCCATGGGATTCAGTGGGTTTATAAAGAAGTGTGCACCTCTTAATAAATTTGCCACTGCAGCTGCTGTCTGTTCTTCATGTAGAAATGCGTGCTAGCTCAAAGCCAGCTTAGATTTCCTCTATAGTTCATGGTAGGACCTACAGTACACCTGCTGGGCTGTATAGGCCCCTCCTTTTTACAATAAGCCCCACCCACTTTTCACAAGTGCCAAGAGTGGTGTACATGCCTCCAAAAAGTTGCACATTTTGACTACTTTTTAATGCTTTAAGCCAGGTGGCTTTATGAATCCTCCACAAAATCTAAATAAAATATACTTAACAGGAATTGGTAGTAATTACAGCCTCCAATCTTCTTGGGTATGATGCCACAAGGTTTGCACACCTGGATATGGGGATTTTCTGCCATTCTTCTCTTTATGGAAGTTTCTCCCATCTGCACACAGGATCTTTGGAGCTCAGCCAAAATAGTCATTGGGTTCTCTTACCATGGTCTTTCTCCCCTGATTACTTAGTTTGGTGGGGCAGCCAGTTCTGCAGAGAGTCTTGGTTGTTCCAAACTACCTCCATTTAAGAATTCGTGTATAAAGATAGGAAGATGCGTGTATTTTCAATATAGCCACCTATAGGTAAGTTTACTGTTCATGTTGAGTATGCAGAATTATTTGCTGGGAGAATAAACATTTCTCCCGAATCTTTAAAGGTGTACTCTGCTGAAAACATCTTATAAGATGTTACATCGCGGGGGTTCTGCCACTGGGGACCCCCGCAATCTTACCTGCTGCACCCCGTCATTCGGTGCACGGAGCAAACTCCGCTTCGTACCCGAGGAATGGCTTTGCAATCTGCCACGCCCCATTCATTCACGTCTAAGGGAGGAGACGTGACGGCTATGTACTAGCCATCATGCCCCCTCCCATAGACATTAATGGAGGGGACGTGGCGTGACGTTACAAACACGGAAGCTGCAAGGTTCCGTGTTCTGGACGTTGCCGCTGCCGGCCTGGAGTTCACAGGAGTCCCCAGCTGCAGGACTCACGTGATCCAACAACTGATCACCTATCCTTTGGATAGGGGATAAGATGTTTTCAGCAGAGTACCCCTTTAATGTCACAAAAAAAGTATATTCATAAAAAAAAAGCTAAACTTATAAAATGTATGAAATATATCCACACAGTTTTATAATCTTCTTCATACATTGACATCCCAGTACATCCACACAGTTTCATAAGGTCCTTAGTTTGGTTTGACACTTATCTATAAGGCAATAATGGCTATATCACATAGATGGTACATTACATCTTCTCAAACTTAGGCTCAAATGTACTTTGCACACATATGCAGATGGTTCACTGGGGCACTTTTAAAGCGACAAAGACTATCTTTAATCTTAGACATTAGGTAATGTCCACATATTTGGTATTGGATAATTAAACAAATTGTGGCATCAATTCCATGGGGCAGATCAATGACATTGGAGAACAATGAAGTGCAAAACGACCATATAATGAGGGAAGGAGATCAATCACTGTTAGCGATAATAGTCCACAATTATTCTTGGATTAAGGTCCCTATAGTCTGTAATGTGACCACTGGGATGCAGGGAACTATTTGTTTGAGAACAGAATGCAGAAAGCAGAGACATTCACATTATTTGTATTGGTAGAGGGAATGTTTTATTGATAAACAACCCTAAATATTATAGAACTCGAAACCATTTATAAGAAGACATTGCACAGAGCACTCACATACAGGGGATTAATATGAGTAGTTATATAGAACAAGAGGAGGGGTTACAAAATGCAGAGACATAGGAGGAGTTTAAAGGAGCATTTACAGACACAATTTGACAGGATTTTTCCTCCAGGTCCTGTGGTTCTTCAAAGCGTGTGATATGAGGGGCTTGGACAAAATTGGGCTAATGAGATTAGTAGCCGGGAGCAACGTGATGGCATTAATACGGAGGGGGTGTTAGACCAGCGTCTATAATCAGCAGGATGGGGGCAGGAGCCCTCGGGGGAAATCAAATTACTGCTTATCCCAACTCGTGTCAACACAGATAGCAAGAGCTTAATATGCTATTATAGAAACATGGAGAAGATGCTCTTATGGTGGAGACTTTCCACAAATATGGGTTACAGTTTGGAATATCATTCCTTAAATGAATAGCCTGCAATTTCCATTTCAGAGTGCTTGGATTAAATGGCAATGCAGACAACTCTGCAAGCTGAACAGTTAAAATGGAATGCATTTCACCCTGTTGTACTGGTAGAATCCTTTCCTCAAGTTTTAACAGTAGGAAAATCGTGAAATGAAGTCTCGTACTGTAACTTCTCTCTCCTGTTGGTGGCTATGTACAGTGCACTCCTGTCCTCAAGTTTACAGTGATTACTCTATTGTGACAGTGTGGTCAGAGTCTGGAAAGCAAGCTTCCGCTCCTCAGACAAGACATTCGCTTTTTCGCTTCCTTATACTAGCAAATCATGCAAGGGTCATTTATCAAGACAATAGTTGAAAGAGTAGGATGGTATTAAAATGAGAGAAATAAATTAGAATAATAAAGATCCATGAGCAAAGAGCAACAATATTGTAATGCTGAATGATAAAAACATGCTAAATAATCTACACATGTAATATAAACTGATTGTGAAGCTGGAACATCCTGCATTTCATGGCTCAGTATTCTTTAAGGTCATGAGTTTTATTTGAAATGTATAATTAGGTCCTATGAATATAAAACGAAAAGGGACACTTCAAAGATCATTGCACAAATGTAAAAAGTGCTCGTACACAGCACATATGTAAATAATGGCACTAAACTCCACTGCCCAATTGAGTGCTGGTTGCGTTCAGGTCATGTTTCACATATAGAGAGGAAATGTTAATCCCGTACTTGAAAATCTGCACTTGACCACCTGGAGATCATGTCCCGATGCTTAAAGGTAACCTATCACCAGTCTTATGCTGCCCTAAGTGCAGGCAGCGCAATCCTAACACACTATGATTTACTCTGAAACACTCAGAAAAGTTTCAGAAAAATCAAAGTTTAAAATTGTCACCGGGACCCGAATAAGTAGTCATTGGGGTGAGTTGGACCTTTCCACACTGCAAAAATTATACACAGATATGAAGAGAAGTGTCACTCAGTGCTTGCAGGGCAGTGAGCAGCAGTGGGACTGCCCCGTTATTACTTACCCTGGCTTAATTTTGAAACTATGATTTCTTTGAAACACTTCAGCATTTTAGAGTAATTCATAGGGGGAGATTTATCAAAACTTGTGCAGAGGAAAAGAGGAAAAATCAGATTGGTTGCTATGTGCAACTGTTCAACTTTTCCTCTACACAGGTTTTGATAAATCTCCCCCGTAGTGTGTCAGGATCGCACTGCCTGCACCAGTTTGTGCAAATCACAGTTTGGCAGCATAAAATTGGTGACAGGTTCCCTTTAAATAATTATTGTCATTAAAAACAACTTTTGACCCCCGGCTTTTCAGTCATTGTTTAACCTGCCTTTTCTGTTGTTTTTTGTTCTATATTGTTGAAGGTTGACCTTGAAGGCCTCCTGGGACGTCTTCTACTGGTTCGCGTTGTATCTGTCATTGCACCCATGCTTTGCCGTTTTCTTCCCCATGTCTTCCCTTTCCATTCTCTTCCCCCCCTCTCTATTCCCTCACGCCCTCCTTTGTAGTCCTCCCTTTCCATCTAGTGTTTCCTTTTCCACTTACCCTCTGTTCTCCTCTGTCTACTTCTCACTCCCACTTGGTCTGCTCTTTTGGATTCTCCCCGCCTTCTGTACTATTTTATTGCTATTTCCGCTTGAACGCCTTGTGTCCTACTCTTGTTTCTCATTTCTCCATGTTGGGGTGCTGTCCTGGGCTCCCCCTCATGTTTTGTGGCTTTTGCTTCCCCCCCCTCTAGGTTGGGTTTCCTGCCGGTAATCTCCACCGGTGCTTGGTTCTCTTGTAGTTTACACTATTTTGTTTAGAACGTGCCGCAGTGGTTTTCTTTCTACTGCTACTCCTCCTGTTTTTGTTCTCTCCCCTTTCCTTTTTTCCACCCTTTTTTGGGTGCTATTTCCTCCTTTTTTTCACGTTCTCTTCTTGTCTTGCTTCTGTTGTCCGCTTGTTCTTACACCTGCCGGGGCGGCTCTGATTGGTGACTCTGACCCTTCCTCCCATGGTGGACCTCAACATCGCCTCTTCAATGTACCTTCAAAGGCTTCAATGTTTCGGCGAAAGGGACGCAGATCTTACACCACCTTCATAAACGCAAGGTACATGTAGCCTGTTTCCAGGAAACCCACTTCAAGGAGGGCCATGCCCCGACCCTTAAGAATAGACATTTCCCTATCTGGTTTTGCGCTAATAATCCCAAGTCTAGGTCCAAGGGAGTCACCATCGCCATTCATAAGTCACTGGTCCACCAAGTTACTAATGTAATCTTAGACCCTAAAGCAAGGTACATGATCCTTTCCCTGCTTCTGGTTAACGTCTACGCCCCTAACCAGGGACAATGTGATTTCCTTGTCAACCTTGTTGATCGGGTGGTTGATGTGATGCAGGGGACTGTGATGCTCTGCGAGACTTAAATTTGACTCTGGACCCCACCCTGGACAATTCCACGGGACTCTCCAGCCTTTCCTATTCTGCCATTAAACGGGTCAAACGATCTCTGGCATTGCTCCAGCTGTGTGATCCGTGGCATATAAGGGTGAAAAAGCCCTAGTCAGGCCCTACACAGAGTGGCTTCGCTTGAACTGGCACACAAGTGCTCGCTCTCGCAACCGGTCTTGAGAGACCTGCAATTGGCCCCTCTGGAGGTCAAGCGCCTCCTAGAGGCCTCATGGGGCCATTGGCTCCAAATGGGGCATAGCAAATTTTACGAATATGGTAATAAGAGTGGCCGAATGCTTGCCAGAGCTTTGAGAAGTAGGTTGGTTCAAACTCACATCCCTTCCATTCGCACTTCTTCGGAGGCACTAGTACACACCACAGAAGAAATCCAATCTACATTTCACTCTTTCTTTTCTGACCTATACCATCTCCCACCGCAATCACCTCCCCCTCCCTGTCCTACTTCACCTTTTCCTGCCCTCTCCGCCAACGATAGGGAGGCACTGGACGCCTCCTTCTCCTCGGAGGAGTTGTCTTTGGTCATTAAGAATCTCCCGGTTGGGAAGAGTCCTGGCCCGGATGGTTTCACAGCGAAGTTCTATAAATCCCTTCTGGATTCCCTTTCCCCTATCCTTCTGCGGGCCTTTAACTCCATACTCCCCTGCCGGCGGCCTCCTCTGTGGCCCACGTGGTTGTGTTGCCAAAACCTGAGAAAGATCCTCGCTCCTGCGGAAGCTATAGACCCATTTCTTTACTCAATGTTGTCCTGAAGATTTACTCCAAACTCTTAGCCACTAGGTTAAATAGTATTCTCCCCACCCTCGTACACCCCGACCAGGTGGGGTTTGTGCCGGGGAGGGAAGCCAGGGACAACACAATCAAAACTTTAGACATTATACATTATGCACAGTCTAATCAATTGCCCCTGATGGTTCTATCTCTTGATGCCGAAAAGACATAACCTGGTCCTCCCTGGCACAAACCCTACACCACGTGGGACTAGGCCCCAATTTTTCCTCCAAGATTCTGGCCCTGTACAACACCCCCATGGCCGTCTGAAGATAAATGGCTCCCTTTCCCTTCCATTTGCGATTCATAATGGCACCCGACAGGGCTGCCCCCTTTCCCCCCTCCTGTACGTACTGGTGATGGAACATCTTCTGGCTAGCATATGAACGGATCCCGATATTCACAGGGTTACGGTTGGAGATCTTACGTATAAGTGTTCTGCTTTTGCGGACGACCTGGTGTACATTACTGACCCGTTGGTGTCTCTCCCATGCTTAATGTCTCACCTGGCTGCCTTTGGGGCCTGGTCTAATTTTAAAATCAATTTCGCCAAGTCAGAAGCTCTCAATGTTTCCTTGCCTGGCCGTATAGTGTCATCCCTTCAATCCTCCTTCCCATTTAGTTGGCACAATGGTGGAATTAGGTACTTGGGGATGGTAATCCCTTCGAATCTTTCCCATCTGTTTTCCTGTAACTTCTCCTCTCTCCTGGACGTTTTCGGACGGACCTGGAGGCTTGGAACCATACCGACTTCTCTTGGTTCGGTCGCATTAGTATAATTAAAATGACCCTGCTGCCTCGGTTGTTATATTTGCTGCAGACAATCCCTCTCCACATCCCATCTTTGTTCTGGTGGCAAGTGCAGGCATGCTTTAGTTCCTTCGTGTGGGCCTCTGCCCGTCCCCGGATCAACCAACTCACCCTGGACCTGGTCTCCCGCATCGCAGAATAGTTTCCCTACTTCTTTTACTACGCGCCACACCCTGGTAGCCTTGTGTCACGCGGGGTCGGGAGCTTGCCTCATTGATCGAAGTGGTCCCCTTCTACCCATTTCGGATAATCCGCATTTCCCACCTGGGTCCTCCCGGACAGGTGCTTTCTTTGCGGCGTCCCGGTCTGACCCCCTCCGTTTTCATCACGTCCTAGCTGGAGGCGTGCTTAAGCCTTTGGGAGTTTTATTGGCGGAGCGCCCATTATCTCAACGCGCTCCCTTTGCCTACCTCCAGCTACTACATTTCTACTCTAGTCTCCCAGGGAGAGCCTCCTTGCATCGCAACCTGACTCCGTTCGAGCATCTGTGTCTAGCTTCCTCGTTCCCTCGCCACTCCATTTCCGCCATCTATGACCTCTTGAAGGCTCTCGGATCGGAATCGCTTCTGTAATTTTGTCCGAGTTGGGCAAGACTTTCACATGCGACCAGTGGCCTGCTTTTTTCTTACCCACAAGGCTATCATAGCCACGAAGGCACAGGAGACAAGTTACAAAAATTTTTCCCGATGGTATCGGGTGCCAACTTCTTTGCACCGCTGGTATCCTTACTTTCCGAGCTCATGCTGGTGGTGTGGTAGTGGTGATGGTTTGATGTCACACATCTGGTGGAGCTGCCCCAAACTCCTATCCTTCTGGCAGACGATCTTACAGGTCATCATTGAGGTGTGTGGGATACATGTCCCTTTTAGCCCAGAAGCCGCTCTACTCTACATGTTTCCCATGGCGCAGGCAAAATATAAGAAACCCCTCGCGAGACATCTCCTTCAGGCCGCTAAGACTGTAATCCCCAAGCGCTGGAAAGATCCTGCCCCCCTCTAGAGGAATGGTTCGCTGAAGTGGCACCTATTAAACACATGGAGGAGCTTCTGGTGGTCCACCCCGAGGATGCTTCAGGATGGGCCGCAACTTGGCTCTCATGGTCTTCCTTTTGCTCTTCCCCCAGTTACCGACTTCTCAGCTAATCCTTGTATAATCGGTTCCCCTCTGTCTTCCCTGGTGCCTAGGGGGGTCTGTTACTGGTCGGTCCCCGCCCCGACCGGATTCTTTTGTTTTGTGTTTTCTTGTCTACTCTATGTATATAAAAGACAGGCGGGCTCAGCATCATATAAAACGGGGTTCTATTAAGCGTATCAGCCAACAAGCATTACACAAAAGAAAAAAAGAGATACTCCATATAATGCACACCCACAGTTGCTATATTTCAAACAGTGATATCATTATTGCACATATGTATATCCAAAAGCAGACAATACAGTTAAAAATCAATTAAAAGGCCCAAATGGCCACTACACAAACAAGGGGAGACCCCCTGTAATAAGGGGGGAACCCCACCCAGGGCACCTGCCTCCACAAATAATAGGTTATGAGCCTATCATATAGCAAGAATGTTATACCAATACAGTCCTATCCCCACAACACTAGTAGTATATATACAACCTGAATATCCTTCATAAATAACACAGGGGATTAGCAGTAGAGGACAATAGATGGAGGAGTAGTACGGCAGGTGCCCCCCTAGAGACCCGGCGCGTTCCGTTGCCCATCAGCAACTTCCTCAGGGGTGTTGTCTATTCTTGTCTACTCTCTCTATTATTTCTTTTTTTCTTTGTTGTCTATGATTTCCCCACCCTCTCAACGTTTTCTCTATATGCCTTTTCATTTGCACTTCTACGTCTGTTATACCATCTTGGTCTTGTATTATATGGCTCTTTTTTCTGTCCCTGTTAACCCACTTGCCCGGGCAGCCTGGCTTTCTACTTGCTTGCCCCCTCATCTTACTGATTCTATACCCCTGCCCTGGTGTTTGGACGGTTATCTCAATTTCTTTTACCTTAATATCTCTTGGAGCTTTCGCACATTAGTTCCAATGTTTTATTTCTTTAACACTACCTGTATGTTTTGATCTGTTCTATTTCGGCCGGTCAGGTTGTTGTTACCATACATTGCTTGCTTTATTGAGTTTTTGTCATTACTGATTTGTTCAATAAACCTTTTTCTGAATTTGAAAAAAAAAAAAACTTTTGACATGTTGTTCAGACAAGTCAAAAGGTTTTAATTGCACTGGATCTCACTCCTGAGACTCACTGTGATCGTGAGATAATCCGGAAAAGCAGGCGGCATAGCACTCCACTGCAGAGCAAGAGGACCAACATTTTCTCTAGCTAGTCTTCTATGCATAACTTAGGTCATTTTAAAATTGGCGCCTAAATGCCTGAATAAAGGGGCAGCTCTCCCTGTTCTTCACCATATATAAATATGCTTTACGGGTCAGGACAAGGCTTCCCACTCTGTCTCCACAGCACCCATGCACCACGGACTCGCGTTAAGACCATGCCTCGCACTGGTACTGTGGAGATGGATCAGGAAGCTACTGCACCGCTTTAAGAAGCAGACAACAGCTGGAAGAAGGGTGAACAGAGCCTCCATTCAGGCATTTAGGCACCAAATTTAAAGTGAATTGTGTGCACCGAGCAGCACTTGTCAAAAAAACATTGGAAATACACTTAAAGGGTAGGGTCACACATAGGGTGTATTTCACGCTGCCGATGCGCTGACAGTGTAGTGAAGAATTGTGTGTCTTGAAGCGTTCTGTGTCCCGAACAGCTGATGAAAGTGCTGAGTCACTGTGCTGAGTGCTGAGACACTGTGATTGAATTCTTCACTACAACGGCAGTCAGAAGAGTGAGCTCCCTGCTGCGACTTGTTAGATCTGTTTGTCTGCTCATATCGGCGGATTTACTGCTGTAGGCACAGTGCCTGCACATAGCAGCTTCAAGCGGTCACACAGAGCTACTTGGCCAGAGCCGAAGATAGCTGAACAGCTCTCAAATATAGACATATGGAGCAGGGGTCGTGACTTGCCGATCCAAGGTCTCTGTACAAGAGATTGTTGGGTGGCTCCAGCGCTCGACTCCCCACGATCTAAAACTTATTCCTATCCTGTGGATAGGGGATACATTTTTTTTTTTTTTTTGCAACTGACTACTTCTTTAAATCCCATGAAGGCATGTGGCTTTAACTCCTGGAAGGCAACGCATTGCATTGAAAATGCAGTCCAATTGGCATTCATGTTATAGAACAGAGTGGGATGTGCAGATTAATAATTATTTTTGGAGTGACAGTAATAACTTATAAACCCCTTAATGCCTCAGCCAGTTTTCATTTTTGCATTTTCTTTTTTTTCTCCCCTCCTTCTAAGAGCCATTCACCTTTAAATTTAATTAACATTACATTTTATTAGTTTAAACATTTCCACCTGCAAGGAAACCACATATATTTATGTTTACTTTTGCTGGCAAACTTGTATCGTTAGATTTCTCATACATAAAATGCGGCACATCTGTTCCCATGACATCTGCGCTCTATTGCTAGAGCCTGCCATAGGCAAACTTGATCAATAGGGGACAATCGGCAGCAATGGAAGACTAAGTAAGCCATCTGGCTGTCATGGCAACGTATCTTCTCGTGATCGCGTTGTTGACGGGAGATCCAAACCACTTCACTACCAACTACGCTGTTAGCATTGACATCTACAGACTTAATAGGATCAGAAAAATAATTAAAATTTTAAGGAGGCATGTGGCTTTCACTCTTTGAAGGCAACACATTGCATTGAAAATGCAGTCTATTGGCATCCATGTTTTAGAGCAGAATGAAATGGACAGTAATCATTTATTTACAGTAGTAATTTATCTGTTTATAGAGGTACTCTGAAGGTAGTTTAGTGGTTATAATTAGTGATTGATTGTTAATTTTGCATGTACCGCTATACAAGGAAAACTGTCAATTATTTGGCAGGACCGCCTGCTGGACACCTAAGCCCAGAAATAAATTACAAGTCATACTAAGGCTACTATCACACTGCAGCTGAGCTCCACTAAAGGGAGTTCCATTAGAAATTGACAAGTTTATGGCTGAGAAAAAATTACTGTATGTCCTCTTTTTTTTTTACTCCGCTCAACTCCTCCAAAATAATGGACACCCGAAGGACCCCATGCAAAGTCAATGGCATCCGTCGGGACCTGTTGGTGCCCGCTGTGCTGCAACCCGTTCAGGGTCCAATAAGCACAAAAAAGAGAGCCTAATGGACCTGGAGCATAGCAGTAGTGTGAAACTAGCCTTAACCCCTTAAGGACCGGGGTTTTTTCCGTTTTTGCATTTTCGTTTTTTGCTCCTTGCCTTTAAAAAATCATAACTCTTTCAATTTTGCACCTAAAAATTCATATGATGGCTTATTTTTTGCATCACCAATTCTACTTTGTTATAACGTCAGTCATTTTGCCCAAAAATCTATGGTGAAACGGAAAAAAAATCATTGTGAGACAAAATTGAAAAAAAAATGGCGTTTTGTAACTTTTGGGGGCTTCCGTTTCTACGTAGTACATTTTTCGGTAAAAATGACACCTGATATTTATTCTGTCGGTCCATACGGTTAAAATTATATCCTACTTATATAGGTTTGATATTGTCGTACTTCTGAAAAAAATCATAACTACATGCCGGAAAATGTATACGTTTAAAATTGTCATTTCTGACCCCTATAACTTTTTTCTTTTTCCGCATATGGGGCGGTATGAGGGCTCATTTTTTGCGCCGTCATCTGAAGTTTTTAGCGGTACCATTTTTGCATTGATAGGACTTATTGATCGCTTTTTATTCATTTTTTCATGATATAAAAAGTGACCAAAAATGCACTATTTTGGACTTTGGAATTTTTTTGCGCACACGCCATTGACCGTGCGGTTTAATTAACAATATATTTTTATAATTTGGACATTTCCACACGTGGCGATACCATATATGTTTATTTTTATTTACACTGTGGTTTTTTTTTTATGGGAAAAGGGGGGTGATTCAAACTTTTAATAGGGAAGGGGAATGATGATTTAATAGGGAAGGAGTTAAATGATCTTTATTCACTTTTTTTTTTGCAGTGTTATAGCTCCCATAGGGACCTATAACACTGCACACACTGATCTTTATCATTGATCACTGGTTTCTCATAGGAAACCAGTGATCAATGATTCTGCCGCTTGACTGCTCATGCCTGGATCTCAGGCTCTGAGCAGTCATTCGGCGATCAGACAGCGAGGAGGCAGGTAGGGGCCCTCCCGCTGTCCTGTAAGCTGTTCGGGATGCCGCGATTTTGCCCGGCTATCCCGACTATCCCGGCTATCCCGAACAGCCCACTGCTAACCGGCATGGTTTCAGTTTCACTTTAGACGCGGCGTTCAACTTTGAACGCCGCGTCTAAAGGGTTAATAGCGCGCGGCACCGCGATCAATGCCGCGCGCTATTAGCCACGGGTCCCGGCCTTTGACGCTATGGGGATTTCCTTTTACAGTTCCTTAAATGGACAGAGATGTCAGCAGAGAGCACTGTGCTCATGATGTCAGCAGAGCTCTGTGTTTCAAACGGAAAAGAATTTCCATTGTAGTATTCAGCAGCTAATAAGTACAGGAAGGATTAAGATTGTTTAATAGAAGTAATTTACAAATCTGTTTAACTTTCTGGCACCAGTTGATTTAAAAAAAAAAAAGTTTTTCACCGGAATACCTCTTTAATCCTTAATGTATAGTAATCGGCTCAGCTCCTCTTCCTTTACTGTATATATTGTGCGGAGTGCAGACTCTACTGCATTTTCAATGGGACAGGTTTCCTTTAAGTGGTCCTCTTCTGTCAAGCCCTTTATAAAAGTTATATTTGTTTCAGGGATCCTGGGTAATAACTAACATGACTGATTTACAACTTCCACAGTGATTGTCACCAAGTCTTTGTAGACTCCTGAATGTCAAACCCTCTTAGTTATTCAGTGTTATATCACCTGCCCTTATATTGCTGCATAATTTGGCAGATTAGACATTCATGGGTCTAGGAAGACTCTGTCATTGGAAAACAAATAGAGTACAATCTTTAACAACTTGATAGAATCTGACTGTTCTGCACATTTGTCCTGAAGGGGCTTCATGTTTGTATCACCTGCTATGTGACAGGGAAATGTGGCATTTACATTGCCTGCAATATGCAGGAAAATCCTTTTCCCGAAAAAGTAAAGATTAGAAGCATATTCTACTTGTTTCAAAGCCATAAAATAGCAATCCCTTAAAAATAGAGGTACATGTATTTCTGGGACAAAGCTGTCAACCTACTAAGTGTTGTTTTTTACCGGAGAAAAAAGTAATGAGTCACATTTTATGGCCAGTCTGCAAAAATGAATATGTACGCTGAAATAATAAGTTATATGTCTATAGTTAAGAAATGTCTAAATGATCACCGTAGACGTCTTTACTGTAATCCATTATCGCTGTCAGCGAGCGATCTCCAGTCATAGACACTTTTTTGTCTCCTACTTTTATAATATCATTTACAGCTGGTTGACTACCCAGGTCTGGGAGAACAATTACAGTTAGGGTATGTTCACATATACAGGATCTGCTGCATATTTTCTGCAGCTGATTTTGGTACCCACTAAAGTCAATGGGTATTAAAATCAGTAGCAGAAAAATATGCAGCAGATCCTATAAGTGTGAACAAACCCTTAAGATTTTATTGACACCTTTGTCAGAGGCTTTGTTAGGAACCTCTACCACAGATTGCTTAGTTGTTGCCAGCAAGAACAGTGCTGGATGCAGTGTTATTTTTCCTACACTGCTGCAGAACCCGATTGATCCTTATATAGGTCAATAGGGGCTACGACAATTAATGGATTAAAGGGGTATTCCAACATTAAAAGATGTATGTTGTGCCTGATTGTGTGTTTGTTGGGCTGGGGGGGGGGGGGGGGGGGGGGTGGTCGCGTACTGGCACATGCTCCATGCATTCTCTATGGGAACACCAGAGATACCGAAGCACAGTAGGTTGCAGTGGGGATATTTAGGGCCCCTATTCTGGAGATTGCGAAGGGGGGTTGGGGGGTGAGGGAGAGGTTGGACTCACAGCGATCATATATTTATCTCCTATTCTGTAGATAGGGGATACGTTTTTAAATACTGGAAACCTCTTTAATGTCCTCATGACATTAAAGGTAGAGGAATATTCACTTAATGTACGGATTGTGGTCACATGTATACTGGAAAACCAGCCACCTTTCTGTACCTCATTTATATATTTTAGCCACAACCGAATATGTTTCCGATAACTGAAGAGATTTGGCGAAAGGATTGCTCCAAGTAAATTCTCTCTCTTTTTATTTTTTTTTATTTTTTATTTTTTAGAAGCAAATTACATTTTTTATTTGAAATATTGACGGTTTCATTCTAATAAAATTTTGGCAGATTTGTATTGATCATATCAATAGTCATAAAACACACATTACATTTTGTGTATTCCATGCAGATGGCACCTTTAATGCTGCTTTATAGCTATCCAGTAACAGGGAACTCCTATTCTTTCTAGCTGATATGCAGGGCCGGTTTTAGACTTAATGTGGCCCTGGGCAAAATTAAAAGTGGGGCCCAAAAGCCGAACAAGTCAGTCACATTTAGTTAATTCAGAATGTAGCATGCCAAGAGTGTTGCACGTTTATTAGCCTCTTAGGGTCTATTCACACGTACAGTATTCAGCGCAGATTTGATGCGCAGGATTTCAAGGTGTATTCAGTCAGTCAGTTTACATTGAAATCTGCAGCAGAAAATCCTGCGCATCAAATCTGCGCAGAATACTGTGCGTGTGAATAGATGCTTAAGGAAGCAGGGCATATCTGTATTCCCTGCGCCCACTCCCCTGCTATGATGCGGGCTCACTGGCTGACCCCACATCATAGCCGGGTGGTTCTGGCTGCTATCAGGCGCAAGGACCCATGTCTAATGCCGTACATCACCGATCGCGGTGATGCCCAGCATTAACCCCTTAGATGTGGCAATCAAAGTTGATCGCCACGTCTAACGTGAAAGTAAAACCATTCCCGGCAGCTAAGTCGGGCTGTTGGGGACCGCCGCGGTGAGATTGGCCGGATCAGCAAAGTGCCGATAACACTGATCAATGCTATGGCATAGCATTGAACAGTGTATGCAATCAGAAGATTGCATGTAATAGTCCCCTATGGAGACTAAAAAATGGTGTAAAAAAAAGTAAAAAAAAAAGTTATTAAATGTGATTTAACCTTTCCCATAAAAAAATAAGAAAACAAAAATAAAGATAAACATATGTGGTATTGCCAAGTGCGTAAAATGTCTAAACTATAAAAATATAATGTTAATTAAACCACCCAGTCAATGGCGTATACGTGAAAAAAATTCCAAAGTCCAAAATTTCGTATTTTTGGTGATTTTCTACACCCTAAAAAAATTTATAAAAATCGATCAAATAGTCTCATCAAAACAATAATGGTACCAATAAAAACTACAGACCACGATACAAAAAAATTAGCCCTCATACATCCCCATATATGGAAAAATAAAAAAGTTATAGGGGTCAGAAGATGCCAATTTTAAACATACTAATTTTGATGCATGTAGTTGTTTTTTTTTTTAATTAGTATAATAAAATAAAACCTACATAAATTGGGTATCCTTGTAACCATAAAAAATTGAAATTTTTTTTCCAATTTTTTTCCCACAAATATATTTTTTTTGTTTCGCCATAGTTTTTGTGGTGAACTGACTAATGTCATTACAAAGTAATTTTGGTAGCGCATAAAACAAGCCCTCGTATGGGGTGGAAAACTGAAAGCATTATGGTTTTTAGAAGGTGAGGAGGGAAAAACAAAAGTGGAAAATGTCCTGAAAGGGTTAAAAGATCAGGAGCACAAGCTACAAAGCGTATGTCCCTGTAGACACACAATATTTGCTAGACACACACAATACCGCTATATTGTTCCTAAATAAAAAACACGATACATAGAGCAATGTTCGCAAATACAGTAACATGTAGTGGTAGATACTCGCTATACGCTGGCACCCTGTAGACCAAATGAGGCCGGGTTCACATATATCAGGCGTGCACTGGAGGGAAACTGATGCTTCAACTGATCCCATTCATCTGTATGAGACAGTTCACAATCATCCAGCGTCTTCATTTTGACGCTGGATGGTTGGACACACCGGACAGAGAAGTTTGGATTACACCCCCTGAAATACACTACTGTGTGTGTGTAAATATCATAGGAAAGAAAATATATATATATATATATATATATATATATATATATATATATATTTCCCAACCAGAGTGTATCCAGCTGTTACAAAACTACAACTCTCAGCATGCTGGGATTTGTAGTATTCCAACAGCTGGAGGCACCCTAGTTTCAAAATATTGATATATACACACACATGCATAAATCAGTGTTTCCCAATCATGATGCCCCAAGCTATTGCAAAACTACAAATCCCAGCAGGCCCAAACAAACAGCCTATATAGCTGGAGGCACCCTGGTTGGGAAACACTGATAACAATATATATATATATATATATATATATATATATATATATCAAATGTTAGCGCCATCAGATTTTGCCACCGCTGCAATATTTGCTGCACTAGGGTTGGGCCTTAGGTAGGCCTAGTGACAGATAGAGACAGATGCACCACTGTATATCACATATATATAAAAATATTATACACATGCATAAATCCAACACATACATATACTCACTCACTCACACATATATCATACATGTGTATATCCATACATGCATTACACACAAATACAGCACACTATACACAAATACATGTAACAGATGAACTGTTCACATCACACATGTACATCTACACATTACATCTACTTTTATTGAAAGCTGGCTGGGTGCATTGAGTACTTCAAGAGCTGCTAGATATTCATGCCTCCTGGTACCTGCAGACTATCTTCCTCCTCATTGGCCGACAGGCAGCTAAACTATGCGACAACAGCAGGAGGAGACAGGAGAAGGAGATGGGAGAAGGAGGGGTGTGTGTTAAAGGAGCCTTTCACATCCAGCACTATGTAAGTGAACTCTGCAGCGAGGCTGTCACGATGCCGGCTGGCAGGTAGTGGATCCTCTGTGCCAGAGAGGGATTGGCGAGGACCGCGCTAGTGGACCGGTTCTAAGTCACTACTGGTTTTCACCAGAGCCCGCCGCAAAGCGGGATGGTCTTGCTGCGGCGGTAGTGACCAGGTCGTATCCACTAGCAACGGGTCACCTCTCTGACTGCTGATGATAGGCGAGGTACAAGGGAGTAGACAGAAGCAAGGTCGGACGTAGCAGAAGGTCGGGGGCAGGCGGCAAGGTCCGTAGTCAGGGTGGATAGCAGAAGTTCTGGTACACAGGCTTTAGACACACAATACGCTTTCACTAGGCACAAGGGCAACAAGATCCGGCCAGGGAGTGCATGGGAGGAGGTTAGATATAGTCAGGGACCAGGTGGAAGCCAATTAAGCAAATTGGGCCAGGCACCAATCATTGGTGCACTGGCCCTTTAAGTCTCAGGGAGCTGGCGCGCGCGCGCCCTAGAGAGCGGAGCCGCGCGCGCCAGCACATGACAGCAGGGGACGGGAACGGGTAAGTGACCTGGGATGCGATTCGCGAGCGGGCGCGTCCCGCTGTGCGAATCGCATCCCCAACGGCCATGACAGTGCAGCGCTCCCGGTCAGCGGGACCGACCGGGGAGCTGCAGGGAGAAAGACGCCGTGAGCGCTCCGGGGAGGAGCGGGGACCCGGAGCGCTAGGCGTAACAGTACCCCCCCCCTTAGGTCTCCCCTTTTTTTTGTCCGGTGACTGCCTCCCCTGGGATGAGGACACCAGGAAGGAATGGATGGTTTCCTCAATGGCAGGCAGTACAGCAGGAGTAGGAATGGGGAGGGAGGGCAGAGGGTGAAGCTTGGCACGGGGCAGGGAGACACAAGGACGGGAGCCATGAGGGGACACAGAGGCTTGCCAGAAGGGACTGGGAGGGGGGGAGAGGCATTTTCTGTGGCAGGCAGAGTCCCTAACGACTTTAGGGGGACCGGATACAGGAGGAACCACAGGGTCACGGCAGGGAGTACTGGGAACTGGTTTAAGGCAGTCCTTGGAACAAGAGGGACCCCAACTCTTGATCCCCCCAGTGGACCAGTCCAGGGTTGGGGAATGGTGTAGAAGCCAGGGTAGTCCAAGGAGAACTTCGGAAGTGCAATTGGGAAGGACCAAAAATTCAATTTTCTCGTGATGAGGTCCGATGCACATTAGGAGGGGCTCCGTGCGGTAACGCACGGTGCAATCCAACCTGGCTCCGTTGACCGCGGAAATGTGGAGTGGCTTGACAAGACGGGTCACCGGAATGCGGAATTTATTCACCAAGGACTCCCGAATAAAATTCCCAGAAGCACCAGAGTCCAGGCAGGCCACGGCTGAGAGGGAAGAGCTGGCTGAAGTAGAAATCCGTACAGGCACCGTGAGACGTGGAGAAGCCGACTTAGCATCCAGAGACGCCACACCCCCGAGAGCTGGGTGCGAGCGTGCGTTTCCCAGACGTGGAGGACGGATAGGGCAATCCACCAAAAAATGTTCGGTACTGGCACAGTACAGACAAAGATTCTCTTCCTTACGGCGATTCCTCTCTTCCAGGGTCAGGCGAGACCGATCCACTTGCATGGCTTCCTCGGCGGGAGGCCTAGGCGCAGATTGCAGTGGAGACTGTGGGAGAGGTGTCCAGAGATCTAAGTCTTTTTCCTGGCGGAGCTCTTGATGTCTCTCAGAAAAACGCATGTCAATGCGAGTGGCTAGATGAATGAGTTCATGTAGATTAGCAGGAGTTTCTCGTGCGGCCAGAACATCTTTAATGTTGCTGGATAGGCCTTTTTTAAAGGTCGCGCAGAGGGCCTCATTATTCCAGGATAATTCTGAAGCAAGAGTACGGAATTGTACGGCGTACTCGCCAACGGAAGAATTACCCTGGACCAGGTTCAACAGGGCAGTCTCAGCAGAAGAGGCTCGGGCAGGTTCCTCAAAGACACTTCGAATTTCCGAGAAGAAGGAGTGTACAGAGGCAGTGACGGGGTCATTGCGGTCCCAGAGCGGTGTGGCCCATGACAGAGCTTTTCCAGACAGAAGGCTGACTACGAATGCCACCTTAGACCTTTCAGTAGGAAACTGGTCCGACATCATCTCCAAGTGCAGAGAACATTGCGAAAGGAAGCCACGGCAAAACTTAGAGTCCCCATTAAATTTGTCCGGCAAGGACAGGCGGAGGCTAGGAGTGGCCACTCGCTGCGGAAGGGGTGCAGGAGCTGGCGGAGGAGATGATTGCTGCTGAAGTTGCGACTGAAGTTGCTGCACAATGGTGAATACTTCCGACAGCTGGTGGGTTAGATGGGCGATCTGTCGGGATTGCTGGGCGACCACCGTGGTGATATCAGAGATATAAGGCAGAGGGACGTCAGCGGGATCCATGGCCGGATCTACTGTCACGATGCCGGCTGGCAGGTAGTGGATCCTCTGTGCCAGAGAGGGATTGGCGAGGACCGCGCTAGTGGACCGGTTCTAAGTCACTACTGGTTTTCACCAGAGCCCGCCGCAAAGCGGGATGGTCTTGCTGCGGCGGTAGTGACCAGGTCGTATCCACTAGCAACGGGTCACCTCTCTGACTGCTGATGATAGGCGAGGTACAAGGGAGTAGACAGAAGCAAGGTCGGACGTAGCAGAAGGTCGGGGGCAGGCGGCAAGGTCCGTAGTCAGGGTGGATAGCAGAAGTTCTGGTACACAGGCTTTAGACACACAATACGCTTTCACTAGGCACAAGGGCAACAAGATCCGGCCAGGGAGTGCATGGGAGGAGGTTAGATATAGTCAGGGACCAGGTGGAAGCCAATTAAGCAAATTGGGCCAGGCACCAATCATTGGTGCACTGGCCCTTTAAGTCTCAGGGAGCTGGCGCGCGCGCGCCCTAGAGAGCGGAGCCGCGCGCGCCAGCACATGACAGCAGGGGACGGGAATGGGTAAGTGACCTGGGATGCGATTCGCGAGCGGGCGCGTCCCGCTGTGCGAATCGCATCCCCAACGGCCATGACAGTGCAGCGCTCCCGGTCAGCGGGACCGACCGGGGAGCTGCAGGGAGAAAGACGCCGTGAGCGCTCCGGGGAGGAGCGGGGACCCGGAGCGCTAGGCGTAACAGAGGCACAATCCTTGATGCTGCTGGCTGCAGGGCTACACTGCTTTCCCCAGCTACAAACACTCTAGCAGCCGCAGGGAGCCCTGTGGAGGCCAGGAGCCCTGGGAAACTGCCCAGTTTGCCATGCCCTAACGCCGGCCCTGCAGATATGTTCATTGCTTTGTCCAGGACCCATTTGCGGTAAACTATGGTAACTGGCTATACCAGGTCCTTTTCGTTCTGATGAGCCCCCCTGGCTGGGATGAGCTTTGTTGTATTTTTTGGGTGACTACTTAAATCTAGTAAAGGAACACTGACACAGACAACCCAAATAAGGAGGATACCATCTACATAGCACAAGAACCAGTGTACATTGTTCAATATAGGATTGTTTGAAAACACATATACCCCTCCTCCCATCATACCATGAATCAATTATATAATGACGGTGGAAAGCTCCTGGAGATCAGTGTATTTGGTAAACATCTACAGACTGGTGCATTTATATTATAACTCTATGTACTTTATATAAATTAAATATGAATATTTTACTTAATGGCAGAATTGGAATATCCATGTACCTTTATCTGTATTATACACCAGAACGTTTTGATATTTTGGAGTGCTATTATTTGTGTACATGAAAATGATGAACATTTATAACATTTATATCCGAAAATGTGTTTTACTACACTAAAAAGTACTGTCAATTAATGCTGGATACAGTAAAAAACGCTGCTACAGATTTTGGGCTGCTCAGTTGGTAAAAGCAATCTGCTTAATACTTTCATTTAAATGACACTCAGACATCAAGAAAGATGTACCGCACTATCTAGATTCTGGTTTAATTTCCTATGTCCTGTGGCTTATATCATCAGATAGGCTCATCATCTGTACTGAGCAGACATTGTCTTCTGCAACTGTCCTATAATGAGGCACAACTAAGTGCTCGCTCCAGGCTGCAAATTCAGTCAAAGTCAGTGACTTGGAATGGAGCACAGACTCTGTCAATATTATAAGTAATATAGTGAAAAAGAAGATACCAATAATTAATTGTATAAGGAGAAAACTGTGCTATTATATACACCAATGAGAACTAAGAACGTTCTCTCGAGTAGTAGTACATTATATTATAGGCCGACCACAGATGACCTGAATGTGTCTCCCCCAAACATACAGCCATGTAGTATGCAGCTGATAAACATATCTTACAATCAGTAATTAGAGATGTTGCGAATTGTTCGGCGGCGAACAGTTCCCGGCGAACTTAGCATGATCGCGTTCGCATCGCCGGGCGAACATATGGGAAGTTCGATTCGCCCCCTATACTTTAACATTGCGGTAAACTTTGACCCTGTGAATCAGAGTCAGTAGACACATTACAGCCAATCAGCAGCAGTCCCTCCCTTCCAGACCCTCCTACCTCCTGCACGGACGGCATTTTACCTTCATTCGGCATGCTGCAGGCTTAGAAAGTGGAGGGACAGAGAAGCTGTTCCTGCTGTAATAGGGAAAGCGATAGCTAGGTTGCTGCTAGGTGGTGTATTCAGGGTCCACTTTACTCCTAAAGCACTAGTCTAAAATCTGCTTTAAGGACAGCGCACATATCGTGGGTCCACGCGTCTGAGCTGCCAGATCAGGGAAGGCCATTGAGCTGAAGAACAGGGACTTTACCATCCATCTTCCCCCTATTGTTGTCACATCTTTGATACGCTTATCGGGCAACCATTACATAGAAAGGGAAGCGCTACTGTACTTACCATGATGGACCGATTTTAGGTCTAGGAGTGCATTGATTTCTAATTGGGAGTCCTGGTCTTGAAGTATACTTGTTCTTGGAGGTCATTTAAATTGTATCAATACAGCCCTGTCTAAACAATGCTGGGACTACCTCACTACTCTTGATGTGCCATTGTGTGGCTAATACAGAGTTATATCCACCTTATTTTGGCCGTATTCTGGATTGGGCCAGCTTCATATTTATAACATAAGGGATTCATCATTCCACATATATTATATATATTGAATGAACTCAGCTCAGACGTCCGACTGTTATTACAATCAGTTTTGACTTACTCAACTGTGCTTTATCTTTATCATTTTTTGACTTCACCACGGTACATCATCGGCAATACTTTATATATTTATATGTACTTTTTCTCCTCCTTTCCCTGATGAACCCTAGTTATTTGCTAAGGGAAAAACACGTTGGAAAGGGAGCACGAGATGCCATATTAAATTTATTTCATTCATGTTGTATTTCTAATGAAATATTGATACCATCCTAACCCTGTCCACACTTATTGTTTAGTGAGGGCAAGGGTTTAGACTAGGTAGGGTTTCCTAAGGAGTAGGGGCTCACCTGTATCCTTTACCCCTTCCCTACCTGATCCGCGATCTGTGCATATTATCGGATCAAAAGACACAATGCTGTTGTTACGCCGAGCGCTCCGGGTCCCCGCTCCTCCCCGGAGCGCTCGCTACACTCTCGTTACTGCAGCGCCCCGGTCAGATCCACTGACCGGGTGCGCTGCGATACCGCCTCCAGCCGGGATGCGATTCGCGATGCGGGTGGCGCCCGCTCGCGATGCGCACCCCGGCTCCCGTACCTGACTCGCTCTCCGTCGGTCTTGTCCCGGCGCGCGCGGCCCCGCTCCCTAGGGCGCGCGCGCGCCGGGTCTCTGCGATTTAAAGGGCCACTGCGCCGCTGATTGGCGCAGTGGTTCTAATTAGTGTGTTCACCTGTGCACTCCATATATATACCTCACTTCCCCTGCACTCCCTCGCCGGATCTTGTTGCCCTTGTGCCTAGTGAAAGCGTTCCCTTGTGTGTTCCTAGCCTGTGTTCCAGACCTCCTGCCGTTGCCCCTGACTACGATCCTTGCTGCCTGCCCCGACCTTCTGCTACGTCCGACCTTGCTTCTGTCTACTCCCTTGTACCACGCCTATCTTCAGCAGTCAGAGAGGTTGAGCCGTTGCTAGTGGATACGACCTGGTCACTACCGCCGCAGCAAGACCATCCCGCTTTGCGGCGGGCTCTGGTGAATACCAGTAGTGACTTAGAACCGGTCCACTAGCACGGTCCACGCCAATCCCTCTCTGGCACAGAGGATCCACCTCCTGCCAGCCGGCATCGTGACAGTAGATCCGGCCATGGATCCCGCTGAAGTACCTCTGCCAGTTGTCGCTGACCTCACCACGGTGGTCGCCCAGCAGTCACAACAGATAGCGCAACAAGGCCACCAGCTGTCTCAACTGACCGTGATGCTACAGCAGCTACTACCACAGCTTCAGCAATCATCTCCTCCGCCAGCTCCTGCACCTCCTCCGCAGCGAGTGGCCGCTTCAGGCCTACGACTATCCTTGCCGGACAAATTTGATGGGGACTCTAAGTTTTGCCGTGGCTTTCTTTCACAATGTTCCCTGCACTTGGAGATGATGTCGGACCAGTTTCCTACTGAAAGGTCTAAGGTGGCTTTCGTAGTCAGCCTTCTGTCTGGAAAAGCTCTGTCATGGGCCACACCGCTCTGGGACCGCAATGACCCCGTCACTGCCTCTGTACACTCCTTCTTCTCGGAAATTCGTAGTGTCTTTGAGGAACCTGCCCGAGCCTCCTCTGCTGAGACTGCCCTGCTGAACCTGGTCCAGGGTAATTCTTCCGTTGGCGAGTACGCCATACAATTCCGTACTCTTGCTTCTGAACTATCCTGGAATAATGAGGCCCTCTGCGCGACCTTTAAAAAAGGCCTATCCAGCAACATTAAAGATGTTCTGGCCGCACGAGAAATTCCTGCTAATCTACATGAACTCATTCATCTTGCCACTCGCATTGACATGCGTTTTTCCGAAAGGCGTCAGGAGCTCCGCCAGGATATGGACTTTGTTCGCACGAGGCGTTTTTTCTCCCCGGCTCCTCTCTCCTCTGGTCCTCTGCAATCCGTTCCTGTGCCTCCCGCCGTGGAGGCTATGCAAGTTGACCGGTCTCGCCTGACACCTCAAGAGAGGACACGACGCCGCATGGAGAATCTCTGCCTGTACTGTGCCGGTACCGAACACTTCCTGAAGGATTGTCCTATCCGTCCTCCCCGCCTGGAAAGACGCACGCAGACTCCGCACAAAAGTGAGACAGTCCTTGATGTCAACTCTGCTTCTCCACGTCTTACTGTGCCTGTGCGGATATCTGCATCTACCTTCTCCTTCTCTACTATGGCCTTCTTGGATTCCGGATCTGCAGGAAACTTTATTTTGGCCTCTCTCATCAACAGGTTCAACATCCCGGTAACCAGTCTCGCCAGGCCCCTCTACATCAATTGTGTTAACAATGAAAGATTGGACTGTTCCATACGTTACCGCACGGAGCCCCTTCTAATGTGCATCGGACCTCATCAAGAAAAAATTGAGTTCTTGGTCCTCCCCAATTGCACTTCCGAAATTCTCCTTGGACTACCGTGGCTCCAACGCCATTCCCCAACCCTGGATTGGTCCACGGGGGAGATCAAGAGCTGGGGTATCTCTTGTTTCAAGGACTGCCTTAAACCGGTTCCCAGTACTCCCTGCCGTGACCCTGTGGTTCCCCCTGTAACCGGTCTCCCTAAGGCCTATATGGACTTTGCTGATGTGTTTTGCAAAAAACAAGCTGAGACTCTACCTCCTCACAGGCCTTATGACTGTCCTATTGACCTCCTCCCGGGCACTACTCCACCCCGGGGCAGAATTTATCCTCTGTCCGCCCCAGAGACTCTTGCTATGTCTGAGTACATCCAGGAAAATTTAAAAAAGGGGTTTATCCGCAAATCCTCCTCTCCTGCCGGAGCTGGATTTTTCTTTGTGTCCAAAAAAGATGGCTCCCTACGTCCTTGCATTGACTACCGCGGTCTTAATAAAATCACGGTAAAGAACCGCTACCCTCTACCTCTTATCTCTGAACTCTTTGATCGCCTCCAAGGTGCCCACATCTTTACCAAACTGGACTTAAGAGGTGCTTATAATCTCATCCGCATCAGGGAGGGGGATGAATGGAAAACGGCATTTAACACTAGAGATGGACACTTTGAGTATCTGGTCATGCCCTTTGGCCTGTGCAACGCCCCTGCCGTCTTCCAAGACTTTGTTAATGAAATTTTTCGTGATCTCTTATATTCCTGTGTTGTTGTGTATCTGGACGATATTCAGATTTTTTCTGCCAACCTAGAAGAACACCGCCAGCATGTCCGCATGGTTCTTCAGAGACTTCGTGACAATCAACTTTATGCCAAAATGGAGAAATGTCTGTTTGAATGTCAATCTCTTCCTTTCCTAGGATACTTGGTCTCTGGCCAGGGACTACAAATGGATCCAGACAAACTCTCTGCCGTCTTAGATTGGCCACGCCCCTCCGGACTCCGTGCTATCCAACGTTTTTTGGGGTTCGCCAATTATTACAGACAATTTATTCCACATTTTTCCACCATTGTGGCTCCTATCGTGGCTTTAACCAAGAAGAATGCCAATCCTAAGTCCTGGCCTCCTCAAGCGGAAGACGCCTTTAAACGGCTCAAGTCGGCCTTTTCTTCTGCTCCCGTGCTCTCCAGACCTGACCCATCTAAACCCTTCCTATTGGAGGTTGATGCCTCCTCAGTAGGAGCTGGAGCGGTTCTTCTACAAAAAAATTCTTCCGGGCATGCTGTTACCTGTGTTTTTTTTTCTAGGACCTTCTCTCCGGCGGAGAGGAACTACTCCATCGGGGATCGAGAGCTACTGGCCATTAAATTAGCACTTGAGGAATGGAGGCATCTGCTGGAGGGATCTAAATTTCCAGTTATTATTTACACCGATCACAAGAATCTCTCCTATCTCCAGTCTGCCCAACGGCTGAATCCTCGCCAGGCCAGGTGGTCTCTGTTCTTTGCCCGGTTTAATTTTGAAATTCACTTTCGCCCTGCCGATAAGAACATCAGGGCCGATGCTCTCTCTCGTTCCTCGGATGCCTCGGAAGTAGAGCTCTCTCCGCAACACATCATTCCTCCTGACTGCCTGATCTCCACTTCTCCAGCCTCCATCAGGCAAACTCCTCCAGGGAAGACCTTCGTCTCTCCACGCCAACGCCTCGGAATCCTCAAATGGGGTCACTCCTCCCATCTCGCAGGCCATGCGGGCATCAAGAAATCCGTGCAACTCATCTCTCGTTTCTATTGGTGGCCGACTCTGGAGACGGATGTTGTTGATTTTGTGCGGGCCTGCACTGTCTGTGCCCGGGACAAGACTCCTCGCCAGAAGCCTGCTGGTCTCCTTCACCCTCTGCCTGTCCCCGAACAGCCTTGGTCTCTGATTGGTATGGACTTTATTACAGACTTACCCCCATCCCGTGGCAACACTGTTGTTTGGGTGGTCGTTGATCGATTTTCCAAGATGGCACATTTTATTCCTCTTCCTGGTCTTCCTTCAGCGCCTCAGTTGGCAGAACTATTTTTTGTACACATTTTTCGTCTTCACGGGTTGCCCACGCAGATCGTCTCGGATAGAGGCGTCCAATTCGTGTCAAAATTCTGGAGGGCTCTCTGTAAACAACTCAAGATTAAATTAAACTTTTCTTCTGCTTATCATCCTCAATCCAATGGGCAAGTAGAAAGAATTAACCAGGTCCTGGGTGATTATTTACGGCATTTTGTTTCCTCCCGCCAGGATGACTGGGCAGATCTTCTACCATGGGCCGAATTCTCGTATAACTTCAGAGTCTCTGAATCTTCTTCCAAATCCCCATTTTTCGTGGTGTACGGCCGTCACCCTCTTCCCCCCCTCCCTACTCCCTTGCCCTCTGGTTTGCCCGCTGTGGATGAAATAACTCGTGATCTTTCCACCATATGGAAAGAGACCCAAAATTCTCTCTTACAGGCTTCATCACGCATGAAGAAGTTTGCTGATAAGAAAAGAAGAGCTCCCCCCATTTTTTCTCCCGGAGACAAGGTATGGCTCTCCGCTAAATATGTCCGCTTCCGTGTCCCCAGCTACAAATTGGGACCACGCTATCTTGGTCCTTTCAAAGTTTTGTGCCAGATTAATCCTGTCTCTTACAAACTTCTTCTTCCTCCTTCTCTTCGTATTCCTAATGCCTTTCATGTCTCTCTTCTTAAACCACTCATCCTCAACCGTTTCTCTCCTAAATTTATTTCTCCCACTCCTGTCTCCGGTTCTTCGGACATCTTTCCGGTAAAGGAGATACTGGCCTCCAAAAAGGTCAGAGGGAAAACCTTTTTTCTAGTTGACTGGGAGGGCTGTGGTCCTGAAGAGAGATCCTGGGAACCTGAGGACAATATCCTAGATAAAAGTCTGGTCCTCAGGTTCTCAGGCTCAAAGAAGAGGGGGAGACCCAAGGGGGGGGTACTGTTACGCCGAGCGCTCCGGGTCCCCGCTCCTCCCCGGAGCGCTCGCTACACTCTCGTTACTGCAGCGCCCCGGTCAGATCCACTGACCGGGTGCGCTGCGATACCGCCTCCAGCCGGGATGCGATTCGCGATGCGGGTGGCGCCCGCTCGCGATGCGCACCCCGGCTCCCGTACCTGACTCGCTCTCCGTCGGTCCTGTCCCGGCGCGCGCGGCCCCGCTCCCTAGGGCGCGCGCGCGCCGGGTCTCTGCGATTTAAAGGGCCACTGCGCCGCTGATTGGCGCAGTGGTTCTAATTAGTGTGTTCACCTGTGCACTCCATATATATACCTCACTTCCCCTGCACTCCCTCGCCGGATCTTGTTGCCCTTGTGCCTAGTGAAAGCGTTCCCTTGTGTGTTCCTAGCCTGTGTTCCAGACCTCCTGCCGTTGCCCCTGACTACGATCCTTGCTGCCTGCCCCGACCTTCTGCTACGTCCGACCTTGCTTCTGTCTACTCCCTTGTACCGCGCCTATCTTCAGCAGTCAGAGAGGTTGAGCCGTTGCTAGTGGATACGACCTGGTCACTACCGCCGCAGCAAGACCATCCCGCTTTGCGGCGGGCTCTGGTGAATACCAGTAATGACTTAGAACCGGTCCACTAGCACGGTCCACGCCAATCCCTCTCTGGCACAGAGGATCCACCTCCTGCCAGCCGGCATCGTGACAGCTGTACTGTCAGTGAAATCTATTTATGTCTTTATGTGTTTATGTTCTAATAAAGATACATTTTTTACTATTTAGGCCTAATTAATGATTTCGATAGTGTTAGTTCCCTACATTTTGCACTTTTCCCTACCCATGCTCTAAACTGTGGGGTTTTCCTCAGCTCAAATCCACCACATTTTCAGTGGAAACCTAAGCAAATATGTAGGAATTTTGTCACATGTGCTCAGTATGAACCTGCTTTCATTTGTGAAGAGCACTGGGTGCCAATGGCGAATTTGTCAATCTTGGTGATCTCTGGCAAATGCCAAACGTCCTGCACGGTGTTGGGCTGTAAGCACAACCCCCACCTGTTAATGTCAGGCCCTCATACTGTCAAAGATCGACCGAGGAGAGGCATTAAAATGTGTGTGACCGCTGCTGCTTATGGCTGAGGCCCGGCACAAGGGATTCACACCAGACAGCATGTTGGTATAATATCTCCTTTCTCAGCATACTCAAAGGAGCTACCCCTAAGGAGTTCTGATTTAATCCAGGAAGTACAGTTGGTTTTTACATTGTGCAAAGACAGAGGTTTAGGGAGGTTTAGTTATGACATCACAATTAGCATGTTACATTTTGATTGGTTGTTTGATTATTGTGTCCATATATATTAGCATATCTAGGGTCCATTAATTTCTTTCTTGGCCAAAGTTCATTTATGCAGCCCTCTCACTCTAATACTGGAAAATTCCAGTTCTTTGCCCTTCTTATACAATCTGCATCTTCCTCAATTGTTTTGACTTCCATCTTGGGCCTTCTAGCGTTGTTCCAAGGTTACTTAGTCACAAGCAGATTGCAAGCTCAGAAACATCGTGCATAGTTTAAAAAGTAGGTAACATATATCTTTTTTCAACACTAAAGATGGCATATAAATACATAAGTATTAATGTATATATTGATCGGAAGTCAGAATCATTTTGATCAACGTGACAATACCACCCCAATGGAGTCTGTTTCTGACCGTTTGAGTGGACACATTCACATTTGTGGCCTGCTGGGCTCTGGCAGTCCTCCTACTGCTCCTCCTTGCACAAAGGCTGAGGTAGTGGTCCTGCTGCTGCATTGTTGCCCTCCTACGGCCTCCTCCATGTCTCCTGATGTATTGGCCTGTCTCCTGGTAGCGCCTCCATGCTCTGGACAGTGCGCTGACAGACACAGCAAACCTTCTTGCCACACCTCGCATTGATGTGTCATCCTGGATGAGCTGCACTACCTGAGCCACTTGTGTGGGTTGTAGACTCCGTCTCATGCTACCACTAGAGTGAAAGCACCGCCAGCATTCAAAAGTGATCAAAACATCAGCCAGGAAGCATAGGTACTGAGAAGTGGTCTGTGATCACCACCTGCAGAACCACTCCTTTCTTGGGGTGTCTTACTAATTGCCTATAATTTCCACCTGTTGTCCATTTCATTTGCACAACAGCATGTGAAATTGATTGTCAGTCAGTGTTGATTCCTGAGTGGACAGTGTGATTTCACAGAAGTGTCATTGACTTGGAGTTGTTTAAGTGTTCCCTTTTTTTGAGCAGTGTAGTTACCAGACACCACCTCTCTCTTCCACTGCCTGGAAGTGAATGCAAAGGATAGCTGGCTGCAAACAGCTGCAATTTATCAGCTGCTAATGAATTAACTACTCCACCCACTCTCCACCTGTATTCCTCCCAGACAGAGAAAGAGAATAAAAAAAACAAAAAACAAACTCACACAAATACACTCAATGCTCACAATACTTTTTACAGTATTCCCTTAATTTTAAGTCCCTCTCACTTTTATACTTACACTCACTTGTATACTTCACACTCATGTATACAGACAGACAATCACTAGCTCAGACAATAGCTTAGTATACTTTCATAGTATACTTAGTATACTAAGAAAGTACACTTTATTTTATAGTTACCAGACACCACCTCTCTCTTCCATTAAAATATAATTCAAATAGCTGAACATTCTGGAAACTGTTAAATATCTCACAATATAAGTCTCATGGAATCACAATATAATGTAGCTTGTAGTGTAGTACAATGTAGCTTGTAATGTAGTACAAACTGTCAACTCTCTATTTCTTTTAAGAATAGGGTGCAATGGAACAATTATTTGCGTAGCATACAACATATTAACATTGTATGACACTATTGTGGATAAGTGTAGTAGTTCAGAGTACATGGAGGTAGTAGTCTCACTAACAAAGTCTCTTGTGTAGCTATGTGGTTTAGAGGGTCCCTGTAGGTATGCCTTCAGACCTGTGCAACTTTTGTATTTAGGGACCTGCCCATTTTTAAAAATCCTTGACTCTGGGATATACTTTTATGAGGTGTCTGGGTGGTGCTGGTGTACATGTGATGGTATGTGTTAATAAGCAGATCCAGACACAAAGGTAACTTGCAAAACGGGAATTAAATTTACTTGAGATTATAACACCTGCTCTCCGGCATGACACGCCGGCCATGAGCGGTCTCTGCTTATGTCCATGCTGCCAGCGGGGCTGGGATTCGCATCGTGGGATGCACCCGCATGCGAATCCCAGCCCGTCACTCACCTCCCTCATCTTCCGCCTCTCTGTGTCCTCGCAGCCCCAGCGTGCGCCGGAGCTCTTTCACTTATATGGCCAGTACTCAATTAATCAAGTGGATTGAAAATATATTAAAAAAAAATAAGAAAAAAAAAATGTGGGAGCTCAACGTAAAAAGAGAAAACCTATTCCGAGGATACTGCGTTGCACATACCCATGTGCCAAGAAAGAGTACTAATAGTGTAAAAAGGGGAGGCAGTCCTGCTAGGCTAGGTCAGAGTAAAAGATATAAGGTCAATAATTAGGAGAAAGAGAAAAAAGAAAACGTGTCTAAAATAGCATAAAATGATAACATTTATTTGGAAAAATGATGTGAGGTCTGCAGCAGGGCCCTTGTCGCAGACTGGTCACTAGATAAAAATGGTTACAATTGTATAAAATGCTAAAAATATAAAATATACACAGTGGTATTGCACTTCAACAATTGGACAATGAGACAATGAAAGTGGGGCAATGGGACAGTGCAAACAGTGTCTCTTTAGTTATACTGTAAAGTCATATTATAGGAGCCAGGATTAATCCAGATGAAAGTACATAGCAAAAAAGTTGATAATCCATTAAGGCAAATTTTCGGTAGCTCTGGAGCCTCCCAGATTGGGGCCCACTATAAACGTTTTTAGGTGCAGAGATACAGACGATGCCCCCTCTACCCCGACGGCACGGGGACTGAATGCAAGAGGGCAATCGCTATACAGTTCAGGCACTTAGTGTCTCTTATCGGCTACAGTGTGCACAGTCAGGTGAGTGCAGCTGTGCTTGCGATCCGGATACACGTCCCTCTGTCCCGGCGGCACGGGAGAAATGTAGGAGGGGTGATATGATCCGGTGCTGGGGGTCGGAGATGATGGCTGGGAAGCAGCTTGTGGCAGCGCTATGAAGCCTAGCGGTCGTGGCAGCGTATGGCAACGCTGGAGGTATCCTCTCTACCCCGACGGCACGGGGAGCAGGTGAGAGAGTAGGTGAGGACCGGCAATGCGGTAACGATTGTTTCAGATGATGAGCAGGGTTGTCTTAACATCAGACGCGTTTCGGGGACCATTGAAAAAGGGGACATAGTTCCCCGAAACGCGTCTGGTGTTAAGACAACCCTGCTCATCATCTGAGACAATCATTACCGCATTGCCGGTCCTCACCTACTCTCTCACCTGCTCCCCGTGCCGTCGGGGTAGAGAGGATACCTCCAGCATTGCCATACGCTGCTACGACCGCTAGGCTTCACAGCGCTGCTACACGCTGCTTCCCAGCCATCATCTCCGACCCCCAGCACCGGATCATATCACCCCTCCTACATTTCTCCCGTGCCGCCGGGACAGAGGGACGTGTATCCGGATCGCAAGCACAGCTGCACTCACCTGACTGTGCACACTGTAGCCGGTAAGAGACACTAAGTGCCTGAACTGTATAGCGATTGCCCTCTTGCATTCAGTCCCCGTGCCGTCGGGGTAGAGGGGGCATCGCCTGTATCTCTGCACCTAAAAACGTTTATAGTGGGCCCCAATCTGGGAGGCTCCAGAGCTACCGAAAATTTGCCTTATTGGATTATCAACTTTTTTGCTATGTACTTTCATCTGGATTAATCCTGGCTCTTATAATATGACTTTACAGTATAACTAAAGAGATACTGTTTGCACTGTCCCATTGCCCCACTTTCATTGTCTCATTGTCCAATTGTTGAAGTGCAATACCACTGTGTATATTTTATATTTTTAGCATTTTATACCATTGTAACCATTTTTATCTAGTGACCAGTCTGCGACAAGGGCCCTGCTGCAGACCTCACATCATTTTTCCAAATAAATGTTATCATTTTATGCTATTTTAGACACGTTTTCTTTTTTCTCTCTCTCTTTCTCCTAATTTTTGACCTTATATCTTTTACTCTGACCTAGCCTAGCAGGACTGCCTCCCCTTTTTACACTATCAATTAATCAAGTGTCTACACCTGTCCCCTGTCCTTAAACATCAGCTCCTCCCTTGGTTCCCTGCCGGATCTTTGGTTGCCTAGTGCCATAGTGAAAGTCCTGTCTTCCTGTTACTGTTTACCATTTCCTTGCTACATTACCTACCCTGCACATGTGTTACCTGCCCTGATCTTCTGCCATCTTGCCACATCCTGCCAGTCTCCTTCTGTGCCATGCCACCTCCCAGCTACCTTTGTGGACGAGTTGTGCCAGGGGTAGCAACCTGGGTGCCGCCTGCCGCAGCAAGACCATCCCGCTTTGCAGCGTGGTCTGGTGAAATCCAGCGGCACCTTAGACTCTGCTCCCTGGCACGGCTCATGTCATCATCCACACAGGCCCAGAGGATCCACCACCTGCCATGACCCGTTACAGAGTTGTTTTGTGCACAGTATAAACAAAATGCTTACAGCACAGAGTAGTGAGAAGTTACAGTCTTTTTACAGACTTTTACTCATGATTAGCTTTGTTATGAATTGTAGGATGTAAGGCGAAAAAGTCATGACTTATAAGCCTTGCACCCCTTACTCTGCAAGGCTTATAACTCTACAAAAAGTCCAGTGTTGACGGAAGAGTCCTTGTACAGCTTCTCTCTCTTCAGACTAGACGATTTTCCCTTTCGATGTAGGAACAGGATTGTAGGAACACATACCCTCTCAGCATGGACTGCAGACAGTTCTTGGGCAAAAGCTCCTAAAACACCACACGGTGCTGTGATCATCGTAACTGACCCAAAATTTAGCATCTTGAACAGAATTTAGGATTCTCTGTCAGAGTCAGGGCTAAGCTAGCTTGATGCTTAGCCCTGACTCTGCCTCAGGATTTGCTGGCAAGGATAAACACTAGACCAGGCCTAGACCTCCTCCCTGCATAGTCTAGCTAGGACACAGACTAGAGCAGACTGTTTACTACCTAAGCTAAACTAGACTGATTACAACCCTTTGGGGAGAGAGGACCTTTAGGTACACTAACATTAACTCCTTCATTGTCCTAGACAGCTAGCGATACTGACATGAACTGCTTGACTCTTTTAGATCACCAAATACCAATTTCCAGCTTTAGGTGGAATTATATGATATACAGTAATTTTCTGATTGATCAGTGCAAAATGACCATGGAAGACAGGCATGCTTCTTTTTACATACATTTTGGTATTTTTTTTATGTAAAAATGTAACGATCACGTTTTATTCAATGTTTGTCTTTGCTCATTTCATCTCTGTTCTGTATGCGTTCATAACATAAAAAGGTAACATAAAAGTCTGCACATATTTGTTGCTTGAGAAGCCAAGATATATGCAGGCTCATGGCTCTACAAAATTGCTTTAGTTCGTATGGAGAAATGCATATATTAACAATGTTTTCTGTAATAGTCCGGTTGTCCAGATGTTGAAAATATACAACAAAAATCTATCACATACAAGCAAGCGACTTCAATGAGTCACAGTAGCCATACCTAATCATCTGGACCGGCAGCGGTTCTTACTGAAATCAATATACTTTGAAGAATTGGGAGGATGATTTGCTAGAAATCTAAGGATTTTAAAGGTACAGTATATTGCCGTCTGATTTGTTTCCATTTTACAATGATGTCCACCTTGCTTTATACAATGTACCCCTATTGTTCGCATTAGTGTGCTTCTCTCTGTCTATTACAATTTAATTTAACCTGCATTGATTTTTCTAATTGATATGTCTCTATACTCTAATTGATACCCAGGCTGCTAGAAATTCAAATGAAAAGAACAAATCGAAAATAAATTGCCTGAATAGGGAAACAATAGAAATAAAACAGAAAATTCTATACACCGAAGCCCGATGAATACATTTTTTTTATATACAACTGTATTGAAAAGTGTTCTCAACTGCATAAAAACACACTCATTTGTCATTGATTTGGCCATGAAAACTTGTGGGCACATAGAAGATGTGTGTACTGAGCCCAAGGTTGCTGCATTTTATTATTCAGATTACAGCCATAATACATGGACCTCTAGAGGATGTACTGAACTGAATCAAGATCACCGTAGGGTTCTGGTTCTTCTAGAGATCATCATAGGGTTCTCGTTGTTTCCGAAAGTGTACCGTATTTTTCGCCGTATAAGACGCACTTTTTCTTCCCCAAATACGGTGAATACACCCCTATCGCGACGGTCCCTGCGGCCATCAAAGGCCGGGACCCGCGGCTAATACAGGACATCACCAATCGTGGTGATGCCCTGTATTAACCCTTCAGATGCGGCGATCAAAGCTGACCGCCGTGTCTGAAGGGACAGTGACACTAACCTGGCTGTTCAGTCGGGCTGTTCGGGACCGCCGCGATTTCCCCGCGGCGGTCCCGAACAGCCCGACTGAATAGCCGGGTTAGTGCTTACAGGACACCGGGAGGGATCTTACCTGCCTCCTCAGTGTCTTCTCCGTTCAGGGATCCCCTGTATGGCCGGCGCTCTCCTTCCTCATCATCATGTAGTCGCGTACGTGCGTCGGCGTGCGTAACGATGTGATGGTGGCGACGGAGAGCGAGGATACCTGGCCGGCAGCAGAGACGTTCCGGAGCGACGGGGACACGGCGACAGCGATGGAGCGACATCCAGGGCAGCGGTGACGGGTCCGGAGCGGCGGGGACACGTGAGTATTAAATCCTATGCAGTGGTCTTCAATCTGTGGACCTCCAGATGTTGCAAAACTACAACTCCCAGCATGCCCGGACAGCCAACGGCTGTCCGGGCATGCTGGGAGTTATAGTTTTGCAACATCTGGAGGTCCGCAGGTTGAAGACCACTATTGGGTTCAAAATCTTAAATTTTTTAGATTTTGCACCTAAAAATAGGGTGCGTCTTATACACCGGTGCGTCCTATAGGGCGAAAAATACGGTAGCTGTATTACATCAGTATAAATGCAGTCTTTTTCACACAGTATTATCTTTTACCCTAAACATAGAATAAATGGCCATATTCTTTTTTTTCCCATTAGTTATCTGATCAATGTTAATTTGGTAATGACTTTGGTATATGTTTATTTTTTTTATTTCTCGGTTCATCTCCATATAACCAAGATCCGGCAAGAACCTAGATCTCCCAGAAAGATGCATTACAAATGACCACATCAACTCAACCTCAATTTAAATTTTTCTCTTCCGGATCCCAGGAAACAGGTCATTTCATCTTTCTCTTCTTGTTGGTTGATTCCTGTTTAGAAATCAAATTCTCCACCTGCGAATTGATGTCTAACACTAAATCCATCAGTCTACAGTACTCTAATAGATAAATGCATTTCCAGCCGAAAATCCATCATTTTGTTCTCATGAACTGATGTCTGGCTAGCAATAAATCTTCTATTCTGCTTTCTTTCATTGATACCTGGCTTGAAGTAAGACCCTTTTCTGCAGATTCATGCTTGTCACAAGGCGAATCCATATCTGAAAAGCAATGCCTGAGTTTCCGATCTGCTTTTGTAGGATGCATTGTAGTCTTAAAGCTTGGTGGGCTCCAGCGTGAGTTTGTTTAGTGGACGGCAAAGGAGATTGCAAATGAATGCTTATTGACCTTTTCAGATACATAGCTACACACACATTGCCAAATCTATCATTCTTTATGGACTGATAAATGCCAGGCCAGGAGAAGATGCTTCTAGAATACATAACACTCTGTATGTGTCTAATCCAGCATTTCATCCTCTAAATGGGTCTAGATTTAGGTAAGACCAGATTTCTGTGCACATCATTGTGTTTGCAGATTAAATAGCAAAGGAAAAACCTATCTGAATATTAAATGTATTTTTCCGTATTGTCTCTACCTTCTACTAAATAAGCAGGACACTTGGATGAAAGTGGAGAATGTACATTTACATAATTATCAGAGAGCAGAAATAATGGTAAGAGCTGAAAGATGAACAAACAACGGCCCCCAGCCCCTGCAATTGTGTTCTGAATTCTAGAATTGATGGCATAGAGTGATGATTGACTTCTAATAAAGTCATTACTTGGAAATACATAATTTTGTTGCCGTGGATTCATGTTTGGCTTACAAGAAAGACGCAGTTCCTTTGTTTTAATTGATAAGTTCCCATCACTAAAACTACGGTACTTTTCTGTTTATATCAATTTATGTTATGGAAGCAAATATCCATATATCTGTCTTATTGTTTTGACGTTTGACTTTCAGAAAATACATTAATCTTTTCTGGTGGAGTGATACATGACTATCAATAAATCAATCATTCTGCACTCATCTATTAATGACTAACTAGCAGTAAATCCATATTTTTGCTTACGCATATTGATGCCTGGCTAGCAATAAATGTATCTTCCTACTCTCATAGATTGGTGCCTGGCCAGCAATAAATTAAAGGGGTACTACATCAAAATGGCTTAGCTAACATGTGCTGTCCCGACTGTCACCTATTCACTCAGCTCCAATATTTACAGAGGGAAATCATTCCTCAAGCCAGTCTTTGTATTAGATAAGCATGCACACACATTCCAAGTATTAGGGTCGCCAGCAAATATCAGCTGTAGGATTTATGTTATTGGCTTCACAATAGGAAACAAATAAAACCAATGTCCCTTTTAAAGGGTTTTATTTGGAAATATCACAAGTTTGTCCTTTTATAGCTGTAAGTTATTTTATGTTCATTCATTTTTGTAACTAAAAGTATGAATTTACTCCTTTTATTCACAAAAGAGAAACACAAAAGTAAAATCGCTTTATCTGCTGTCTTTCACCATACAGCACCTTGGTAAAAGCTCCGTCCACTTATAAACTAAAAGGGTTTTCCTGTTTTAATAAATCTTTCAAGGTGCTGGTCCCAACAAAAGCATATTGCTCATTGATGCAGTAATGTATTCCCTTTGCAGGCAGTGGATCTTAAAGGAAGCACCTCTACTGTTTTATATTAAAATCCCCCAAAAAATGTTCATAGGACAGTGTGGAAGTGTAAAGCGTGCCCGGGGCACTGCAATGATATGTGCATTTAATGTGTGCATAGTTGCCTTTACTTGTTCTTTGTCTGTAATAAGAACAAGGTGGCAAGAAGATAATTGGGCCCATTATCGTGATGTTATGTTAGCACCTAATGCGTGCTCTTAAGTCATTTTATTCACTGTATTCACTGTGTTACCATGTATTACATGTAGCTATTGCAATGTTCTTCTTTGTTTGCTCTTGTTAAAAGCTAGCAGTTGGATGTAATTTAGCAGCATATCAAAATGGCATGAGGAAATTGTCACCCTACTCACCATGCTATTAGTACAGGTAGAGGGTCTTGGGGGTGAAACTCACATAAATAGCTCTGGGCAGTTGAGCGGTGGCTTATATCACTGTGCAAAAGTGGAGGAGTTTATAAGCCATTAAAGGACAATGTGTTGCATGTACATGAGGGAAAAAGAAAGGCAGTGCATGCTATGCTAAAAGCAAGTATGATGTAACTGAAAAAGCTAGTTCTGTGGCAACAATCGAATGCTGAAATTTGCTGTTAAAGGGGTACTCCACACCTAGACATCTTATCCCCTATTCAAAGTATAGAGGATAAGATGTCTGATCGCGGGGGTCCCACTGCTGGGAACCTCTGCAATCGGCTGCGGCACCCTAGACATCCGATACACGGAGCGAACTTTGATGACTGACGATGCAGGGCGGTGGCTCACGATGTCACGACCACGCCCCCTCGGTGCAAGTCTATGGACTTGCAAGTCTATGGACTTGCATTGAGGGTGCGTCTCCGTGACGTCACGAGCGGGGCGTGGCTGTGATGTCAATAGCCTCCGGCGCTGCGCCCAACACTCTAAACAAACACCAGGTGCACAGGGGATAAGATGTCTAGGGGCGGAGTACCCCTAGACAACGTAAAGACTGGGAACTTCTGGAAAGGGCTTCCTTTAAAATGCTATGAGAAAGGATACTGAGATAATCGCTGCCAGAAGGCCACAGGCAGAGAGAGCGGATGCCAAGATATCTTAAAGTGTAGTTTACTAGGACGTCCACTACAAAGCTTGTGTTTAGTTTTTTATGTGTCTTTGTCCTGACAGGACAAACACAAGCAAAATAGAAAAACTGTGAGGCAAACAGTTAGAGACTCTTCATTAAAAAGAAATCTGTCTGGCAAAAAGACTGGCAGGGAAAAATAGCTCCACAATGCTCCAGAGGAAATATGTTGGGACACTCTGCTCCAGCCTAAGTAAAGCCTACCTGAATCAGTGCTACAGATCTGCGCCATCTCAGTTATATCAAAATGTAAACTGTGAGCTACCATTTTTGCAACACACCTCTTGTCTCTGGCTCTTCCTAAAAACCATCAAGGGCACACCAAGCAGCCCAATCAGGTCTGGTGGAAGCACTCCAACCAGCATAACTGCAAAGAGCGTGAATGTGTATTGTACTATGACCAGAATGTGACAACAGTCAGGATTACAACCCTTCTCCACTGGCTAGTGTCCAGAACATTTAGTTTCGAACGCTGTGTGCGTGCTGCGGGGATCTACCACGCCCCCTTGTGACATCACGCCCCATGCCCCCTTCCATAGACTTGCATTGAGGGGGAGGGGTGTGACATCACGAGGGGAGTGGCCGACCCCGCAGCGCTCACGCAACGTTCGGAACTAAATGTTCCGAACACTGGCCAGTGGAGTACCCCATTAAAGCAAATTTGGCTATAGAGTAGAGCACACATCTAATGGGTAATGGGAGCAGAGGACATTCTGGATATCCAATACCAAAGGATATTTACTGTGGTTCCTACTGCAAACAAACTACAAGACGTTTGCTGTTATTTGTACCTTATGACTTTACCTTGAACTTGTACTGAAGAGAAAACAACTTTTAACTGTGTCTGCCTCCCTCAACTATAGCACCATATTGTCTTGTGTCATAATCATGCCTTCTTGTTGCAGTCTGCCATGCTTTACATAATAAAGGAGCACAATACCAATCTTATTAGGAAGCGCAGCACTGAAGTCATTCCACAAAACTAAACCAGTAGAGAATGTTGCCATTTTAAAAACCACAGTACACCCTGAAAACTGCCCTGTACTTAACAAATTGGCATAAAATCCCATTTGCTTTATTGTAGCTTGTACCTTCAGTGGTAAGAAAGGTTATTTTTTGCATGTACAAGTATATGAGGAATTACATTACTTGAATTTTCTGCTTGCCGTATATCTGTCATAAAAGCAAAAGGAGAAAAAGTCATGCCTCATTTTATTTCTTCTTAGGTTTAAAAAAGACCTACCAGAAAAAAATCTATATGAGGCTCTGTCATTGTATATAACAAATGTTAGAAATGTTTTTTGTAACATCTTCTTTTATGAGATATGATCACTTGACATTACAAGGTCAAGGGTGCACTACCAAGAGATTCTAATGAAAATATGTTCACTTCTGATTTCTGTCATTTGCTGAGCTGTCATGGAAACCTTGTATGGATTAAAGGGGTATTCCCATCTGATATAGTAATGACATATCACTAGGCTACGCCATCACTTCATGACCCGTGGAAGTTCAGCCTCTGGAATCCATACTGACCCTGAAAATGAAAGGACTGTAGCACTAAGAGGCAAGAGGTAGGTGGAGTGTCCTTAAAAATGATTTCAGGGACTTAGAATGCAAGCTTAAGGAAAGGACCTCCAAGGTTGTATTTTCTGAAAAATTACCGGTACCACGAGCCACACCAGAGAGGCAGCGGGAGATCAGGGAGGTAAACAAGTGGCTCAGAAGCTGGTGTAGGAAGGAGGGGTTTGGGTTCATGGAGAACTGGGCTGACTTTGCTGTCGGATACCGGCTCTACCATAGGGACAGGCTGCACCTCAATGGGGAGGGTGCAGCTGTGCTTGGGGAGAAGATGGCTAGAAGGGTGGAGGAGTGTTTAACCCCTTAAGGACTCAGCCCATTTGGACCTTAAGCACCTTATTAGCAATTTTGCTAATTTTGGAAGGTTTTGTTTTCACACCTTACAAATTATGGTAAAAATGACGTGTGTTTTTTATTCTCTGGGTCAATACGATTAAAATGATACCATGATTATACACTTTTCAATTACTCTTGCGCTTAAAAAAAATCTAACTTTTTAACCAAATTAGTACGTTTAAAATCCCCTTATTTTGAAGACCTATAACTTTTTCATTTTTCCATATAAGCGGTGGTATGAGGGCTCATTTTTTGCGCCGTGATCTGTACTTTTTATTAATACCATATTTGCTTATACAAAACTTTTATTACATTTTTTATTAATTTTTTTTTGAATAAAATGTTATAAAAAAGCAGCTATTTTGGACTTGTTTTTTTTCACGTTCACGCCGTTCCCCGTACGGGATCATTTACATTTTATTTTAATAGTTCGGATATTTACGCACGTGGCGATACAAAATATGTATATAAAATATTTTTTTTTACACTTTTTGGGGGTAAAATAGGGAAAATGGGACAATTTACGCTTTTATTGGGGAGGGGGTTTTTCTAATTTTTTTACTTAATTTTTTTTACCTTTTTTACTTTTATTTTTACACTCTTATAGTCCCCATAGGGGACTATTTATAGCAACCGTTCGATTGCTAATGCTGTTCAGTGCTGTGTATAGGACACAGCACTGATCAGTATTATCTTCTGCTCTGGTCTGCGGGAAGGCAGATCAGTGCAGAAGACTCCCAGAAGGCAGCGGAGCCAGGTGAGGGGACCTCCGTCTGCCATGCAGGATGATCGGATCGCCGCGGCTGCGCTGCGGGCGATCCGGTCATCCTGTTAAGTGACCGCGATGCTGCAGATGCCGTGATCTGTATTGATCACGGCATCTGAGGGGTTAATGGCGGACATCCGCGGGATCGCGGGTGTCCACCATTACCGGCGGGTCCCTGACTGCGATCCACAGCCGGGATCTGCCGCGCATGATGCGGTTATGCTCAAGACGTAAATGTAATATATATATATACATAAAAGTTTTTTTCCTGGATAACCACTTTAACTATCCTGATATAAACTGGGAGACTGAGACCTGTGAAACTCATAAGGGAAACAGGTTTCTGACTATAACTAAAGACAATTATCTGTCCCAAATGCTGCAGGGCCCGAAAAGAAGGGGGCGCCCAACTAGACTTAATATTAACCAATAGACCTGACAGAGTTACTAATGTGCAAGTAGAAGGACACCTAGGAAATAGTGATCATAATATAATGCATTATAACTTGTTCTTCAGTAAGGGAATCTCGCGAGGGGCCACAAAAACAATGAACTTTAGGAAGACAAAGTTTGATTAACTCAGAGAAGCCCTTAACAATATAACATGGGATAATGTCCTCAAAAACAAGAATACTGCCAGTAAATGGAGGACTTTTAAAAATATTTTAAATTCTTACTGTAGGAGGTACATACCTTATGGGAAAAAGGGTCAGGAATAGGAGAAAACCAATGTGGATAAATAAAAATGTTAGGGGGGCAATAAATGTCAAAAAAAAAGTATTTAAGCTACTAAAACAGATGCAGTGAAGAAGCATTAAAAAGCTATTGAGAAAAATTTAGAATATGTAAAAAAACAAACAAAAAAACAACAGATAAATGCCGCAAAATTGCCAAGGAAAGTAAAACTAACCCCAAAATGTTCTTTAACAATATAAATAGCAAAAAGTTTAAAAATGAAAGTGCAGTGTGCCCTTTAAAAAGTGATGAGGCAGAAATTATAGATGGAGATCAGGAAAAAGCAAATATATAAAAAAATGTATTCACAGAGGACATTGAAATGCCAGGTAAAATACAGCGAGATAAGATAAACTCCCCCGTACAGGTCACCTGTCTATGCCAGGAAGAAGTACAGTGGCTAAAAAAAAAAAAATAGACAAATCACCAGGTCCAGATGGCATTCACCCTCGTGTACTAAGGGAATTAAGTCATAGACAGACCCCTATTTATAATACTCAAGGACTCTTTAGTGACAGACACATTATCCAAGGACTGGCGCATAGCAAATGTGGTGCCAATATTTAAAAAAGGAGTCAAAAAGTGACCCTGGGAATTATAGGCCTGTTAGTTTAACATCCGTTGTATATAAATTGTTTACATACATTGGAGGAAAATATTTTTACATGAATTGGCGGAAAAATCCAGGCTGGGAATATGTATTAAATGGGAGCACACTTGGGACGACTGACATGGAAAAGGACTTAGGAGTCTTAGTTAACAGTAAATTTAGCTGTAGTGACCAGTGTCGAACAGCTGCTGCCAAGGCAAATAAAATCATGGGTTGCATCAATAGGGACATAGATGCCCACGACAAGGAAATAATTCTACCGCTGTACAAATTACTAGTCAGACCACACATGGAATATGATGTACAGTACTGGGCACCAGTGTACAAGAAAGATACAGTGGAGCTGGAGAGGGTTCAAAGATGGGCAACCATTGTAATACGGGGAATGGGAGGACTACAGTACCCAGAAAGAATTATTAGAATTAAGGTTATTTCATTTAGAAAAAAGAAGGCTTAGGGGGTGACCCAATAACTATGTATAAATATATCAGGGGACTGTACAGAGATCTCTCCCATGATCTATTTATACCCAGGACTGTATCTATAACAAGGGGGCATCCTCTACGTTTAGAGGAAAGAAGGTTTCTACATCAACACAGGCAGGGGTTCTTTACTGTTAGAGTAGTGACACTATGGAACTCTCTTCTGGAGGAGGTGGTCATGGTGAACTCAGAAAGAGAGTTCAAAAGGGACCTGGATGCATTTCTGGAGAGTAATAACATTAAAGGTTATGGATATTAGATTTATAGGGACAGAACGACAGAACGTTGATCCAGGGATTTATTCTGATGCCATATTTGGAGTCGGGAAGGAATTTTTACATCTAGGTTTTTTGTTTTTTTTTGCCTTCCTCTGGATCAACTCAGTAGGGACTCATTAGGGATATAGGTTGAACTTGATGGACTCTGGTCTTTTTTGTTACTAATATAATACTGCATTCCCATCCCTTTTTCCCCTTGCACAGCTTCACCCTGGTCTCATGCTGTGCAAGGAATCTACAGCAATTGCACAGCTCCATTCACATAAATGAAGTCACTTTACTGAGAAAACTTTGAAAGGGTCACAGAGCTAAATCAGCATTATGGCAATGCATTCTCAGGATTGGTAGAGGTATCATAAAGTGAATGAATATCTTAGCAATATGCTATTACATTATCATATGGCAAAAATTATTAAAGGAGTATTCAGGGACCCGAAAATTTTATATAATGAAAACTTACACCCCAAGGTATGTAACCTACTAGGGCTGCAACGATTATTCGATAAAATTGTTGAAATTCGATAACAGGATTCGTTGTCGACGAATCCCGTTATCGAATAATCGTCCTATTCGTTGTCCAGGTGCCGTCGGTCATAAGGCTGCTGCGGGCACTGGCGGTTAGAGATGAGCGAACTTTAGAAAAATTGGATTTGGCCAATTCGCCGAATTTTTCGAAAAAATTTGGTTTGATCAGAATTTATTTGCATCGAATCTACAGGGTGGGCCATTTAGATGGATACACCTTAATAAAATGGGAATGGTTGGTGATATTAACTTCCTGTTTGTGGCACATTAGTATATGTGAGGGGGGAAACTTTTCAAGATGGGTGGTGACCATGGCGGCCATTTTGAAGTCGGCCATTTTGAATCCAACTTTAGTTTTTTTAATAGGAAAAGGGTCATGTGACACATCAAACTTATTTGGAATTTCAGAAAAAACAAACAAGAAAAACAATGATGTACTTGGTTTTAATGTAACTTTATTCATTCATGAATTATTTACAAGTTTCTGACCACTTATAAAATGTGTTGAATGTGCTGCCCATTGTGTTGGATTATCAATGCAACCCTCTTCTCCCACTCTTCACACACTGATAGCAACACCGCAGGAGAAATGCTAGCACAGGCTTCCAGTATCCATAGTTTCAGGTGCTGCAGAATGGGCAAAACAAAAATTGGAACAGGACCCTCAGTTTACGCAGAAGATTTTGTACAGTGATGAGGCAAACTTTTATGTGAATGGTGAAGTTAACAAACAAAACCACCGCTATTGGTCTGACACTAACCCACATTGGATAGATCCCTCCAAGACTGTTGGAACACAAAAATTGATGGTATGGTGTGGTATATGGAGTACAAAGATAGTGGGGCCATTCTTCATCAAAGGAAACCTCAAGGCCACTGGATATGCGAAATTGCTACATGATGATGCGTTCCCCTCTTTATGCACTGAAGCTGGCACATTCCCTCAGTTTTTCCAGCAAGATGGTGCACCACCACATTATGGGTGTCAGGTCTGAGCATTCCTAGATGAACAGTTTCCTGGAAAGTGGATCGATTGTCGTGGGCCAGTTGAATGTCCCCCAAGGACTCCCGATCTGACCCCCTTAGACTTTTATCTTTGGGGTCATCTGAAGGCAATTGTCTATACTGTGAAGATACGAGATGTGCAGCACCTGAAACTACAGATACTGGAAGCCTGTGCTAGCATTTCTCCTGGGGTGTTGCTATCAGTGTGTGAAGAGTGGGAGAAGAGGGTTGCATTGACAATCAAACACAATGGGCAGCACATTGAACACATTTTATAAGTGGTCAGAAACTTGTAAATAACTCATGAAAGAATAAAGTTATGTTAAAACCCAGCACATTGTTTTTTCTGTGAAATTCCCAATAAGGTTCCTGTGTCACATGACCCTCTTCCTATTGAAAAAACAAAAGTTGGATTAAAAATGGCCGACTTCAAAATGGCTGCCATGGTCACCACCCATCTTGAAAAGTTTCACCCCTCACATATACTAATGTGCCACAAACAGGAAGATAATATCACCAACCATTCCCATTTTATTAAGGTGTATCCATTTAAATGGCCCTCCCTGTATATTAAAAAAGGCAATTTCAGGTCTACAGAGAGCCTCAATAGGGTGTAGAACACTTTGCTGTGTTCTAACACGCATATGGAGCGTGCTGGGGTAGTGAAATAATACTGTTATTCAGTATGACATGCAGATTACAGGCATCGCTTTTAGAATCACTGCCGAAGAGCGGCACAATGACAGCGCCTGGAGTTGGCATCAGTGTGAGGAGACCATATAGTGGCTGAATGACACAGCGTGGACATATTGTCAGCATGAGGAGACCATATAGCGGCTGAATGACACAGCGTGGAGGTGTTGGCAGCATGAGGAGACCATATAGTGGCTGAATGACACAGCTTGGATGAGGCTGAAGCATGAGGAGACCATATAGTGGCTGAATTAAACAGTGTGGAGGTGTTTGCAGCATGAGGAGACCATAAAGTGGCAGAATGACACATCCTGGAGCTGGCAGCAGCATGAGTAGACGCTAGGGCTTCACAGTCCCTAAGATTAAAAGATGAATTTTGAAATTTAAATTGAAGATTTATGGTAGCTAGTGCTACCATAAAATAATTTTAGGCCCAGACCCAGTCCCAGCAGCATCAGTAAACCATGTATTGCCTGAGTGACACAACCTGTAATTGGCTGAGGCATGAGGAGACCATATAATGTCTGAATGGCACAGCAAGGAGTTGGTAGCAGCATGAGTAGACACTAGGACTTCACAATCCCTAAGATTAAAAGATGAATTCTGAAATTTAAACCAAAGATTTTGGAAGGCTAGTGCTACCATAACAACATTTTTATTCCCAAGCCCAGCAGCATCAGTAAACCATATATTGCTGAGTGACACAGCCTGTAGTTCGCTGAGGAATGAGAAGACCATATAGTGTCTGGATAGCACAGCCAGGAGTTGGCAGCAGCATGAGTAGACACAAGGACTTCACAATCCCTAAGATTTAAAGATGAATTCTGAAATTGAAACCAAAGATTTTGCTACCATAACAACATTTTTATCCCCAGACCCAGGCCCAGCAGCATCAGTAAACTATATATTCTATAAGAATAATAAATAAATAAAAAAGACAATCTCTAAGAATAAAAGATGAATTGTGAAATTTCCATTGAAGATGTATGGTACCTAGTGCTAGCATAAACATGTATAGATAATGTCCTAGGCCCAGCAGCATCACTAAACGATGTAGTTGCTGAATGACACAGACTGGAGCTGGCTGAAGCATCAGTAAACTACATTTTGGTTGAATGGCACAGTCTGGAGGTGGCTGAAGCATGAGGAGACCATATAGTGGCTAAATGACACAGCCTGGAGTTGGCTGAAGCATGAGAAGAGACCATATAGTGGCTGCATGAGACAGCCTGGAGGTGTCAGCAGCATCAGGGGTCCTGAAAGTGACCCCGTGACAGAGTGGTGCGGTGGGTGGCAATAACCAGTACCCGGTGATGAGGTGGGTGAAAAAAGGTCTAATGCAGAGGAATGTTTGTAACTGGGGAGCAGCGCCTTAAATATGTTTCGCACTATCCATATTTGTGAAGTGTTGGTGTGGCACCATAGTCAATCTACTCTCATGCATCAGGCATTGGTGGTTGGAAATCCTGGCTGATCTATGCCTGATTCAACTTCATAAAGGTCAGTCTCTCGCACTAAACACCCACTCTAATGGCACACTACTGGCCAGGCAGGACAGCTTTTCCAGGGCAAACTCTGCTAGTTGCGGCCACAAATCAAGTTTGGCTGTCCAGAATTCCAGCGGATCTTCAAGGTGTGTTGGCATGGTCATGTCAAGGTGTGCCACCATCTGCTGGTTCAGGTCCTGCTCCAGGTCTACCTGCTGCTGATGAGTTGCTTCACTATGCGGGTGAAGAAAGCTACTCATCAGTAGACTCAGTCTGCTGCTGATGGAGCTGGTAGCCATGGCAGTGGAAGGTGAGCGCAGGGGGCCCCCCTATTCAGACCTGCGAGAGGATGGACGATAGCGCCGATAGGCATGAGCCAACTGACTATATAGGATGCCTCTGTAGTAGGTCATTTTGTCCTCCATCTCAGTGGGTGTAAAAAAGGCCCCTATTTTGTGGCAGTAGCAAGGGTCCAAAAAGGTGGTGATCCAGAAGTCATCCCGCTGTCAAATGGTGACAATTCGTCTGTCACTAAGCAAGCAGGTGAGCATGCATCGTGCCATTTGTGCAAGTGACTCGGAGGGACTCCCTGCCTCCATCTCCACTGCATACTGCCACGGTGCGTCTGGATCCTCTGTCTCGCCTTCCTCATAACCCTCTTGCTCCTCTGGCTGCTCCTGCTCCTCCTCTCCTGTCAGATGAATAGAAAAAAACTTACATTTGGCGAAACCTAAACTGTGCTCCACTGTGCGCCACCCCCTCCTCCAGTTCAGCCCCCACAGGGCTCATGTGGCCGTGAGATGTAGGCGCCACGTCTCCAGTGCCCTGACCAGCCATCGTTTCCAACACGTGTTGTAAGAAATGAAGCAGTGGAATGATGTCGTTCATCTCGTAATCCTGGCGACTTACTAATAATGTAGCTTTCTCAAAGGGCCTGAGCAAACAGCAGGTGTCACGTATGAGCTGCCACTGGTTCACATTGAAGTTACACAGGGGAGTACCCCTATACGCTTGCATCATCAAGAACTCAGTAATGGCTTTTCTCTGTTCGTACAGTCGGTCCAACATATGGAGGGTGGAATTCCAAAGTGTGGCAATGTCACAAATCAGACTATGTTGTGGGATGCCGTTCTGACGCTGCAGTTCAAGGAGGGTGTGCTTTGTGGTGTACAAGTGGCTGAAGTGCATGCAAAGTTTCCTTCCCATTGTTAGGATGTCTTGCAAATGGGGGGGAACACTTCAGGAACTGCTTCACAACCAGATTGAACATGTGTGCCATGCAGGGCGCATGGCTCAGCCTTCCCAGTCGCAGCACATGCAAGATGTTCTTCCCGTTGTCAGTCACCATGGTTCCCATTTCCAGTTTTCGTGGAGTAAGCCATGATCCAATTTCTTTACGAATGACTTTTAGCAGTTCCTCCCCTGTGTGACTGTTTTTGCCAAGGCAAACCATGTGAAGAACAGCATGACACCGCCGTGCCCTGCACACATGGTATGCTGAAGGGCCTCTGAGACTTGTCTGGGTAGTGGAGGCTGAGGACACGGTGGAGGATGAGGAGGCGGAGTCGCACACTGTCACAGGACCAACGGGCTGAGAGCATGGAGGAGGAAGCGGCGTGACCTGTTCAAGTTGGGGTTGTGGCTGTGCAGGAACCACATTCACCCAGTGAGCCGTAAAGAACATGTATTGTCCCTGACCATAGTTACAGCTCCAGACATCAGCGCTGCCGTGCACTTTAGTACACATCGACAGGCTCAAGGACTGGCCCACCTTCTCTTCCACAAAATTGTGCTGGGCTGTTCAATGCTGTTGTCTCTTGAACATGGCTTCGCCGATGGTTTGTTGGTGGTATGGCTGACTAAAAGTAGGAGGAGCAGTGTTACGCCGAGCGCTCCGGGTCCCCGCTCCTCCCCGGAGCGCTCGCTACACTCTCGTTACTGCAGCGCTCCGGTCAGATCCACTGACCCGGGGCGCTGCGATACCGCCTCCAGCCGGGATGCGATTCGCGATGCGGGTGGCGCCCGCTCGCGATGCGCACCCCGGCTCCCGTACCTGACTCGCTCTCCGTCGGTCCTGTCCCGGCGTGCGCGGCCCCGCTCCCTAGGGCGCGCGCGCGCCGGGTCTTTGCGATTTAAAGGGCCACTGCGCCGCTGATTGGCGCAGTGGTTCTAATTAGTGTGTTCACCTGTGCACTCCTTATTTATACCTCACTTCCCCTGCACTCCCTCGCCGGATCTTGTTGCCATTGTGCCAGTGAAAGCGTTTCCTTGTGTGTTCCTAGCCTGTGTTCCAGACCTCCTGCCGTTGCCCCTGACTACGATCCTTGCTGCCTGCCCCGACCTTCTGCTACGTCCGACCTTGCTTCTGTCTACTCCCTTGTACCGCGCCTATCTTCAGCAGTCAGAGAGGTTGAGCCGTTGCTAGTGGATACGACCTGGTCACTACCGCCGCAGCAAGACCATCCCGCTTTGCGGCGGGCTCTGGTGAAAACCAGTAGTGACTTAGAACCGATCCACTAGCACGGTCCACGCCAATCCCTCTCTGGCACAGAGGATCCACTACCTGCCAGCCGGCATCGTGACAGTAGATCCGGCCATGGATCCCGCTGAAGTTCCTCTGCCAGTTGTCGCCGACCTCACCACGGTGGTCGCCCAGCAGTCACAACAGATAGCGCAACAAGGCCAACAGCTGTCTCAACTGACCGTGATGCTACAGCAGCTACTACCACAGCTTCAGCAATCATCTCCTCCGCCAGCTCCTGCACCTCCTCCGCAGCGAGTGGCCGCTTCTGGTCTACGACTATCCTTGCCGGATAAATTTGATGGGGACTCTAAATTCTGCCGTGGCTTTCTTTCCCAATGTTCCCTGCACTTGGAGATGATGTCGGACCAGTTTCCTACTGAAAGGTCTAAGGTGGCTTTCGTAGTCAGCCTTCTGTCTGGAAAAGCTCTGTCATGGGCCACACCGCTCTGGGACCGCAATGACCCCGTCACTGCCTCTATACACTCCTTCTTCTCGGAAATTCGAAGTGTCTTTGAGGAACCTGCCCGAGCCTCTTCTGCTGAGACTGCCCTGTTGAACCTGGTCCAGGGTAATTCTTCCGTTGGCGAGTACGCCGTACAATTCCGTACTCTTGCTTCAGAACTATCCTGGAATAATGAGGCCCTCTGCGCGACCTTTAAAAAAGGCCTATCCAGCAACATTAAAGATGTTCTGGCCGCACGAGAAATCCCTGCTAACCTACATGAACTCATTCATCTAGCCACTCGCATTGACATGCGTTTTTCCGAAAGGCGTCAGGAGCTCCGCCAGGATATGGACTTTGTTCGCACGAGGCGTTTTTTCTCCCCGGCTCCTCTCTCCTCTGGTCCCCTGCAATCCGTTCCTGTGCCTCCCGCCGTGGAGGCTATGCAGGTCGACCGGTCTCGCCTGACACCTCAAGAGAGGACACGACGCCGCATGGAGAATCTCTGCCTGTACTGTGCCAGTACCGAACACTTCCTGAAGGATTGTCCTATCCGTCCTCCCCGCCTAGAAAGACGTACGCTGACTCCGCACAAGGGTGAGACAGTCCTTGATGTCAACTCTGCTTCTCCACGTCTTACTGTGCCTGTGCGGATATCTGCCTCTGCCTTCTTCTTCTCTACTATAGCCTTTTGGATTCCGGATCTGCAGGAAATTTTATTTTGGCCTCTCTCGTCAACAAGTTCAACATCCCGGTGACCAGTCTCGCCAGACCCCTCTACATCAATTGTGTAAACAATGAAAGATTGGACTGTACCATACGTTTCCGCACGGAGCCCCTTCTAATGTGCATCGGACCTCATCACGAGAAAATTGAATTTTTGGTCCTCCCCAATTGCACTTCCGAAATTCTCCTTGGACTACCCTGGCTTCAACTCCATTCCCCAACCCTGGATTGGTCCACTGGGGAGATCAAGAGTTGGGGGCCCTCTTGTTTCAAGGACTGCCTAAAACCGGTTCCCAGTACCCCTTGCCGTGACTCTGTGGTTCCCCCTGTAACCGGTCTCCCTAAGGCCTATATGGACTTTGCGGATGTTTTTTGCAAAAAACAAGCTGAGACTCTACCTCCTCACAGGCCTTATGATTGTCCTATTGACCTCCTCCCGGGCACTACTCCACCCCGGGGCAGAATTTATCCTCTGTCCGCCCCAGAGACTCTTGCTATGTCTGAGTACATCCAGGAAAATTAAAAAAAGGGCTTTATCCGTAAATCCTCCTCTCCTGCCGGAGCCGGATTTTTCTTTGTGTCCAAAAAATATGGCTCTCTACGTCCTTGCATTGACTACCGCGGTCTTAATAAAATCACGGTAAAGAACCGCTACCCCCTACCTCTCATCTCTGAACTCTTTGATCGCCTCCAAGGTGCCCACATCTTTACCAAACTGGACTTAAGAGGTGCTTATAATCTCATCCGCATCAGAGAGGGGGATGAATGGAAAACGGCATTTAACACTAGAGATGGACACTTTGAGTATCTGGTCATGCCCTTTGGCCTGTGCAACGCCCCTGCCGTCTTCCAAGACTTTGTTAATGAAATTTTTCGTGATCTCTTATACTCCTGTGTTGTTGTATAACTGGACGATATCCTGATTTTTTCTGCCAATCTAGAAGAACACCGCCAGCATGTCCGTATGGTTCTTCAGAGACTTCGTGACAATCAACTTTATGCCAAGATAGAGAAATGTCTGTTTGAATGCCAATCTCTTCCTTTCCTAGGATACTTGGTCTCTGGCCAGGGACTACAAATGGATCCAGACAAACTCTCTGCCGTCTTAGATTGGCCACGCCCCTCCGGACTCCGGGCTATCCAACGTTTTTTGGGGTTCGCCAATTATTACAGGCAATTTATTCCACATTTTTCTACCGTTGTGGCTCCTATCGTGGCTTTAACCAAAAAAAATGCCAATCCCAAGTCATGGCCTCCTCAAGCGGAAGACGCCTTTAAACGGCTCAAGTCTGCCTTTTCTTCGGCTCCCGTGCTCTCCAGACCTGACCCATCTAAACCCTTCCTATTGGAGGTTGATGCCTCCTCAGTAGGAGCTGGAGCGGTCCTTCTACAAAAAAATTCTTCCGGGCATGCTGTTACTTGTGGGTTTTTTTCTAGGACCTTCTCTCCGGCGGAGAGGAACTACTCCATCGGGGATCGAGAGCTTCTAGCCATTAAATTAGCACTTGAGGAATGGAGGCATCTGCTGGAGGGATCAAGATTTCCAGTTATTATTTACACCGATCACAAGAACCTCTCCTATCTCCAGTCTGCCCAACGGCTGAATCCTCGCCAGGCCAGGTGGTCTCTGTTCTTTGCCCGATTTAATTTTGAAATTCACTTTCGGCCTGCCGATAAGAACATTAGGGCCGATGCTCTCTCTCGTTCCTCGGATGCCTCGGAAGTTGAACTCTCTCCGCAACACATCATTCCTCCTGACTGCCTGATTTCCACTTCTCCAGCCTCCATCAGGCAAACTCCTCCAGGAAAGACCTTCGTCTCTCCACGCCAACGCCTCGGAGTCCTCAAGTGGGGTCACTCCTCCCATCTCGCAGGTCATGCAGGCATCAAGAAATCTGTGCAACTCATCTCTCGCTTCTATTGGTGGCCGACTCTGGAGACGGATGTCGTGGACTTTGTGCGAGCCTGCACTGTCTGTGCCCGGGATAAGACTCCTCGCCAGAAGCCCGCTGGTTTTCTTCATCCTCTGCCTGTCCCCGAACAGCCTTGGTCTCTGATTGGTATGGATTTTATTACAGACTTACCCCCATCCCGTGGCAACACTGTTGTTTGGGTGGTCGTTGATCGATTCTCCAAAATGGCACATTTCATCCCTCTTCCTGGTCTTCCTTCAGCGCCTCAGTTGGCTAAACAATTTTTTGTACACATTTTTCGTCTTCACGGGTTGCCCACGCAGATCGTCTCGGATAGAGGCGTCCAATTCGTGTCAAAATTCTGGAGGGCTCTCTGTAAACAACTCAAGATTAAATTAAACTTTTCTTCTGCATATCATCCTCAATCCAATGGACAAGTAGAAAGAATTAACCAGGTCTTGGGTGATTATTTACGACATTTTGTTTCCTCCCGCCAGGATGATTGGGCAGATCTTCTACCATGGGCCGAATTCTCGTATAACTTCAGAGTCTCTGAATCTTCCTCCAAATCCCCATTTTTCGTGGTGTACGGCCGTCACCCTCTTCCTCCCCTCCCTACCCCCTTGCCCTCTGGTCTGCCCGCTGTGGATGAAATTTCTCGTGATCTTTCCACCATATGGAGAGAGACCCAAAATTCTCTCTTACAGGCTTCATCACGCATGAAGAAGTTTGCTGATAAGAAAAGAAGAGCTCCTCCCATTTTTTCTCCTGGAGACAAGGTATGGCTCTCCGCTAAATATGTCCGCTTCCGTGTCCCTAGCTACAAGTTGGGACAACGCTATCTTGGTCCTTTCAAAATTTTGTGCCAGATTAATCCTGTCTCTTACAAACTTCTTCTTCCTCCTTCTCTTCGTATTCCTAATGCCTTTCACGTTTCTCTTCTTAAACCACTTATCATCAACCGTTTCTCTCCCAAACTTGTTTCCCCCACTCCTGTTTCCGGCTCCTCGGACATCTTCTCCGTCAAAGAGATTCTGGCATCCAAGAAGGTCAGAGGGAAAACCTTTTTTTTAGTTGATTGGGAGGGTTGTGGTCCAGAAGAGAGATCCTGGGAACCTGAGGACAATATTCTAGACAAAAGTCTGCTCCTCAGGTTCTCAGGCTCTAAGAAGAGGGGGAGACCCAAGGGGGGGGTACTGTTACGCCGAGCCCTCCGGGTCCCCGCTCCTCCCCGGAGCGCTCGCTACACTCTCGTTACTGCAGCGCTCCGGTCAGATCCACTGACCCGGGGCGCTGCGATACCGCCTCCAGCCGGGATGCGATTCGCGATGCGGGTGGCGCCCGCTCGCGATGCGCATCCCGGCTCCCGTACCTGACTCGCTCTCCGTCGGTCCTGTCCCGGCGCGCGCGGCCCCGCTCCCTAGGGTGCGCGCGCGCCGGGTCTTTGCGATTTTAAAGGGCCACTGCGCCGCTGATTGGCGCAGTGGTTCTAATTAGTGTGTTCACCTGTGCACTCCTTATTTATACCTCACTTCCCCTGCACTCCCTCGCCGGATCTTGTTGCCATTGTGCCAGTGAAAGCGTTTCCTTGTGTGTTCCTAGCCTGTGTTCCAGACCTCCTGCCGTTGCCCCTGACTACGATCCTTGCTGCCTGCCCCGACCTTCTGCTACGTCCGACCTTGCTTCTGTCTACTCCCTTGTACCGCGCCTATCTTCAGCAGTCAGAGAGGTTGAGCCGTTGCTAGTGGATACGACCTGGTCACTACCGCCGCAGCAAGACCATCCCGCTTTGCGGCGGGCTCTGGTGAAAACCAGTAGTGACTTAGAACCGATCCACTAGCACGGTCCACGCCAATCCCTCTCTGGCACAGAGGATCCACTACCTGCCAGCCGGCATCGTGACAAGCAGGAGCATCTGGAGCGACCGAAGGAGGGTTTGACACACAGCTCCCTTCGGCTGAGGTGGTGGAGCCTTGGCTGGCTGAAAGAGGGAGCGGCGTGCCACTGGGTGATGCAGCAGGCTGGACCACTACATCGGAGCCACGGTTCTCCCAGGCCACTTTATGGTGGCGAAGCATATGTTGATGCAGGGCCGTGGTGCCAACATTGGGACCTTGGTCACGCTTCACCTTCTGCCGACATATCTTGCATGTGGCCAGGTAAACCTCCTCCAGATGCTTGATGAAAAACTGCCACACCGTCGAGTAGCTGATTTTCCCACCAACAGTCCGCACTAATTGACTGATACTGCCGCCGTCTCCAGGAACCCCTGTTCCACTTCCTCCCGGTAAGGTAGGCTGCAGGTGGTCTCCCCCGGGCACGTTTGACTCCAGAGTTACCACTTTTGCCACCCATGCTACCGCCTTGCTGGCTCAGCTGCTGCCTCACAGGCAACCTGCAACTCTCTTATCCTGATGAAGATGAAGCCCCTACTGCACCCGGCTCCCAATTGCGATCGGCTTCATCATCATCAACAAGTGTCTGCATGTCACTGATGTCCTCCTCAGGTTCCTCAACAGTTTCTGCTTCAGGACCCTGAACCCTGGCAACACCGCCTCCCATGTCACTCTCTTCATCACTACTTGCCCGCCTAGTGGAGGAAGTGGCGGATGTCTCCTCCACATGTTGACTGGGCAGTAGCTGCTGACTGTACTCTATTAGATCGTCCTCAGTGAATAGTGGAGTTGAACCCACTGCATAAGATACTTCTGTAGGGGAGTGAACAGCATAGAACAGAGGCAACGGGAGGACAGGGACTGCTCCCGGGCCATGCCAACTGAGGGTTGTGTCTGAGGAACCCACCGACTGTTGACTGGGGGTGTCAGATGTCACTTGTGATGAAGTGGATGACCGTGTTAACCAATCGACGACCGCAGATGGGTTGTTGGTCGAGACACGACCGCTAGCTGATAATGGGAGCTTAGGCCTCTCGCTGCGACTTAGGCCTCCTGCTGCCACTCACCCCTAGTCTGCTGCAACCTCTGCCTGAAGTATTTAGGCCTCTGCCACTCCTCTGTGCACTTCCTGGCACTTCTCTGCCTTACATACTCAGTGCGTGTATGAGGGGAGTACAATACGCTTCCCTCCGCTTAAAACAGTATTTGTCTAGAACAGCAGCAGGTGTGCAATTTTGGCTGGCCTTTCAAAGTATCTATGCCCTTGACAGATTAACAGGTATAAAATAGTACACTACTTAGATGTAGGTATGTGGTATGCACTGATGAGGGCAGAAAAATGCTCCACAGTACACTTAAAAAAGTATCTGAGTATAGCACCAGCTGGTGAGCACTTTTGACTGGACTTTTACAGTATGTAGGCCCTTGACAAATTAACAGGTAACAAATAGTAAACTACTTAGATGTACATATGCGGTATGCACTTATGAGGGCAGAAAACAGTACGCCTAAAAACTCTGTATTTTTGTAAAACACCAGCCGGTGAATACTTTTGTCTGTCCTTTCCCAGTATGTAGGCCCTTGACATATTAACAGGTACAAAATAGTACACTACTTAGATGTACGTATGCGGTGTGCACTTATGAGGGCAGAAAAATGCGCTACAATGCGCCTAAAAACTCTGTATTTTTGTAAAAACCAGCCGGCTATTACTTTTGGCTGTCCTTTCACAGTATGTAGGCCCTTGACAGATTAACAGGTACAAAATAGTACACTACTTAGATGTTCGTATGTGGTATGCACTGATGAGGCAGAAAAATTTGCTACAGTACGCCTAAAAACTCTGTATTTTTGTAAAACACCAGCCAGTGAAAAGTTTTGTCTGTCCTTTCCCAGTATGTATGCCCTTGACATATTAACAGGTACAAAATAGTACACTACTTAGATGTACGTATGCGGTGTGCACTTATGAGGGCAGAAAAATGCGCTACAATGCGCCTAAAAACTCTGTATTTTTGTAAAAACCATCCAGCTATTACTTTTGGCTGTCCTTTCACAGTATGTAGGCCCTTGACAAATTAACAGGTAACAAATAGTAGACTACTTAGATGTACGTATGCGGTGTGCACTTATGAGGGCAGAAAAATGCGCTACAATATGCCTAAAACTCTGTATTTTTGTAAAACACCAACCGGTGATTACTTTTGCCTGTCCTTTCACAGTATGTAGGCCATTGACAGATTAACAGGTACAAAATAGTATACTACTTAGATGTACGTATGCGTTATGCACTTATGAGGGCAGAAAAATGCGTTACAGTACCCTTAAAAAAAGTATTTTTGCAAAACACCAGCAGTACACAACAGGGCTGCAGCCAAAAAAAGCTGTGTACTGAACACAAAATTGAACTCTGTCAAAGAATATTAGGAATGGACTGCTGGGTATTACACCGTCTACAGACTAGTACAACCAGCAGATGATTTGTTGTGGAACAAAGACACTGAATTGCGCTGAAAAATTATTCCTGCCTTCTCTGCTAAGGTTTATGAAGTTGATGCAACTTGTTGAAATGTATGAGGCAACACACAGCTATCTGCCCCTCTCTGTAATACTATGCCGAAGAAAGTGACCGGGAGGTTAAGGCCTGCAGCTGCAGTAAAAATCCTTTTCAGTGAAAAAAAACAATGCTCTCCGTTCACGAGAACGCTGATGTGACTAGGAGGATGTTAAATGCTGCTGGACTGCGCTTTTCTCTGCTGTAACACACACACACACAGGCTCTGCGTCCTATGATCCTTCTTCATTGTATTGTAATGAAGCGAGGAGCAGGAATTATGACTGCCTATTATATAGGGCTGTGACATGACAGGGGTGACGGGCTGCTGATAGGCTGCATCCTGCATGTGATTCAGGGTCATCCCACCTACCTCCCTTCCCACCTTTCCTTCCCGCCTTCCCAGCATTCCTTGCCCCATGTACTGACATGTGAATCTGCCATTTTAGATGCCCTGGAGCCTACACCGCAGTAAATGGAGTTTAATGAAGTGATTTCCGCGATAGAATCGCAGTGATATTCGCATTAGTTGCGAATTGAATATTTCCTGAAATTCGTAACGAATTTGGGTTCGTCAGCTTTGATTCGCTCATCTCTACTGGCGGTCATAAGACTGCTGTTGGCGTAGGGTCAGATGCTAGGCCGCACCGCCGCAGCCTCTGTTCAAGTCCCTGTCCCACCCTCTGCTGACCCACTGCTCACCAATCACGCGTGCTGCTGCTTCTCTTCTCACCTCCCCCACCGCTTGTGGACGCTCTGTACATTGTATTAACCATACCTCAAGGATTTTACCAAACCATATGGAAACAAAAGGTCTGAAAATTATATAATATTTATTACACAGTTATATAACAATATAAGAGCATATGATAGATTCACAAATAAAATACATAAAATAGAATAAAATAAACTATGCACTGTAATGTTATCTATCTACCATTGGGCCCTAATGGTAGAAATGGTGTAAAAACACTATGGCTAATTTTCAAAGCACTGATTGTCATTGAGTTGTTGCTGTAACTCAGACGTTCTGATAATTCGGCATTAATTTTTGCTGATAGTCCGGCATATAAATATATATTGTTGAATTGCTATAATCTGAACATTTGGCAGTCCTGAATGAGACTAGATATATCTTTCTAAGCAATTGTGGAATATTATCTCACCGATCCTCCGGCCGCTGGTCCCGTGCTGCGTCGCAGCACAGGACCAGTGGCCGGAGGATCGGTGAGATAATATTCCACAATTGCTTAGAAAGATATATCCAGTCTATATCACCATCAAAATAATTTACACATATACACACACATATATACTGTACAGACCAAAAGTTTGGACACACCTTCTCCTTCAAAGAGTCTTCTTTATTTTCATGACTGTGAAAATTGTAGATTCACACTGAAGGCATCAAAACTATGAAATAACACAAGTGGAATTATAGACATAACAAAAAAGTGTGAAACAACTGAAAATATGTCATATTCTAGGTTCTTCAAAGTAGCCACCTTTTGCTTTGATTACTGCTTTGCACACTCTTGGCACACTCTTGGCATTCTCTTGATGAACTTCAAGAGGTAGTCACCGGAAATGGTCTTCCAACAGTCTTGAAGGAGTTCCCAGAGATACTTAGCACTTGTTGGCCCTTTTGCCTTCATTGGGTTCAGGTCTGGTGAATGTGGAGGCCAGGTCATCTGGCGCAGCACCCCATCACTCTCCTTCTTGGTCAAATAGCCCTTACATAGCCTGGAGGTGTGTTTGGGGTCATTGTCCTGTTGAAAAATAAATGATGGTCCAACTAAACGCAAACCGGATGGAATAGCATGCCGCTACAAGATACTGTTGTAGCCATGCTGGATCAGTATGCCTTCAATTTTGAATAAATCCCCAACAGTGTCACCAGCAAAGCACCTCCACACCATCACACCTCCTCCTCCATGCTTCACGGTGGGAACCAGGCATGTAGAATCCATCCGTTCACCTTTTCTGCGTCACACAAAGACACGGTGGTTGGAACCAAAGATCTCAAATTTGGACTCATCAGACCAAAGCACAGATTTCCACTGGTCTAATGTCTATTCCTTGTGTTCTTTAGTCCAAGCAAGTCTCTTCTACTTGTTGCCTGTCCTTAGCAGTGGTTTCCTAGCAGATATTCTACCCTGAAGGCCTGATTCACACAGTCTCCTCTTAACAGTTGTTCTAGAGATGTGTCTGCTGCTAGAACTCTGTGTGGCATTGACCTGGTCTCTAATCTAAGCTGCTGTTAACCTGCGATTTCTGAGGCTGGTGACTCGGATGAACTTATCCTCCGCAGCAGAGGTGACTCTTGGTCTTCCTTTCCTGGGGCGGTCCGCATGTGAGCCAGTTTCTTTGTAGCTCTTGATGGTTTTTGTGACTGCTCTTGGGGACACTTTCCACCAAGAATATGACATATTTTCAGTTGTTTCACACTTTTTTGTTATGTCTATAATTCCACGTGTTAATTCATAGTTTTGATGCCTTCAGTGTGAATCTACAATTTTCATTGTCGTGAAAATAAAGAAAACTCTTTGAATGAGAAGGTGTGTCCAAACTTTTGGTCTGTACTGTATTGGGACATTTAGAGAAGAATGTTGCTTATTTACAGCATTTTTACATTTCCATATATCTAGCTTGCTTACTGGGGCCTCTGCACCTGAACATGCAGTGCTACCATGCTATTAGAAGGGTGAACTCTGAGTATCATGTGACTACATAGTGCCTCATAAATGAAGACATGAGGGAAGAGCATGGAAGTTGGAGAGCAGGCCCCCCCCCCCCCCCCCTGCGATCTCTGGTATGGGACTCAATCTCTCTTGGTGAGGAGCGCTTGTTGAATATCGGTAGACTGCATGCGCTCCATTCATTTCTATGGGAGTGCTGATGATGCCCAAGTGCTGTACTCAGGTCTCTTCGGCGTGTGCCGTATGCAGCATACTCTCCCCGTTCCAGAGATTGCATGGGGTCCGACCACTGGGATAGGGGATAAGTTAAAGGTGTATTCCAGCCATAGACATCTTATCTCCTATCCAAAGGATAGGGGATAAGATGTCTGATCGCAGGGGGCCCGCTGCTCGGAGCCCCCGCAATCTCGTGCAGGGCTGTTGCTCCAGTCTCGGTAACTTCTGTGTTTCCGGGACTGGAGACGTGACGTCACGCCACGTTCCCTTGTCATAGACATGAATGAAGGGGGTTCGGCGTAACATCACATCTCCAGTACCGGAAACACAGAGGTTTCCGAGACTGGAGCAGCAGCCCAGCACAGAATGCCGGCTGCTGCATGGAGATCCCCCCCTGTGATCAGACATCTTATCCCCTATCCTTCGGATAGGGGATAAGATGTCTATGGCCGGAATACCCCTTTGAATTGTGGCTGGATTTCTCCTTTAAGCACTATTTAACCTGTTGGGGACGAAGGGCGTATGCATACGCCCTTGCGTCCTGGTACTTAAGGACGAAGGGCGTATCCATATGCCCGTGGGAATTTCGGCCCCCGCCGCGTGCCGGGCGGGGACCGGGCCGGGGTGACTGCTGATATCTATCAGCAGGCATCCCGTGCAAATGCCCAGGGGGGTCATTAGACCCCCCGATGTCGGCGATCGGCGCAAATCGCAAGTGAATTCACACTTGCGATTTGCGCCGATTCCGGGTCATTACGGGTCTATGGTGACCCGGTGACCCGGAATAGAAGGGGGATCGCGGGTGTCTAAGACACCCACGATCCCCGTAAAGCGATAGGAGTGAGGTGGCAGAGTTGCCACCCCTCCTATCTCTGCTATTGGTGGTCTAGACGCGACCACCAATAGCAGATCTGGGGCAGAGGGGTTTACTTTAGTTTTCCCCGTCCTGCCCTCCCACAATAGGCGGGGCAGAATGGGGAAAATGAAGAGGAGCGGCGCCGAAGTCCACTTACCCCTCCGGAGGCAGCGGAGCGACGGGGATCGGCGGTGGGCGACGGAGATCTGCGGCGGCGTGCGGCAGAAGAGGACGGCTCCCGGATGCGACGGAAGCCGGTGAGTAGTTGCCTAGCAACATCTAGAGGGCTACAGTCTGAGACCACTATAGTGGTCTCTAGACTGTAGCCCTCCAGATGTTGCAAAACTACAACTCCCAGCATGCCCAGACAGCTGTTTGCTGTGTGGGCATGCTGGAATTTGTAGTTTTGCAACAGCTGAAGGTCTGCAGTTTAGAGACCACTGCACAGTGATCTCTATACTGCCCTCTAGATCTTGCAAAACTACTACTCCTAGCATGCCCACACAGCTGTTTGCTGTCTGGGCATGCTGGGAGTTGTAGTTTTGCAACATCTGGAGGTCCACAGTTTGGAGATCACTGTTCAGTGGTCTCTAAATTGTAGCACTCCAGATGTTGCAAAACTACAAATTCCAGCATGCCCACACAGAAAACAGCTGTCTGGGCATGCTGGGAGTTGTAGTTGCGTACCTCCAGCTGTTGCATAACTACATCTCCCAGCATGCCCTTCTGTGATCAGACATGCTGGGAATTGTAGTTTTGCAACAGCTGGAGGCACACTGGTTGGAAAATACTGAGTTAGGTAACAGAACCCAACTCAGTATTTTCCAACCAGTGTGCCTCCAGCTGTTTCAAAACTACAACTCCCAGCATGTACTGACAGACCGTGCATGCTGGGAGTTGTAGTTTTGCAACAGCTGGAGGCTCACTGGTTGGAAAATACTGAGTTAGGTAACAGAACCTAACTGAAGGTTTTCCAACCAGTGTGCCTCCAGCTGTTGCAAAACTACAACTCCCAGCATGTACTGACAGACTGTGCATGCTGGGAGTTGTAGTTTTGAAACAGCTGGAGGTTTGCCCCCCCCCCCCCCCATGTGAACGTACAGGGTACATTCACACAGGCGGGTTTACAGCAAGTTTCCTGCTTCAAGTATGAGCTGCGGCAAATTTTTCGCCGCAGCGCAAATTCCTAGCGGGAAACTCACCGTAACCCGCCAGTGTGAATGTAACCTAAAAACACTACACTACATTACACTACACTAACACATAATAAAGAGTAAAACACTACATATACACACCCTTACACTGTCCCCCCCCCCCCCCAATAAAAATGAAAAACGTATTGTACAGCAGTGTTTCCAAAACGGAGCCTCCAGCTGTTGCAAAACTACAACTCCCAGCATTTCCGGACAGCCACTGATTGTCCAGGCATGCTGGGAGTTTAGCAACAGCTGGAGACACCCTGTTTGGGAATCACTGGCGTAGAATACCCCTATGTCCACCCCTATGCAATCCCTAATTTAGTCCTCAAATGCGCATGGTGCTCTCTCACTTTGGAGCCCTGTCGTATTTCAAGGAAACAGTTTAGGGCCACATATGGGGTATTTCCGTACTCAGGAGAAATTGCGTTACAAATTTTGGGGGGATTTTTCTCCTTTTACCCCTTATGAAAAGGAAAAGTTGGGGTCTACACCAGCCTGTTAGTGTAAAAAAAAAATTTTTTTACACTAACATGCTGGTGTTGCCCTTCACTTTTTATTTTCACAAGAGGTAAAAGGAAAAAAAGACCCCCAAAATTTGTAACGCAATTTCTCCTGAGTACGGAAATACCCCATATGTGGGCGTAAAATGTTCTGCGGGCGCACAACAAGGCTCAGGAGTGAAAGTGCACCATGTACATTTGAGGCCGAAATTGGTGATTTGCACAGGGGTGGCTGATTTTACAGCGGTTCTGACATAAATGCAAAAAAATAAATACCCACATGTGACCCCATTTTGGAAACTACACCCCTCACGGAATGTAATAAGGGGTACAGTGAGCATTTACGCCCCACAGGGGTCTGACAGATTTTTGGGACAGTGGTACGTGAAAATGAAAAATTTAATTTTTTTGTTTGCACAGCCCACTGTTCCAAAGATCTGTCAAACACCAGTGGGGTGTAAATGCTCACTGTACCCCTTGTTACGTTCCTTGAGGGGTGTAGTTTCCATAATAGTGTGCGATGTGGTTTTTTTTGCTGTCCTGGCACCATAGGGGCTTCCTAAATGCGACATGCCCCCCAAAAACCATTTCAGAAAAACTCACTCTCCTAAATCCCATTGTTGCTCCTTCGCTTCAGAGCCCTCTACTGCGCCCGCCGAACACTTGACATACACATATGAGGTATTTTCTTACTCGAGAGAAATTGGGTTACAAATTTTGAGAGGATTTTTTTCCTTTTACCCCTTGTAAAAATTCAAAAACTGGGTCTACAAGAACATGCCAGTGTAAAAAATGAAGATTTTGAATTTTCTCCTTCACTTTGCTGCTATTCCTGTGAAACACCTAAAGGGTTAACACCCTTACTGAATGTCATTTTGAATACTTTGAGGGATGCAGTTTTTATAATGGGGTCATTTATTGGGTATTTCTAACCAGAAGACCCTTCAAATCCACATCAAACCTGAACTGGTCCCTGAAAAATTCCGATTTTGAAAATTTTGCCAAAAATTGGAAAATTGTTGCTGAACTTTGAAGCCCTCTGGTGTCTTCCAAAAGTAAAAACTCATCAATTTTATGATGCAAACATAAAATAGACATATTGTATATGTGAATCAATATATAATTTATTTGGAATATCCATATTCCTTATAAGCAGAGAGCTTCAAAGTTCGAAAAATGCTAAATTTTCAAATTTTTCATGAAATTTTCAAATTTTTCACCAAGAAAGGATGCAAGTATCGCCGAAAATTTACCAATAACATAAAGTAGAATATGTCACGAAAAAACATTCTCGGAATCAAATTTATAAGTAAAAGCATTCCAGAGTTATTAATGCTTAAAGTGACAGTGGTCAGATTTGCAAAAAATGCTCCCGTCCTTAGGGTCATAATGGGCTCCATCCCCAAGGGGTTAAATTAAAGGGGTACTCCGTTGGAATTTTTTTTTTTTTTATCAACTGGTGCCAAAAAGTTAAACAGATTTGTAAATTACATCTATTAAAAAATCTTAATCCTTCCAGCATTTATCAGCTGTTGAATACTACAGAGGAAATTCTTTTTTGTTTGGAACACAGAGCTCTCTGCTTATATCACGAGCACAGTGCTCTCTACTGACATCTCTGTCCATTTTAGGAACTGTATAGAGCAGCATATGTTTTCTATGAGGATTTTCTCCTACTCTGGACAATTCTGAAAATGGACAGATGTCAGCAGAGAGCACTGTGCTCGTGATGTCAGCAGAGACCTCTGTGTTCCAAAAAGAAAATAATTTCCTCTGTAGTATTCAGCAGCTAATAAGTACTGGAAGGATTCAGATTTTTAATAGAAGTAATTTACAAATCTGTTTAACATTCTGGCACCAGTTGATAAAAAAAATAAAATAAAACAGACTACCCCTTTAATGCAAAATCTCCTTTAAGTTAAACGTCATAGCAGGGATATCTTATTGGATTTAATCTTGAAAGCCAATCAAATATGAAATATTTATAAAATATAGATACATTCTGTAGATACATAGCAGCTCTACCTGTGTAATCCTCTCTTAATGAGTAAAAAGTACACACTGTTGTGTTATATGACCATTGTCTCTCCATTGTGCCCAGGGCTTACTCTTTGTCTGAGCTCAAAGGAGAGGTATTCAGTTGTTGCAGCTGACATAAGAGTAGAAACAGTCCTTCAGCTTTATGAAGCTTATAAATACCACACCGGTAAATATAATTCCTCTCAAAATAATTAACAGATGATGAGGGTGCCACTCCATGAAGATTATTTGAAGGGATTGTCTTGTAAGCCTAACTTTCAATTACATTGACCTCCTTATGTCTAAAGCAGATGAAATTACAACATCTCTTTTACTGCCGCAAGGACCATGAGAGCATCTGCTACAGTTCCCTCCCTTAGGGCTTACATACACAATTGCCTTTTTATTAATTTAATATGTGTTTATTGATGCACGTTAAATGAATAATAGGTGCAAAAACTAGAACAATACAATTTGTATGCTAGTGTTGTGTCCGTTAAGATGGCGCTATGCAATATGATGCTAATAAATCTACAAAATTCTTGATTGAAAGGTGATTAAAAAGATATATAAATACAGTAGTTAGATAGATAAGCAAGTCCCTAGAGGGGATCAAAGATCATCACTTTCATTTATATCCATATCTATTTGGTTGGTGGATGCTTCCCTGTTTCAAAGTAGCTGACATTGGAACGGACTTAGGTTATAGGTTCGGACATGCAGATGACGCACTTCAGTCAACAAGTGACCCTCTGTGGACTTGACCATAACTTTGCCTACACCACCCCTTTCTCCAAGGGGAGGTGTAGGGAGTGCTGCATCTTCAATGTTTATCTCTGCTCATCCTCACAACATCGTATGGTTAGTATCAGCGGTGCAAGGTTCTGCAACGTGGCCCCATTCACTTAAATAGGAAAAAAACTTCTTAACATTGCACAGCTGCTACAAATAGTATTGCAATGTGATCAACTCTTGTTGATCTAATATTGATGGCCTATGCCCCTTTAAGTAACCCCCTCCCCCAAATTGTTGTTAAAGAAATAATGAAAAGAGAACATTTGCCATACAGTTGCACAACGTGGTTTGACAAAGACACATTTTGTGATACCATATTGTTTGTTACATAAAAATGGGGCTAGAAATCACACCAAGTGAACTTTTTTGCTTCTCAGTGCCGATGTCTTCGTAGCCCCCACCCCTGTGTCAAACATAGTGAAATGTACAGTACACCAAGATAATAATCTAAACTGTATTGTTCTATCTAATTGATAAAATGTTGGATAAAATGTTCAAATTTTTTGTGGATTCTGGTATATATATACCATACTGTCATGAAGTGGGACACTACTACTGGGTGGTTGTTCACATAAATGTACACCTTTGTGTGGGGTAACACCGAATTCACACTAGGAAATAGTTAATCAGGAGAAAAGTCCCACTATCCCTTTGTTTAAGGAAAAAAAAAAGCCATTGTAAGAAATGTTTTATGTGGATTCATCACATGGAACACTTATTAAAATGATTATTACTATGTTTTCCCCCATTGATTCCATGGGGCATATTCTACACCAGTGAGTGAACTGGATTTTTAAAAACTCCATTCCTAACATATTACATCAAGTCACTGTGGAAAACTTAAGCTGCCACAAGCCATGGTATAACTGCCAAGTATGAACTTAGCCTTAGGGAAGCAATAACTACTCTGTGCACATTACTGACTCAGGGCAGCGATAGGCACTTCTCAGTCCCCCTGACCATTATTTGTAGTAGAGGCTTCAGACATACTGCAGTGGGTACAGAACCATCTTGTTCAGATCAAGCTGCACTTCAATACTATTGTCTGCTCTACAATCTTATATAAGATCCCATGGGAAAAGAAGTAAACACAGTAATTGAAGTCACTTAACATTGGGTTTTGGTGAGTTTTCATATGGTAAAATAAGGTAATTTACTGCTGAAAAAGAATCACGTATGGCTTCAAATTACAGAGAAAGGCAAACATAATGAGAAGTAGGGCACAGTCAGCGTGATGATTAAAAGGAAATCACTGGATTATGTAACACAATTGGCAGAAACGAAGAATTGACCAAACAAAATGTCAAGAGAAATGTATTCTATTCAAAATGAGTTTTTCAATGACAGCAAAAAGGAACATGAAAGTAAAATGGAGAAAAGAAAACTGATCGCCAAAAGAAAAACCCGCTCCCCGTTTATCTCCAGGTTGGGTGTGGTTCTGCAGATTAGTCGCATTGAAGTGAATGGAGCCAAGTTGTACTACCACACCCAACCTGAGGACAGACAATGAGCTGTTTTTGAAAGAAATTATCTCTGTTTTTCTATTCCTGGATAACTCCTTTAATTTCACGTAAATATTACACATTAGAAAAACACACTGAAGATGGTTTGATCCATACATATACTTTTTAAATGGTATTTCTCCTTAAGTTTCTTTTTTCCCCCCAGCCTTTTCTTTCCAAATACTGCAGACAGACGTTTGCTGAAAGCCAGTAGTGAAATGTAAACTACAGAGGAAAATGTTCAGTGCAGTTTTTTAGATTAAAAACTTCTCTTTCAGGGGTTTATTAATGAGGTTAGGTTAGGTGTTAAAGAGGGGTAGCATTTTTGAAGAATTAGAATCAGGAGTCTTGACACAGGGGGTCAACAGGAAGTGTATGTTAGTTTAAGCAATTGGAGTCAATCTGGGTAAGGCCACAGTGATCTCCCGCCTTGGCCGGTGATACGCTGGGCAGAGGTCTGGTAACGGGCCCGGGCAGCAGGGAGAAGGCAGGACCTTAAATAAATAAACATCTGTACCTTGTGATCTGGGGGTGATAAATTTCAAGGGTTTAGGGTATTTAGTATACCCATTGTAGTCTAGCATTCCCTTGCTATATATTTATGGTGCTGGCAGGTACTAATATCCTTATAGAACCTTAAAACCAGTTCTACACTCAGCCAATACCATAAGAAGTAGGTATCAGCTGTAATAAAACAGCTGACACCCTGCTGCAATGGCCAGAATCTGAAATAACTCTTATCACGGCCATTTCTCCATGGCCAATAGTGACTGGTATCTAACAGGAAAGATTCTATTTCTGTAGGCCACTTGGCACCCTAGTAACACAATTGTTTGGTGCCAATAGGTTGCCAAGGCCCCCAGCTTTGCCATTGGTTTTTAGCTATTAGGGCCTTTCTAAGGCAGGGGCTAACAGGTTAAGGAGGTGGTCAAAGGACTGCATAGTCTAGTCCCATAGGAGGACAAAAATAGAGTTTAAAACAATCAATAAAGTGTATTCAAAAGGAGTCCCAAGTAAAAACAAACAAACCAACAAACAAATATATATCTCCATATCTGTTAATACCCAGACTCTAAAATTATCATTTTGTTAACCCATCATACTGCTTTCGAAGTTGTATTTCGTTCCATAAGTATATTTTTCTGTACTGTACAATTTGGAAGCTTTTTAAAGCAGATCATAATGATGTATCATTATTTGTGCTACCAATGTAATAAAAAAAAGCATGCGATATAGTTAGGCACACCTGGCTATGATAATATGTAATGCTATTAAGTAATTTATGAGCCAGTCATTGTACAGTATACCGATTTAAATGTAAAAAGTTTTAGAAATGTACTAAATGTAATTATCTTCACAACAGAAATTGATTTACAAATCCCTTTGCACATTTAGCATTCTCTAGTTTCTTCCTCTGTTGGTATAAGCTGCTTTTTAGAGCAGCTGCCAAGTTCAGGAAAATGGGCAAATTATCTTCAGGTCTCTTCGTGTCTTTTCATGCCGCTTGCAGACAGGGTTCCAGATCCATTTTGCCCACCTAATTGCATCAATGGGATCAACCCACATGAGAATCCCTGTAAAACAGCACATTACTCTTAGGCTAGGTTTCCATTTTCTGGCTTTATTTTTAGGTAAAAAAAAAAACAAGAAAAAACTGCCACAAAAACTGCCACTGATTTTCCCTACGTTTTGGCGTTTTTTCTGGCGTTTTTACCTTTCGATGGAAATTGCATTTTTGACCCCTTGGACAGTTTTCCTGCAGGCGTCTTTTCTGAATTTTGGTGGGTGGGAAAAAGAAAAAAAGATGCAGCAGGGATGAGAAAAATTGTAGGGAACAAATTTTTTAGAAAATTTTTTTATTTTTATTTTTTTAAGCAGGAAGCATAAATTAGGCCTGAAAATGTACCCAGCAATGTTAAAAATGGATAAGGGGCCCATGTCTTTTTTAAAATAATGGCCCTGATTTACTATTGTAAACATGTTTTGTCAGGTTGTGCGCCAGATTCTAGCACATTGCGCCACAAATTATGTCTGTGCCAAAATTTACGCCTGAATTGAGAAAAAAAACTTGAAAAGGAGCATGGTTATTGGGAAAAGGGGGCATGGTCACAGAGAAGAGGGCTTGCCCTCGACATTTTCGAAAAATCCCAACATATTTACTAAGGTTTCCACAGAAAATATGGTGGATTTGAGTTGAGGAAAAACCCTAGAGATCAGAGCATGTGTAAAAGAAAAAGCAAAACATAGGGAAAAGTGCAAAATGTGGGGAAACCTTAGTAAATACCGTGAATAAAATATCTGTTGGGGAAAATAAAACAACAAAGAAAACTACACTATTTTATAAATATTGGGCCTCATTTTCTAATAGTGGAGGGTTTTCTGTCGCCGTTTTTTTTTTTTGTCTATATTCGTTTGGTATTTACTAATGTGGCCCTGGACTTAACCCCTTAAGATCGCAGCCCTTTTTCACCTTAAGGACGGAGGCCTTTTTCGTAATTCTGACCACCGTCGCTTTACGAATTAATAACGCAAAAACGCTTTTACGGCGTTACTTGCATCCTTTTTTGGTGAAAAATCCCAAAATTTCATGAAAATTTAGAAAATGTTGCATTTTTCTAACTTTGAAGCTCTCTACTTGTAAGGAAAATGGATATTCCCAATAAATTTTATTTTTATTCACAAATACAATATGTCCACTTTATGTTGTCATCATAAAAGGGACATATTTTTGCTCTTTGAAAAAATTTGAGGGCTTCAAAGTAGAGTAGCAATTTTCAAAAATGTCATGAAAATTGCTAAATCTGAAGGGACAGATGTTACAGAACTACAACTCCCAGCATGCCTGGGCAGTCCAGGCATGCTGAGAGTTGTAGTTTGGCAACATCTGGAGGGCTACCGTTTGGGCACCACTGTAACAGTGGTCTCCGAACTGTGACCCTCCAGATGTTGCAAAACTACAACTCCCAGCATGCCCAGACAGCCTTTGGCTGTCTAGGCATGCTGGGAGTTGCAGTTTGGCCTTCCTAGTGGTTGCCACAGTAAAGATCACTTTACTTTCACTTTCAATCCACCCCCCCCCCCCCCACCGTAATTTCCCTACCTGAGCCAGGATCCAGCAGTCTCCAGCGAAGATCGGGGGGTCCCCAGGCATCTTCTCCTGCAGGTGCCGGCCTCCATCTTCTGTCCATGTTCCCCTCGACATCCAGGGGTGGGCAGAACGGGGGTTGCCATGGCAACCCACTGTCCTGCTCTGCCATTGGTCAGAATCATTTCTGACCAATGGCAGGGGATTGGAGGAGATCACAGCACTGCGACCTCACTCCTAGCCCTCAGGATGATCGGGGCTGTCACTGACAGCTCCGATCATCGCTATTTTCCAGGTGATCGGGTCACCAGAGACCCGATCAGCCCGGAATAGCAGAAAATCGCATGTCTGAATTGACATCCCGGTCCGGTCCCCAACCGGCTAGGGCCGGGGACCGGAATTCCCACGGGCGTATTTTCCCACGTCCTTAAGGACTCGGGGTGCAGGGCGTATGCATGAGTGTTTGTTCAATGCCTTCAAATGCCTTCACAGAATTCCTAGGAAGATACCCCTCAACATCCGACTTCCCCCTTACCATGCACGAGTACGCCTTTACCTGAAAGCCAAGGTAATCTTTCCAGTCAAGTTGCAGTGCCTTCTGACTCGGAAGGTGATGAAGGGGATGACCAAGATAAGGATTTCCTTCCCCCTGATGATGGTGGTCGCAAACAACGTCTCACACAAGCAGAGAAAATGTTTTTGGTGGAAGACTAGGTTGTAATAGAATGCAAGTGAATTCGTAGGCAAAAACAAGGAATACAGTTGTGCAAGAAATAATAAAAGAAACACAGATAAACACAATACAAACATCAGACACAACAGCATTTAATTTACTCATTTAGTGCAGATTTATTCACACTTGGTTTAACTTTTTGAAAATTGATAAAATGAACTACATAATATATGTCCTGATTACAGCTAATTAAAGTCGAACAAGTTTTTCTTTATTTAGTTTAACATTATTTAAGCATATTAGCCATAATATTTATGCTTGGGAAAAACACTCCATTTTACCAGTTTTTACTCCAGTCTCTGGCAGTTGGGTTTTCTAAAATCACCTGTTTTCTTCTTGGGTTTCGGACAATAAACCGTGGGTTTCCTAGAAAATGTCTTCTTTTTGGAGAAGCCACACCCCTTTGTAGGGATTTCTAAAACAATGGATTTCTGAAATTGTCTGCTTTTTTTAGGCGCACGATTGTTGTACAGACGTGCGCCTAAAATTTTGTGTAAAAATCCGATAAAAAGTGTTGGTTTCAGCCATTGTGTTTCATACTATATTAACTATATGTCTGTCATTATTTGCAGTACCACCACTACTCACAGCATGGTACAGAGTCTGTTCCATGTTGGGAGCAGTAATACCTGCACTATGGAAGAGATCGCAGCGGGTCTCACTCCTGAGACCAGTTGTGATCATAATTTATAATCGTGAGAAGCTGGTGGCCTGCAGCACCCCTCCGCTCCCCTGCACTGTTGTGTACTTCGGAGTGGTGATGTGAAGAGAACTTCACATCACAGATTCATATTTCCTACTGAGAGTTGTAATTGGCCGGACCATGCAGCAGATTTGGCGTTTTTATTGGTGTTCTTTAAATAAAAAAAAACAAGTGGAAACCTAGCCTTAGGGTACGTTCACACGAGCAGACCCACAGCGTATTTTACGCTGTGGATCCGCTGCTGAAGGACCGCTGCATGGTGGCTTTACATGTGCATGTAAAGCCACCATGCAGCAGTCCTTCAGCGTGGAACTGCAGCGTAAAATATACTGTGGGTCCGCTCGTGTGAACGTACACTTAGGGTGTTCTCATGCAGTACAGTTATTTCTGAAGCTTTTATGCCAAAACCAGGTGTGAATCCTAATGAATTAGATTATATAAAGAACAGATGCTACTTCGACTCTTCTTTCTAATCCTCTCTTGGTGTGTATCGGATAAAAAAATAAAAATAAAAACAATGGAGTAGAAGTGACATCTGTTCTTTATGTTGCCTAATTAGTTATGATCCATTCCTGGTTTTGGCTTGAAAGCTTCAGCAAAAACTGCACTGTGTCAGCGCACCCTAAATAAATATTACCCAAAATATAAGTTGTCTGTAACAGATGCAAGCAAATTGGGACCAATGATCACCTGTGGTTCTGTGTATTAACTCCTTACAACATAGTACGAAGAAACCTATGACAACAACCGTATTTTGGGTCAGAGAACAGCTAACGTTTTATATTGGGAACTGTTATCCATGTGTAAAAAGAGGAACAGACTGCTGACAAAGTCTCTTAATTGAACTAATGGCGATCCTCTCCCTGGTGCAGCTTGCTGCAGACTGCGGAAGACTGTGAGTTGTTGCCTAGCAACATCTGGAGGGCTACAGTTTGGAGACCACTATACAGTGGTCTCCAAACTGTAGCCCTCCAGATGTTGCAAAACTACAACTCCCAGCATGCCCAGACAGCTGTTTGCTGTTTGGGCATGCTGGGATTTGTAGTTTTGCAACAGCTGGAGGGCTACAGTTTGGAGATCACTGTGCGGTGGTTTCTAAACCATGGCCCTCTAAATCATGCAAAACTACAACTCCCAGCATGCACAAACAGCAAACTGCTGTCTCACCATGCTGAGAGTTGTAGTTGCGTACCTCCAGCTGTTGCGTAACTACATCTCCCAGCATGCCCTTCGGCAATCAGTACATAGTGGGAGTTGTAGTTTTGCAACAGCAGGAGGCACACTGGTTGGAAAATACTGAGTTAGGTAACAGAACCTAACTGAAGGTTTTCCAACCAGTGTGCCTCCAGCTGTTGCAAAGGTACAACTCCCAGAATGCATGGTCTGTCAGTGCATGCTGGGAGTTGTAGTTTTGCAACAGCTGGAGGTTTGCCCCCCCCATGTGAATGTACAGGGTACATTCACACGGGTGGGTTTACAGTGAGTTTCCTACTTCAAGTTTGAGCTGCAGCGCAGGGTTTCCTAGTGGGAAACTCACCATAACCCCCACCCGTGTGAATGTACCCTGAAAACACTACACTACACTAACACATAATAAAGGGTAAAACACTACATATACACCCCCTTACACTGCCCCCCCCCCAATAAAAATGAAAAACGCATCATACGGCAGTGTTACCAAAACGGAGCCTCCAGCTGTTGCAAAACAACAACTCCCAGCATTTCCGGACAGCCAATGACTGTCCAGGCATGCTGGGAGTTTAGCAACAGCTGGAGGCACCCTGTTTGGGAATCACTCATGTAGAATACCCCTATGTCCACCCCTATGCGATCCCTAATTTTGTCCTCAAATGCGCATGGTGCTTGCTCAATTTGGAGCCCTGTCGTATTTCAAGGAAGCAGTTTTGGGCCACATATGGGGTATCTCCGTACTCGGGAGCAATTGCGTTAAAAATTTGGGGGGCTTTTTCTCCTTTTACCCATTATGAAAAGAAAAAGTTGGGGGCTACACCAGCCTGTTAGTGTAAAAAAATAAAAAATGTTACACTAACATGCTGGTGTTGCCCCATACTTTCTATTTTCACAAGCAGTAAAAGGAAAAAAAGACCCCCAAAATTTGTAACGCATATGCGGAGATACCGCATACGTTGACGTAAAATGCTCTGCAGACGCACAACAAGGCTCAGGAGTGAGAGTGCACTATGTACATTTGAGGCCTAAATTGGGGATTTGCACAGGGGGGGCTGATTTTACAGCAGTTCTGACGTAAAAGCAAATAAATGAATACCCACATATAACCCAAATTTTGGAAACTACACCCCTCATGGAACGTAACAAGGGGTACAGTGAGCCTTAACACCCCACAGGTGTTTGATGAATTTTTTTTCACCAAAATGCTGGTGTTACGCTAAATTTTTCATTTTCACAATTGAAAAAAGGAAAAAAGCACCCCAAAATTTGTAACCCAATTTCTTCTGAGTAAGAACATACCCCATATGTGGATGTAAAGTGCTCTGCGGGTGCACTACAATGCTCAAAAGAGAAGGAGCACCATTGAGCTTTTGGACAGAAAATTTGAATTGAAGGCCACGTGTGTTTACAAAGCCCCCATAGTGCCAGAAAAATGGACCCCCCCCCCCACATGTGACCCCATTTTGGAAACTACACCCCTCACATAATGTAATAAGGGGTACAGTGAGCATTTATGCCTTACAGGTGCCTGACAGATTTTTGGAACAGTGGTCCGTGAAAATGAAAAATGTAATTTTTCATTTGCACAGCCCACTGTTCCAAAGATCAGTCAAATGCCAGGGGGCTGTCACGCCCCTCCCATCGGCTTGCATGATCGCCAGTAATTAGACCCGGAGCGAACATGCTCCGGGGACTGATTATAACGGGGTGCTGCGTGCAAGATCATGATGGGGCCCCAGTGGCAGGACCCCTGCAATCAGGCATCTTATGCCCTATCCTTTGGATAGGGGATAAGATGTCTTAGTGCCGGAGTACCCCTTTGAGGTGAAAATGGGCTGCCCCTTAAGGGGTTAATACCACACATACTCTAAGGACAGATCTGGTGATGTTTTTGGAAACAAGCTACTATGTTTTTCTAAACCTGGAAAATGCCTTTAACTTTATTTCCATGCTCCCTAACCAAAGATCCAAAGCACTGAGCAGTGTGGATAGGAGCATTGTCATCCTGGACGATTGCATTACTATCTGAAAACAAAGTGTGAATCATGGAATAGTGTTGGTCACTTAGAATATCCAGGGCTGTGGCTTTACTTTAAAGGACAACTCTTAGGTTCAAAGAGTGTCATGATATCTTGCCGCAAACTAGTCAGGAACACCTGGCATGCTGGACAATGGATTTATGGCAGTTGATATTGTAGGCTTAATTAATGATCTAGAGACATATACAAGACCTGAAGTGGGGAAAACTGTTAAATTGGGCCCATCAGACCATATCACATGATCTCATGGCTGCAGGATTTATGTTTTGTGATCTTTACAGCACTGAAAGTTGGGCTATTGTGGCTTTACCATAAATATCATCTGTGTGTATTTTTTCACTGATACTGGTTCTTTACCCTGCATTGACACCTTCAGTAATTTGTGTAATTTTTTGTGTTTTTTGTCTACAATTTGAAGTGCCTTTCTGTCCCTCACATGAAGCTTTGACTTTTAACTACAATGGCCCTCATTTACTATTGCAAACCCGACATGTTTTGTCGGGTTGTGCGCCAGATTCCGTTGAATTGCACCAGAAATTCTGTCTGCACCAGATTTTGCGCCAGAATTTGCGCCAGAATTGAAAAAACCCAGACTAACTCTCCGTTTTGCTAAGAAAACCCGAAACAGGGGCGTGGCCGCCGGAAAAGGCGGCGTGGTCTCAGAAAAGGGGTGTGTTCCTGATATTTTCACAAAAACCCATCATATTTACTAAGGTTTCCACATAAAATGTGGTGGATTTGAGCTGAGGAAAACCAGACAAATCAGAGCAGGTGTAAAAAAAAGCAAAGTGTGGGGAAAGTGGAAAATGTAGGGAAACCTTAGTAAATACTGTGGAAAATAAATTGTAGGGAATTAAAACCCAAAAAGAAACCTACACTCCACTCTTAGTAAATAAGGGCCAATGTCTTCTATCTGGTGATATTTTGCTAGTCTTTGCATACTGAGATGTCATGAAAGAAAATGTAGACCTCAACATGCCCATCAACTGAGCAATCATTCCCCTTTGGAACCTAGTAAGCTTTGACATATCACGCTCCCAGTGATATAAGCAACATGACTGAGAAGAAAGGGGACATTTCACTTAATGGGAGGTGTGTCACGAAAAGTTCAACTTAAATGGGCACTCAGCTCCAAAAACGTTTTATATGTTGTTACTGATGAAAATTAAAGACCATCTCCTGAAGATCCCACCACTAGGGGTCCCCATACCTACTGGGACACTAACCAGTCCTGCAGCAGCACCAGGTTTGGCCATGAGTCATGGACAAGAGATGACTTATGGACAAGGCTGAATGAGCAGACTCACCAATCACCTCCCATCACCACAAGTAGGGACACGACCCTGTGAGCTTATGAAAAGAGGTATTTTTATAATAAATATAGGTGATATAGACATAAAATTGCATGTACATGTCAGGATTAGGTAGCGAGTAACATATTATTATTATTTTTGTATCTGACAGGTACACTAAACTATGGAAAATTAGAAGGTTCTAGATATTTTGTTCAGCTCCTGTAATACATGCTAATTTGTCATTTCATACCCTTAGAGTTGCTTTATTTACTGTAACTGCAGGCATGTAATGGATGCAATTAATACTCTTGTTGAAAACAAATCTTTGTGTCATCTAGTCACAAACTGAACACATTCAGGACAAATTTCTTGTGTACTACAGCACAAGAATGGGCTTGACCTCAGATCTGATGGCCCAAACTGACAGCTGTCAATCTACATTGAGGTCAAGGTTTGCAGCTGTAATTTGCATTTATAAATGGGTCCATATTATGCTTGTGTGAAACTGGCCTCATACACATAGTCTTTTATGCTTTCCTTCTTTCTGAACTCTCACTGTTGTCCTTGTTACTCCTATAATCAAGTCTCTTGGAAAATGTAAATGCAAATTTACCCTCTTAGGAAATTCATTCACTTAATACATACATACATGGCAAGATATGCATCTTTAGAGCATTTTAACAGATCTACAAAAGATTTTAAACAAATAAGTTGAAATATGTTTTTAATATCACTTAATGGCATAATTTGCTGTAACTATGCTATAACCATTACAATAATATTGTATTGTTCAGTATATCTGCCATCTGTTTGTGAGGTCTGGGACGGCCATTGGTGTTCATAATTATGGGCAAAATAGGGAGTTGTTGGTAGTGACTCGCTAGGCTTATAGGAGGCTTTACTTTGCTCTACATTTATATTTACATTGATCATGACCATGACATTGTGGTACCACGGGGTGTTAGGAGAAATACCTTACCACTTCATGGTGCCAGGGCGCCGTTATCCTATACACAGTCCGAGGTTGGAGACAGCTTCTCCTGATCCAGACATGGGGAGTAAATGAACACACCGACGTCAGGTTACGGATAACTGTCTTTACTGAGCAGGGTGCCAATGGTATTACACAGGCAGTTGGTATTGGGTAAGAGGATGCAGCGTAACCCCTTGGGAACTCTGTTGCCTTGCAGGGTCTTGTGGTGCTTTCACTAAACGTATTAATACTTACTTGTAAGATGGGTAGATGAATCCTGTAGCCTTCTCCACCGGGGCACTGTTGCTCAATTTACACTGTTTTCGGAGAACTCCTCTACCCAATACACTATATGAGGGTGAGAATTTAGGGGTTCCCATTGGAAGGCAGGGTCACATGGGGTTTACACAGCTCCTCTCTTAATGGGACAGTAAAACATAAATAACATATATACAGATAACAAAAATAGAGTTAATTAGGAAAATATATTACTTCTCTATAAAGTGCAAACATAATGGATAGAACAATAAGTCCTTTGGTGGGCCCAACAACTTGTGCTGCAAAGCTGCCCAAAGCAGTCTGAAGCCACAGGACAGCCATTGGTGCTGGGACTCCACAACATTAAGACCTATTATTGTGTAGGTCCCCCTGGTGTCAACACAAGACCTGCTAAAGGCTTGGACAAGATATCTGGCACCCAGATGTTAGCAGCAGATCCCTTTACTCCTGTAAGTTGTGAGATGGGACCTACATGAATCAGACTTTTTTTCCCAGCATATCTAAAAAATGCTAATTTCTACTAAGCTCTAAATGTGCCTAAAATGTGTCTGCTTTAGGAAATGTTGTTACTGGAGTCAGCAAAGTCAGTGGGTAAACTGCACAATACTCAGGCTCCCCTTTGTCATCACTGTGCATCAGCCAATGACCCATTCCATTAGAATATTAAAGGGGTTGTGCGCTGCCCTGCCTTTCGAAGCTTCGCACGCAGTGTCCGGAAGTTCATTACTCCGAACGCTGTGTGCGGGCTTCCGTGTTTGTGGCCGCCGGGCGTGTCGTCACGCACGGCCCCCTCGTGGCGTCACGCCCGCCCCCTCACTGAAAGTCTATGGGAAGGGGGCACGACAGCTGTCATGCCCCCTTCCCATAGACTTTGGTAGAGGGGGCGGGCGTGATGTCACGAGGCTGCGAACACGGAAGCCCGCAAACAGCGTTCGGAGTAATGAAGTTCCGGACGCTGCTTACGGAGCTCCGAAAGGCAGGGCAGCGCACAACCCCTTTAATAGTAAAATAAGGAGGGGATGCAGCTCACTTTTCCTATATACAGCCGAGGTTACTTAGATGAACTCCCACACCCTGGTAGTGTATAGACAAAGTGAAAAGACAGTGGGTGTCTCAGCCTAGAGGACTGAGACACCCACTGTCTTTCCATTAGTATATTAGTTGTCCTTTCTTGAACCACTGTTAGTGGCTACCAACCATTGTATACTGGGAACTTCCTATAAGACCTGTTATTTTAGAGATACTCAGACCTGTGACCAAAACATCAACTTTAAGAACTTGCTGCCTAATATGTCCCACCCCTTGACATGTGTCATTGTCACCGAACATTCATTATAACCTTCTTGATTGTAATGCCATTATTGATCAGTACGTGTGTGTATATATATGTATATATATAAATATATATGTATATATATACAGTATAAATATACATATATATATATATATATATATATATATATATACATACATACACAGATACAGCAGCACTCTTGTCAAGATAGAGAAAAATTCTTAGGAGGCGGGTGCAGGCAATTATAAAGGGCAAGGTCCACAAAGTCCCCGAAGTATACAAAAAGGATGTTATACACTACAGGGACTTTGTGGACCTTGCCCTTTATAATTGCCTGCACCCGCCTCCTAAGAAATTTACTCTATCTTTACCAGAGTGCTGCTGTATTCACTCTTTTCATATATGTATATATATATATATATATATATATATATATATATATATATATTTGTATACAATTTTAGTTTTTTCTTAAATAATGCTATGTGAAAATATAAAATATGCATAATGGTAGTACCTTAATAGTGCACAGTATTGTTTATCCTAAGGTGTACATATACCATGCTGTGCACACTTCACTGCCTCATCTTTGCCTCTTCTCTTTTGGGGAAACATTTCTGCTTGACGTAAAAAAATGACAACTGCATTTCTATTTTGATCTGTGCTTAAATCACTCTGGTATCATGCTGCATATCTTTCCGTCATACACAGGAGACAAAACAATGCATACTCTTATTGAAAATATCTGTGTAAGACCGATAACACGCTCTCCAAGCCTTCATTGTATAAAGCCCTCTCCTTTCACGGCACTGACCTTGGATATATTTATAGCAATCATATCCCCTCATAAGCTCTCCCTTTCTAATGTGATTAAACCAACTTTGGCTAGCTTTTCCTCATAACTAAAATCTTTCATTCCCCTTCTTATTTTGTACCCATCTCTGGACTCTTTCCAGCTACATAATGCCTTTTTGATGGACTGATGCCCAAAATTGTATCAAGGTGAAGTCTGACCAAAGATTTATGAGATGGTAAAGTTAGACTCTTGCCTTGTAGCATGATCAATGTCATTCATAAGCAAAATGCAGTGTTTTAAAGGCTTTTCTTTATCAAGTGTGTTATGTCATCAAATGATGTTTACAGAATTTCCTAATGTTACAATATAGGAGAGATACTGCCGGTAGGACAAACTAAAGAGAAATGGCTTCCTTTTAGGCAGCCACAAAATACTTGCTGGTGGGTTCTTTTGTAAAGGATATTTTTGTACAAAAATGATGTTGGTAATCAGCAAAGAGGGGGTTTGCCCCTATAGGCTATGTTATCACATAATTTTCTTCCACCTTCTTTGGTACCAACAGCTGTTATTTGACTGTTTTACAGTACAAAAGATGGACAAAATCCATATTGATGAAAAATTATAGAATTTAATGTTGCTGTTTCAGAAAAATGTGGTCTTTTGAGCAAACAACCACCGCCAAAGAAGATGGTTCTTTTTTTTTTATTTTTTATTTTTTTATGGGGGGGGGGGGGGGGGGGGCGTATAACAATACAGTGGGCTGGCATAAAAGTATGATAAAACAACATAACATTCATGTAATACTTTCGTTGCAAAAATCACATTTGAGCACTTGGTTACATATCAGATAAAACATTCACTAGTTCAGAAGACAAGTTTAAGGTCTGTTAACAAGGGGTGATTATGGGCTGAATAAGCCCCTTCAAGTAAACAAATTAAACAAATTTGTCAGCTGATCAGATATTGTGTGCTGCCATAAATATTGTGTGCTGCCATAAATCATCCAGAGATTGTTCATGTGCCTGTTCACTCTCAATATTTGGCCATGTAAAGGCTCCATTTTACAAACGCCAATCTATTTGTACATAGTTGATGGTCACTCGTACTGGCCAGCCCATGTAAAAAGACCCTAACATAAATGATTGAACATTGTGTAACATCATTTACAATTCTCTACTAAATGTTTCATTATTATCTGGGGAAAAAAGTCCATTGTTTAGAAGCTAATGACTAGTACTTCTCATAAGATTACCAACTATGAACCCAATAAGAAGGAGATCAAAATGTACAGCTGGCTATAATAATACAGTACAACTATTATTATTATTATAAAGTTTTGTCCCCCAACAATGTTTACTACATTCAGACCTCTTGCGGTGCCAGAGTTCAGATTTCTAGAACAGTAAGGGTTCTTTCATATATGTCTGGCAATCTGGCTCAGTACTGAGTCAGATCATCGGACACAACTAATGGCAAGTTCATCAGTTGTGTATGGTCTGGCGCCCAGTTATTTCTGCAGACGGGATGGGGAAGGCTGCAAGATGTGTTCCTCTCTCCAGCCTGTCTGGTGATCCAGTGTCTTAATTGAGGTGTCGGATAAATCTGAACTGTCCCATAATGGGATTAGTTCTATCAGCAGTGTCCTGAACTGTCCCATAATGGGATTAGTTCTATCAGCAGTGTCCCTCCGGCACTTTTCTAAAGTGTCTGAGGGAAATTAAGCCTGATCACCAGACATATGTGAACATAGCCTTAGGCTAGGTTTCTAAACAGTTTTTTTCTGATATTTTTGGGAAAACTGCCCTAAGTGGAGGGATGAGCAAATCAAATCTGACAAATCCGAATTCGTTACGAATTTCAGAAAAAAATGATTTGCAACTAATCCGAATATCACCGCGATTCAATTGCATGAATCGCTTCATTAAACTCCCTTTATTGCGGTCCAGGCTCCAGGGCATCTATAATGGTGGATCCACATGTGAGGACATGGGGCAAGGAATTTTTTGCTGTACTGGCACCATGGGGGCTTCCTAAATGTGACATTCCCCCCAAAAACCATTTCAGAAAAACTCACTCTCCAAAATCCCATTGGTGCTCCTTCCCTTCTGAGCCCTCTAGTACACCCACAGAGCATACACATATGAGGTATTTTCTTACTCGTGATAAATTGGGTTACACATTTTAGGAAGATTTATCTCCTTTTACCCCTTGTAAAAATAAAAAAATGGGTCTACAAGAACATGCCAGTGTAAAAAATGAAGATTTTCAATTTTCTCCTTCAATTTGCTGCTATTCCTGTGAAACACCTAAAGGGTTAACAAACCTTTTGAATGTCATTTAGAATACTTTAAGGGGTGCAGTTGTTATAATGGAGTCATTTGTGTGGTATTTCTAATATTAAAGCCCTTCAAATCCACTTCATAACTGAACTGGTCCCTGAAAAATTTCGATTTTGAAAATTTTGTGAAAAATTGGAAAATTGCTGCTATACTTTGAAGCCCTCTGATGTCTTCCAAAAGTAAAAACATGTCAACTTTATGATGCAAACAAGAAGTAGACATATTGTATATGTGAATCAATATATAATTTATTTGGAATATTCATTTTCCTTATAAGCAGAAAGCTTCAAAATAAAAAAATGCAACATTTTAAAGTTTTTCATCAAATTTTGGAATTTTTCACCACGAAATGATGCAAGTATCGACAAAATTGTACCACTAACATAAAGTAGAATATGTCATGAAAAAACATTCTCGGAATCAGAATGAAAAGTAAAAGCATCCCAGAGTTATTAAAGCTTAAAGTGACAGTGGTCAGATGTTAAAAAAAATTGCCAGGTCCTACAGTGAAAATTGGCTGGGTCCTTAAGGGGTTAAAGGGGTACTCGGCTGAAAACATATATATATTTTTTTTTATCAACTGGTGCCAGAAAGTTGTTGATTTGTATATTACTTCTATTAAAAAATCTTAATCTCTCCAGTACTTATTAGCTGCTGACTACTATATAGGAAATTATTTTCTTTTTGGAACACAGAGCTCTCCGCTGACATCACGAGCACAGTGCTCTCTGCTGACATCTCTGTCCATTTTAAGAACTGTCCAGAGTAGGAGAAAATCCCCATAGAAAATATATGCAGCTCTGGACAGTTCCTAAAATGGAAAGAGATGTCAGCAGAGAGCACTGTGGTCATGATGTCAGAAAGTGATTCTAATAGTGACACCAGTAATCTGCATGTCATACTGAATAACAGTATTAATTCACTACTACAGCACACTCCCTAAGAGTGCTACGACAAGGCAAAGTGTTCTACACCCCTATTGAGGCTCTCTGTAGCCCAGAAATTGCCATTTTTAGTAGCGATTTGCTGCAAATAAATTCAAACTGAAGAAAAATTTTTCTGAGAATTCTGCAAAACGGCCAAATCTAATTTTTCAAAAATTCGCTCATCTCTACCTAAGTGTATTAAAAAGGAATGGGAAATACAAAGGAAGCATGTGTACTTCTCCTTCCTACTATGGCTCAAAAACTGTAGCGGCAATGTTCCAAAAAACACCAGAAAAAAATCTATGTGGAAACCTAGCCTTACAATCCATAGGAATACGCTGACTTTGAAACGTTAAAGTTTAAGGGTATACGTACATATAATATTTTCCAAAATATGCAACATTTATGTAACAGATAAGGTAACCTTGGATTTCTGACGAGTATTTTTACTCTTTCAACCAAGTATTTTATAGCCTTTTCAGACACGGATTTGCCTCATTCTATGGAGTTAATCTGTACCCTAGATTGACAAGTGATAAAAAAAAAAAACATCATGGAGGAGATTTATCAAAACCCGTGCAAAGCAAAAATTAGTTTCCAATAGCAACCAATCAGATCACTTCTTTTATTTTTCAGAGGCCTTTTTAAAAAGAAAAGAAACAATCTGATTGGCCACTATGGACAACTGGTCATCCTCTGCACAAGTTTTGAAAAATCTTCCCCCCCATGGCTTGTATTTCCACTGATAAAAATAGGCCCTGCCCTGACATGCATTTTGGTGAGAAATATGATAATGCAGCCCCCACTTTTTTTCTCTATTCTTTCATAAAGTAATTACAAATGTTACAAGTCTTATTTACAGGTGTTTGTCTTTTAACCCTGATGAGGAGACTGTGTAGTCATAAGGAGTTAACCCAACTGCGATGTGCACAAGGTGGTGAAGGAGCCCTGTATTACATCTTGATTTATAGAAAACAGCCTATGAAAGCAGCATGAACAGACAGGTGAGGTGCTTGAGAATCAAAATGTTTGTAGCAACAATCCCCGGGACGTCTGCTCTCAGAAGGGCTTCCGCTGCTTTCCCTAAATCAGAATGGTCCATATGACAAACATTATGGAATTATTACTACTTTATGTCTGATTCCCACTGTTCTCTTGTTTGTAAAATTGATTTCTTATCTATAATCTTCACTTCCACTGCTCTATTTGTAAAGAATGCTGCTCAATAACGTTATGTCCTGTATGATTGACAAACATAAGAAAGTTATCACTACATAACCTGGTGCCTGGTGAGATGACCCCGATCAGTCAAGCTGTCCATAAAAACCGATGCAGATTCAACAAAGATAAACAAAATCTACAGAAGCAATAAAAGATTACAAAGCATTTTGTGATTCAATGACTGCCAGGTCCTATTAGATGACTAAAACATTATGAAACTCTATTAGCCCATAGGGGAATTCTGCTTTACATCTACAACTAAAAAGTTCTGATATAGGTTTAATGTCATATTCTCTTCTATTATAGACTATGATATGTAATGCAGGTGCTCTCTGTTCCTAATCTCCCTGAGCCAAGCCCCAATCTGCTCTCATATTTCCTCAGAACCATGATCCTTTATTTCCCCCCTTTCGATTTTTTAATAACATTTTTATTGTAGATGGTATAAGAAAGCATCCAATCACACACTGCCTGAATGTCCTACTGTTGATTATTTGATATATTCTAGGTTAGTGAGATGTTGTACACTAAAAAACGCTTTAGGGTAATTCTGCTTTGAAATTACACTCGTAAATTCCGATGCAGCAGAGTCCCATTGCTGTCAAAAGGATCTCGCTGCATAGCGCACACTGCAGAATTTCCGCTGTTGAAGGAATGAACTTGCTTATTCTTTTGGCGGAATGCACACGGAATACATTGGTGTCTATGGGGGCAGCAATGTCCACATGGTCCTGGTGCCGACTGATTCAGATGGCACTGGCTGTCCTCAGTCTGTTGCCGAATTTTACTATAAGGGTAGTTGTTCTTGTTCCTTTCCTTACTTGACTCTCTTTGAAACCACATTTTCGTTTAATATTTAAAAAGCAAGACACTTGTTATTGGATTAAAATGACATCATGAGTAATTTTATTAACAAAATAAAAATGACATAAATGAATTTCAACCACAATAGTATTGTTGTAACTAGAAACTCTTTGACCCTGATATAAAATCAGTAGGCACCCCACCACCACCACCACCACCTGAAAAAAAAAGAAACAAAAACACTAGTATTAAACGGGCACTGTCAGAATCAGAAACTTTTTATATGTTGTACATCTTAGTAAAACATTAAACATTCTAATATACTTCATAATACTATATACTTTTTCTACAAACCATGGCTTATAAAATAGACCACTAGGGGCCCCCATATCATCCAGAACATAATCCTGTCCGGCTGCAGCAGCATCTTTCTCCAAGCTGAAGCACAGGTATGGACAAAGTCCAGCAAGCAAGGGCGGGACTAGCACTCCACTGTGCTCACTCCTGTCCTATCAGACTGCAGCATGAAAACAGAGAGGAGAGAGTTACAGAACAGCCTTCAGTGATTGGATAAAGAGACCCAGAACAGCAGAATGAGGGAGGAAGATGAGTCATGCAGAGTAAGGACATGCCCCATCCAAAACACAGAATGACAAAGCAAGTAAGCAACAGAGAAAAGGTATTTGTGAGAAATATAGGTGCTATTTATTTTTGTGTTGTGGGATACGACAGGTATCCAAATATATTGGGCATCTGTAAAAATGCATGCCAGAGGATATGACAGACCTATACATGGGGGTCATGTCATATTACCTTTTGTGTACTAAAAAATCAGACATCTCATGTATAATTTCTGATAAACTATGGAACATGCTATTAGTTGTACTTTATCGTAAACATCAGTATATTTGCTAATAGTCTCTTAAATATCTTAAGTTACAGATTATCTTGAGTTACAGTAAACCACCAAGTCAACTGCATTATACTCATAAATCGGAGGATAATGACCTTTCCCTTCTAATCTAGTAGCTAAATGTTTTTCCCCATAAAATGCATGTAAATTATTTATCATACAAAAATGCCAAAAAACTAGATTTTCAATATTGTCATCTAGTGAACATAACCCTGAACAATTTTGTCGAAGTTGAAAAGAACTGTGATGACAATGATGGCAATGATGACATCAACTAGGGGCAAACTTCTATGCTAGCAGACGTCATTGCTTTTTAGTGTGGTACACTGAATAAGTCTAAGTTCAAATACCTGTTTAAGTTTACTTTTATGATGAAAAGAATTATGTCTGTTTTGTTTCTGTAAAAAAAACAAAAGCCACCATGCCAATGTATACAGAGCCTAAAGGTCCTTTTACATGGGCCGATTACTGGGCTAATGAGGGTTTATGGGAACATTTGTTCCAGATAATACACTTTGTAAAAGGGCCAGCGATCAGCTAATGAATAATGGTTTGTTACATTTTTTTTGCAGCCAAAATCATTTTTATGGCCTTCACATAGCCTTGTGTAAACAGATGTTATGCGAACGACTTTAAAAGGCCAAACAAACGGTACAATGATCGTTCATGGATAGGGGGTGAGAGTACCTCTTTACATGCCTTCATTCCTGCAGTAGACTAAATCAACTCTGCATCATCAATATCCACACTGTGCTTTTGCTGTTTACAAGAGATTCCAGCATGTCAATGTGCCTATCAGTGTTATATTGGCCATTTTGTGCCTGTTGTGTCTCTAAATCACAAAACCATTTCAAATTATTGACACAGCACTGGGAATGAAAATTTGGGGAATCATTACTCACTTTGGGCTGAGATGCGAATATCGAGTGTTACGGCTTTCAAACTGTATCTTCATAAACATAAATCAATTGAGAAAGTATGTGAAGTTATTTGGTTGTTTTATTTAAGAAGACTGTACATCTGTCTATGGGAATCTTATCATAACCATAAGTTTTCTCTAACAAAGCCAGCCACAGCATTTCTGATGACTTGTATGTAGATGTGCTGACTAAAAGCGCTATTGTCATTAAAAACTACTTTTGGCATGTCGGTCAGACACATCAAAAGTTGTTGAACGCACTGGGTCTCATTCCTGAGACCCCCTGTGATTGTGAGTTATTAGAAAGGGTAGCAGGCATCATTGCGCTCAGCTCCCTGGTCGGCTTCGAGATCTTTCCTCTGCATAGAAATCTTAAAGGACATGTTTCAGTTTCTCTAATTAGTAAAAATATCAGCGATACATTCCCTTTAAAGGGGTTATCCACCATAAGGTGATTTTAGTACGTACCTGGCAGGCAGTAATGGACATGCTTAGGAAGGATCTGCGCTTGTCTTGGGGGGAGATTACCATAACACTGTGGCTAGCTTTTTGTGAACTTGTAGTTCCTGTTTGACTTTTCTTTTTTTTTTTTTTTTACTACAAATCCCACAATTCCATTTTCCTCCCTCCCACACATCAGCCACCCCACCCATTGAAACAAAAGACCTGTGGTTTTCAATCAGGGTGCCTATGGCTGTTGCATTAGTTGCAGATTGATCCCTCTCCCACCAAGCGATCCCTCCACCCATTGAAGCAGACAGGCTCCCTGTCATTAGCTGACTAGTAAGGTCAGGTCTCGGCCGCATTGCAAACTGGGAAAAATCTGAGACAACTAAAATAAATATTGGGGTGAAAATCACATAAGAATTGTCAGAAAACCATCACACACAGGTACAGACACTATATTATGAACTACACTAACTTTACAGCCCCTGTAGCATAGTCAAATAAAAAAAAATCCTGGAATACACCTTTAAATCACAGCATACTAGAGATGGTATGAATAGTAGTAGTATACGTAAAGTAGTCAGGATGTAAATAACAGGCAATACTAAAGTTAGAGTTCAATGCAATGCAGTAAAATACATTCCATCATCTAAGTTCCTACACGTACACATACAAACACTTTCCTATGCAGAGGAAAAGCTGACCAGTTGTCCATAGCAACCAATGAGATTGCTTCTTTCCTTTTTAAAAGGATTAATGGTTGCTATCAGAGATGAGAAAATTTTTGAAAAATTTGATTCGGCCGATTCGCCGAATTTGGTTCGGTCCGAATTTATTTGCTGCAAATCTGTATTAAAAACAGCTATTTCTGGACTACAGAGAGCCTCAATAGGGGTATAGAACACTTTGCCTTGCTGTAACATGCATAGGGAGTGTGCTGGGTTAGTGAAATAATACTGTTATTCAGTATGACATGCAGATTAGAGGCGTCACTATTAGAATCACTGTTTCAGAGCGGCACAATGACAGAGCCTGGAGGTGGCATTAGTATGAGGAGACCATATAGTGGCTGAATGACACAGCGTGGAGGTGGCGGTAGCATGAAGAGACCATATAGTGCCTGAATGACATGGCGTGGAGGTAACGGCAGCATGAGGAGACCATATAGTGGCTGAACGACCCCGGCTGGAGGTGGCACCAGCCTGACAAGACCATAGGGCCTCACAATTGAAAATATTAAAGATATTTTTTAACATTGCAATTGAAGATTTCAAATACATGAATCTAAAAAGTTTTATTTAATGTGCCAGCAGCATGAGGAGACCACATGGCGCTACAGTGACGCAGCCTGGAGGTGGCGGAAGCATGAGGAGACCATATAGTGGCTGAATGACAAAGCCTTGGGTTGGCGGCAGCAAAAGAAGACAATATAGTGGCTGAATGACACAGCCTGGAGGTGGCGGAATCATGAGGAGACCATATAGTGGCTGAATGGCACAGCATGGAGCTGGTGGCAGCAAGAGGAGACCATATAGTGGCTGAATAACACAGCCTGAAGGTGGCGGAATCATGAGGAGACCATATAGTGGCTGAATGGCACAGCATAGAGTTGGCGGCAGCAAGAGGAGACCATATAGTGGCTGAATTGCACAGCCTGGAGTTGGCAGCAGCTGGAGGAGACCAAATAGTGGTTGAAACACACAGTCTGGAGTTGGTAGCAGCAAGAAGAGACCATATAGTGGCTGAATGGCACAGCTTGGAGTTGGCGGCAGCATGATGAGAACATATAGTGACTGAATGACACAGCTTGGAGTTGGCAGCAGCATGAGGAGACCATATAGTGGCTGAATGACACAGCGTGGAGGTGGCAGCAGCATGAGGAGACCATATAGTGGCTGAATGACACATCATGGAGGTGGAGGCAGCATGAGCAGACCATCATGGAGGTGGAGGCAGCATGAGCAGACCATCGCTGAATGACACAGTGTGGAGGTGGCGGCAGCATGAGGCGACCATATGGTGGATGAATGAGAGCCTGGAAGTGGCAGCAGCATGAGGAGAACATATGGTGGCAGAATTAGACAGCCTGGAGCTGGCATCAGCAGCATGAGGAGTCCTGAAAGTGACCCAGTGACATAGTGGGGCGGTGGGTGGCAATACCTGTACCCGGTGATGATGGTTGGTCGAAAAAGGAGAACTTGGCATCAGATGTGTTGCATTAGGTGAGTGGCAGGATCAGAATAGTAGCTGAGGCAGGTAGGCAGTAGAAAACGGTCTCTTTTGTGAAAGTGTTAGTGTGCACAAGTTAATATTGAGGATATGCATTACATAAAACTTAACTTTTAATAATATTCTTAGGATAAAATATATGTACCCCAACTTTTTTTAAATCAAACAAAAGAAAAGGTGTGCAAAAAACACCATGTGCCACCTACACCACCAAGTATTGATGTGATGCAAAGACCTCTAAAAGGTGGAAGGGAACAACGTATGGTCCACTGTAACCGGTGGGGGTAAAAACTTCCCCTATAAGGCCCTACTCTCGCAATATTAATTCCCTTCTTTGCAAGTGTTACTCAACCTTAAAAGGACAGCCCCACACAGGAACCTCTCCCTTTCTCCACCTAAAATCACTGCCATTTCCCAGAGTTTTTAGGTGGAAATAGCGAGAGGTTCCTGTATAGGGCTGCAGTTTTTAAGACGAGTAACACTTTCCTCGAAAAAGGTGGAAGGGAACAATGTATTGTCCATTGTAGCAGGTGGGGGTAAAAATTCCCCTGTAAGGCCCTACTCTCGCCCTATTAATTCCCTTCTTGGCAAGTGTTACTCGCCCTAAAAAGGCTGGCCCCACACAGAAAACTCTCCCTATTTCCAACTAAAAACCCTGTGAAATGGCAGTGTTTGTAGGTGGAAATAGGGAGAGGTTCCTGTGTGGGGCTGCCCTTTTTAGGGCAAGTAATACTTGCCAAGAAGGGAATTAATAATGCGAGAGTAGGGCCTTACAGGAGAAGTTTTGCCCCCATCAGTTACAATGGACCATATTTTGTTCCCTTCCACCTTTTAGAGGTCTTTGCATCACATCAATACTTGGTGGTGTAGGTGACACATATGGGGAGATTTATCAAAACCTGTGCAAAGGAAAAGTTGCCCAGTTGCCCATAGCAACCTATCAGATTGCTTCTTTCATTTTGCAGAGGCCTTGTTGAAAATGAAAGAAGCGAGCTGATTGGTTGGAAAATGAAAGAAGCGAGCTGATTGGTTGCTATGGGCAACTGGGCAACTTTTCCTCTGGACAGGTTTTGATAAATCTCCCCCATAGTGTTTTTTGCACACCTTTCCTTTTGTTTGATTTCTAAAAAATTTGGGGTACATATATTTTATCCTAAGAAAAGTTATGTTTTAGCTAATGCAAATCCTCAATACTTACTTGTGGTCTGATGCAGAGGAATGTCTGTAACTGGGGAGCAGCACCTTAAATATGTTTAGCACTATCCATATTTGTGAAGATTTGGTGTGGCACTATGGTCAATCTACTCTGATGCATCAGGCATTGGTGGGGGGAAATCCTGGCTGATCCATGCCTGATTCATCTTCACAAAGGTCAGTCTCTCCACATTTTACTATGGCCCCTCGCTGCATTAAACACCCGCTCTGATGGCACACTACTGGCCGGGAAGGACAGATTTTCCAGGGCAAATGCTGCTAGTTGCAGCCACAAATGAAGTTTGGTTGCCCGGAAGTCCAGTGGATCTTCAAGGTGTGTTGGCATGGTCATGTCACGGAATGCCACCACCTGCTGGTTCAGGTCCTTCTACAGGTCTACCTGCTGATGATGAGTTGCTTCACTATGCGGGTGAAGAAAGCTACTCATCAGTGACTGTAGACTCTGTAGGCTGCTGCTGATTAAGCTGGTACTGCTCCTGCCACCCCACCCCTCCCCAGCAGCCATGGCAGTGGAAGGTGAGCACAGAGGGCTCCCGAGTCAGACCTGCGAGAGGATGGACCATGGCACAGATAGGCATTGGCCAATTGACTACGTAGGGTATCTCCAAAGTAGGTCAGTTTGTTCTCCCTCTCAGTGGGTGTAAAAAAGGCCCCCATTTTGTGCCGGTAGCTAGGGTCCAATAAGGTGTAGAACCAGAAGTCATCCCGCTGCCGAATGGTGACAATTCGGCGGTCACTAAGCAAGCAAATGAGCATGGATTGTGCCATTTGTGCAAGTGACTCTGAGGGACTCCCTGCCTCCATCTCCACTGCATACTGCCACGGTGTGTCTGGGTCCTCTGTCTCGCCTTCCTCATAACCCTCTAGCTCCTCTAGCTGCTCCTCCTCTCCTGTCAGATGACTAGAAAAACCACCCAGCTCACAAAACCTAAACTGTACTCCACTGTGCCCCTCCCCCTCTTCCTCCTCCTCCAGTTCAGCCCCCACAGGGCTCATGTTGCCATGAGATGTAGGCGCCACATCTCCAGTGCCTTGACCAGCCATCATTTCCAACACCTGTTGTAGTAAATGAAGTAGTGGAATTATGTTGTTCATCCCGTAATCCTGGCGACTGACTAATAATTTGGCTTCCTCAAAGGGCCTGAGCAAACGGCAGGTGTCACGTATGAGCTGCCACTGGTTGACATTGAAGTTACACAGGGGAGTACTCCTATCCGCTTGGATCATCAAGAAATCGGTGATGGCTTTTCTCTGTCAACATATGTGAAACGTTGCAAATCAGACTATGTTGGGGCAGGGGCAGACTGACAAAACTCAGGGCCCCCGGACCAAAAAAACCAAGGGCCCCCTGCGATGCTCTGCCACTGGTCATTCTTCTGCCCCTATTCCACACAAATCCCTCGACCACCCCTACACACAAAATAAACAAAATTTTATATATAAGAAACACTTTAATGTAGGTAAAATAATTTTCCATGACCAATAATACCAGTATACAATGAGTAAATATATACCACCACACAATAACTGGATAATACCGCCATACTGTACTAAATAAAACTATATACAGACCAGTATACTATACAGGAACTGTATACAATATAGGTGATTATATACAGGACCATATGGCGGTAGATATCAGCTGTACACAGGATGGGGGAGTTTTATCAAAACCTGTCCAGAGGAAAAGCTGCCCAGTTGCCCATTTTGCAGAGGCCTTGTTAAAAATGAAAGAAGCGAACTGATTGGTTGCTATGGGCAACTAGACAACTTTCCTCTAGACAGGTTTTGATAAATCTCCCACGATATGTATACCATATACAATAAGGGGGAGATTTATCATTAGGCATCTATTGTAGACACAGATCAACCCTTTATACTGCTTGTCTAATTTACACTCTTGCTCAAGAGTTACTCAAGTTGTGCACTCCTTTGATAAATTTTGTGCAAATATAGAAATGCCCCCTCTCGCTCTACCGTGCACTCCTTCTCTACCTCACACTTCACAGAGCTGTGGCATTTTCCCGCTGTACATTGCTTACATAGCTAGAGGTGCAGGAGCAGCAGTGTGCGCCGAACAAAACTCTGCACAATAGTAAAATCATAAATCTTTATACAGTACACAGATGGGGAGATTCTCAAAGAATTTTCAACTAAAAAAAAAATCTATTTTGGCTCGAAAAGTATTGACCAGATTTGTGCCGTGTTTTACACTGTTCACGTCAGTTTTGTAAAAGTGGGCGTGTCCACGCATATTGTCTGCTTTACATGATATTTTCAAAGGAGTCCAGTTTACATAAAAAATTTCAAACCAGCTTAGAAATCACAGAAATGGTTGTAGTTTAATAGTTTTAGTTTTCTTCTCATTTTAGATACGTGAATGCGGAGGACTACGTCCGATTTTTGCGATGATGAACAGCGTTATTTTAAATGTCAATAAAAGGGTTAACGAGGGCTGTGGGTGAAATGATCTGCTACTCCTCACTATATACCTCTGGCATATAGTGTCTTAGTTCCACCTTGGTTTGTGTAGCCTTCCCTGGCGCCGGGAAAGTGTCTCCCTCATAGGAAAAAAATTACAGGCAAAGAGATATGGGGGAAAGAGACTCTACTTTATTGCACTGAACATCAGTATAAAAAGGCAAAGGGTGTATTTACATTGACCAATAAAAATGTGGACACGAGTAAAAGGTGATATAATTGTTTAGATTTTACGTACTTTTTCCTTGGATACATAGCTAGCCAATTAGCAAATAGTTTAAATTCTTTAGCAAGCAACTTTAGTTACGGGGAAAGTAACTTATTAGGAACATGACCTTGGAACACAACCTCGGTAACAGGCTGGCGTTAGTTAGGCTGGGGAGGGCCAGTAACAATGGTCCTCGCCCTCCCTGGTAACGTTAGGCTGTTGCTGCTTGGTTGGTATCTGGCTGATAATGAAAAAATAGGGGAACCACACACTTTTTATTTTTTTAAATAATAAAAAAAAAACGCATAGGATTCCCCCTATTTTCAGTATCAGCCAGATACCAACCAAGCAGCAACAGCCTGACCTTACAAGGGTAAGTGAGAACCATTGTTACTGGTCCTCCCTAGCCTAAATAACGCCAGCCTGTTACCGCCTAGGCCCAGGAGTGCCATTTTTGACGCTCCGGGCCATTTGGTACCGGCTTTTCCCGGCACCCATGTGGCAGTGGGTACCAGGGTAATAAATGGAGGTTAGCGTTAGCTGATTTTGGGGCTAACTCTAAGCCCTGGCATAGTAATGGCTTTCGTCTATAAGACGGCTTCCACTACTAAACCTGAACATTTAATTATAAAAAACATAACACATTGAAAAAAAGTTTTATTTAAAAGAAAAACACTCCCCCACAGCCCTCATTTACCCTTTTATTGAAATTAAAAAAAACCCTGGTAATCCTTGCAATCCACCGAATCTGATGTAGTCCTCTGCATTCACGTATCTGAAATGAGAAGAAAAGAAAATAAAGGTTAGTACATTTTGTGCGCTCTCTTTTGCTGAGAGCGCACAAAATGCTGTGTGTTCCTAAATAGGGAGCCTCCAATTATTGCTAAACTGCAACTCCAATCATGGGGGGCTGTAATTAAACAACAGCTGGAGTCTCCCTGTTTGGGAACACACTGGCAGTAAGGCTCTTTTCCCATTATGCAAAACGCATAATGAGAACATTGTCAGGTCTGGACTGTGTAGCTCTGCCCCCTAATGATGTCATCACTAGGGGGCGGAGCAGTAAAAGTCACAGGAGTGAGCCCCCCTTTCGATCTGCCCCTCAACCCCTGGACTATAACTCCCATCATGGACAGAGTCTGCCCCATGATGGGAGTAGTAGTCCAAGGCCAGAGGGACAGATAGAAAGGGAGTCTCACTCCTGAGACCCCCTGTGACCTTTACTGCTCAGCCTCCTAGTGATGATGTCATCAGGGGGGCGGAGCTACACAGTCCGGGCCTGACTCTGTTCTGATTATGCATTTTGCATAATGGATCACAGCAGGTCATTCTCTGCTGTGATCTGCATTTATTAACTTTACAAGCAGGCGGCAAATGCGGCTCCACTGAGCTGCCCGACGGATCGAGGCTACTGTATAGAAAATGTTATCGGCGTATAACACGCCCCCTCATTTTCACAGGAAAATTTGAGGAAAAAAAATGTATGTAAAATAAATTACTTGGAAGCTCTGAACTATATGCCTCATCATCCCCCCAACTTTGATTCCCCCTGATCCTAAGTTTGCCCTCCCCCTCTTCCCTGTGATACATCATTCCTCCCCTTTTATTAGCCCCTGTGCCACATTTACCCCCTCCTCTGATCCCGTGTGCCTCCTTCCCCTGTGATTCTCCTTGCTCATCATCCCCCCGCGCATCATTCCCCCCTGCTCATCATTCTCCGCCTCTGATTCATCATTCCCCCTGCTTATAATCCCCCTGCACATTATTTCCCCCCTTGCTCATAATTCCCCCTGCTCATCATTACCCCCCTCTGCCTCATCATCCTCCCCCTGATCATTATTTCACCCTAGCTCATCTTTCCCCCCTTGCTCATTGTTCCCCCCTCTCCCCCTACTTTTTCTATTTTTCATATTTCCTTACCTGGCCGCACTCTGGCATGCTCAGGTAATGCGGCGGGTCTTGTGGGCTGTGTGGATAGTATGACGAGTGAAGTCTCCTGCCGGCTCCTCTGCACAGGGTCAGGGACGTTACTTCTCATTCTTTGCAGCTGTCACAGGTCAGAGTGGCCGCAGCGCCGACTACTTGTTCAGCAGCCCGACCGCGGCCACTTTAGACCAGTCATCCGCGGTGGCTGCAGTAAATGAGGAGCGGAGTGACATCCCTGATGCCGTGCAAAGGAGCCGGCAGGAGACGTCACTCGTCATAATATCCAAACAGTCCACAAGACCCGCCGCATTACCTGAGCGTGCCGGAGCGTGGCCAGGCAAGGGAATATTAAAAATATTAAAAACAGGAGGAGAAGTGTCCGGGCCCGCAAGAGCTACTGCTGGTCACTGTTTTAAAATGGCCGCGGCCGGGCTGCTGATCTTTAACAAGCAGCCGGCGCTGCAGCCACTTTAAATCAGTGACCAGAACATTTATTGCCAATTCATAATCCCTGCCGCCAGGAGACAGGAGCTCTGATTGGTGAATAGCTATGCACCAGCAATGGCGATTATGAATTATGAGAGCTGTATACAGGAGTCGGCGGGCAGTGCAGTATAGCCGCATGTGCCGCTGGCTTTTACAGTTAATAAATGCGAATCATAGCAGGTCTCTGGAGAATGAACCAGTGCGATCTGCACCTCAGCCCCTGGACTACTTCTCCCATCATGGGCAGAGTCTGTCCATGATGGGAGTAGTAGTCCTAACTGTCAAAAATAGTTAACACAATTCTCAAATGCTTTAGAACACTTTGGTACGTGTCCACCGAGGTGGTGTATATTTGCACAAGAAACGTGCATTTGCGCATTTTTTTTTGCGTTTAAAAAAAACATGCAGTTAACAAAATTGAATCTACAGTAGAAAGTGCTCTATGGTAAACTTAACCGTAGACATGGCTATGAAGAATTCTATCAGATTTTGCACAAAAAAAATGCAAAAAAACTCTTAAAAATAGACAAAAAAAAAGCTCTATATAAAATGATAAATTCCCCCCTAAGTGATTGCAGTTACATCACGGGACTCACAATTACGCATTTTCTGATCAGCAGCGTCCTCTTTCCTTTTCTTCTTCATCTGGATCAGACTGCCATGTCAATCTCATCTGGAGCGACAGAAGATGGGTATGACACACAGCTCCCTACGGCTGAGGTGGTGGAGCCTTGGCTGGCTGAAATAGGAAGCGGCGTGCCACTGGGTGACGCAGCAGGCTGGACCACCACATCGGAGCTACGGTTCTCCCAGGCCGCTTTATGGTGACGCTGCATATGTTGACGCAAGGCCGTGGTGCCAACATTGGGACCCTGGCCACGCTTCACCTTCTGCCGACACATCTTGCATGTGGCCAGGTAACATTCTCCGGATGCTTGATGAAAAACTGCAACACCGCAGAGTAGCTGATTTTCCCACCAACAGTCCGCACTGATTTACTGCTACTGTCGCAGACTCCAGGAACCCCTGTTCTACTACCTTCCCGGGAAGATAGGCTGCTGCGAAGAAGGTGGTCTACCCCAGGCACGGTTGGCTCCAGAATTTCCCCTTCTGCCACCATGCTACCACCTTGCTGGCTCAGCTGGTGCCTCACGAGCACCCTGCAACCCTCTTCTCCTGATGATGATGAAGCCCCTTCTGCACCCGGCTCCCAAGTGCGATCGGCTTCATCATCATTGAGTTGTGTCTGCACGTCACAGATGTCCTCTTCAGGTTCCTCAACAATGTCTGCTTCAGGAGCCTGAACACTCGCAACACCACCTCCCATGCCACTCTCCTCATCACTACTTGCCCGCCTAGCGGAGAAAGCGGCAGATGTCTCCTCCGCTTCTTGACTGGGCAGCAGCTGCTGACTGTCGTCTAGTAGATTGTCCTCACTAAATAGTGGAGTTGAACCCACAGCATACGATAGTTCTGTGGGTGAGGGAACAGCATAGGACAGAGGCAATGGGAAGACAGTGACGGCCCCTGGGCCATGCCAACAGAGGGTTGTGTCTGAGGAACCCACCAACTGTTGACCGGGGGTGTCAGATGTCACTTGTGAGGAAGTGGATGACTGTGTTAAACAATCGGTGACGACAGATGAGTTGCTGGTCGAGACACAACCGCTAGATGATACCAGGAGCTCAGGCCTCTCGCTGCAATCCTGCTGCCACTCGCCCCTAGTCTGCTGCGACCTCTGCCTGATGAAGTTAGGTCTCTGCCACTCCTCTGTGCACGTCCTGGCACTTCTCTGCCTGACATACTTAGTGCGTATATGAGGGGAGTACAATATGCTCCTCTACGCTTAAAACAGTATTTGTCTACAACACCAGCAGGTGTGTACTTTTGGCTGGCCTTTCACAGTATCTAGGCCCTTAAGACTTTAACAGGAACAATGTGGTATGCACTTATGAGGGGGAGTACAATACGCTACAGTATACTTAAAACAGTATTTGTCTACAACACCAACGGGTGTGTACTTTTGGCTGGTCTTTCACAGTATCTAGGCTCTTAAGACATTAACAGGAACAAAATGGTACACCACTTAGATGTACATATGCGGTATGCACTTATGAGGGGAGTACAATGCACTCCAGTACTTTTAAAACAGTTTTTGTCTACAACACTAGCAGGTGTGTACTTTTGGCTGGCTTTCACAGTATTTAGGCCCTTAACCCCTTAAGGACCAATGCAAATAAACCTGTACACCCCTGAAAGACCAGGCCTGTTTTTTCAAATCGGGGATGTCTGTCTTTATTAGAGAATAACTCTGGTAACGTTTTGCCAATCACGATAATTCTGACATTGTTTTTTTGTCACAAGTCGTCCTTCATGTACATAGTAAAAGTAAGCCAATACCATTTGTAGTTTTTTTTACAATGCAAAAAATCATGAAATTTTTACAAAAATTACGATTTTTTGCTATTTTAACACTAATTGGTTGCATATATTTATACTTACTGACCAAATAGTTTATGAAACTTATACTTTCAGATGTCTACTTTATTTTGACGTCATTTTTTAGTTTTTAATTAACATTTTAAATTAGTTAGAACCCTAACAATTTAACTTGAAATTTTGAAAATTTTGAAAATTTGAAAAGTACATATTTTTTTATGTGCTATGCAAGGTTTGCTGAAATTAAAAGGTAGTAGAACATAGGAACACCCCCCCCAAATGACCCCATTTTAAAAACTAGACCCCTCAAGGTATTCGCTAGGGGGTACAGTGAGTATTTTAACACCATAGTTTTTTGGCAGGAATTATTACAAAGTCAGTGTTAAAAATTCGAAAATTGCAATTTTTCACAAATGCATCATTTGGGGGGCATATTTTTTGTACATTACTTCTGATATTGAAAGAAATGCACCCTATATTTTATTTAGCTCCTTGTCCCATGTTCGGAAATACCCCCGCTTTGGCCATATATGGTTCCTTGGCCGCGTGGTAGGACTCAGAAGGAGAGGAGCGCCATTTGGCTTTCAGGGCAGAACAGTACCCCCACCCCCACAAGTGACCCCATTTATATACCGCACCCCTACAAGTTATTGGCTGGTCGGCTGGCAGTATAACGCATCTGTCTGTGACAGTTAAGGCTCCTGATGGATATATCCGCCATGTTGTGGGAATAAGCACCCGCTCATGGCGAATATATCCATTACTGCTGCGGCTGGGTAGCTCAGTGTGTCCGCTCATGACTGCTGGCGGAAAATCCGCCGCTATGAGTGGACGCACAAAGCTACCCAGCCGCAGCAGCGAGCTCATTACCGTGACTGCTGCATAATGTGTAGGATCACGTGGCGGACATCCGCAGCATATTACATTTTTTTATTAGATTCATTTAATAAATGTATTTTTAATATATATATATATATATTATTTTCTTTTACACTTTTAATACATTTTTATTTATTTTTACACTTTTATTTTATTTATTTATTTATTTTTACACTTTTTAATGCTTTGGAATACTTAGTATTCCAAAGCATTGCAGTTATATGCTGCCTGCCAGTTTTCACTAGCAGGCAGCATATTTCACTAGCAGGCAATACCCAGGGCAGACCTGGGGGTCTTTGTAGGACCCCCGGCTGCTCAGGTATGCAGCAGCACCCCGCGATGCTCCGGGGTGCTGCAGGAGAGACAGAGGGAGCCCCCTCCCTCTGTCAGAACTCCTTACAGCGCGCGGTCACTTCTGACCGCGGCTGTAGGGGTTAGACTGTCGGGAGTGAAGTGAACTTCACTCCCGGCAGTGCGGCCACACACAGCACCCCGCGATCGCGCTGCGGGGTGCTGCAGGAGAGACAGAGGGAGCCCCCTCTCTCTGTCAGAACTCCTTACTCCTTACTTCACTCCCGACAGTGCGGCAGGCCCCGGCCAGCCGCGTATTACACGCAGCACCCCGTGCTCCCTCTGTCATAACACTTACAGCCAGTGGTCACTTCCGACCGCGGCTGTAAGGGTTAAAACTGCCGGGACCGAAGTTTACTTCGGTCCTGGCAATGCAGCAGGGTCCCGGCTGTGTGTTACAGCCGAGTCCCTGCCGCGATCTCGTGGGTGCACTGGGCAGCACCCACGAGAATAATGGACGAGTATAGACGGGAACGCCCGCCAACCTGGACGTCTATACTCGTCCATGGTCGTTATCGGGTTAAAGGGTTACTCCACGAGCCAGCGTCAGGCACATTGAGTTCTAAACGCTGTGTGCGGGCTTCCGTGTTCACGCCCGCCCTCTCGTGATGTCCCATCCCGTCATGTGACGTCACGTCGTGCCCCCTCAATGCAAGTCTATGGGAGGGGGCGTGACGGCCGTCGAGTCCCCTTCCCATAGACTTTCATTGAGGGGGCAGGTCGTGACTTCACGAGGGGGCTGGAGTGAACACGGAAGCCTGCACACAGCGTTCAGAACTCAATCCGGATCTTGGGGAGCGGAGTAGCCCTTTGAAACTTTAACAGGAACAAAATGGTACACCACTTAGTTTTACGTATGTGGTATGCACTTGCGCTACAGTACAATGCGCTACAGTACGCTTAAAACAGTATTTGTATTCAACACCACAGGTGTGTACTTTTGGCTGGCCTTTCACAGTATCTAGGCCCCTAAGACTTTAACAGGAACAAAATGGTACACCACTTAGATTTACGTATGTGGTATGCACTTGCGCTACAGTACAATGTTCTCCTGTACGTTTAAAAACAGTATTTGTCTACAACATCAGCAGGTGTGTACTTTTGGCTGGCCTTTCACAGTATCTAGGCCCTTAAGACTTTAACAGGAACAAAATGGTACACCACTTAGATGTACCTACAGGTTACACTTAATAGAGGACAATGCGCTTTTAGTGCTCTGCTCACCCTAACTGGCTGGCTACTATTAGCTTTTCAGTTGTTGTACACACCAGTGCTGCAGCACACAGTCTCTGCGTACTACACGCAAAATTGCCCTCTCTGCATTTTCTCTCTCAATCTCACTCCCTTCCCTATCAGTGCTTCTAGGCTGGATTTGGGCTTGAGGTGAATCGCTGTTGTAAAAAAGCTTTTCTGTGCAACACACTGCTCTCTGTCCCTCTCTCTCTGTAATAGAATGCTGATATGACTGGGAGGTGAATCACTGCTGTAAAAATGCTTTTATGTGCAACACACACTGCTCTCTGTTCCTCTCTCTCTGCAATAGAACGCTGATGTGACTGCGTGGTGAATCGCTGCTCTAAAAATGCTTTTCTGTTCAACACACACTGCTGTCTGTCCCTCTCTCTGTAATGGAACGCTTATGTGACTGGCCACAAGATGGCTGCCGATTATATAGGGCTTTGACATCACAGGAGTGGCTGGCTGCTGATAGGCTGCATGCTGCATGTGATTTAGGGTCATCCGATCCTTGTTCCCGCATTCCCAGGATTCCTTGCCCCATGTCCTCACATGTGGATCTGCCATTTTAGATGCACGGCCCCTGGAGCCTGGACTGCACTAAATGGAGTTTAAGTTTAATTGCGGCAATGTTCACATTCGTTACGAATCAAATTTTTCCTGAAATTCGTAATGAATTCGGATTCGTCAGATTTGATTCGCTCATCCCTAGTAGCTTTGAGCAACTGGTCAGCTTTACCTGTGCACAGGTTTTGATAAATCTCTGACTCTGTCCCTTTATCTCGGGTTAGAGGTAACCAGTAACACAAAGGGTATAGGGGAAGATGCATATATATGCATTGATTGTTTTAATGTCATTTATATGGGTATATATACCAAAGAGGTGAAGAACTGCAGGGAGGTTTACACACAGTAAGAAATAAAATGGAATAGAAATGCCAGGGTCAATGGGGCCTCCCTTTACAGTTGATGATCTTTGAGATGTTTCCACAGGCAAACCTCTGTCTATATAAGGTCTCACAGCATACAATGTTATCATAGAAATAAACAAGCCATGAGGAAGTAAGAACTGCCAGTACAGCTCAGGGACAGGATTGTGTGGAGCCACAAAGCTCCAAAGGCATACAAAAAAGTCTGCTGTGCTGAAAGTTCCCCAGAGCTCAGTGGCTTCCATAATTCTTAAATGGAAGACGTTTGGAACTTCCCTAGACCTGACTGATTCAGACCTAGACTGACCAAACTGAAATTTAGTAATTGGGGAGAAGGGTCTTTGTAAGAGTTTGAAAGATCCTGGGAGTAACTTCCAGAAAGTCACTGCAACACTCCACAATCTGGTCTTTATGGCCTGATAGAAGGTTCTTAGTGGGGGGAACCACATGAAAGCCCACCTGTAGTTTTCAAAAACACAAAAACAAAAAAAAATGGTCACGGTTGAGGTAAAGCTGAATGGAGCAAAGTTCAGAGATATCCTTAATGGTAACCTGACCCAGAGTGCTTCAGACTGAGTTGACCTTCCAACAAGACAATGATCATAAACACACAGCCAAGAAAACACAGGAGTGGCTTAGAGACAACTCTTTGAAGGTCCTTGAGTGGCCCAGCCAGAGCCCTGACTTGAACCCAATCAAACATCTCTGGAGAGACCTGGAAATGGCTTCCACCAACGGTCTCTATCAAACCTGACAGTGCTTGAGAGGATCTGCAGCAAGAATGTCAGAAAATCCCAAAATCAGGTGTGTAAACCTTGTGGCCTCATCCCCAAGAAGACTGGGGGCTGTTATCTCTGCCAAAGGTTCATCAAATAAGTACTGAGTAAAGGGTCTGTTTCACATTTTCATTATGGGGCAGAATGAGAGGGGAAAAAAAACTTTTTTTTTCTTTTAGCCCAAGTCTGTAATATAACAAAATGTAAAAAAAAAAAACCTGAAGGGGTCTAAAAACTTTCTGAATGCATTGTATGTCAGGGTTTGCAGGAAAGTAATTCAGGGGTTAACAATGCCTCATTGTCCCAGAGGAATTATGTAGGGGTTTATGCTGCTATACGGCAATGGAGGGATTTTTGCATTAAAATAGCAATAATCAGAGTACTGGTAAGTATGTAAATATCTACTCTTCATAAATAAGTAAGAATCTTTCTTTCAACAGACATAAAAGGAACTAGTACAGCAGACAATGAGGATGCCATTTTATACAGATGATAGCAAATTAATTCTGCATCCCTGCGCCATTAAATGCTAAGATTAATAATTGGCTGCACAGAAAGAAGTTATCAGATGAATCGGATCTTTCCAAACTAAGACTTTTCTGCAGTGTTTTCTTTATGATATTACTGAATAGAATTTAGGATGTAATCGTGCGCAGTTGATAATATGTCTTTGAATATTCATACACAAAAACCTTGGATGCTTGATACCTTCATAGTGCAAAGCAAAGGCTCAAACAGTAGTAATCATTTTCTGCCAACTGATTTAGCTACATTTCACATGGAATGAAATTATCATATCCACAGAAACTGAACAGAGCAGTACTTAACCCCTTAAGGACCAAGCCCATTTTTAACTTAAGGACAAGAGCATTTTTTGCAATTCTGACCACTGTCACTTTAAGCATTAACTCCTTAATGACGCAGGACGTATATTTACGTCCTGCGCCTGCTCCCGCAATATAACGTCATATCGGGTCAGTCCCGTCGGCCATCAACGGCCGGGACCCACGGCTAATACCGGACATCCCCAATCGCAGTGATGATCGGAATTAACCCTTCAGACACGACGATCAAAGTTGACTGCCGCGTCTCAAGTGAAACCGAAAGCATCCCGGCAGCTCAGTCGGGCTGTTCAGGACTGCCGCGGTGAAATCGCGGCATCCCAACCAGCTTGTAGGACACCAGGAGGATCCCTACCTGCCTCCTGCATGTCCGATCGCCCAAATGACTGCTCCGTGCCTGAGATCCAGGCAGGAGCAGTCGAGTGGCAATAACACTGATCAGTGCCATATTAATGCATGGCAGTGAACAGTGTAGGAAATCAGTGTGTGCAATGTTATAGTCCCTAAATAAAAGTGAAAAAAGGTGTTAAGAAATGTGATTTAACCCTTCCCCTAATAAAAGTCAGAATCACCCCCCTTTTCCCATAAATAAATAAAAATAAATATAAACATATGTGGTATCTCCGCGTGCGTAAATATCCAAAGTGTGTGTATGTGTTTGGTGCAAACTCTATATAACGGTGTGTGATAAAATATTATACACCGTTATAAAAAATAAAAATAAAAAACGCTGCAGCCAAAAAAAAAAAAAAAGTGGTCAAATGCAGCACCCTAAAGTCATGCTGCAAAATGTGCAGAGGACCCTTGAGGACCTATTAGGGGGTCATGGGGGGGAGGTTTATTTTTTTTTTTCTCCAACTCTTGCTTGCCCTCCACACAAACTCACCTTGAGCTACAGGTAGCAGGAGGCCACTTCTTCTGCCCTGAGGGGCACAGATCTGGTCAGAGGGAGGGGGGTCCCTGGCTCCTTCTGTCAGCTCTGCCCGCTGACTGAACTCAGTGGGCTAACAGAGCTGAGAGAAGGGGACATTAACCCCTCCTCTGCCAGCAGCTATTGGTCAGACAATCAATAGAAGCTCATCTGGGGAGGTGATGTGATCGCCACCTCCCCCAACAACAGGAGGTGATTGCCGGTGTAAAGTACACCGCCGATCACCTTCTAATTCCAGGTCAACGTATAACCAGAATCGTCGCAGATCGTGGGTGTATTTACCGGAGATCTGCGGCGATCACCAACAAGGGGGGTCTCAGGACTTCCCCAGGCATTGTCACAGGATGCCTGCTGAATGACTTCAGCAGGCATCCCGATCTGTTCCCCATCCTGCAAGTGACGGGGACCGGAATTCCCACAGTCGTACAGGTGCGCCCTGTCTCCTTAAGTACCATGATGTCAGGGAGTACCTGTACGCCTTGTGTCCTTAACGGGTTAAAACCACAGGTACACTTTATAATAAATTTAGAAATAGTTATCAATTTAAAATTTTGTTTATTTCATTATACATTTAAACCTTGTAAGGCTGAGTTCGCTCAGTGAACCCAGCCTTAAAGGGGTACTCTGCCCATAGACATCTTATCTTCTATGCATGGGATAGAAGATTAGCTGCTGGGTAATTCTTACATGATTCCCAGCATTATAAAACTAACAACGTGTATATCTGGCCACAAATTGACAATAAATCATCTATGTCCCTTTGCATAAAAAAAAATAAAAAAAAAACAAGAATGAGAATCCAACTTCAAGGGTTAACTTCAAGGAGGCAGATTCATCAGATTGTGCTACACAGGAAGGGGATACTTCGCTTGACTGATTAGTCTGTGGTGTCAGACGGGGTAATGTGTAATTAACCTTATCGTGACGCCAGGGAGTGGTTGACCTATATACTACCTGATGTAGGCCAGCTTCACCTGTGCCAGGTACGGGGCAAATAATCACTCCGACGCAGGGTTACGGTTAACTGGCTTGCTTTACTGAGGTTGGAAAGATGGTACAATCTGTTACAGCTCATATCAGCGTGAAGGAGTTGCAGGGTGAACTTAGGGAAGCTTATCGGCTTGCTGGGACTTATAGTTGATTGTGCTGTATATGACTGATTCAGCCCACGCTATACTTTAGAGACTTGGACATGACTAACTTGCTGGACTTGACTTATATAATATCCTTAAGACTGTAGGCTTACCGCAAGGCTTTGACTTTCACCTCGGTAAGTGAGGCTAACTGGTAGTAGATGCGTGGTTGCTGGACTAGGCCTAAGGCCTCCTTTCAGATCCACCTCACAGACAGACTTCACTCCTCACCAAACTGTACCACAGCAAAGGCTTAATCTCAAGAGAGAAGAGAAAAAAGAGCTTAACCCTGACCTCACAATATATGGGAGGAATTTAGCGAGATCCTATTGGCCGGATAAGTCACCTGTTCACCAGTGCATGCTCCACTTAACAACAAGGTCCTTAGCAACAAGAGATTTAAGGCAACAAGTACATAGATAATACAAATACATTAACCCTTATATGTCAGTATATTATATAGTGCATTATTGAGAGTTCTGAGGAGAGGGGACCCATGACGGACATTGAGCAGCATCTGCCACACATGATGGGCAGGAGTACAGAAGAACACGTGATTCTGTACTGGGTCACCACAAGCCCAGTTGCTTCTACTTTTGATGAAACCTAGTGCGCCATCAGTGCGCACCAGATCGAGAGCTCCAAGGTGAAAAAATGCCGAGGACCAAATTACTGTCTTAAATTTTCACCCATACACATATTTGATCTATTTATGACACTTTTAGATGTCCGTTGTTTTCTCAGGGACATTGTCGTGTGTAGACATTTGTCTACCAATGCTGGTAATTAGATTTTTGATGACAAGTCTCTCATAAAACAATCAGATATATGTCTGATAAATCTGCTCCTATGTTTAGGAGACCTGTGTTGGCATCCAATGATTCATCCGATACATTTGGTGTAACACATTATAATTTTGGTTTATCATTTAATGATTTGTTTGCATGTTATAATCTTCAATCTTTGAGAGAAAAAGGGGGTGGTACGGATTATTTTGTTCTGTCGTTCAGGACACGCAATCCAGGATTTTATCTATTTATGTTTCATACTTCTGTTGTTGATCTGTTGCAGGAATCAGTAGAACCCATCTTGACTTGCCTTGGAGCATACAGTGTGGAAGCTGGAATTGGAAGACATGTTGTGTCTAACTGCAGATGTGACGTCCCTATACTCTGTGAATCCACGCGATAAGGCTTTTCCTAAGTTATTTCCACAATATACCATAAGGAAACATCATTTCACATAAAAAAGAATCTTCCTTTCGGTAGGGCTGTTTGGGCTCGCTGTAACTTTACTCTTGATGTGGCTTGCTGTAACTGTACTATTGATGTGAATTTTTGCTATTATACGGATGACTTGCAGACCTGATTAATATATAGGGGCTATCCCAATTGGATCTTCACTTGTGCCAACAAGAGTGTATCACATAAAGGTAGATATGATCTCATTATGCCTAATATTTGCAAATGAGGACCTATAGTAGATAAGCCTGCATTTTCTCTAAACAGTATAATACACTATATCAGGACATTTGCAATATCATTCACAAATTCATGCCCCTTATCAGTTCAGATCTGCCATTTTGCAAAGCTATGGTCAATTGATATTGTTGTATGGCTAAGAGAGCACCCATTCTGGGACAGCAGGCAGTGGTCAAGTGGTGGTAGTTGTAGTAGCCAGCGGACAGGAGGTGGTAGTTGTGGACTGGTAGCAGTTACATCAAGCGGACAGCAGGGGTGGCGGTAGAACTGGGCAAATTTTGGATAATGGTCAGAAGTCCATGGGGTCTGTGCTCATGGTGTCTGTCAGAGAAAGGGCAAAACCTAGGTATGCTTCACACGATTGTTCAGATGGTGATGAACATCCCTTTGGTAACGATTCATGTCAGGGTTGAATATCGGATGTAATAATTTCACCAGCATGTACTCCAATGTGAAAATGCTAGTGCTGCTTCTGCCTCTTGCAGGAGTAGTGCTGGCAAAGGGAGTGGAGCATTGATGTAGCGGGTAGTGGAGAGTGAATCCCTGTTCAGAAGGTGTTTGCTGTTCAAAGTCCATGAAAAGCTGACTGCCTGGCTTGTCCTTACAAAAATCCAATTCAGGCGCTTTCTTGGAAGGATCATTTTTTTTTCGAGGGTGTGTCTTAGTGTGTGGCTATCTAGTACTCATCTCTTTCCTTCATGTCCACAATACCTGTCAATGCGCAAGCAAGAAAGCATACAGCTCGCCATCCTTGACAGCATGAGAGAGGCCTGTGGTACTTGTTGGTAATCGTGGTCATTGTCATTATCATCGTTTTTGTTGACCAATTATCCCTTCAACAGATTCAATCTCCAAATCCTCCTGAGGTCCTACTTCCTCATTCTCCTCATCCAACTCCTCCTCAGGAAGAACATCCATAATGCTGCCAGCCAGAAGTGAATCCGTCCTTGCTCAATCATCATCACGAATGTTAGCTCTGAAAAGAAATTCAGCAGCATTACACCATTTTTTTCACTGTTGTCCTTGGTGACAAATCTTGTTGACTTTTCAAAAGGCCTAAGCCCGTGACAGTTGTCTCTGATTAGCTGCCAATGCCTGAGCTGAAAGTCACATTGGCTCTAAAAGCTGTCTGTCTGCTACATTAGGTAATATGTCACTGCTTTGCCCTGCTGCTAAAGGTGGTTCAACTTGTGTAATGTTGAGTTCCATTGTGTTGGAACATTGCAAATGAGGTGGTGTTGAGGAAGACAATTTTAGCGCTGTTAGTCTAGAAGGGAATGTTTAAAGGCATAAGAGCAGCTAAACCAGAATCAAACTTTTCTACACAAAGCTAGCACATTACTAAGACTGACCTGATTTTTCAAGAAACATTTGCCAACAAGATTTTGCACATACAGGGAGAGTGTGTAACTCTAGACGCAGCAAAGCCATGATGTTTGTGCCGTTATTTATGCCCACGTTTCCCAGGACCTGGATAAGGAGGAGTATAGTTGGCAGGTGGCAGAATTTGAAATGGATTGGTGCAACCATGGAGGTGTGACTATTTCCTGGCCTTGTTGCGGTGAAGCCGCATTCTGCAAGATATTGATCCAATGGGCCATAAAAGACATGTATTGGTCATGGCCATATCTAAGCCTTAGTTGCTATGCTGGTCCATATGTCTGCTGTCACGGAAATTCTGCACTTATTAGCGCAAATGGTATCCTTCATATTCTCAAAAGCCTCCTCGTATTTCCTCTTGATTATTTGGTGAAATGTGTTCTGGAAGGAAGAGTGTATGCAGGATTTAGTACACTGACCATGTTTTTGAATCCCTTGTCTTTAACCATAGACAGTAGTCGCATGTCAGTGACTAACATTTTTGAGATATAACTTGTTAAAAATGAAATGTCTACCATCTCCACCATATGATTGTGTAAAGCAGGAAAGGCTTTTTGGCAAAATAATGGTGACTAGGTATGCACCACCTAGACTGGGCAGACCACATTAGATGCCTAAAGGCCATGGAGTCAACAAGATAGTGACATATAGGTACACCATGGCCCAGTGGTGGATCCAGGGGGGGCAATGGGGCAATTGCCCCCCCCCCCCCCCCCGATTAATTTCCCCCGTCATATTCAAGACAGCCCTGTGTCCCGAAAGATCTTTTCGGGACACAAGGATGTCCCGGTTACCTTTTTGAGGGCATGGTTAACTTTAAAAACGCAGGGGCCACCGGGGGTCACGCACACAGGGATGTCACTGACGTCCTGTGCGTGTGCCCATAGGAGCAGAGCGGAGCAGCTAGGGCGCGTGCATGGTAAGTTACCAGCGGCACGTCATCTTCGGTGCACCAACCATCACTCCTTCAGTCCTGGGACCTAGTGCTATGGCCCATAGGCCATAGCAATAGATCATGACCCCTGACCAGAGGAACGGTGGTTGGAGCACTGAAGTGGAGCAGTACATACATACAGCCTCCGGCCATACACTGTTTATGGCTGAAGACTGTATGTCTATGGGGGCCACTGCCTATCTAATGTGGGGGAACTATGCTGCCAATCTAATGTAGGGGAACTATGCAGCCAACCTAAATTTGGGGAACTATGCTGCCTACCTAAATTGGGGGAACTATGCTGCCAACCTAATGTTTGGGAACTATGCTGCCAACCTAATGTGGGGGAACTATGCTGCCTACCTTATGAGTGGGAACTATGCTGCCAACCTAATGTGGGGGAACTATGCTGCCAACCTAATATGGGGAACTATGCTGCCAACTTAATGTGGGGGAACTATGCTGCCTACCTAATGTGGGGGAATTATGCTGCCAACCTAATGTGGGGGAACTATGCTGCCTATTTAGTGTGGGGGAACTATACTGTCAACCTGATGTGAGGGAACTATGCTGCCAACCTAGTGTGGGGGGAGCTATGCTGCCAACCTAGTGTGGGGGGAGCTATGCTGCCAACCTAGTGTGGGGGAACTATGCTGCCTATCTAGTGTGGGGGAACTATGCTGCCTACCTAGTGTGGGGGAACTATGCTGCCTATCTAATGTGGAGGAACTATGCTGCATACTTAATGTGGGGGACTTATGCTGCGTACTTAAAGAGGTACTCCACTGCCCCAGCATTCAGAACATTTAGTTCCAAATGCTGGGTGCAGGCTGGGGGGGTTGTGACATCCCAGCCACGCCCCTTGTGACATCACACCACACCCCCTCAATGCTAGTCTATGGGAGGGGGCATGTCAACCACCGCACGATACTCTGATAGTACCCCTCCCAAGAGTAGACTCTGCATCTGCCCCTCCTCTGAAAGTTTTTTTTCTCAAACCTACAGACACAGCAGCATCACTGCTTCTCTGTCCCCACCACTCTCAGTATGAACTTCTTATATCTGATCATGGGCTCCTTGTTCCCTTATAGCATATCCACCATGATGCCTTACAATATCCACACCATGTCTACCACCACCAGTCCCACCAGTACTTTACTTGGCCACTGCTTTCACCTCCAGCACCTCTGCAACACTCTCCAAACACTGGGTGTCCTCAGACAACTTTTCCTCGAGGCCAAAAATTGACAACTTGTGCTTGGTGATGCTGCTGCTTCTACTGACACCGACACAGACACCTGGGCTTGGGCGAATTGGTGGTGCCCACAGTCCTGGTACTGCCACAAACATGGTTAGTGGCAGAGGTTCTCTTTCCTCTACCCCACACTCGTCCAACCATTGCTTTACCAGAAATTTTCTGTTTCATTGAAAAAGACTGTGAGGGGATTTGGCATTTGTTTTTGGGATTATTTGTCACTTACCAACTAGTCCAGTGACGGAGAAACTGCCAGTCAACTTTCAATCTCAACATTAGAAATGCTGTTTTTTTGTAAACCCTGCTAGAATTGCTCTATATATGGTTAACAACAACTAATCCCTCATGAGTCCCTGAGCGGACTAACAATAAATTTCAAAACCGTTTGGAGGGCTCACCCTCCTCGGGAACTAATACCCTTTACTTGGGTCTCATTAAAATCACTCTTTTATTGATATGCCTTAAAACCATATATGTTAATGGATTATAGTGATTAAAACTTTCAGAGACTCTCTGTGGTATTCCCTATGGAGATAATTGCATTTGACTACTGGGTTCCGCTCCTAATTATTATATCAATTCACAATTCCTTCTTCTGCAATGGGGGGTTAGGGGGGTTAGGGTTTGAAGGTCTCTCACACCTTCTTCACATGTCGGGGGTCTTATTTGCCCTCAGTTTTTTGGTTACCCTCTCCCCTCATCCTCTTCCCATTGCTTAATAGGAGTTTTTGCGGTCCCATAAAGTCTTCTCTTTTTATATTAGCACATCATTCCATAGAGAGTCTCTGTCTAAAATACTTTCACCAGCCTCCCCAACATTTCACCAGCAGACCTGGCTTTGTCAAGGGCTGTAGGCTGTATATGGTTAGGCATCAAAAATGCAGGTAACATGGCGTAACAAGTCCATTGAACTTTCACCTCTAGAAATGCAGGTTTGTTTTTTTTGTTTTTTTTTTACCCAGCTTGAAATGCTCTATTTTTGTTAAACCCAGAAAATACAGGTAAAGTACAGGTGAGCCCAATGCACAATGCTTTTCTGAAATTGCTTTGTGTTGTAGTGGGGAATCTTTCTATGGGCTTGTGCGGTCACACTGCTGGGATCTGTAGTGCAGCAGAATTACTGGACATAATAATGCAGATCAGCCCACTGCACATGCTGTAGTCAAATTGCTTTGTGTTGTAGGGAGGACAACGTTTTCTACAAGCCCATTGAGCAGTCACACTGTTGGTATTTGTAGTGCAGAAGAATCACTGGACACAATAATGTGTGGTAAGCTGTAGGGGTGTAGGGTGAACAGGGGTGTTGCAGAGTAGTGATGCAGGGTGTAGCATTAACCCTTGATTGTTGTGACGGCAGGGTGCGGGCTTCCTCTATGTACATGTAGTACCACCACCCGTCCCAGGAATGATAGGGAGGAATAAAGGATTGTCCACAGCAGAGGTTGTAGTAAACCAAGAACAAACTTTACTGCAGATTTTATGCAAGTGCAGATAATACACAGTCTTTTGAAGAGGACCGTAATACAGGCTCCTCAAAGGTTAGTCGGGACTTTGTAGTGAAATGAGGTTTGACTTTGCTGTCCGCTATGCCACTGAATTTAGGGGTAGTTTTAGGTTCAGTAGTCATGCAGGATTTGTTGGTTTTTGAGCTGGATGTACTCACGCTTTAGATGGCTGCTGAAGTGGAAGGCTTCAGGCCTAAGTTGTCTTGAAGCTGTAATAACAGATCTGCTTAGCTTGATAGTCCAGAACTAAGAGAGAGATTAAGTGGCAGCAGCCCCTTTATATATCAAGGGGGCAGGATCAAAGCTCATTGGTTTGGCAAACCTGTCAGTCCTGACCTAAAGCATTATGGGCATATCACATGACCCATCACATGACCCAAAGGTCCTTGAACCTTAGCCTAACACAATTATCAACTGTCACATGACCTAAGGTCCTGTACATTATTACACTATGACAAAATATATTAAATATATACATTTTTAACCCCTTAAGGACACATGACGTACTGGAACGTCATGTGTCCACTCCCGATCTATAACGCGGGGCCACGGCGTGGCCCCGCGTCATAGCGGTTCGGGCCCGGCCTCTAACAACGGCCGGGACCCGTGGCTAATAGCGCGCGGCATTGATCGCTGTGCCGCGCGCTATTAACCCTTTAGACGCGGCATTCAAAGTTGAACGCCGCGTCTAAAGTGAAACCGAAAGCATGCCGGCTAGCTCAGTGGGCTGTTCGGGATAGCCGCGGTGAAATCGCGGCATCCCGAACAGCTGACAGGACAGCGGGAGGGCCCCTACCTGCCTCCTTGCTGTCCGATCGCCGAATGACTGCTCAGTGCCTGAGATCCAGGCATGAGCAGTCATGCGGCAGAATCATCGATCACTGGTTTCTTATGAGAAACCAGTGATCAATGTAAAAGATCAGTGTGTGCAGTATTATAGGTCCCTATGGGACCTATAACACTGCAAAAAAAAAGTGCAAAAAAAAAGTGAATAAACATCATTTAACCCCTTCCCTATTAAAAGTTTGAATCACCCCCCTTTTCCCATAAAAGAAAAAACACAGTGTAAATAAAAATAAAAATAAACATAAATGGTATCGCCGCGTGCGGAAATGTCCGAATTATAAAAATATATCGTTAATTAAACCGCACGGTCAATGGCGTGCGCGCAAAAAAATTCCAAAGTCCAAAATAGTGCATTTTTGGTCACTTTTTATATCATGAAAAAATGAATAAAAAGCGATCAATAAGTCCTATCAATGCAAAAATGGTACCGTTAAAAACTTCAGATCACGGCGCAAAAAATGAGCCCTCATACCGCCCCATACACGGAAAAATAAAAAAGTTATAGGGGTCAGAAGATGACAATTTTAAACGTATTAATTTTCCTGCATGTAGTTATGATTTTTTCCAGAAGTCCGACAAAATCAAACCTATATAAGTAGGGTATCATTTTAATCGTATGGACCTACAGAATACATATCAGGTGTCATTTTTACCGAAAAATGTACTACGTAGAAACGGAAGCCCCCAAAAGTTACAAAACAGCGTTTTTTTTTAAATTTTGTCGCACAATGATTTTTTTTCCCGCTTCACCATAGATTTTTGGGCAAAATGACTGACGTCATTACAAAGTAGAATTGGTGGCGCAAAAAATAAGCCATCATATGGATATTTAGGTGTAAATTTGAAAGAGTTATGATTTTTTAAAGGCAAGGAGCAAAAAACGAAAATGCAAAAACGGAAAAACCTCCGGTCCTTAAGGGGTTAAATAGCATTATGAGGCTACTAGGGGTTAACCCGCCAGGAGAGCCCCAAAAGCATGGAGGAACTCTGACTGTGGGGACTTACGACAAAGGTACAGGAACAAGTCCAGTACCGGGACACCACAAATGCAGGTTACTTAGGTGAGACCACTGCACAATACTTTGTGCATATTGCTTTGTATTGTAGTGTGTAAGCCTTCTGGGACCAGTAGTTCTGCAGTGAGTTGTTCTGTGCACTGCTTACTGCTCAATTTTCCCTCTAGGAGAGCACCTGCAATGCAGTTCATAGGGTTCTATCAGTCTCTTAGACCCACCTCTATGCTGTCTTCTGATTGGTCTTAGAACTGTATACAACATGAAACAAGCAATGATTGTCAGTCATGTGATCTTGTTGCTAGCTGCAAAGTATTTTGGGCTCCCTTAATGTCATCTCAGGGTCTCAGTCTCATCCTATGCTGAAATTGTGCCAAAACGCCATGTATTCCTCATCCCTTCTCCTACAATAGTATCAATACCGGGCTCCCATAAAGTCCTAACGTTCGCTGAACATCCTTCTAGGGAAAGTTCTGAGCGAGACTAGGTTCTACAGGTTCGACTCGCTCAGCTCTACTTGTTATCACTTGAAAAAGTTGGGATTGCATGGTAAATGCATCCAGGTACAAATGCTAGATAACCCACAGAGAGGGATCTCACCATGCTACTGTTATCCAATGGATAAAAAACAAATCCCACCTGGCCTTCACGTAATGAGCTACATGTAGACATTTTTCATCCATTCTCTTTCTTCTGTTCTTTCTTATTTACTTTTGCCATTTTTGACACAACAGCTTGATCAACTAATTCCCACATGACTCTGTTTGGGCTATTTTTTTGGATACTTTTACATTTACAGATGCACTAGACATATTGGGAAAATGCTTTTTTTGTTGCATCTGTACCTGCCTTCAAGGCTATTTTTCACAGATGTACTGATACTCGCCTTGTGAGTGTTCCTTGATAAATTGTCTCATCTGTATCAGAACAGAAGCATCTCTATAAATGGAGAAACAAGTCATATTTTTTTCTTTTTATTGATCATATACATCAGCATCCTCCCAAACCACATAACACAATAACAAATCTGTTTATAACCACATGGAAGTATGGAACTGATAACCAAAGTTTGAGCAAATTCTTTTTCTATAGAAAAAAGAAAACATTGTTTGGAATATCCTTAATTTCTATACTGGAGTCCCCCCACACCATATTTATATTTCACCATCTAGACAACTGGAAGTCAACTAACTTATTGTGGGGGCTTCGACTGTGGACCAGAACTAAATTAAAGAGCCAGATGAAGAGGTATGTCTGACTTCAGAACAAAGGCGTATTTAATACCTAAACAGAAGTAAAAAAGAAATGTATGCCAGTTCTTATAAGTAGTGAACATGCCCATTTTAGAGCTAGCAACAATATCACAGTACCCCATTACAAACTATTACAAACACTTATGTCAGGTTATAGAATTGGTTAAGGCAGATAAGTCACACGAATCTACTCTCCTCTGCAGGGCTGGTGCAACCCCCCCCCCCCCCCCCCCCTGTGTAAAAATCTGATTTTTGTCTAATCTGTAAACATGGCTTTAGACTGTGTTCCCCCATTTGTTTGTTTGTGAATAATACTGCATACAATGACTGAATAAAACCACCATGCTAGAACAGAACAATACCGCCATACAATAACTGAATAACAACGCCATACTAGAACCGAACAATACGTAACCATGTATGTTGTAGCGGCCACATGTGTGCCGGATATGGAAAACCTCACAGATATTAACAGAGAAAAAAATCAAGTTGTCCCTAAAGACTGAGGTGCCATTTAAAACATAAGATTTCTTAGTTCATTAAAAGAATCACCAAACAACTTATAACTAGGAAGTGATACCCAAATAGTGATTAACAAACAAAGAGAATTTTTAATATGCTAAAATAGCATGAGTCGCCAACCGACCATAGTCATTAATACTTAATCACTAGTGTACAAATCTTTTTGACCAATACATATGAGGTGCGCATAGCATCTCTCATAGTAAGAAAACAAGCACACATGATCCCATCCCACCCCTTTTCTACACCTGCGACAATTTATATTGTGTCACATGGGCTTCTTCAGGGGACGCAAGGGGATGTGCAAGCAAAAATACAAATGAACTCATAGTCATAAATTACGTGATCACTACTCAATATGGTAGCCTTGTTCAATACAAACCATTAGTGACCATAACAATACTAGGATCACTTGGCCCAATATCTGCATAGTCCCTGCCCCAGACATGCTCCAATATATAGGGGGTTGGGCACCGACTGCTGATTATAGTCCTTCCGTTGAGATACGCTTATGTAGTGAGACACATGGGCTATCTACAGATATCCATAGCGACCCTGCAGTGGCAGAGTTCCCGGTACAGTACATGCAGCCTACTCATCCAGGTATTTCTTCTAGCTCTTCTACCAGCTGGATGGGAGGTGTGTGTGGACCAGGGGGAGGTGGGGGCAGGATCACTCTGTGCAGAAATGTAGCGCAGCATGCTGTCACTGTGTCACTGTCTGCATGGAGCACTATTCTTCATGCACACAGACAGAAGGATCAAAGTGCTCTGTGCAGAACTGACTTAATCACCAATCCTAGTGGATGTGGATGTCCATCCGGGCGGCGGAGTCGCTGTCTGCGGATGCCAGAGAGATCGCACTTCCCCTCTTTTGTTATCACAGGTGCTGCTCTCGCTTAGTGTACTGACAGTGTGCGAATCGCTCAGTGACCGAAACTTAAGTGTACTGACACCGGCAAGTGCACCCTCCTTAAAAGTGTGCTATAGGCATCCGCCTCATTCGTCTATAGGAAGAACCGGCCCTGCTCCTCTGGGCACTGTACACCACTGATGTGAGGGCTGCTTGAGGCTCTTGTCTTGCCGTCTGGGCATCACTGATCTAAGCCACCAGCCACAGAGAAAGGTGACAGTTCAAATCTAAAGACCTTTCCCAGAAACCGGACCCTTCTTCACGTATTAGAAAACAACAGACTAGAACAGACTTACTAAAGGATAACAATTAACTCAAATGCACATTCTAAACTGCTCTAGTGAACTTGTCTCCTTTCCCACTTCCAATTGTGTAAAAAAAAGTATAATTTTAGAGTTAGACATTCTTAAAAATAAATTATTTTGATCTTAATATAAACATCATGCAAAGATAAAGGTGATGTAAGTAAACAAAAACTAATAACTAATTGAGTTTGTGATGATTTATTAAATAAAATAGTCTTGTTGCTTAAACTGACAGGAAAATATTTGGTACATAATGAATAATTGAACTGCTTCTCATTACTGTTCTGTTTATTCACATCCTAATAGAAAGTGCTACTTTCCATTTAGACATGAATAATCTTCTTCTCATGCCCCAGGGACAGAGTTTCTTGGGCTTCCCCTCTCCCAACCTGCTCATTCCTCAATGCTGTGTCTGTACCTGCAACAGAGAATGTGCACCCATCTGGCTTGATCAACCTATCAGTGCTGTGTGATGCAATTGCAGTGTACAATGGATTTTGGTGCTAGCTAGGGGCCTGACCATGGGCCTCTGACCTGTCAGAGGCATCTACCTATTAGGCTAGTTAGTGAACCCTTTAAACAAAGATACTTTGGAAAATGAATCTGTCATCAGTTTCACCTGGACTAACTGTAGTATAACTGCCTGTTGTTAGGCTCAGTCCATTTCTAATAACAGAGATAACAGGACAAAAAAACAGGATGCGGGGACAGGACTAAGCTACTGCTATGTGAAGGAGCAAAGAAAGAGCCTGGGATGTGTACTTGCAATCTGTGAGCCTGTCTGCCTCCTCAAGAGGGTCCACACTGTCACTAAATGCTAAATTAAGGTTTCCCTATTATCTTAGCAGCAGCAGTTGAGTACTTGTTTAATTTCTGCCCACATTGCACCTTGTGAAGACAGTGCATTATTAACCTGTACTGTACTGTACTGTAAATTAACCCCCAGAACAGTGCCAGCCTGTTCAGTTCTCTATACTTTAACCAGCTCTATGTCATGGCATAGCAGAGAGGAGTAGGAACTGAGCCTTGATTGGTCAGATTGGTCAACTAAGGAAGAGAAAGTACATTTGTGTCTATTTCTGGCAAACAGCCCAGCTATAGTCACACCTCCTGAACTGTGGAAAATGAAAAATAACTGTGTAGCATGGAGGGAAATCACTGGAGCTCAATAACAGCAGTGAGTGCTAGAATGGTCACAACTTTAAAGGGTTATTGTTTTTGTATGTTGTTTTGCACTTTGAGCAGAAGACATTTTCTCTAAGGCACAGAAGGCCTTTCTCTATCAGGATAGTCACATGCTGCTTCTGCCAGCTTCATGCGTAAAATGAGTATAGGAAAAGTAATGAGTAGGAAAAGTAATGTCACTGCTGAAGAAAGAAGAGGATGCCCTGCTGTGAGTACTTTAATGTCAAGTGAGAAGCCCCACTATGATCAAAAGAGAAATAAGGGATGTGCTGCTTGTACTGGGGGGTCTAAGTAGTGGCACTGTTCTCTGGTATGGGGAAGAGAAAAAAACATTCTATAGCTACTGGTGAAGCCTTTTCTGAGAGTACTAGAGGAAGGGCCCTGCTGTAGCTATTGAGAGAAGTAGGTCTGATTTTGACTACTGAAGCAAGAGGAGACACTGCCTTAACTACTGTGGAAAAAGGGCAGAGTACTATTGGGTGAGGGGGGAACACTACTGTGACTGCTTTGGGAATGGAATCTTACTGTGATTACTGGGTAAAAGAGGCGCACTGCTGTGACTTCTCATAAGTAGGAATAGCAGTGCCTTGAAAGAGACCCTGCTGTGACTAATGTGTATAGACCCCTGTATTGTAAATTCCCAAAAGTAAAGATGAACAGTGATGTCATATTTGTGGTGACATGGGAACAATCTCATGATCATTGTTGGTGGGGCACTATATAGACTGTGCTGTGTAAAGTCCGTATACCTCTCTGCAATTTGCCACTTTCCTTCCCATAGGGGAAGCAGGCATATGGTGCCAAAATTCATGTACATTCCTGACCTACGATGGCCCCGACATACGATCATTCCAAGATACGATGGCCTCTCAGAGGCCATTGCATGTTGAAGGCAGCATCAACATACGATGCTTTTGTATGTCGGGGCCATCGCATAAACGGCTATCCAGCGGCTATCAGCTGCCACCTGATAGCCGTTTACGGTGCCCTGTGTGGTCTGCTAACAATCACTTACCTGTCCTCGGGATCCCCTGCATCGTCGGCGCTCTCCATTGTCATCATAACGTCGCTGCACAAGCCGTTCCGTCATCTAATAGGAGCGGCGTGCGTGGCAACGTGATGGTGGCGACAGAGAGCAAGGATGCCGGGGATGCAGAGGCCTTGCCGGAGCGTCGGGCCCCCCACGAGGGCGTGGAGACAGCGATGGATGGCGACATCCAGGGCAGCGGTGACGAGCGGGGACGGTCTGGAGCTGCGGGGACACGTGAGTACAACCTTTAATACCAGTGGTCTTCAACCTGCGGACCTCCAGATGTTGCAAAACTACAACTCCCAGCATGCCCGGACAGCTGTTGGCTGTCCGGGCATGCTGGGTGTTGTAGTTTTGCAACATCTGGAGGTCCGCAGGTTGTAGACCACTGTCCTATACTTTACATTGCACGGATCCCTCAACATACTATGGTTTCAACAAACGATGGTCCATTTGGAACGGATTACCATTGTATGTTGAGGGACCACTGTATATGGGAACATATGAAGAGATAACTGCCTTGCGTCAGTTCTTTTCACCACCTTTAAATGTTTGGCGAGGGGGGGGGGGGAATATATCATTGCTATTCAAATTCTCAAATTCCTATAAAGAGAAGAATATCTTTTTTTGGGAATATTTTTTATAGGAGATTTGCTGAACAGTCAGTTCCTACAGGTTGCTGGCATGGCACATGGCAATCGGGTACTGATGTGTGTTTGATCAATAAACATGATTATCTAAAAAGACAGTGGCTTGGTGTTTTATTTGGTAAAGACTTGGAGAATCAAAGAAGGCTCGTTTCTGTTTCAAAGATAAGGTCCTTGTCTGCCGCAATCTAAAATGGAAAACATCATGGCTCAATTATCGTCTCACTCAGAGAAAGTGGATGAGGCAGAGGGCAGAATTACCATATTGCATGATGATTTCAAAACCAATTTCAAAAGTCTACAATTTATAATGCAGATCAGCTGCCTTTCGGAGGTCTCTGAAACATGATCAAACAGAATGAAGTTAAACCTAAAATATTTGCCAAATTTGCTATTGTCTGTTATACATTATATTCTTATGACAGTATTAAGATGAAGGAGCCTATGATGAGCACCCTCAAAAATATTGTACTTTTTGTGATCGAGCTGTTATTTTGTCCTGGCATGTTTACGTTAAAGTATGTGTCACATTTCATATAATTGATTATTTTAGAAGTCTGGAAAATATTTCAGAATTTGACTTTTTTAGAATTCTTTTAGATTCAAAATATGATTTATTTGATTATTTTCTCAGTGGGAATCTTAGCGAGATGATACAGAATCTGCTTAAAAGGACAGTGGGTGGCCAAATGCTTCTGTTCAGGAACTTTAATTAAGAAGACAGGAGTAGCCACTTTGATCAATAGATCCCTTCTGGCATTGGTGTTAGACTCTTAATTTCTCTTCATATGAAGACTCCTATACATAAGAATTAAGATTAATGAGTTTAAATGCAGCCCCTTGTTTATATTTAAGCTGCTAACTGCAACAGAAGTCAATTATATCTGCCTTGTCTAACCCAATTATCCTTTGAGGATACAAAATGACATTTGTGGCTATGAGGTAAAAGCATTTCCAGGTGAGATTATGTCTCTAATCTCCTACATGGAGCCCTCAAGGTGGAACCTATCATTAGAACAATCTCTAAAAATCGAATCTTTACCTTTATTTACTGAATCATCTACCATCATTCAATGAGACAACATTCTTTACCAATTGCTAATGGAGTGTCAGCACCATACGGAGTAAATATATGGAAATGTAGAAACTAGGCGGCACTACTGTATACCCTTATGGTCTGCGCTTAATGGATGTAGGTCAATACAGAGGCTGTGAGTTCAAGATAAAGACTGTCGTAGTCCGGAGGTGCTAGGAAATAATGGAGATCAAAGAATGCATTAAATAGAGTAAGTGCCAAGCACTACAAAGAACCCTGCACTCACCGCTCAACAGACGACTTGGCATTGCCTCTGAGTGCCCCACACAGTTCCTGCAGCCTCATCCGGTCCGTCCATCGTTGGCAATCCAAGTCGTCTTTTGAGCGTTGAGTGCAGGATTCTTCGTAGTGCTCGACACTTTCTCTATTTAAACCATACGGAGTACCATGCTTCTTCAGGATAGCCCAAGAGATTTTGGTATTTGCAAGCTAGACTGACAGAAGTCACAGTAAAATCAATGGAACTATATTGAATGTTGCCCAGTAAAGAGGAATTCTCTTTATTCTGGTGATCAGTAAAGGTTGTTATTCATGGTCCTCTGCAAGTCTGGCATGTGTTCAAGACAGCAAAGGTGAAGTATATTCTTCATTGTAGTCATCAAGCAGGAAATGCTAAATTACTGATGATATTTGAAACACTTAGGATTATTAAGACTCTCATACTTTTTCTTTTTCGATTCTCTTTGTAAATTATAAATGCTCTCTTTATATCCACAGATGTTTTGCCAATTTTAATCCAAAAGACCTTTAAACATCAATAGTGTTGAGCGCGAATATTCGCAATTCGAATATTTATCGCGAATTTCGCATATTCGCGAATATAGCGCTATATATTCGTAATTACGAATATTCAGTTTTAGTTTTTTTTCCACACAGAACACATCACAGTGATCTCATCCCTCCCTGCTTCCAGCTTGTGGTCTAAAGAAGGCTCCTATACTATTTACTGTATTAGACTGGAGAGCGAACATTCGCGAATATCCTCATATTCGCTAATATCGTCACTAAAATTAGATAGGTAGATAGATAGTGACGATATTCGCGAATATGACATGACAATATTCAAAATTAAAAATGTCATAGACCCATTATCACTTCTGTATAGACCAGTGTTTCTCAATTCCAGTCCTCAGGGCCCCCTAACAGGTCATGTTTTAAGGATTTCCTAAGTGTTTCACAGGTGATATATTTGTGGTGATGCCTGATTCACTGACCATAATTATGTCACCTGTGGAATTGAAAAACACTGGTATAGACCAAGAATTGACAAAGAATTAGGAGATAGATAGATAGATAGATAGATAGATAGATAGATAGATAATATAGATAGATAATATAGATAGATAGATAATATAGATTAGATAGATAATATAGATAGATAGGTAGATAGTTATCCACATGCGCATATGCACATGCGCATTTACGCAAAGCGAAAATAACTGCAAATATGTCGAATATGCGAATTTCGTGAATATAGGACGAATATTCGTCCATATATTAGCGAAATGTTGTGAATTCGAATATGGCATATGCTGCTCATCACTATTCATCAACATAACAGTGGAAATAACAGAAATTTGCAATTTTTTATTACATCAATATCCTTGAACAATGAAATACTTTAGGCTTACACCTAGATCATAGACTGATGTGTCTCATTGGAAACTTTCAAAAATGTATTTCAGAATCCAGTGGGTCGGCTTTATTGATTTGTGATCAAATAAATAAGATTTGAATGACGATGAGCAATGATGGCGAAGAAATTATGGTTTCTCATCTATTTTGGCATCAGGTTAAGATTTTTTCACATATGTATTGTGGCTCCTATTAGTAATAAAAGGCACAGCACTGTTTAAGCTCCATCCCATGGTGGATCCAAAAGGTGTCCAATGGACAGTAGAGTACATCAGGATTCTGTTGTGGTTTCCATTGTTTTGATGTCAAGAGTAGTGCTGAATGCTGCATTCTATTTGCCATCAAATCTATTGGAATTGGCAGAAGAGGCTCAAATAACACTATTTACTTTGACATTTCCTTTTTCCTTTCATATTTTTATTTGTTCCCTGATTTAGAATGAGTTTACAATAGAAAAAATCTTTACATCTGAGGCATATATTGGCCTATGAGCCAGTAGTTGGGAGTGTACAGTGTCATACCTGTAGTGGACCTATTCACTTTAACAAACTGAACATAGTCCTCTAATGACTGTGTTTACAATGTTCCCAACAGTATTTTAATTCAAGGGACTCAAAAGCAAAGTAGTATTTTTTTTGGGTTTAAAAAAAAAATGTATACATTCTTGAAATGGACCAAACTTAGTCACTAGTAGATTATGTTTGGTCCATTAAAGTCACATGGGTCTGACCCATGTACGATGCAGTATATATTGACATTCCTTTCTGCTGGTATGCTGATGTATACCACAGACATAGAGTCCTTCTCTAATTTGAACCCAGCCTTTGGCCTCATGCACAATTTTATGAGCACAGATGCTATACATGGAACTCAGATTTCCTACATGTCCATGTAACGGACTTGTACGCACAGTGTTTTGCTGTATGGTGCCTCTGTGAGAGTTCTAAACTAGAAGCAAAGTTTATACAGAAGAGTACCTCCATGTACTCTATAGATCCCTACCAGCACAATATTGGGGATAAATTGGGAATTAATGCTGATACATGATTTATTTATGTCTTTATCGTGATGCATTAATGTTGCTGTCTACCAGTTACAAAAACGTGAAGCCATGAATATACCATCGGCACTTATTAGGCAGATTTAGTGTTAAGCACAGTGTTTAGGTAAAATAATGAAATCCCTTTATTTCCAGGAATAACATGTACTCCATCATTAGAAATGTTTAAGCATTTTATTAATCAGTATGCAGCCATCATACTGTCTTGTAGCTGCACATTTTAGTTCTGGTTTGTGATTGAATAAATAGAAAAGTGTTCATTATGGTCAGATACAACAATTATCGGAAACATTACTCTCCAGCTGTTAGATATGATGAGATGCATGCATTTTAAATCTGTCTGAAAAGGACTTACAAGAACCCCTGTTGCAAATCTTCATAGCGCTACAATTAGACAATATCTTGGTATAATGCACAATTAATATATAAACACAGGTTGCTTTGCTTATCTGAATTAGCAAAGTTATCATAAAATTCAATTCACAGTGTGATTGGTGTATTTGTAGCCATAAAACACTGTACATCTGGATTCCAGTAACAACATGTAATCTTCAATTTCCAAGTTTTTTTTTAACTTCGATCAGAATGTTGAATGAATGAAAATCAACCAGAGTAGTATACGTAATAGCAGTACCCAATCTGTAACCAAAAAGAATAAAATAAATATAAATATTTTAAAATATGCTATTTTATTAATTGACAGGATAAACAAGAGAAACCCTTTCTTCCTCAAGTTCATACAACGATAAGATTTAACAGAGTTGGAATGATGGCTGGAATATTCATGACCTAGAGGCAGGGGTGAAATTCAACTGGTTCTCCCTGGTTTGATAAAACATAGACAAGCAGGACCACTGCAACAGTTTACTGCTTGTAGGGATGAGCGAATTGAATCTAATGCAAATGAATTTGTTATGAATTTCAGGAAAAATTTGATTTGCAAGGAATGCGAATATCGCCACGATTCTATATCGTGGATCGCTTCATGAAACTCCATTTGTGATCGGGGCTCCATACGTGTACTAGTGACAGGAAAGATTGCCTACATACCTATACAAGGTCTACCCTAGCATAGCGGTCTGAGTTGTGCCATAACCGCGCAATGGGCACGCCTATAGAGGGCATGCACTTTAGTGAAGGAATAAGATAAGGGAGGGTTGGGAGGGTTCCACAAACAACACGTGCTCCGCCCCTGTAGGAGAGGGGGAAGTTATATACACACGCCCCCACCTGTTCCCAATAAGCCCCACCTGGAAGTGCAGGGAGCGATAATTACTTCCGCCCCTCGCACAAATACAGCCCATCAGGCTTTATACATAGTGAGGTCCAGGCAGCAATTCACCTCCTAGTCAGGTCAGCGTTCTGTTGCACAGAGAGAGGGACAGAGAGCAGTGTGTGTTTCACAGAAAAGCATTCTTACTGCAGTGATTCACCTTCCAGTCACTGTCTACAGCATTCTATTACTGAGAGGGACAGAGTGCAGTGTGTTGCACAAAAGAGTAGCAATTCACCTCAAGCACAAATCCAGCCTAGAAGCACTGATAGGGAAGGGAGTGAGATTGAGAGAGAGAAAGTGCAATTTTGGGTGTAGTACACAGCGACTGTGTGCTGCAACACTGCACTGTATTGCCGGTGTTGTGCACAAATACTTTTTTAAGCATACCGTAGCGCATTTTTCTCCCCTCAAAAGTACATACCACAGACGTACATCTAAGTGGTGTACTATTTTATTCCTGTTAAAGTCTCAATGGTTTAAATACTGTGAAATGCCAGGCAAAAGTACTCACCGGCTGGTGTTGTACACATATACTTTTTTAAGCATACTGTAATGCATTTTTCTCCCCTCATAAGTGCATACCACATATATACATCTAAATGGTGTTGTATTTTGTACCTGTTAAAGTCTCAAGGGCCTAGATACTGTGAAATGCCAGGCAAAAGCACTCACCGGCTGGTGTTGTACAAAAATACTTTTTTAAGCATACTGTAGCACATTTTTCTCCCCTCATAAGTGCATACCACATACGTACATCTAAATGGTGTACTATTTTGTTCCTGTTAAAGTCTCAAGGGCCTAGATACTGTGAAAGGCCAGGCAAAAGTACTCACCGTCTGGTGTTGTACACATATACAGTACTTTTTTTAAGCTTAGTGGAGTGTATTGTACTCCCCTAATATACACACTAAGTATGTCAGCCAGAGAAGTGCCAGGAAGTGCACAGAGGAGTGGCAGAGGACTAAATTCATCAGGCAGAGGTCACAGCAGACCAGGGACGAGTGGCAGCAGGAGTCGCAGTGAGAAGCCTGAGCTCCCGGTCGTGTTAGCTGGCAACCAGCAACCCATCAGCCATCAGCGAATGGTTAACACGGTCATCCACTTCATCACAAGTGACATCTGATACCCCCAGTCAACAGTCAGTGGGTTCCTCAGACACAACCCTCAGTTGGCATGGCCCGCGAGCAGTCCCTGTCATCCCATTGCCTCTGTCCTATGCTGTTCCCTCCCCACAGAAGTAACTTTTGCTGTGGGTTCAGCGCCACTATTTAGTGAGGACGATCTAGAGGAGAGTCAGCAGCTACTTCCCATCCAAGAATTGGAGGAGAGATCTGCCGCTTCCCACGCCAGACGAGCAAGTAGTGATGAGGAGAGTGGTGTGGGAGGTGGTGTTGCGACCATGTTGAGGAACCTGAGGAGGACATCAGTGACATGCAGACATCACTCGATGATGATGATGAAGCCGATCGCACTTGGGAGCCGTGTGCAGAAGGGGCTTCATCATTATTAGGAGAAGAGGGTTGACGGTTGCCCATGAGGCAGCAGCTGAACCAGCAAGGTGGCTGGCAGTCAGCATGGTGGCAGAAGTTTAAAGACTGGAACCAAACATGCCCAGGGTAGACCACCTGCTTCGCAGCAGCCTACCTACCAGGGAGGTAGTGAAACAGGGGTTCCTGGAGTTGGCAGCAGTAGCAGTCAATCATTGTTGGTGGGAAAATAAGCTACTCTGCAGTGTGGCAGTTTTTTTATCAAACATCCAGAGGAGGTTGACCTGGCCACATACAAGTGTCGGCAGAAGGTGAAGCGTGGCCAGGGTCCCAATGTTGGCACTAAGGCCCTGCGTCAACATATGCAGGGTCACCATAAAGCGGCCTGGGAGAACTGCCGCTCCGATGTGGTGGTCCAGCCTGCTGCATCATCCAGTGGCACGCCGCTCCCTGTTTCAGCCAGCCAAGGCTCCAACACCTCAACCAAAGGGAGCTGTGTGTCATACCCATCTTATGTTGCTGAAGATGCTCCTGCTCCTCCTACTTTGAGTCAGTCATTCCACCAGCAATCCATCGGCGAAGCCATGTCTAAGAGACAACAGTATGCGCCCACTCATCCAATAGTGCAGAAGCTAAATATGCTCCTGTCCACGTTGCTGGTGTTGCAGTCCCTCCCTCTTTTACAAAAGAGACTGTTTTCTTCTGCCTACCTGCCTCAGCTACTCTGATCCTGCCACCCACCTGATGCCACACATCTTATGCCAAGTTCTCTTTTTTCACCCACCTTTGTTGCCGGGTACTGGTATTGCCACCCACCACACCACTCTGTCACCAGGTCACTTTCAGGAATCCTGATGCTGCTGCTGCCACCTCCAGGCTGTCTCATACTGCCACCATATGTTCTCATGCTGCTGCCACCTCCAGGCTGTGTCATTCAGCACTATATCTTCTCCTCATGCTGCCACAAACTCCAGGCTGTGTAATTCAGCCACTATATGTTCTCCTCATGCTGCTGCAAACTCTTGGCTGTGTCATTCAACCACTATGTGGTCTCCTCATGCTGCCGCCAACTCCAGGCTGTGTTATTCAGCCACTATATGTTCTCCTCATGCTACCGCCATCTCCACGCTGTGTCATTCAGCCACTATATGTTCTCCTAATGCTGCCGCCACCTCCACGCTGTTTTATTCAGCCACTATATGTTCTCCTCATGCTGCCGCCTCCTCCACGCTGTGTCATTCAGCCACTATATGTTCTCCTCATGCTGCCACCACCTCCACGCTGTGTCATTCAGCCACTATATGTTCTCCTCATGCTGCTGCCACCTCCATGCTGTGTCATTCAGCCACTATATGCTCTCCTCGTGCTGCCACCAACTCCAGGCTGTGTCATTCAGCCATTATAAGGTCTCCTCATACTGATGCCACCTCCAGGCTCTGTCGTTGTGCCGCATTGTGACATGTGACTCCTTGTTAGATTTGGTCTTTTGTAAACACACTATTAATTCAAAGTAAACACCGGGCCCGAGCATTAAACTTGGGAGTGTAATATTAAATTTAAATTTCAAAATCTTAAATTTAAATTTCAAAAACTCAATGTAAGGCCCTATGGTTGTCGACATCATATATTAGCTATGGAATTTCCACAAGAATCCAATGAAACAGGTTGGAGTGATAACATTGAACCATAACTGATTAAATGAAGTATTTTCAGTTCCACAAAGAGTAAGACAGTGGGGGGGGGGGGGTGGCACGGGGGTGCTGAGAGGCATGGGCTGGAACAGGTGGTAGCTCACCTCACAGCGGACCGCCAGCTCGATGCTCACCAGAATGGGTACTCAAAAAATGTAAATAAATTCAAATTAAATGAAATAAAAATTACATTAAAAATCTATTTATTCACTTAAATTTTTATGCCATATGGTCTCCCTGCTGCCACATCCAGATGCTCTGCAGCAGTGATTCTAATAGCGATGCCTGTAATCTGCATGTCATACTGACTAACAGTATTATTTCACTAACCCAGCACACACCCTATGCGTGTTAGGACAAGACAAAGTGTTCTACACCCCTATTGAGGCTCTCTGTAGGCCGAAAATAGCCATTTTTAATAGTGAATCATCGCAAATAAATTCGGAACAAAACTATTTTTTTTTTTATTCAGCAAATGGGACTAATCAAATTTTTAAAAAATTCGCTCATCTCTAACTGCTTGTATTCAATTGTAGGCACATCCTTAGGAATTTAATTTTTAATGGCTGCCGGTGTACAGGAGCCCTAGACTCCCAGAAACACTACTTGGCACTACCTCCAGGATGTAGGTAGCATGTCTGCATTCCTCTCTAGAGGACAGATTGGCACCCAGTGAGGAAAACAAACACTGGAAAAGTATGTTTATACTGTGGGGGCCCAGCATATTAATAATGTCATTTATGAGGGCAGAGTATATTAATAAGTGTATAAGTACACAGTATGTCAATAAACTCCTATGGGACCAAGTATACTAATAAATTCATTGATGGAGGCACATTATATTAACCCCTTAAGGACTGAGGGCGTATGGGTACCCATGGGAATTTCGGTTCCCACCGCTAGCCGATCAGGGACCGGACTGGGATGCCTGCTGAAATCTTTCAGCAGGCATCCCCCATGTCGGCAATCACCGCAAATCGCTAATCAATTCAGATCAGTGATTTGTGGCGTTTTCAGGCTGAAAATAGGGATATAGCCCGGAAAATAGGGATGATCGGAGATGTCAGAGACATCCCCGATCATCCTGAAGGATAGGAGTGAGGTCCCAGTGGAGCCACCTCCTCCTATCCCCTGCCATTGGTCGGTTAGGATTAGGACTAACCGACCAATGGCAGTTGGGGGCGGGGGTTAAAGTTGAAATCCCCGCTCTGCCTGCCCCTGGATGTCGGGACAAAGCGGGGAGAAGATGGCGGTGGGGACCGAGTCCACGAGGAGGCGGCGAGACCAGCGATCACGGCGGGCAGTGGCGGGATCGGCGGCAGTAAGGAGGCAGCAACAGAGGCAGCTGTGGAGGCAGAAGTGAAGATCAGTGGTAAGTGATCTTCACTGCTGCCTTCTAAGAGTTGCCAAACTACAACTCCCAGCTTGCCCAGACAGCCAAAGGCTGTCTGGGCATGCTGGGAATTGTAGTTTTACAACATCTGGAGGGCCACAGTTTGGAGACCACTATACAGTGGTGCCCAAGCTGAAGCCCTCCAGATGTTGCAAAACTACAACTCCAAGCATGCCCAGACTGCCCAGGGAGTTGTAGTTCTGTAACATCTGGCCCTTCAGATAAGGAAGCATTCACGGCGAAACGGCGTTGGGGTCTGATTTGGGAATGTGTATTTTGACTAGGATACTGCTCCATTGTTGTGCTGTTGCAAATTCCTACTTGTTACCTCCAGGTAGACCTGTGTCTGGATATGGTTGGACATTTCCTTCCATACCCATAGGTCTCTATACTGCTTAGCTTATAAGTGGACCAAGTATCCACAGGATTCTCCTATTTTTTCTATTTTCATCTGTGTCACCGTGGGTTATGTGCAATATATTCTGGCAATTGCCATATTATTGAAGTGTTTACATTGCTTAAATCTATTGCATGCTGCACTTTTGGTAGCCTTATAGATAGCATAAGTCACTTTAATTTAATATAATTGCACCCTTTTTGCTTGCTTTCACATACCATGTAAATGCAGCAGTCAGAATTTTTCTGTTTTCTGCTGTCCCTTTTAAATGTTTTTATTCGTGTATTCTCAATAAAGTACCAATATTTTTCACTATATTTATTGTCCTGGTGTGTTTATGGGTATTCCTATGTGTTCGTAACACACCGGTTGGTTATCTGTTTCTACATAACCCCTTTCTACTTTTGGATTACACCTTTTGGATTCTACTTCAATTTCAGCAAAATTCTCTCTCCAAAAGTCCAATGGCGCTCCTTCTGTTCTGAGACCTGTAATGCGCCAGCAGAGCACTTAACGTCCACATTTGGGGCGTTTTTTTAATCGGGAGAAATTCGGCTTCACATTTTGGGGTCCATTTTCCCCTATCACCCCTTGTGAAAAAGAACAATTTGGGGTAACACCATAATTTTGTGAAACACCAAAAGGGTTAACAAACTTTCTGAATGTCATTTTGAATACTTTGAGTGGTGTAGTTTCTATAATGGGGTAATTTATGGGGCACTTCTCACAGAAAGGCCCCTCAAATCCACTTCAAACTTAACTGGTCCCTGAAAAATACAGATTTTGAAATTTTTGTGAAAATGTTGAAATTTGCTGCTATACTTTGAAGCCCTCTAGGTCAACTTTCTGATGCCAACATAAAGTAGACATATTGTATTTGTGAATCAATATAAAGTTTATTTTAAATATCCATTTTCCTTACAAACAGAGAGTTTCAAAGTTAGAAAAATGCTACATTTTCAAAATTTTCATGAAATTTGGGGATTTTTCACCAAGAAAGGATGCAAGTAACAATTAAAATTTACCACTATGTTAAAGTAGAATATGGCACGAAAAAACTATCTCGCAATCAGAATAAACGGTAAAAGCATCCCAGAGTTATTAATGCATAAGGTGACAGTGGTCAGAATTGCAAAAAAGGGCTCAGTCCTTAACCCCTTAAGGACGCAGGACGTAAATGCACGTCCTGGTGAGGTGGTACTTAACGCACCAGGACGTACATTTACGTCCTGTGCATAACTGCGGGCATCGGAGCGATGCCCGTGTCATGCGCGGCTGATCCCGGCTGCTGATCGCAGCCAGGGATCCGCCGGCAATGGCCGACACCCGCGATCTCGCGGGCGTCCACCATTAACCCCTCAGTGAGCGATTTGAATGAATGATCGGATCGCCAGCAGCGCTGCTGCGGGGATCCGATCATTCATAACGCCGCACGGAGGTACCCTCTCCTTCCTCCGTCCGGCTCCCGGGGTCTCCTGCTCTGGTCTGTGATCGAGCAGACCAGAGCAGAAGATGACCGAAAACACTTATCTGTTCTATGTCCTATACATAGAACAGATCAGTATTAGCAATCATGGTATTGCTATGAATAGTCCCCTATGGGGACTATTCAAGTGTAAAAAAAAATGTAAAAAAATGTAAAAGTAAAAAAAAAGTGAAAAATCCCCTCCCCCAATAAAAAAGTTAAGTAAAAAGCAGCAGCGCGGACCCGACTCAGGTAATTATGCCACCGGGGATGGGGGGAGGCAACGGGGCAGCGGCGCCGGCAATGGGTGCCGCTGCCCCTTCTCTCCCCCTGGCTGTCGGCGCCGCTTCTCTCCCCCTGGCTATCGGCGCCGGCAATGGGGCGCCGGCACCGATAGTCAGGGGGACAGAACGGGCAGCGGCGCCGATAGCTAGGGGGTGAGACGGGCCGGCAGCAGCGCTCTAGACCCCAGGAAAGGCAGGGGGAGAGAAGCGGGCAGCGATGGCCTCTCTCCCCCTGCCTTTCCTGGGGGTGTATCGGCGTATAACACGCACACAGACTTTAGGCTAAAAATTTTAGCCTAAAGAGTGCGTGTTATACGCCGATAAATACGGTATTTATCAACTGCTTTCAGCCTGTTGATAAATTTATTTCACTTAAGCAATTTTTCTTTTTTTTTTTTTTTTTTGCTTTGGTAGTGGCTTTTTCTGCTCCATGTCTGAGCTGGAGTAAATTTAGTAGGTTTTTTCATGCAATGCAACTTTTTTGCGACTTTCGCACTTGATAAATCTCTGACCACTGCAAGTCAAAAATCACTTTTTACTTTGGTAAGCAAGATTAAAATTTGCTTAGGACACTGAACATGCAAAAAGTCGCAGAAAAAAGAGCGTAGTCGCACGTGCGACTTTTTTGCAACAATTTTAAGCAAAAAAACCTACTAAATGCTTTAATAAATGTCCCCTATAGTGGCTGAATGACACAGCGTGGAGGTGTTGGCAGCATGAGGAGACCATATAGTGGCTGAATGACACAGTGTGGAGGTGTTGCCAGCATGAGAAGACAGTATAGTGGCTGAATGACACAGCCTGGAGCTGGCAGCAGCATGAGTAGACACTAGGGCTTCACAATACCTAAGATTAAAAGATGAATTTTGAAATTTAGATTGAAGATTTATGGTAGCTTGTGCTACCATAAAAAAATGTTAGGTCCAGGCCAAGGCCCGGCAGCATCAGTAAACCATATAGTGGCTGAATGACACAGCTTGGAGTTGGCTGAAGCATGAGGAGACCATATAATGTCTGAATGGCACAGCCTGGAGTTGGCAGCAGCATGAGTAGATACCAGAGCTTCACAGTCCCTAAGAAAAAAAGACAAATTTTGACATTTAGATTGAAGATTTAGGGAAGCTAGTGCTACCATAAAAATTGTTTAGGCCCAGACCCAGGCTCAGCAGCATCAGTAAACCATATATTGGCTGAATGACACACCTGGAGTTGCCTTAAGCATGAGGAGACCATACAGTATCTGAATGGCACAGCCAGCAGTTGGCAGCAGCATGAGTAAACACTAGGGCTTCACAATCCCTAAGATTAAAAGATGAATTCTGAAATTTAAACTGAAGATTTTGGGTAGCTAGTGCTACCATAACAACAATTTTATTCCCAGACCCAGGCCCAGCAGCATGAGTAAACCATATATTGCCTGAATGACACAGTCTGGAGTTGGCTGAAGCATGAGGAGACCCTATAGTGTCTGAATGGCACAGCCTGGAGTTGGCAGCAGCATGTGTAGACACCAGGGCTTCACAATCCCTAAGAAAAAAAGACAAATTTTGAAATTTGTATTGAACATTTAGGGTAGCTAGTGCTACCATAAAAAATGTTTAGGCTCAGACCCAGGCGCAGCAGCATCAGTAAACCATATATTTGCTGAATGACACAGCCTGGAGTTGGCTGAAGCATGGGTAGACAATAGGGTTTCACAATCCCTAAGATTAAAAGATGAATTCTGAAATTTAAACCGAAGATTTTGGGTAGCTGGTGCTGCCATGACAACATTTTTATTCCCAGACCCAGGCCCAGCAGCATCAGACACCAGGGCTTCACAATCCCTAAGAAAAAAAAAGACGAATTTTGAAATTTTTATTTAAGATTTTGGGTAATTAGTGGTACCATAAAAAAAAATTTGGGCCCAGACCCAGGCCCAGCAGCATCAGTAAACCATATATTGCCTGAATGACACAGCCTGGAGTTCTCTGAAACATGAGGAGACCATATAGTGTCCGAATGGCACAGCCTGGAGTTGGCAGCAGCATGAGTAGACACCAGGGCTTCACAATCCCTAAGAAAAAAAGGCGAATTTTGAAATTTTAATTGAAGATTTATGGTAGCTAGTGCTACCATAAAAATGTTTAGGCCCAGACCCAGGCCCAGCAGCATCAGTAAACCATATATTGGCAGAATGACACAGCCTAGAGTTGGCTGAAGCATGAGGAGAACATTGAAATTTATGATTTTTACATTTCAATTTAATATTTTTACATTTAAATTTAATATTTTTAAATTTCAATTTAATATTTTTACATTAAAATTGAGGGTTTTGAAATTGAACTTTTAACTCCCAAGTTTTAGTGTTCCCGGCCCCGGCGTGTGGGTACAAAGGACCAAATCTAACAAGGAGTCACATGTCACATGGCAGCACAATGACAGAGCCTGGAGGTTGCATCAGTAGGAGGAGACCATATAGTGGTTGAATAGCACAGCCTAGAGTTGGCTGAAGCATGGGAAGAGACCATATGGTGGCTGAATGAGACAGTCTGGAGGTGGCATCAGTATGATGAGACCATATAGTGGCTGAATGACTGCCTGGAGTTTGTGGCAGCATGGGGAGACCATTTGGTGTCTGAATGGCACAGCCTGGAGTTGACAGCAGATAAGGAGACAATAGGGCCTTACAATCTCTAAGAATAAAAGATGACTTTTGAAATTTCCATTGAAGATGTATGCTACCATAAACATATATAGGTAATGTCCTAGGCCCAGCAGCATCACTAAACCATATAGTTGCTGAATGACACAGACTAGAGCTGGCTGAAGCATCAGTAAACCATATATTGGATGAATGGCACAGTCTGGAGGTGGCTGAAGCATGAGAAGAGACCATATAGTGGCTGAATGAGACAGCCTGGAGTTGGCAGCAGCATCAGGAGTCCTGAAAGTGACCTGGTGACAGATTGGTGCGGTGGGTGGCAAAAAAGGTCTGATGCGGTGGAATGTTTGTAACTGGGGAGCAGCGCCTTGAATCAGTTTGGAACTATCCATATTTGTGAAGTGTTGGTCTGGCACCATAGTTAATCTACTCTCATGCATCAGGCATTGATGGTTGGAAACCCTGGCTGATCCATGCCTGACTCATCTTAACAAAGGTCAGTCTCTTCACATTTTTCGTGGACAGACGAGTTCTTCTTGGTGTGACTATGGCCCGCTTTTTCGTGGACAGACGAGTTCTTCTTGGTGTGACTAAAGATCCGCTCTGATGGCACACTACTGGCTGGGCAGGACAGCTTTTCCAGGGCAAACTCTGCTAGTTGCAGCCACAAATCAAGTTTGGCTGCCCTGAAGTCCAGCGGATCTTCAAAGTGTGTTGGCATGGGCATGTCATGTTATACCACCACCTACTGGTTCAGGTCCTGCTCCAGGTCTACCTGCTGCTGATGAGTTGCTTCACTATCGGGTGAAGAAAGCTACTCATCAGCGACTGTAGACTCAGGCTGCTGCTGATGGAGCTAGTACTGCTCCTGCCACCCCACCCCTCCCCAGCAGCCATGGAAGTGGAAGGTGAGCACAGGGGGCCCCCCAATTCAGACCTGCGAGAGGATGAACGATGGCGCCGATAGGCATGAGCCAACTGACTACATAGGATGCCTCTGTAGTAGGTCATTTTGTCCTCCCTCTCAGTGGGTGTAAAAAAGGCCCCTATTTTGTGGCGGTAGCAAGGGTCCAAAAAGGTGGAGATCCAGAAGTCATCCCGCTGCCAAATGGTGACAATTCAGCTGTCACTACGCAAGCAGCTGAGCATGCATTGTGCCATTTGTGCAAGTGGCTTGGAGGGACTTCCTGCCTCCATCTCCACTGTATACTGCCACTGTGTGTCTGGGTCTTCTGTCTCGCCTTCCTCATAACCCTCTAGCTCCTCTGGCTGCTCCTGCCCCTCCTCTCCTGTCAGATTACTAGAAAAAATGCCCATTTGGCGAAACCTAAACAGTGCTCCACTGTGCCCCCCTCCTCCTCCAGTTCAGCCCCCACAGGGCTCATGTGGCCGTGAGATGTAGACACCACGTCTCCAGTGCCCTGGCCAGCCATCGTTTCCAACACGTGTTGTAAGAAATGAAGCAGTGGAATGATGTCGTTCATCCCGTAATCCTTGTGACTTACTAATAATGTGGCTTCCTCAAAGGGCCTGAGCAAACGGCAGGTGTCACGTATGAGCTGCCACTGGTTTACATTTAAGTTACACAGGGGAGTATCCCTATCTGCTTGGATCATCAAGAAATCAGTGATGGTTTTTCTCTGTTTGTACAGTCAGTCCAACATCTGGAGGGTGGAATTCCAACGTGTGGCAACGTCACAAATCAGACTATGTTGTGGGATACCGTTCTGACGCTGCAGCTAAAGGAGGGTGGGCTTTGCGGTGTACGAGTGGCTGAAGTGCATGCAAAGTTTCCTTCCCATTGTTAGGATGTCTTGCAAATGGGGGGAACACTTCAGGAACTTCTTTACAACCAGATTGAACACGTGTGCCATGCAGGGCGCATGGCTCAGTCTTCCCAGTCGCAGCGCAGGCAAGATGTTCTTCCTGTTGTCAATCACCATGGTTCCCATTTCCAGTTTTCGCGGAGTAAGCCATGCTCAGATTTCTTTACGAATTACTTTTAGCAGTTCCTACCTTGTGTGACTCTTTTCGCCAAGGCAAACCATGTGAAGAACAGCGTGACACTGCCGTGCCCTGCACACTTGGTATGCTGAAGGGGCACTGAGACTTGTCTGGGCAGTGGAGGCTGAGGACACCGTGGAGGATGAGGAGGCGGAGTCGCACACTGTCACAGGACCAACGGGCTGAGAGCTTGCAGGAGGAAGCGGCGTGACCTGTTCAAGTTGGGGTTGTGGCTGTGCAGGAAACACATTCACCCAGTGAGCCGTAAAGGACATGTATTGTCCCTGACCATAGTTACAGCTCCAGACGTTGGCGCTGCCATGCACTTTGGTACACACCAAAGGACCACCTTCTCTTCCACAAAATTGTGCAGGGCTGGTACTGCCTTCTTTGCAAAGAAATGATGGCCTGGCACTCTTCAGCTCGGCTCTGCACAAGCCATCAGTTCTCTGAAAGGTGCAGAGTCCACCACTTGAAAAAGGAGGGACTGCAGCACCAGCAACTTAGACAGGAGCACATTCATCTTCTGTGACGTTGGATACTGTTGTCTCTTGGACATGGCTTCACTGATGGATTGTTTGCAGAATTGCTGACTTAAAGTTGGATGAGCAGGAGCATCTGGAGCGACAGAAGGAGGGTATGACACACATCTTTGGCTGGCTGAAAGAGGGAGCGGCGTGCCACTGAGTGATGCAGCAAGCTGGACCACTACATCGGAGCCACGGTTCTCCCAGGCCGCTTTATGGTGGCAAAGCATATGTTGATGCAGGGCTGTGATGCCAACATTGGGACCCTGGCCACGCTTCACCTTCTGCCGACACATCTTGCATGTGGCCAGGTTAACCTCCTCCGGATGCTTCAAAAAAAACTGCCACACTGCCAAGTAGCTGATGTTCCCACCAACAATCCACACTAATTGACTGCTACTGCCGCCGTCTCCAGGAACCCATGTTCTATAACCTCCCGGGAAGATAGGCTGCCACGAAGCTGGTCGTCTCACCCGGGCATGTTTGGCTCCAGAATTTTCACTTCTGCCACCATGCTGACTGCCAACCATGCTACCAGCTTGCTGGCTCAGCTGCTGCCTCACGGACAACCTGCAACTCTCTTCTCCTGATGATGATGATGATGATGAAGCCCCTTCTGCACCCGGCTCCCAATTGCGATCAGCTTTATCATCATCAACAAGTGTCTGCACATCATTGATATCCTCCTCAGGTTCCTGAACAGTGTCTGCTTCAGGACCCTGAACCCTGGCAACACCGCCTGCCACGTCACTCTCCTCATTACTACTTGCCCTCCTAGCAGAGGAAGCGGCGGATGTCTCCTCCACTTCTTGGCTGGGCAGTAGCTGCTGACTGTCCTCTCTTAGATCGTCCTCAGTGAATAGTGGAGCTGAACCCACAGCATAAGATACTTCTGTAGGGGAGGGAACAGCATAGGACAGAGGCAATGGGAGGACAGGGACTGCTCCCGGGCCATGCATACTGAGGGTTGTGTCTGAGGAAACCACTAACTGTTGACTGTGGGTGTCAGATGTCACTTGTGATGAAGTGGATGACCGTGTTAACCAATTGACGATGGCAGATGGGTTGCTGGTCGAGACACGACCGCTAGCTGATAACGGGAGCTCAGGCCCCTTGCTGTGACTCCTGCTACCACTCACCCCATGTCTGCTGCGACCTCTGCCTGAAGGATTTAAGAATCTGCAACTTCTAATATTGTGGTATTCACTAATGAGGGCAGAAAAATGCTCCACAGTACACTTAAAAAAGTATCTGAGTACAACACCAACTGAGTACTTTTGCCTGGACTTTCACAGTATGTGTCAGGCCCTTGACAGATTAACAGGTACAAAAAAGTACACTACTTAGATGAACGTATGCAGTATGCACTGATGAGGGCAGAAAAATGCGCTACAGTACGCCTAAAAACTCTGTATTTTTGTAAAACACCAGCCTGTGATTACTTTTGTCTGTCCTTTCATAGTATGTAGGCCCTTGACAGATTAATAGGTACAACATAGTACACTACTTAGATGTAGGTATGTGGTATGCACTTATGAGGGCAGAAAAATGTGCTACAGTACCCTTAAAAAAAAGTATTTTTGTAAAACATCAGCAGTACACAACAGTGCTGCAGCCAAAAAATGCTGTGTACTAAACACAAAATTGCACTCTGTCAAAGACTATTAGGAATGGACTGCTGGGTATTATACTGTCTACAGACTAGTATAACCAGCAGATGATTTTTTTGTGGAACAAAGACACTGAATTGCGCTGAAAAATTATTCCTGCCTCCTCTGCTAAGCTTTTGTGAAGTTGAGGCAGCTTGTTGAAATGTATGAGGCAACACTCAGCTATCAGCCCCTCTCTGTAATACTATGCAGAAGAAAGTGACTGGGAGGTTAATGCCTGCAGCTGCAGTAAAAATCCTTTTCAGTTAAAAAAACAATGCTCTCCGTCCACGAGAACGCTGATGTGACTAGGAGGATGTTAAACGCTGCTGGACTGCGCTTTTCTCTGCTGTAACACACACACAGGCTCTGCTTCCTATGATCCTTCTGCTGTGTATTATAATGAAGTGAGGAGCCGGAATTATGACTGCCGATTATATAGGGCTGCGACAGCACAGGGGTGATTGGCTGCTGTCGTGTGGTAATAACTCAATTATGAATGATGAATTATGGTATCAGTCCGCTTGCTGGGATCTCACATGGCTTTTCCACCTTGTGGGACCTCTTTCCTGTGTCTTTGTGTGTTCTCTAAAGCACAGTCTACCATCTACAGTCTACCAACATCTGCTTTTTAATTAGTTAGACAGACTCTCCTAAATTGGAATTCCCCAATGAATGTAGATTGGGCGTGTACATATGGAAATGACTATGACATCACTATAATACCCAGAAGGCATTGAGCATATCACCCATAATCCCTTTCCTGTCGGTGTAATGTCAACTACCCATGCGCTAGTGGGTGCAATTGCATAAGCAAATAGCATCATTACCATTAAGAGGGTGTTGTTATGGGTGTTCTCAATGAAAAGCTAGCAGAATATCTATATGTGGAGGCCCCAGTAATCCCTGTGTTTCACTCACTCCCCAAGGTGCATAAAGGGGTATTTCCACCTCCCCTAAGACCGATCGTGGCGGGCATAGGATCGGTTACCGAGCGCCTTGGGGAGTGGATGGACCATTTTTTACAGCCCCTCACAAAAATTACTCCTACATACGTACATGTCATTAATATTCTTAATCAGAAAAAATGGAGTCAGTGGCGTTGCTAGGGTTGGTGTCAGGTGCGGTAGAAAATGGTGTCACCCCATACCTACCCCCCCTCCACATAATAACGTTTTTAGCCTGTTGTGACGGATACCACTAGTGTAGCGCATTGTGAAAAATTCCAGTATAATAATTAAATATACCAATTGCCACAGAATGGAAAAGCGCAAAAGAGGTTTTCACCATTTAAAACTACAACTCCCAGAATTACTTAAATGGGTACTCCACTGGAAATGATTTTCTTTTGAATCAACTGGTGCCAGGAAGTTAAAATCTGAATCTTTCAAGTAAGTAATTTACAAGCCTGTTTAACTGGCACCAGTTGATTCAAAAGAAAATGTTTTGCAGCTGAGTACCCCTTTAAGCAGTGGTGAGGTTATGCTGGGAGTTAAGTTTCACTCATCTTAACTGCAGAACTTACAAGTGACTACAGCTCTGATAGGACATAGTGAGGAGAATACACAATGATATCAGTGATTACAGGTGACGTCTTCTCTATAGTGAGGAGAATACACAATGATATCAGTGACTACAGGTGCCGTCTTCTCTATAGTGAGGAGAATACACAATGATATCAGTGATTACAGGTGACGTCTTCTCTATAGTGAGGAGAATACACAATGATATCAGTGACTACAGGTGACGTCTTCTCTATAGTGAGGAGAATACACAATGATATCAGTGACTACAGGTGACGTCTTCTCTATAGTGAGGAGAAAACACTGATATCAGTGACTACAGGGGACATCTTCTCTATAGTGAGGAGAATACACAATGATATCAGTGACTACAGGTGAAGTCTTCTCTATAGTGAGGAGAATACACAATGATATCAGTGACTACAGGGGACATCTTCTCTATAGTGAGGAGAATACACAATGATATCAGTGACTACAGATGACGTCTTCTCTATAGTGAGGAGAATATACAATGATATCAGTGACTACAGGTGACGTCTTCTCTATAGTGAGGAGAATACACAATGATATCAGTGACTACAGGTGACGTCTTCTCTATAGTGAGGAGAATACACAATGATATCAGTGACTACAGGTGACGTCTTCTCTATAGTGAGGAGAATACACAATGATATCAGTGACTACAGGTGACGTCTTCTCTATAGTGAGGAGAATACACAATGATATCAGTGACTACAGGTGACGTCTTTTCTATAGTGAGGAGAATACGCAATGATATCAGTGACTACAGGTGACGTCTTCTCTATAGTGAGGAGGATACACAATGATATCAGTGACTACAGGTGACGTCTTCTCTATAGTGAGGAGGATACAGAATGATATCAGTGACTACAGGTGACGTCTTCTCTATAGTGAGGAGGATACAGAATGATATCAGTGACTACAGGTGACGTCTTCTCTATAGTCTTTCCTTATCTAATTCAGATGTAACATACCACCAGGTCCAGCTAAATGTTTTCTCTGCAGAACGTGACGCCCAGACGGCTCCTCACTATGTCAGCGCATTCTCATCCTTTATATTAAAATAATAATTATTATTATAAACCTGCCAGACACTGTATCCTCTAAATATAATAAACTAGTATACACTAGGGCTGCACGATATATCGCAAAAACAATCGAATCGCGATTTTTGCTTTTTTGCCATATATCGATATGGCCCCCGGGAAAATTTGCGACTATCTGCCCGGGCGGATCCCGTGTGTGGCTGCAGCGCGGGCCGGCCAGGGCAGATAAAAACAAATTTAAATATTAAAAGTCTGTGTTTCCCAACCAGGGTGCCTCCAACTGTTATGAAACTACAACTCCCAGCATGCCCGGACAGCCAAAAGCTGTCCGGGCATGCTGGGAGTTGTAGTTTCACAACAGCTGGAGGCACCCTGGTAGAGAAACACTGATCTAAGTAAAGGGCGCAGGGATAAAAAATATTAAAAACATTATGCTCACCTCTTCCCGATCCCTGCATCTGTACACCTCCGTGCGGTCCCGGAGTCTCTATACAAGCTGTAGGACCTTTACCTTCAGCCAATCACTGGCCGCAGTGGTGTCACATGTCAAGCCAGTGATTGGCTGAAAGGTAAAGTCCTCAAAGGTCTGCAAACACACACAAACCTAGTGTGTGCTGCCGGGGAGGAGGAATGGGACGGGAATATGTGACAAGGGGTGGAGGGGGCAGAATGTTAAAGGGGGGAAAGGGGGAATGTGACAGCGGGGCAGATTGTGATGGGGGGGCAGAATGTGACAAGGGGGGGGGGAATATGTGACAGGGGGAGCAGAATGTGACAAGGGGGGGGGAATATGTAACAAGGGGGGGATATGTGACAAGGGGGGGCAGAATGTGACAAGGGGGGGGGAATATGTGACAGGGGGGGGAATATGTGACAAGGGGGGGAGGGGGAATATGTGACAAGGGGGGGGGAATATGCGATAAGGGGGGGGGAATATGCGATAAGGGGGGAGGGGGAATATGTGACAAGGGGGAGGGGGAATATGTAACAAGGGGGAGCAGAATGTGACAAGGGGGGGAGATGTGAAATGGGCGGTGGGCATAAAATGGGTGAATAGTTGTAAAATTGAGGAGATTGGACATGACATAAGGGGATTTCACTATTTATTTATTACATTGCATCACATATCGAAATCACAATATTTAGGCCATAATCGCAATCGCACATTTTCCCCATATCATTCAGCCCTGGTATACACTACACTCTATGAATATAAACCTCACACACCGTGCCCCCAGCAGTAGCACCCCCATCATCCACCAGCTGATGCTATTACCACAGAACAGGGGGGTAGGGGGAATGGGGGGCGGGGGTGCCCTGCCAACACCCCCCAGCAGTAGCACCCCATCATCCACCAACACCCCCCCATTCCCCCTATGGTAATAGAATCAGCTGCTGGATTATGGGGGTGCTACTGCTGGGGGAGGGTGCTGGTGGATGATGGGGGTGTTACTGCTGGGGGGGCGGGTGCTGGTGCATGATGGTGGTGCTACTGATGGGGTGGGGTGCTGGTGGATGATGGGGTGCAGCCTCATCATCCACCAGCAACACCTCCTCCCCCAGAAATAGCACCCCCATCATCCACCAGCACCCCCCCCCCCTTCTGGTTGATGGTGGTGTTACTGATGGGGGGGGGGGGTGCTGGTGTATGATGGGGTGCAGCCTCATCATCCACCAGCAACACTCCCACCCCCCAGAAATAGCACGCCCATCATCCACCAGCAACCCCCCCCCCCCCCATTCCCCCTATGGTAATAGAATCAGCTGCCGGATTATGGGGGTGCTACTGCTGGGGGAGGGTGCTGGTAGATGATGGGGGTGCTACTTCTGGGGGGTGCTACTGCTGGGGGGGTGCTGGTTGATGATAGGAGTGCTACTGCTGGTGCACGATGGTGGTGCTACTACTGGGGGGTGCTAGTGGATGATGGGGTGCAGCCTCATCATCTACCAGCAACATCTCCCCCCAGAAATAGCACCCCCATCATCCACCAGCACCCCCCCCCCCTTTCTGGTTGATGGTGGTGCTACTGCTGGAGGGGGTGCTGGTGTATGATGGGGTGCAGCCTCATAATCCACTAACAACCCCCCAGAACTCCCACAGCACCCCTTTTTCTCTCTACCTGGCTGACTGGTGCAGACTGGTTGCTGGCTCGGCTGCTCCAGCTGTCCCCGGGCTCACTAGTGTGGGCGGAGGCGCGTCATGTTAGCGCCGTCCATCTAGCTCCGCCCGCTGACGTCCCATCACAAGCCGGGACGTGTGCCGGAGCTAGGGTGGGGTTTGGTGCTGTCAGGCGGGGGTGCTGTCAGCGGCTGAGGACCGGGGGGGGGGGTGCTGTCAGCGGCTGAGGACCGGGGGGAGGGGGGATTGCTGTCAGCGGCTGAGGACCGGGGGGGGGGGGTGCTGTCAGCGGCTGAGGACCGGGGAGGGGTGCTGGCAGAGTAGTGTCACCCCATCAGCCTGGTGTCACCCGGTGCGGTCCGCAGCCCCCGCACCCCGGTCGCAACGCCACTGAATGGAGTGACAATATGTCTTGGGCAACCTGCGACATAGTGGGATTATATCCATCTATCCCATGGGACGCAGGCCTTACAGCCCTTTCATTCCATATGGATCGCTACAGCAGTTACTCCCTGGGCATGAGGGAATTTATCGTTGTCACCACGGAGTTTCTGTTAAATCACAGTTATTTTATGTTTGACGGCGATTTTTTCCTTCAGACCCGGGGAGCATCCATGGGTGCGAAATACTAACCCTCCTTTGCAAACATCTTTATGTTTTATTGGGAGCAACTTTTTTTGTTCTCACCCAGTAATCCATTCTTTGAGAATATCTGCTGGATAGGGCGTTATATAGATGATTTGTTGATTATTTGGGGGGGTACTGAACATCAATTTTTTCAGTTTGTTTCTTATATAAATAATAATCATCTAAATCTTAAATGTACGGCCCATTTTAGTCACACTTCTATTAATTTTTTAGATATTACCCTATCCAGCAGAGGGTCAGAGATTGTTGTTGTCCCCTACAGAAAGGCGACAGCAACAAATTCAGTCCTCATGGCATCCTCTTGCCATCCAAAACATGTGGTCCAAAACATCCCCTTTGGGGAGATCTGTAGGACCAAAAGGAACTGTTCTGATCCTATACAGCTAGAAAAAGAGACAGGGGATCTGAAAAATAGATTTCTGAGGAGAGAATACATGTATATAGACTGTCTAAATAGAGCCCAAGAAAGAGCAAAGGGCGTCAACAGAGAACAGCTCATTAAATACACTGGGAAAAGAGAATTTCAGACATAAACAGAAAAGAACAGTTTTTGTCACCACCTATAGCGCTCAATTGGGCCAAATTAAAAACATAATCAAGAAATATACACCCATTTTGGAAAGGGATCCAATTTTGAGGGAGGTAGTCAAGAGGGGCATAATGGCGGTCTCAAAGAAAGCACCATCATTGGGCTCCTCCTTGTCTCCAAGCTTCTTCAATTCGAAAGAAAGAGGAACAGGGAAAAAGAAAGAACATCAAAATTGGCTTAATATTACAGGAAACTGGGGCTGTGGACATAGCTGATGCATTACATGTAAATACATGCATTATACTAAAGAGATAGTATCCAGTGTAACAAAAAAGTCATACCAACTTCGTGAGTATTTAAATTGTAATACTACTATGGTGGTCTATGTAGCTACATGCACTATGTGCAACATACAATATGTGGGGTGTACCTCAAACTCCCTAATAAGGGTGGGTTCACACTACGTTTTGTCCCATACGGGAGCGCATACGGCAGGAGGGAGCTAAAAGCTCGCGCTCCCGTATGTAACCGTATGCGCTCCCGTATGCCATTCACTTCAATGAGCCGACCGGAGTGAAACGTTCGGTCCGGTCGGCTCATTTTTGCGCCGTATGCGCTTTTACAACCGGACCTAAAACCGTGGTTGACCACGGTTTTAGGTCCGGTTGTAAAAGCGCATACGGCGCAAAAATGAGCCGACCGGACCGAACGTTTCACTCCGGTCGGCTCATAGAAGTGAATGGCATACGGGAGCGCATACGGTCACATACGGGAGCGCGAGGTTTTAGCTCCCTCCTGCCGTATGCGCTCCCGTATGGGACAAAACGTAGTGTGAACCCAGCCTAACACGGATCAGGAGACATATTTCAGATAGCCGTAGCGAAGGAGTAGGTATCTCTATGTTGTCATGACATTTTCGTGACATGCATGCTGGCAATTTAGATTTCCTGCGGGTATCTGGTATAGAGAAAGTTAAAACAGGCTTTAGAGGAGGGGATGTAAAAAGACGTCTTCTCAACAGAGAGCCGTACTGGATGTTCCTCCTAGATACCAGATACCCACGAGGAATGAACAAGAGATTAGATCTAATTATGACTTGTACATAAAAAAGGACACTCCTGTATGTAAACTTAAAATTTAAAACCCAATTCTAAAATGGAGGTTCAGGTATGTTATGTATATATTTCTTTGTATATTTTGAATATAACAAGGGTGATCCCACTATGTGTACATATCTGATAGTGTGAATATGTTTATAATAATAGAACTAATTCATATAAAACATGGGCGCAATACCGTGCAAATACATTTTTTCTGTGATCGTAACTATCATGTATAGTTAAATTGTTAACATAGTTATAGCTACAGTGCGTGTATATCATCTTTTAGTAAAAAGTATGATTTGAGATATGGCCGAAATGGCATTTTTGCCATGGCAACAATGTATTTATTTATTTACTTACTATATTGCAACGTGGCAATTTATGAGATATGTGGATTCACATTCATAATTGCACAGTTTGCAACAGATGAATTATGCCCGTAGCTTTATATCACATAACACCAATATTAACATCGGTTACTGTTGACACTATATCTATCTATTACATGTTTTTTCCATACAATCTTACATGCACATTATTTGCACCCCATTCACACTATTCAGGTAACGCACATAATAACAAAAGGATAAAAACGCAACTTGGTGAGTCCTAATCCATTCTGAAATACCATCCATGCTGGGTTTTTTATGTAATCACTACCTACGTTAGGTATTTTATCATGTGATCAGTCAGTGACTACTTTAATTGCATGTTTGGCTAATGAATTTAGCCTACGTTTAAGCTCAAGAGAGAGCGAAACGCGCCAGTTTATTCTATCCATCCTGTATGTGTGTTTCCTTGCTATGGCATGAATAAAGAAGCGATCTTAAACATACCTGGTGCCGGACAACTTTGTACTTCTGCTGTGTTGTTGGAGCTGGGGCGGGACAGGCGGTTTGGCCTTTGGCGGTGAGTGGACATTACAGTTCTTCTTGATCATTAAGGGTTAACTGTCAATAACTGTCTTAACCCCTTAACGACCAAGGACATATATTTACGTCCTTGGCTGGCTCCCGCTATATAACGCCGGGTTACACGGTGACCCCGCGTCATATCGGGTCGGTCCCAGCATGTATCTGAAGCCGGTCCCGGGGCTAATAGCGTGCGGCAGCGATCGCGGTGCCGCGCGCTATTAACCCTTTAGACGCGGTGTTCAAAGTTGAACGCCGCTTCTAAAACGAAAGGGAAAGCTGCCCGGCTGCTCAGTGGGGATGATCGGGACCACCGCAGTGAAAATGCGGTGTCCCGATCAGCTGGGACATGAGTGGAGATTCTCTTACCTGCCTTTGGCGTGTCCCTTTGGTGATTGATTGCTCCAAGCCTGAGATGCAGGCTTGAGCAATCGACCGCCGATAACACTGATCACTGCAAAGCTATGGCTTTGCAGTGAACAGTGCTGGCAATCAGTGTGTGCAGTGCTATAGGACCTTATGGGAGCTATAACACTGCAAAAAAAAGTGTAAAAAAGTTAATAAATGTGATTTAACCCTTTCCTTCAGAAAAGTTCAAATCACCCCCCTTTTCCTATAAAAAAAACACCATGTAAATAAAAATAAATATAAACATATGTGGTATCACCGCGTGCGTAAATGTCTGAACTATAAAAAATATATAATTAATTAAACCGCACGGTAAATGGCGTACATGCAAAAAAAATCCAAATTCCAAAATAACGTATTTTTGGTCGCTTTTTATGTCATAAAAAAATGAATAAAAAGTGATCAAAAAGTCCGATCAATACAAAAATGGTACAGCTAAAAATAACAGATCTTGGCGCAAAAAATGAGCCCTCATACCGCCCCATACACAGAAAAATAAAAAAGTTATAGGGGTCAGAAAATGACAATTTTAAACGTATAAATTTCTAGTTATGATTTTTTCCAGAAGTACATCAAAATCAAAAAGATATAAGTAGGGTATCATTTTAATGGAATGGACCTACAGAATAAAGATCAGGGGTTATTTTTACTGAAAAATGTACTGCATAGAAACGGAAGCCCCCAAAAGTTACAAAATGGCGTTTTTTCTTCAATTTCGTCGCACAATTATTTATTTTCCATTTCGCTGTAGATTTTTGGGTGAAATGACTGATGTCACTGCAAAGTAGAATTGTTGGCGCAAAAAGTAAGCCATCATATGGATTTTTAGGTGCAAAATTTAAAGGGTTATGATTTTTAAAAGGTGAGGAGGAAAAAACGGAAATGCAAAAATCGAAAAACCCTCAGTCCTTAAGGGGTTAACCCCACATTCCAAACTTGACATATGGAGCCATAATTAACCATTCAGGGATTATTTTTAACATCTATAAGTAATTAAAACCTGTTATATTTAACCTATTTTTAGTGATATGGTGTGTATTGTAGATCATTTCCTTGGTGGCACACTTGCAAGGGATATCGAGGGAGATTCATCAAAACCTGTGCAAAAAAAGGGTTGAGGAGTTGCCCATAGCAACCAATCATATTGCTTCTTTTATCTTTTAGAGACCTTTTAAAAATTAAAGAATTAACCCCTTCATGACCCAGCCCATTTTCACCTTTAGGACCTCGGCATTTTTTGAACATCTGACCACTGTTACTTTAAACATTAATAACTCTGGAACGCTTTTACTTATCATTCTGATTCCGAGATTGTTTTTTTGTGACATATTCTACTTTATGTTATTGGTAAAATTTCACTGATATTTGCATCCATTTTTCTAACTTTGAAGTCTCTGCTTGTAAGGAAAATGTATATTCCAAATAAATTACATATTTATTCACATATACAATATGTCTACTTTATGTTTGCATCAAAAAATTGACAAGTTTTTACTTTTGGAAGACATCAGAGGGCTTCAAAGTTCCGCAGCAATTTTCCAATTTTTCTCAAGATTTTCAAAATTGTACTTTTTCAGGGACCAGTTCAGGTTGGAAGTGGATTTTAAGGGTCTTCATATAAGAAAAAACATCTAAATGACCCCATTATAAAAACTGCATCCCCCAAAGTATTCAAAATGACATTCAGTAAGTGTTTTAAACCTTTAGGTGTTTCACAGGAATAGCAGCAAAGTGAAGAAGAAAATTCTAAATCTTCATTTTTTACACTCGCATTTTCTTGTAGACCCAATTTTTTAATTTTTACAAGGGGTAAAAGGAGAGAAATCACCCTAAAATTTGTATCCCAATTTCTCTCAAGTAAGCAAATACCTCATATATGTATGTCAAGTGTTCGGGGGGCGCAGTAGGGAGCTCAGAAGGGAAGGAGCGACAATGTGATTTTGGAGAGTGAGTTTTTCTGAAAGGGTTTTTGGGGGGCATGTCCCATTTAGGAAGCCCCTATGGTGCCATAATAGTGGACCCCCCCACATGTGACCCCATTTTGGAAGCTACACCCCTCATGGGATTTAATAAGGGGTGTAGTGAGCATTTACACCCCACTGGCTTTTGACAGATATTTGAAACAGTGGACTGTGCAAATGAAAAATTGTATTTTTCATTTTCACAGACCACTGTTCCAAAAATCTATCATACACCAGTGGGGTGTAAATGCTCACTGCACCCCTTATTAAATTCCATGAGGGGTGTAGTTCCAAAATGGGGTTTATGTCAGAACTGCTGTAACAATCAGCCACCCCCGTTCAAATCACCTCAAATGTACATGGTGCACTCTCCCTTCTGGGCCTTGTTGTGCGCCCCCAGAGCACTTTGCGCCCACATATGGGGTATCTCCGTAGTCAGGAGAAATTGCATTACAAATTTTGAGGGTCTTTTTTTCCCTTTTACCTCTTGTGAAAATGAAAAGTATAGGGCAACACCAGCATGTCAGTGTAAAAAATTACATTTTTATACACTAACATGCTGGTGTAGACCCCAACTTCACCTTTTCATAAGGGGTTAAAGAAGAAAAAGCCCCCCAAAATTTGTAAGGCAATTTCTCCCGAGTACGGAGATACCCCATATGTGTCCCAAAACTGTTGCCCTGAAATACGACAGGGCTCCAAAGTGAGAGAGCGCCATGTGCATTTGAGGCCTGAATTAGGGATTTGCATAGGGGTGGACATAGGGGTATTCTATGCCAATGATTCCCAAACAGGGTGCCTCCAGCTGATGCAAAACTCCCAGCATGCCTGGACAGTCAATGGCTGTCCGGCAATACTGAGAGTTGTTGTTTTGCAACAGCTGGAGGCTCCGTTTTGGAAACAGTAGCGTACCAGACTTTTTCATTTTTTGGGGGGAGGGGGGCTGTGTAGGGGTATGTGTATATGTAGTGTTTTTTACTTTTTATTTTAGGTTAGTGTAAGTGTAGTGTAGTGTTTTTAGGGTACAGTCACATGGGCAGAGGTTCACAGCAAGTTTGCCGCTGGGAGTTTGAGCTGCAGCGCAAAATTTGCGCCATCTCAAACTTGCAGCACTCACTGTAAACCTCCGCCCATGTGAGTGTACCCTGTACATTCACATTGGGGGGAGGGGGCAAACATCCAGCTGTTGCAAACTCCGAGCATGCCCTTTGGCTGTCCGTGCATGCTGGGAGTTGTAGTTTTGCAACAGCTGGAGGCACACTGGTTTGGAAACACTAAGTTAAGTAATAAACTTTCAAGTGTTTTGCAACAAAACTTAGTGTTTCCAAACCGGTGTGCCTCCAGCTGTTGCAAAACTACAACTCCCAGCATGCATGGTCTGTCAGTGCATGCTGGGAGTTACAGTTTTGCAACAATTGCAACAGCTGGAGGCACTGAGGTAGGAAACGGACAATGTTTCCCAACTAGTGTGCCTCCAGTTGTTGCAAAATTACAACTCCCAGCATGCCCAGACTGCCCAGGCATGCTGGAAGTTGTAGTTTGGCAATATCTGAAGGATCAGATGTTACCGAACTACAACTTCCAGCATGCTTGGGCAGTCTGGTATGCTGGGAGTTGTAGTTTTGCAACATCTGGAGGTCCACAGTTTGGAGACCACTGTATAATGGTCTCCAATCTGTGCTCTTCCAGATGTTACTGAACTACAACTCCCAGCATGCCTGGACAGACTGAGCATGCTGAGATTTGTAGTTTTGCAACATCTGGAAGAGCACAGATTGGAGACCATTATACAGTGGTCTCCAAACTGTGGACCTCCAGATGTTGCAAAACTGCAACTCCCAGCATGCACAGAAAGCCAAAGGCTGTCTGGGCATGCTGGGAGTTGCAGTTTTGAAACTCCCAGAGGCAGCGGGGAGATCGCTATACGGCGATCTCACTGCTGCCAATGAAGATGCCGTCCTGCTGCCGGAAACTCACCGCCGGGACGCACCACCCCCGGGACCGCCTGGAGGACGCTGCTCGCGCCGGGACCGCTCGGGACACCGCATGGCCGGGTAAGTGACGCCGGGGGACGGGTAAGGGACACTTAGCAGAGCGGTGTGTGTCCCGATCCCCGTGATCGGGACTCACACACTGCGCTGCTAAATATTCTGATAGCGAAACGCTGCTATCAGCTAGTCAGATTTGACTAGGTGATAGCAGCGATCACTGGGGGGGGGGGATAAAACCCCCCGTGGTCGCATGGTAAGATGGCTGGCTATCAGTGATAGCCACCATCTTAACGGGCACTGCGGGATGCCGCGAGTAGCGGCAAAAATGTTCATGACGTACCTGTATGTCATGGGTCGGGAACACCTTGCCACTCATGACGTACAGGTATGTCATAGGTCGGGAAGAGGTTAATTTGATTGGTTGCTATTGGCAAGTGATCAACCTTTCCTCTGCACAGGTTTTGATAAATCTCCCCCATAGTATGTGGCAGCATTATATTAAAGGAGTACAGTGTGTTCCAGGGTTATATTTAGGGGGTAGAGTGTGTTCCTGAGTTATATTCAGAGGGGTACATATTGTGACAGTATTAAATGTAGAGGGTTCAGTGTGTGGGAGTATTATATTTAGAGGATACAATGTGTGACAGTATTATATTCAGGGGGCACAGTGTTTGGTAGTATTATTTTCACAGGGCACAGCGTGTGGCAGAGTTATATTCAGAGGGCATTATGTGGCAGTATTATATTAAGATGGCACAGAGTTTTGCAGTATTATATTCGGAGCATACAGTATGTGGCAGGATTATATTTAGAGATGAGCGAAGTTACAGTGATTCAATTTGTCACAAACTTCTCGGCTCGGCAGTTGCTGACATCCTGCATAAATAAGTTCAGCTTTCAGGTGCTCCAGTGGGCTGGAAAAGGTGGATACACTCCTAGGAGAGAGTCTCCTAGGACTGTAGCCATCTTTCCCAGCCCACTGAAGCACCTGAAAGCTGAACTCATTTATGCAGGCTAAAGTCAGCAACTGCCGAGCCATGAGGTTCCTGACAAATCGAATTTACTGTAACTTCCCTCATCTCTAATAATATTCCGAGGGCAGTGTGTGGCACTATTATATTTAGAAGGTAGAGTGTGGGATATTGCTATATTCAGGGAGCACTGTGGGGGGCATGATTATATTCAGAGGGTACAGTATGTGGCAGTATTATATTTAGAGGGCTCAGTGTCTGGCAGGGTTATTTTCATGGGGCACAGTGTGTGGAAGGGTTATATTCAAAGGATACAGTGTGTGGCAGGGTTATCTTGAGGTGACGAAGTGTGTGGCAGGGTTAGATTCAGAGGGCACAGTGTGTGGAAGGGTTATATTCAAAGGATACAGTGTGTGGCAGGGTTATCTTGAGGTGACGAAGTGTGTGGCAGGGTTAGATTCAGAGGGCACAGTGTGTGGAAGGGTTATATTCAGAAGGCACAATGCATGGCAGGATTATATTCTTGTGGCACAGTGTAAAACAGCAGACGGAAAATGTAGCTGGAAGAAGTCTTGCCAGTCTAGACTGGATGCAGGGGAAAAGGAAATACCACAGAGAAGACATCAACTGTGAGTCTCTGAAATCATTGTATGGTTATTGTACAATCTGCTTGACTGTGTCCCATCAGTGCTGTAGTCTCTTGCAAGTTCTGCAGAGATGATGGGTGAAACAAAAACTCCCAGTGTACTCTTAGCACTGCTTAGATCATAGTGCAAACTAGTTCCACATCGTAATTGTTTCCTCAGTACTTTTCCTTCTACTGAGCTGTTGGTATACTTTATTATTATAGTTGAAATCATTTAAAAAAATGTAATTGCACCTTGTTTTTTGTGTCACCAATGAAAATTATTCTTAAACTTGTCCTCATCTGACCCCTATAGCACCTTTCTTTTGCCATATATGAGGCTACATCGTGCTCTGTAGTTTTTATTTATACAGTACTGTGTCTGTTTTTATTATATTTTTCTGATTTAAGAGTGACAAAAAATGAGCAATTCTAGACATTGGCTTTTTTTTACGTTTACACCATTGACCATTCAGTTTAATGAACATTGTATTTACATTTTCCCACGTGGCGATACCACATATGTGTTTGTTTTTGTTAACTAGATTCTATTTGAAAGAAGAAAAAAGTGTGTCTGTGAGGGGAGGGAAGGGGGGTGGTTCCAACTTTATTAGAGAAGGAGAACGAAACAATTCTGATGCGATTGGCGATATCCGGTATTAGCAGAGGGTTCTGGCTACTAATAGCCAGGACCAGGGCTGCCATCAGAAATTTTGGTGCCCCTTACACAACCCCCCCCCCACCCCACCACCACCAACACCACCATACATATTACCATTATACTGTTACTGACAAAATTCTGTATACTGAGACCAATATTACCAATAATACCAGTATTCAAGGGACAAATATCACTATACACATTACCATCATTCTATTACTGACCAAATTATGTATACTGACCAATATCACCAATAATACCAGTATACAAGGAGGAAATTCCTCCTATACAAAGGCCATATAGTGGTAGATGTCAGCTCTACACAGGCTCTGCAGTGATTACATACAGTTACATCAGGTGACTCGAAGGTGACGTCTTCTCTGATTGGAGCCAAACACTTTCCATTATGTTCTCAATCCGGCACAGGCCATCATGGCAATTTCTTCCTTTCACAACTTGTCTCCACAGAACCTGCCAGGCAAACATTTTAGGCTTCACACTTTTCCTGTACCTATATCATTCCAACCAGTCATAACAGAATGGGTACAAAAGTGGGTTGAGCAAGAGTGTGTAGCCCTTCCCCCATTAGATAGTAGTAGTAGCAGCAGCAGACTTTAAGCAGTAGTAGCAGTCCCCTTTGAGTAGTAGTAACAGAGCAGCCTCATTTAGGTAGTAGTAGCAGCAGCCCCCTTTAGGTACTATTAGCAGCATTCCCCTTTAGATAGTATTATCGACAGCCCCCTTTAGGTAGTAGTATCAGAAGCTCCCTTTAGGTACTATTAGCAGCAGCCCCCTTTAGGTAGTAGTATCAGAAGCTTGATTTAGGTACTATTAGCAGCAGCTCCCTTTAGATAGTAATAGCAGCAGCCCCCTTTAGGTAGTAAAAGCAGCATTCCCTTTTAGGTATAATTAACAGCAGCCCCTTTTAGATATTATTAGCAGCAGCCCCCTTTAGGTAGAAATATCAACAGCCCCATTCAGGTACTATAAGCAGCAATACCCTTTAGGTAGCAATATCAGCAGCCCCCTTTAGGTAATATTAGCAGCAGCCCTCTTTAGGTAGTAATACCAGCAACCCTCTTTAGGTATTATTAGCAGCAGCCCTTTTTAGGTAGTCATAGTAGTAGTAGCAGCCCCTCCCCCCCCTTTAGGTAGTAATAACAGCATCCCCCATTAGTTAGTAATAGCTCCTGAGCGTGCATCAAACAGCAGGAGAGGGTGCAGGGTGTACATTTACATCCTGTATCCTTAAGGGAAAAATCATATTTTGAATAAAATATAAAGAAAAGTACAATCCAAATTCCAAAAGCAAAGAATCCTCCACCCTGTACTATACAGGAATAGTAAGGGATGAAGGCTAAATAACTGTTGTAATTTAACCCCTTAAGGACCAAGCCATTTTTTGTTTTTTACACTTTTTTTTTTTTTTTTACTTCTTGCCTAACTCCTTTGAACACCCATATCAGGGCTTATTGTTTGCAGAACCAATCGTGCTTTGTAATGACTTCCTTAATTTTTCCATAACATATGCTCCGAAACGGAAAAAAAAATATTGGTAAAGTAATATTGAAAAAGAAAATGCAATTTTGCTAATTTGGGAAAGAGGGGGGAGGGGTTTACGCTATTCATCACGCGGTCAAACTGACATATTATTCTTTAGGTCGGCATGATTACAACAATTCCCAATTTGTATCATTTTGCATTTTTAAAACTTTAAAACTTTTTTGAATTTTTTTAATTCAAATCTTTTTTTTTTAATGTTTAGTCTATTCATCATTCAGAATAAATAATATTATATTTAATAGTTAAAACAATTCCGCCCATGGCATTACTAAATATGTTTATTTTTATTATGTTTTCTTTTTTTTATATATGGAAAATTGGTAAAAGGGGAACGATTTAAACTTTTAGTATGGAAGAGATTAATGTATATGTGTAAAACTGTAATACATTTTTTTTTTACACTTTATTAGTCACCTTAGGGGACTTGTATGAGGAATCATTAGATTTCTTCTACAGATCAATGCAGTTCTATTGAGCTGCATTGATCTATGTGATCTGCACAATATTGATAGAGCCTGCAATGAATTGGAGAGTCTCAGCAGCCATGGAGGGCAAGGTAAGCCCTCTGACTGCCCTGACAATGGTAACCCCCCCTCCCTGCGATTGCGCAGTGGATGAGGGGGTGGTGTTGTGATCCACACCATTATACCACAAACGGGTTTTTAACTCTTTAAGGACCAAGCCCTTTTTGGCCTTAAAGGGGTACGCTGCCCCTAGCATCTGATAGGGGATAAGATGTCAGATCGCGGGAGTCCCGCCGCTGGGGACCCCCAGTATCTTGGCTGCAGCACCCCTCTATCATTACTGCACAGAGCAAACTCGCTCTGTGCATAATGACCGGCGATACAGAGGCCGGAGCATCGTGATGTCATGGCCCCACCCCCTTGTGATGTCACGGCCTGCCCCCTTAATGCAAGTCAATGGGAGGCGGCATTATGGCTGCCACACCCCCTCCCATAGACTTGTATTGAGGGAGCGGGCTGTGACATAGCGAGGGGGCGGAGCCGTGACGTCCCGATGCTCCGGCCCCTGTATTGCCCATCATTACGCACAGAGTTTGCTCTGTGCAGTAATGAAAGCAGGGTGCTGCAGTGGAGATCCCGGGGGTCCCCAGCGGCGGGACCCCTGCGATCTGACATCTTATCCGCTATCCTTTGGATAGGGGATAAGATACTAGGGGCGGAGTACCCCTTAATGGACCAAGCCAATTTTCATTTGTGCACTTTAGTTTTTTCCTCCTCCCCTTCTAAAAATCATTACACTTTCAATTTTGCACCCACAGACCCATATAAGGGTTTTTTTTGGTCACTAATTGCACTTCATAATATGATCAATCATTTTATAACAAAATGTATGGCAAAAGCAAAAAAAATATATATTTGTGGGGTGAAATAAAAAAACAAACAAACGCCATTTTGTAAATTTTGGGGGCTTCTGTTTCTACGCAGTGCACTATTTGGTAAAAAGGACACCTTATCTCTATTCTTTAGGTCCATACGGTTACAAGAATACCCTAATTTATGTAGGTTTTATTTTATATTACTACTTTAAAAAAATGATAACAACATGCACCAAAAGTATGCTTAAAAATTTCCTCTTCTGACCCCTACAACTTTTTTTTATTTTACCGTATATGGGGCTATATGAGGGCTCATTTTTTTACGCCAACATATGTCGTTTTTATCAGTACCATTTTTGTTTTGATTGACTTTCTGATTGTTTTAGTTTTTTTATGGTATATGAAGTGACCTAAAAAGCAAAATTTTTAACTTTGGTATTTTTTTACGTGTACGCCATCGACTGTGCGGTTTAACTAACCTTATATTTAAATAATTCAGACATTTACGTATTCGTAATAGCTCCACTGAGCTAACCAGCACTGTTAACTCCCGCATTTGATCGCTGCATCTAAAGGGTTAATGCCGGGCATAGGCCCGATCATTGATGTCCAGCATTACCTGGGGGTCCTGGATGCTGATAACAACCAGGACCCACTGGGTACTAAGTGTGCTCAGCTTGTGAGCATGCTTCAAATCCCGGTAGCAGAACCAGGGCGTACCGGTTCTTCCTTGGTCCTTAAGTACCAGGACGCAAGGTCTAACCTGTACGCCCTTCGTCCTTAGCTATTCAGGATTTGGCATCTAAAGGGTTAATAGCCACCAGTGGTGACTATTGGCTACCCTATGCTACTTGGGGCTGCCCTGTATGGAGTACAAAAGCATCACCATCCTGCTCCATATATCCATAATGGAACTTTGATGAATTGTTAAGGTGTAAAGATAAGGGGTAAAAGGATACTCCAGCATTTGAAAATGTATCCCCTATTCTCTGGGACCACCTGCAATCTGTACCCTGTTTTAGAGATCAGAGGTTGTCTCAGAGGTCAGCACCCCCATGATCGGACACCTATCCCCTGTCCTGTGGATAGAAGATATGTTTTGAACACAGGAATACCCCTTTATGGGATTAAAAGCACATGTGCCCCTCTTCTTACTTTTTTTTTTTTTTTATCTCTGGATTTTTTTTTCTCTATGGCAGACAATTGACAGCAGTTTGGCCGATCCTATTAACCCCTTAAGGACTCAGCCCATTTTGGCCTTAAGGACTCAGACAATTTAATTTTTACGTTTTCATTTTTTCCTCCTCGCCTTCTAAAAATCATAACGCTTTTATATTTTCATCCACAGACTAGTATGAGGGCTTGTTTTTTGCGCGACCAGTTGTCCTTTGTAATGACATAACTCATTATATCATAAAATGTATGGCGCAACCAAAAAACACTATTTTTGTGGGGAAATTAAAACGAAAAACGCAATTTTGCTAATTTTGGAAGGTTTTGTTTTCACGCCGTACAATTTATGGTAAAAGTGACATGTGTTCTTTATTCTGAGGGTCAATACAATTAAAATGATACCCATTATTATATACTTTTATATTATTGTTGCGCTTAAAAAAAATCACAAACTTTTTAACCAAATTAGTACGTTTATAATCCCTTTATTTTGATGACCTCTAACTTTTTTATTTTTCCGTATAAGCGGCGGTATGGGGGCTCATTTTTTGCGCCATGATCTGTAATTTTTTTTGATACCACATTTGCATATAAAAAACTTTTAATACATTTTTTATAATTTTTTTTTTTAATAAAATGTATTAAAAAAGTAGGAATTTTGGACTTTTTTTTATTTTTTTTCGTTCACGCCGTTCACCGTACGGGATCATTAACATTTTATTTTAATAGTTCGGACATTTACGCACGCAGCGATACCAAATATGTCTATAAAAAATGTTTTTTACGCTTTTTGGGGGTAAAATAGGAAAAAACAGACGTTTTACTTTTTTATTGGGGGAGGGGATTTTTCACTTTTTTTTTACTTTTACTTTTACATTTTTTTACATTTTTTTTTACACTTGAATAGTCCCCATAGGAGACTATTCATAGCAATACCATGATTGCTAATACTGATCTGTTCTATGTATAGGACATAGAACAGATCAGTATTATTGGTCATCTCCTGCTCTGGTCTGCTCGATCACAGACCAGAGCAGGAGACGCCGGGAGCCGCACGGAGGAAGGAGAGGGGACCTCCGTGCGGCGTTATGAATGATCGGATCCCCGCAGCAGCGCTGCGGGCGATCCGATCGTTCATTTAAATCGCGAACCGCCGCAGATGCCGGGATCTGTATTGATCCCGGCACCTGAGGGGTTAATGGCGGACGCCCGCGAGATCGCGGACGTCGGCCATTGCCGGCGGGTCCCTGGCTGCGATTAGCAGCCGGGATCAGCCGCGCATGACACGGGCATCGCTCCGATGCCCGCGGTTATGCTTAGGACGTAAATGTACGTCCTGGTGCGTTAAGTACCACCTCACCAGGACGTACATTTACGTCCTGCGTCCTTAAGGGGTTAATTGTAGCAGAATCCACTGACATTAGGTTGATGGCATACTGGCAAATTTTTCTCGTCAATCCCGAAAAAGTGATCTTAGCCCTGATTAAGGAAAAAAAAACATGTTTTCAATATTTGAAAATACCTCCATTAATTCTTCTAACCAAGTACTAGATGCAACAAACCTTTCAGACTTACATAGTTTTCTAGGTTAAGCCTAGATTTAGTTAAAAAAAAATTAAAGCTTTTCATAAATAGCCCATAAGAGAAAAACTGTAAACAGATTTGTTGTATTCCCGTATTTGCTTCTAACCTCCCTATGACCAGGAGAAAACAGTGCAGGAGAAAGTTGAAAAAAAAAATCTGTTTTGTGTGGTGTCCCGATGCTAAAAAAAAAACGTTGTTTACCTTTCCTGTCAGGTGGATGTCATTTTATGTGTCCACTTCTGGCCCACAGCTCTATGTTAAAATGTGTGTATTTTAAAATCTCATCTTTACTGTAAATCTGCCTTCATTGTTTAATGTAACAACATTCTTATGTCATATATGGAGTTAATGTTATCTCTAAAGGAGTATGCATGGGAATCCACATGAGCAATGCAGCCAATCATGACCTCCTACCCTCCTCCACCCAGGTCTGTCCAGAAAGGGAGATGTTTAGTCAGTTTGTAGTACAGAGCAGAGGTAGACAAAGTGGAGGCAAGAACTCTGTTGTGTGACATGTCCCTCACCACATGGGGACAGGCTCAAAAATCCTATTTCAGAGCAACTACACTCTTAACAAGGATAACGCCAACCAGATCATCAGTCCAGTCGTAGTCTAAGCTTTTGGGACAACAGAAGAATCTGACAGGCCCCATAGCAAGCAAGAATAGAGGGGTGAAGATCCTCTGGCTGACCCTGTCCACTAAAGTCCATCCTGGCTGTAAGCACCCAATTTGGATTCCATAATGTTAGTCAAGTCAAGATTATTTAAGTCATGTTTAGTCAAGTCAAGTCTGTCTATTTCACTTTAAGTCAAGTGACACTTTAAGTCAGTTAAGACTACAAGTCCCGGAAAGCCCTGCATTGCAACTGTAGATTCTTACAGTATCCTTCACTACAATTGCACATTTACTGAACTCAACTGTCTGTACTATCTCTCCTGCAATTGTTCTAGTAAAGTTCAAGTGGTTACCTTAACCTGGTATTTGAGGTATTTTTGACCGGGCGCTTGCCACTGTCAACCGCTCTACCTTGGCATGTGGTGGGTTAACACACCTGGCTTATTTTTTCATTGTATATCAATGTGTATATATATATTTTGTTTGCAGTGACATCATCCTTATAATAATTTTTGTTTCAAATGTTTTATAGTATAATTCTGAGGAAGGTCCTGGTAGGGCCGAAAGTCAATTTATTAAAGGACTGTGAAAACAAAACTCTTTGCATCATAGTTCTGAGAGCCAAGTTTATTCTGAAAAGTATTAAGAGGATTGGGATTCCTACTTGGGCACCTACCTAGAGGGAGTTACATACCTACCGCACATTAACACACCTGGCATCATGACAAATTACCTCAGACACATCACCCAACAGTCTACATACAACCAAATCTCTTGTTTGCTACCTACTATACATTTATTAAAACCTGTGAGGCCCCATTCACGTCACGCTTCAGGTCTTCACCACTATATTACTGACAGAAAGGTCATTGCAGTGTGCCTGCAGCAAACCCATGCATTGTAATAGACCCACAGTAGCCTACTAGTCACTATATTTGGCATAATCTACCACTTATTCACTCCAACTGTGATAGTAACAGTTCTAATCTCATCAAGACCTATAAATACCTCCTATCCAGGAGGCAGAAGGTATTTATAGCTACCAAGCGAGCTCTGCTTTATGCTGATATATGTTTTATTTTCATAACGCAAATGTAGACTATGCTGTGTTCCCCACACATAATATATATATATATATATATATGTTATATATATATATATATATATATATATATGTATAGCATGCACTATGATTGGTATATTTAAAGGGGTACTCTGGTGGAAAACAATTTTAAAAAATGCTGAAGCTGGTGTAGTTATTGGGGGAGACTTATCAAAACCTGTTTAGAGGATCAGATGACCAGTTGTCCATAGCAACCAATCAGATTGCTTCTTTCATTTTGAAAAGAGCCTCTGAAAAATAAAAAAAGCAATCTGATTGGTTGCTATGGGCAACTGGTCAACTTTTCCTCCTCTACACAGGTATTGATATATATATTTTTTTAAATAAAGTATATTAAAGTGTACCTGCCGTCAACAAAATCTTTTTATATAATGTAGATAATGCAATTATATGTATATTTGTAATGTACATTGGTTAAAAAAAATTGTATATTTATGGGTGAAAAAGTGCTATCCCTGCAGCTATTGCATGTGAGAAGTCCAAATACAGGAAGTGAGGGCAGGACAAGCAGGGCTCTGTGCAGGCTCCTGGCTTGTCAATCATCCTCATCTGTGAGCCCATAGCATTTCACAGAGCCTCACTGCACAGAGCCCTGTATGTCATCACTGCACAGAGCCCTGTATGTCATCACTGCACAGAGCCCTGTATGTCATGACTGCACAGAGCCCTGTATGTCATCACTGCACAGAGGCCTGTATGTCATCACTGCACAGAGCCCTGTATGTCATCACTGCACAGAGCCCTGTATGTCATCACTGCACAGAGCCCTGTATGTCATCACTGCACAGAGCCCTGTATGTCATCACTGCACAGAGCCCTGTATGTCATCACTGCACAGAGCCCTGTATGTCATCACTGCACAGAGGCCTGTATGTCATCACTTCACAGAGCCCTGTATGTCATCACTGCACAGAGCCCTGTATGTCATCACTGCACAGAGCCTTGTATGTCATCACTGCACAGAGCCCTGCTTGTCCACCATCACTTCCTGTTTTTGGACACAGGCAATAGCTGCAGGGACAAAAATATACATATTTTTTAACCAATGTATATTACAAATATACATATAATGGTATTATCTACATTATATAAAAAGTTTTTTGTTGATGACAGGTACACTTTAAGAAAATGCTTACTTTTTAGGCAGTACTAGGGATAAAATAATGAATAGTACTTGAGAACAATCAATACATATACATACAATCAAGTTGTTAAAAGTTGGAGCTTTGCTTTACATGTTATTCTTGAAGGCATAAACTAGATATATGTCAACATTAGTTTTCAAAGTGATATTGATATGGAGAATATGCTTTTGTCACAAGTGACATTCTCCTCTATTCTGTAAGCATCTCCAACAGATGTAAATATCCTCCAGTAAATCTGTGTGTTCATGCAATACTAGAGCTGTATCCTACCTTGGGTGATCATCCCCAAAAGCATAGTCTGCAAGCAATCTCTAAGTCCAACTCATGTGTTTTCCACTGAATTGCTGCTGACCTACTGGTTCCCTTCCTATCACCTCTTATTCCCATCTACCGTACTTCTCTTTGTATAAGCCACAAGCAAATCATTGCTGTCTGTGACCAGCAGCTCTGTATGTCTATGGAAGGTAAAAAGGTTTGGGATTTAATATTTTATGACACAGTTTAGCATACTAGCTGCCATGAAAAGTGAGTTCTGGATTATTCATACATACCCAGGGGTTCAGTGTGTTGTTAATATTGGCGTAGTTTAAAACACCTGTCTATATTTGTATGTGACAGCAGTTGTTTGGAGTGTCAGTGTCAGAGACAGGCTAGGAGCCATAAAGGTGAGAGTGTTAACTCATAGATGTGGATGGAATGAACTGTTAGCAGGTGGTCCAATGACATGCTGATAAATTCTATGGTTTTTCTTTTAGCTCATGCATTCATACTGTATTTAGCTGCAGCCTACAAAGTAGCTTGTTTTCTGGTTACTCTTTTTGTAAGGTAGGGACTTTTATTTATTTATTTTTTATTCAATTTAAAGGATAATAATTATTATTATCATGAATAATTACTATTATGATTGAATTATAAAATCATTAAGATAGATCCCTACACACTGGATTTGTTGCAAAAAAATCTGCCACTGAAAATAAATAATTTTTTTCGTAAATGGGTTTCTGGTGGCACAACCACATGGATCTCCACAAGCCCTATTTTCATAAAAGGAACAGTGATAAGAATATGTTCCAATTGAATTCACCCAAACCCAATTTCCAGTCTATACTTACAAAATAATACATCTAAAATGCACAAAATATACCGTATTTATCGGGGTATACCACGCACCGGCCTATAACACACACCCTCATTTTACCAAGGATATTTGGGTGAAAAAAGTTTTTTACCCAAATATCCTTGGTAAAAAGAGGGTGAGTGTGTGTGATGCGTATACCCCGATACACCCCCAGGAAAGGCAGGGGGAGAGAGGCCGTCACTGCCCGCTTCTCTCCCCCTGCCTTTCCTGGGGTCTAGAGCCCTGCTGCTGCCGCTTCTCTCCCGCTGGCTATCTGCGCCGCTGCCCGTTCTCTCCCCCTGACTATCGGTGCCGTCATTGCGCCGCGCCATGCAGTGCATAGCAACGACGCATGGGACGCACACCGGAGGCCTGAAGCAGCGCGGACCCGACCCCGGCAACAGGTAATTATACAACTGGGGATGGGGGAGGCAACAGGGCGGCGGCGGCGGCAATGGGTGCCGCTGCCCCTTCTTTCCCCCGCCTGTCGGTGCCGCTGCCCCATTGCCGGCGCCGCTTCTCTCCCCCTGGCAATCGGCGCTGGCAATGGGGCAGCGGCACCGATAGCCAGGGGGAGAGAAGGGCCGGCAGCATGGCTCTAGACCCCAGGACAGGCAGGGGCAGAGAAGCCGGCAGCGACGGCAGGTCTCTGCACCTGCACAGCCGCTGCAGTTCATTGATTTAAAGCGCCCGCTTTAAATCATTGAACTGCAGCAGCTTATCGGCGTATAACACGCAGGTAGACTTTAAGCTAAAAATGTTAGCCTAAAAAGTGCGTGTTATACGCCGATAAATACGGTACAGAGAAAAAAAGGCTAGCTCACAACACCTAGCTCAGTTCGGTCAGTATACAGAAACATAAACAATAATACATTTGTAAAGTGTTCATTTTATTTAATGGATGTTTTCTGGAGCCTGCTGGCTGTTCATTGCAAACTTTACTGAATATGTATGAAAACTAGTGCAGGCTACAACAACCATTTATATTATAGTTATTACTTTTTAAGGCAAATTGGAAAATTATAGCAGAAACACTACAAGTTGCTAAGAGATACTGTTCCAAAACAACAGGAAAAAGAGGAGAATAGCTATAGGACAGAGTGAAGGCATGAATAAGCATAAGTTTTACATGTTATAAACTTACCTGCTGTGGAAGGTGATCAGGGTGACCCTATTCTAACATTTATTATGTTACGCCCCTGAGCTTAGAAAAACGTCAGTGTCCGCTAGTGTCAAAGCTAAAAGTCAAAGCTCAATCCATTTGCTTATCTGTTTGCTGCAATGGCCATTATGCAATGTCACACATCTTAAATCTTATTGTGAACAACAGGGAACAATGCAATGTCAGTGAGGGAGAGACATACAAACTGTCTAGTTCTAAGTTCTGTCTAGACATTCTAAGAGGGCACCATATTTCTTAATCGTGACTCTGTCTGTTAGACAGTATGGCACAGTCTAGCACATATTTAGACTGCCTAGTCTAAGTATAGACAATTTTTCACTTGGCTTACTTTTAATTGTATCCATCACGATAAGCCACAGCAGGATATCTTGAAATGTCCCAGGCAATCTTTTAGCTGAGACTTGCCTCGAGACTGAAGCGTTAAGGAGTTGGAAGGCCGGAAAGCCCTATACAAGTCATTGGGACTTCCAGCATTCAGACTTCTGACAAATAATCCAAATATAGAGGGGCATGGCCTGCATGGCGAGCTGAGCGGTCTCACGCTTCGGTGCTCGCGCTGACCCAGCTCCAACTTATCCTGCTTATTGTATCCTGACCCGGTCCCGACTCACCTGGAGGCCCTGGTGGAGTTGCGGAGTCTCTGCTGAGTCCTCCAGTGCTGCTTGTGGGTGCCGGAGGTGTCAGGGAGAGGAGTGCGCGGCCAGAGCTGTGAGGCGCTGCAGGAGGATGGAGGACTGCGGGTGCGGCTGGCCAGGAGGCACGGAGGAGACACTGTTCAAGCTGCAGCTACCGAAGGTGACGGCTGGGGGAGGGCGGCCATAGGATCTGCTGTGTGGTCCCCTGAGGCAGTGAAGCGTGGAGAGCTGGCTGCCTTTGCTAGGCAGTTCGTGGGTGGGGCTTCTGGTTGCCCTGGGGACTCCCACGCCCAGGAAGCACTAGAGTGGCTGGAGGCTGCAGTGGCTCAAGAGTAAGGGAATTGTGCCTGTATTAACCCCTTGGGCTCTCTGTGGACCTTGCTGAAGTGCTGGACCCTCTCCCCCCCTGCTCTTCTGTGAGAGTGCTTAGGTGGTGCTGCTACTGTTGACTGGTGGCTGAGGGAGAAGCTGTGACATCCTTGCTCTTCAGCTCTTTATTAACCTCTCCCCCCCCCCTAGATGCTATCCACATTTGCATCCTGCTGGTGGCTCTGCATTATTGGATTGCTGGACTTTGTGGTGCTTACGGTGTTGCTGACTTTCGGGGGTCCGAAAGGACGTAACAAGAAAGCTAAGCCTGCGGCTGAAGCTGTGAGACTGAGGATGAGGTTTCCTTTAATGAGGGACCTCCACCTGACCGGGATCCTCCTGGCCGTGACTCCTGTGCGCCTACCCCACTGGCAGCTAAGTTCTCTGCACAGGTTGCTAAGGCCCTCAGCCAGTTTGCCCGGCCTGTGGAGGCTACAGTTGGAATGTCTCATACACCTTCCCCCCCTATGTTCTCCGGCTCTCCTGGCTCTGAGAGATGTGATTCTCCTCATCATTCCTCCTGCCCGGCGGATTCCGTGGATCAGAAGTTTACTCAATTGTTGGCAGCGTTCACCTCTTTTCAAACCCTGATGGTCTCCAAAGTTGATGAGCTCCGACAGGACTTTGTGATACTTCAGCATGAGACTCAAAAGATCCGTGAACGTACTGAAGATACTTTACAGCCTATTCCTGCACAACTGTCCTCCATGCAGAAACAAATTAATACTGTGTTGGACAGAGCTGATGATCTTGAAAATAGATTCAGGCGCAATAATATCCGCCTGGGGGCGTCCCTGAAAGAGTGGAAGGAGCGGATCCTGTGGCCTTTCTGGAGAAATGGCTGAAACAAATATTGCCACCTGACACTTTCTCACCTTACTTTACAGTGGAAAGAGCACATCAGGTTCTGGCCCGGTCGCCCCCTCCAGAGGCCCCTCCTAGACCGTTCTTGGCGAAGCTCCTCCACTATAGAGACAGGGACGCTATTCTCAGAGCTGTCCGTATTAAAGGTGAAGTGTGTTATAATGACAGTCGGGTGGCCTTTTATCCAGATTTGTTTTGGAGCTACGTAAACAGAGGACCAAGTTCACCGAAGTTCGTCTTCGACTGTGGACCAAGGGATACCATTATGCTATGCTGTTTCGGGCCCGCCTTAGGGTGGTGGATGGGACTACTACCAGATTCTTCACTTCCCCGTCTGAGGCCCTGCAATGGGTGGATGCAGCTCCTGTGGCTCCAGATGCGGCTCCTCCAGACTGAGTTCCTGATTGACTGATGCTGTCGGGCTCTTCCATGCTTTAATGTTTAGTTAGTTAGTGCTAGGGGCTAGGACTTAGGTTAGTCTCCCCCGAGGTCCTGATTCTAGATTTCTGCTTAGAACTTTACCTCTGGACTTCCACTATTTGCCCTTTGCAGGGGTTCCCGGTGTGTTGGCCCGGATTAGTTAGTTGGGGCTGGGTTGAAAGGAGCGTGCGGGATTGGTTGGGTTGCTAAAGTTCTTGCTACCTCCGTGAGTTTAGTGTTGCAGGGTCTAGGTCTACACCAGTTTAGTGTTAGGGTTTTGCTGTGTTTGTTTTACACTGTGAGTTTTTTACACTGTGAGTTTTTTTTTGTTTTTGTGTATGTTTCCTTGTCAGTTTGTCTTTCTAGTCTTGAGTTTTGTCTGCGGTGTGCCTGTTGTTTGTTCCCGGATTCTCCCAGGAGGGGGTTTGGCCCAGGGTTGCTGGTTTATGTCCTCTATTCTATTACTGAGGTGGAAGGGGGCTCTGCCGAGTTGTACATTCTACAGATTGCTTTTTCTACTGTCAGGTATGGGGTCACTTAGAATATTGAGTTGGAATGTACGGGGTCTTAATTCCAAATTTAAACGGGCTTTGTGTCTGGACTTTGTCAAAAAACAGTCCCCTCACTTGATCTGTTTGCAGGAAACTTGTTTAACCAGGGAGAAAATTCTGGCCTTGAAGAGGGCATGGATAGCAAAAGGGTACCATTCCACTTATTCTTCCTCTGCAAGAGGTGTCTCTATTTTGGTAACTAAATCCCTTCCTTTAGTCATTGACCAAGTGGCTTGTGATCACTTTGGTAGGTTTGTGATTATTCAATGTTCCCTGTATGCATTTAGTTTTCTCTTGGTGTCTTTGTATGTCCCCCCTCCATTTCATGTTGAGGTCTTGGATTGTGTTACATCTTAATTGTTAACGTTTGCCTCTCTGCCTGTTCTCTCTGGGTGACTTCAATGCAGTCCCAGATCCAAGTGTCGATCGCACTGGTGCAGCCGATTCTGGTTCTCCTGGTCTCAGGAACTGGAGCACAGCATTGTCACTTACTGAGGTTTGGTGCTGGAAGCATACGTCTGACCCACTCTTCTCCTATTATTCAGCTGTACATAAATCATTCTGCAGAATAGATTTGGCGTTTGCCTCCTCTGATCTGCTACCTCTGGTAAGCGACGCATTATACACTACTAGGGGGATCTCTGACCACTCAGCGCTTAAAATTTCACTAAGCTTGGGCCCTCGCCCTTCCTCCAAGGTCTGGCGGATGCACGCTGGCTGCAGGAGGATGTGGTGACGGCTTCCCTGCTACAGGCGCATAATTGTTACTGGGAACATAATAGGTCCCACCCTGATAAATTGGTGCAATGGGATGCTTATAAAGCTCATGTTAGGGGAGCCTTTAGGGCAGGGGTGGCTGGTCAAAGGCAAGAGTTTTCAGCTAGAGAAAGAGGGCATTGCAGGTGGAGATTGGGGTTCTGGAAGCGGAGGTGGTAAGGGACCCATCCCCAGATGTTGAACGCCAATGGTTGATTGCCCAGAGATCTCTCCTAATCTTACAGAAGGAGAAGGTTCAGAAGAAATTGGTTGATAGGGAGGCAGCATTATTTGAGTTTGGGGATAAGAATGGTAGGCTGCCGGCGTATTTGGCTAGAGAGAGTAGACCTGTGGCTGCCATACTCTGTATTCAAGGGGCTGATGAGACAATGGAGACTGACCCTGTAACTATTAATAATGTGTTTAGGGAGTTTTATAGTTACCTTTATTCTTCACAATTATCCACTACTGTTCCTGTTTGTTTGGTGTCTTTCTTGAGGAGTCTGCCCCTTACCCCCTTGACTGAGACTCAGGCGGCCGCTTTAGATGCCCCCTTTTCAAATGAGGAAGTCTCTGTAGCAATTGCTTCCTTACAGCCAGGGAAGACCCAGGGGTTGGATGTATGATTGGGGACTGGTACAGGATGAATGCAGAGTGACGGATTCCCGTTCTGCAAAATCTTTTTCAGGTAATTTTGAAAACTGTGAGCATTCCTGACTCCATGAAGGAGTCCCTGATTGTGGTTCTCCTCAAACCGTGCAAGGATCCGACATTGCCGGATTCTTATAGGCCTATTTCCCTCCTTAATGTAGATGTCAAATTGCTGGCTAAAGTGTTGGCTAATTGGTTATGTGGGTTTATGGCCGCTGTCATCCATCCTGACAAGACAGGCTGAGGTCCTTCTATTGGCAAGGCAAGCCTCCACGATTGGGTCAGGTGCTGTTACAGATGTCCAAACAGCGGGGTGGTTTGGCTGCCCCTAATATGTATGATTACTTCCTAGCGTATCAATTGGTGTATGCTGTCTAGTGGATCGACCTGGACCTGGTGAACGTTGCCACTGCTCTGGCAGGAGCTCTCATGGGTTCGTATGAAACGCTGACTAATGTTCTCTGTAGATACACTTCTTCTTCCAGACTGTTGATCCCCATTAGAACGGTGGCTGGGGTGTGCACTTCCTGCAGCCGGTAATGTCTCCTAGGGCACCTCTTTGGGGGAATCCTCCTTTGTCTCCTTTGAGCACCCTTAGGGGTTGGAAGCTGCCAGTTTCTGAAGCGATCATGCAGTCAGGTTCGCCATGCATTTGCTTGGGGAATTTTCCTCCTTCCCTTCTTTCCAGGAGATGTGTGACTGTTTTACTATCCCTCGGAGTGCCCAGTTTCGGGACTTCCAGTTGAGACATGGGGGCGCAATTTGGCTCTCTTGATGTGACTCTGCCCTTCTTTGATGTGGAGCTGCTCTTGGGTACTGCTGACCTCACTAAGCCACTGACTCAGTCGTATGCTTTGCTGCACTCTATAGGTCCAGATCCGTTTGAGTTGGCTTATGTTAAGTGGGCGCTTATATCCCTCGCTTGACCCAGCATCAATGGCGGGAAGTTACAATGACCTATTACCCTATGTTGGTCAGTGCGAGGGATTTCCTTATCCAGGTAAGGCTCCTCCTCCGTTTATACTACACCCTGGTGAAATTAAACACAAAAAGAATTAACTGCACCAGATAGGTATATATTGTACTCTGTTTTTCATGATATGTACTAGGTGCTAGGGGTCTATAAGTTGTAAATCAGTATAGCTCCATAAACTATTTTATGCAAAAGGAGAGAAAACACTCAAACAAAGAGCAATTGCTACTGATAAATATGCAAAATTTTATTGTTATATCCAAAAAGTTAAAAAACGTCACACATTTGGGACTAAGTTCAATAAAGATAAAATACCAGATGTGTATGTATAAAGCAATACGAAATGAGATGTCTCAGATACAGCAAAAAAAAAAAACACGTAGGTGGATCAGGTACAGTAATAGTAATAATCACAATGGATATATATATATAGTGAGGTCAGGGAATGATGTAATATGGCTCCTATTCAATAAGAAGTAACCAGGGGTCCAGAAAGGGCCCCAGTATAATGGATGTGAAGCTAACTGCTCTATCACATGATTGGTATTATGAATAAGCCCAAAGTAAATCAATAATAAATAGTTCAGTGATCCTCACCCATAATGGAAACCTGTGACCACCGTCCCAACGTACGTTTCGTCACCCGACTTTCTCAAGGGACGCTCCGGGTTCTCAAGGGTTAGTTCTCCGGGATAGTTTGGTTGTTTGTGACTGGGCTTGGGTGGAGGGGAAATTTCCGGGAGTGTGTGTGTATGTGAATGAAATTTGTTTGTTTAGAGTCTATTGTCTGAATGTTGGCTGGTTGGGTCTCCTCAGCTTCTTATACTCCATGCTAGCATATTACTCAGTGTTAGTACCTAGGGCTGATGGGCTCAGGGCCCTCTGTTCGGCTGTTGTGTTTGTTGTTTTTGTTGTATTATACTCAAAAGTTCTAAATAAAAACTTTTTTAAAAAATCCAAAAATAAATGACAAAATTTAGCACATTTTTGGGTGCATGGTGCCATGCCTACTTGTCGAGCATTCTTCACATCTCCATTCTTTTTCCTAATTTGGTTTAAAAATCTAATAACAAATGTATCAGTTTTATTTATCATCCTCCATATGTGCAATGTTCACACAGTGTAATGGTAATAACATAATAATGATAATAAATGTAGACTATTTGTATAGATTTGTTTTACTCTACTTTGAAAGTGTTAAGTTCACCGGGATGTAATGCTTTTACAAAATAAAATGTAAAACTGCTACTAAAAGAGTTAATACTTTATATAGACATTGTATAAACATGGGATTATTTTCTATGGGAAAGGAATGCAAAATTCAAGAGTAGCTGTTTGTCAAAGTGAAGCTTTCAAGTGGAACTACTTTATTATTATGTTACTATATGTAAATTACATTCTTCCACGCCCTGTCACAATGTGGTGTGACAGCTACAGTGAGAATGCCCTTCAAAGATTGGCACCTGTATTCTGCTTAAGGAGACAGCAGATACTGTATAAGGAAGAAGAGCCCAGCAGTTTTATTGGACTCATTCCCTCTTGTATTGGGAACAATTCTGATAGCAACATTAAACTAGGAAATTGCTCATAATGGAAATCCCTTATATAATGATGAAAGTGTCTCCAAATTGGGACTTCACTTAAATCGATTATTCTTTACAAAGTCCAAGGTGGAACAAGGTCACTTGATACAAAAGTGAAGGGAAAAAGGAATCACTTATGTATTAAATCTACTTTTTATATATTTTCATATGTATATGTAATGTAACAATCCTAATAACTATAAACCTCATAACAATAGTAAAAAAATAATAAACATATAATTTTCCCTCTATTCCTTTTTGAACACCATCCATATGGTGTAAATATTTTATCTAGGCATTTCATATCGTTTCATAATGACTCATCCTGTCATATCTCTGTGTGCATCAATTTTTCCCTGCACAAAATACAGTTTATTCTATCCACTAGTCTATCTATGAACAAATTGTTACTTTTCCATTTGCTTGCCCGACAGACTCCACCAGCAGACAGTATGTGCTGTATCAATTTATTTTCACTAGTAGAAACTTCCCCACCAAATACAAATGTAGTAGATAATAATTGTATCTTAAAATCTAATTTTAACTACTAAATTCTCAATCCTACCACATACGTTTAAAGACACTTTGGTCCTCATCACAGTTAAAGCAACTTGGTTCTGAATAAGAAAACATTCTGCAGTAGAATCTACCAATAGCTGACACTCAAGAGGGATAAAAAACTGTCTGCTATTGAGAGATGTCCCCTAATGGGGAAAAAAGGCTCAAAAATCTATCTAAATGACCGAATACTGAACTGTACTTATTCCAGAGTGTAATTACCTATAAAACATGATGAAAATCAATAAAATCTCCCAGTGCCATTTAATCCCCACTTATCAACCCCCTGTACCATTTCATTCCCCCTTCATCCCCATGTGCCACTTTATTCCACCTGTGCCAAATCATCAACCCCCCCCCCCCCCTTACCCCTTGTGCCACATCACTTTTCCCCTTCCCTCCTCCCCCTGTTCTTCTTACCTGGTGGGTTTGACGTTCTCCTGTAGTCCTCTGCGCAGCACTTACTATGAGCAGCAGCAGTGGCTGCAGGCAGTGACAAGTGACATCAGGAGCTTCTCTCATCAGTGCCCACAGCTCCACTGTTCACAGCCTCTCAGTAAGTGCAGCGCAGAGGACGTCAGGAGAACATCAAACCTGCTAAGAGCCCCTGTACCTGAGCCTGCTGGCCAGGTAAGAAGAACAGCAGGGCGAGAAGGAAAGGGGAAAAATGATGTGGCACAAGGGGGGGGGGGGAATGATTTGGCACAGGGGGAGTAAAGTGGCACAGAGCGATAAAGGTGGATGAAATGGCACTGGTGGGAAAAAGGGGGAAAGGAATGGCACAGAGGGATGAAATAACACAGGGGTGGCAAAGAGGAGGTGATGAATTTGCATAAAGGGTTATAAAGGGGAAATGAAATAGCACAGCTGGAAGCCAAGGGGAAACGATGTGGCACATGGGGAATAAAGGGCATAGGAGGATCAGGGGGAGGGGAGAGAATGATGTGGCTGGCAGATGTACAGAATCAGGAGACCACTGTTTAACGCCTTAAGGACGGCCGGCATATCCATACGCCCACATTTTAAAGTCCTTAAGGACTGAGGGAGTATGGATACGCCCGTGGGAATTTCGGTCCCCGCCGCTAGCCGGTCGGGGGCCAGACCGGGATGCCTGCTGAAATCATTCAGCAGGCATCCCGTGCAAATGCCTGGGGGGTCCCAATTCAGATCGGCCATTTGCGGCAATTTTGGGCTGATCGGGTCTCTGATGACCCGATCGCCTGGAAAATGACAGTGACAGCCCCGATAATACTATAGGATAGGAGCCAGGTGGCAGTGATGCCACCCCCTCCTATCCCATGCTATTAGTCAGTAATGACTACTGACCAATGGCAGTTGAAGGCAGGGGGGTTACCATGGAAACAGATGTCGGGCAGAACGGGGGAAGAAGATGGTATCTGGGGACTTGCGGCGGGGACCGGTGATCATCGGTGGCATCAGCGGAGATCAGCGGCGGAGGTAGGGAAGCGACGGCACGGAGCAGCAATGAAGGTAGCAGTAAAGCGGTCTTTACTGCTGCCTTCTAGGGGTTGCCAAACTGCAACTCCCAGCATACCCAGGGCATGCTAGGAGTTGTAGTTTTGCAACATCTTTAGGGCCACAGTTTGGAGACCACTATACAGTGGTTCCCAAATGGTAGCCCTCCAGATGTTGCAAAACTGCAACTCTCAGCATGCCCAGACTGCCCAGGCATGCTGGGAGTTGTAGTTTTGTAACATCTGTCCCTTCAGATGTTGCAGAACTACAACTCCCAGCATGCCTGGAAAGTCTCAGCAAGCTGGGAGTTGTAGTTTTGCAACATCTGGAAGAGCACAGTCTGGAGACCACTATACAGTGGTCTCCAAGCAATAGACCTCCAGATGTTGCAAAACTACAAATCCCAGCATGCTGAGACTGTCCAGGCATGCTGGGAGTTGTAGTACTGCAACATCTGAAGGGACAGATGTTACAGAACTACAACTCATGCCTGGGTAGTCTGGGCATGCTTGGAGTTGTAGTTTTGCAACATCTGGAGCGCCACCATTTGGGCACCACTGTATAGTGATCTCCAAACTTTGCTCTTCCAGATTTTGCAAAAGTACAACTTCCAGCATGCCCATCGGCAGTTTGGGCATGCTGGGAGCTGTAGTTTTGAACAACTGGAGGCACACTGGTTGGGAAACATTGTCTATTTCCTAACTCAGTGTTTCCCAACCAGTGTGCCTCCAGCTGTTGCAAAACTACAACTCCCAGCATGCATGGTCTGTCAATGCATGTTGGGAGTTGTAGTTTTGCAACAGGTGGAGGAACACTGGTTGGGAAACACTAAGTTAGGAAACAGACAAATGTTTCCCAAACCAACTCCCAAACTAAGTGTTTTGCAACCATTGTGCCTCCAGCTGTTGCATAAGCACAACCCTCAGCATGCACGGACAGCCAAAGGGCATGCTGGGAGCTGTAGTTTTGCAACAGCTGGAGGTTTGGCCCCCCCATGTGAATGTACAGGGTACATTCACACGGGCAGAGGTTGACAGTTAGTCTCTCGCTGCAAGTTAGAGATGCAGGAAATTTTCAGCTGAAGCTCAAACTCCCAGCGGGAAACTCGCTGTAATCCCCCGGCAGTCTGAATGTACCCAAAAACACTACACTACACAAAATAAAGGGTAAAACACTACATATACACGCATACCCTACACAGTTACCTCTTGTACAGCACGATTTCTAAAACGCAGCCTCCAGCTGTTGCAAAACAACAACTTCCAATATTGCCGGACAGCCATTGACTGTCCAGGCATGCTGGGAGTTTTGCAACAGCTGGAGGCACCCTGTTTGGGAAACACTGCCGTAGGGTAATTTTGGTATCCGAGGCAAGTCTAACTCTGGCATCTGGATCAATCCCTATGCAAATATCTAATTAAGGCATCAAATGCGCATGGCGCTCTCTCACTTCGGAGCCCTGTCGTATTTCAAGGCAACAGTATAGGGCCACATATGGGGTATTTCCGTACTGGGCTTTTTCTCCTTTTACCCCTTATGAAAAGGTAAAGTTAGGGTCTACACCAGCCTGTTAGTGTAAAAAAAAATTACAAAAATTTACACTTGCATGCTGGTGTTGGCCCATACTTTTCGTTTTCACAAGAAGGAAAAGGCAAAAAAGACCCCCTAAATTTGTAACGCAATTTCTGTTGAATATGAAAATACCCCATATGTGGGTGTAAAGTGCTCTGCGGACACACAACAAGGCTCAGAAGTGAGAGCACACTATGTACATGTGAGGCCTAAATTGGTGATTTGCACAGGGGTGGCTGATTTTACAGCGGTTCTGACATAAACGCAAAAAATAAATACCCACATGTGACCCCATTTTGGAAACTACACCCCTCACAGAACATAAGTGTCACGATGCCGGCTGGCAGGTAGTGGATCCTCTGTGCCAGAGAGGGATTGGCGTGGACCGTGCTAGTGGATCGGTTCTAAGTCACTACTGGTTTTCACCAGAGCCCGCCGCAAAGCGGGATGGTCTTGCTGCGGCGGTAGTGACCAGGTCGTATCCACTAGCAACGGCTCAACCTCTCTGACTGCTGAAGATAGGCGCGGTACAAGGGAGTAGACAGAAGCAAGGTCGGACGTAGCAGAAGGTCGGGGCAGGCAGCAAGGATCGTCGTCGGGGGCAACGGCAGGAGGTCTGGAACACAGGCTAGGAACACACAAGGAAACGCTTTCACTGGCACAATGGCAACAAGATCCGGCGAGGGAGTGAAGGGGAAGTGAGGTATAAATAGGGAGTGCACAGGTGAACACACTAATTGGAACCACTGCGCCAATCAGCGGCGCAGTGGCCCTTTAAATCGCAGAGACCCGGCACGCGCGCGCCCTAGGGAGCGGGGCCGCGCGCGCCGGGACAGGACAGACGGAGAGCGAGTCAGGTACGGGAGCCGGGATGCGCATCGCGAGCGGGCGCTACCCGCATCGCGAATCGCATCCCGGCTGGAGACGGTATCGCAGCGCACCGGGTCAGTGGAGCTGCCCGGAGCGCTGCGGTAGCGAGAGAGAAGCGAGCGCTCCGGGGAGGAGCGGGGACCCGGAGCGCTCGGCGTAACAGTACCCCCCCCCCCTTGGGTCTCCCCCTCTTCTTAGAGCCTGAGAACCTGAGGAGCAGACTTTTGTCTAGGATGTTGTCCTCAGGTTCCCAGGATCTCTCTTCAGGTCCACAGCCCTCCCAATCCACCAAAAAGAACCTTTTTCCTCTGACCGTCTTGGAGGCCAGTATCTCTTTCACTGAGAAGACGTCAGAAGAACCGGAGACAGGAGTGGGAGAAACTAATTTGGGAGAGAAACGGTTGATGATGAGTGGTTTAAGAAGAGAGACATGAAAGGCATTAGGAATACGGAGAGAAGGAGGAAGAAGAAGTTTGTAAGAGACAGGATTAATTTGGCACAAGACTTTGAAAGGACCAAGATAGCGTGGACCCAGTTTGTAACTGGGGACACGAAAGCGGACATATTTAGCGGAGAGCCATACCTTGTCTCCGGGAGCAAAAATGGGGGGAGCTCTTCTTTTCTTATCGGCAAACTTTTTCATGCGAGATGAAGCCTGTAAAAGAGAATCTTGGGTCTCTTTCCATATGGTGGAAAGATCACGAGTCACTTCATCTACAGCGGGCAAACCAGAGGGCAAGGGAGTAGGGAGGGGGGGAAGAGGGTGACGGCCGTACACCACGAAAAATGGGGATTTGGAGGAAGATTCAGAGACTCTAAAGTTATACGAGAATTCGGCCCATGGTAGAAGATCTGCCCAATCATCCTGGCGGGAGGAAACAAAATGTCGTAAATAATCACCCAAGACCTGGTTAATTCTTTCTACTTGTCCATTGGATTGAGGATGATATGCAGAAGAAAAGTTTAATTTAATCTTGAGTTGTTTACAGAGAGCCCTCCAGAATTTTGACACGAATTGGACGCCTCTATCCGAGACTATCTGTGTGGGCAACCCGTGAAGACGAAAAATGTGTACAAAAAATTGTTTAGCCAACTGAGGCGCTGAAGGAAGACCAGGAAGAGGGATGAAATGTGCCATCTTGGAGAATCAATCAACGACCACCCAAACAACAGTGTTGCCACGGGATGGGGGTAGGTCTGTAATAAAATCCATACCAATCAGAGACCAAGGCTGTTCGGGGACAGGCAGAGGATGAAGAAAACCAGCGGGCTTCTGGCGAGGAGTCTTATCCCGGGCACAGACAGTGCAGGCTCGCACAAAGTCCACGACATCCGTCTCCAGAGTCGGCCACCAATAGAAGCGAGAGATGAGTTGCACAGATTTCTTGATGCCTGCATGACCTGCGAGATGGGAGGAGTGACCCCATTTGAGGATTCCGAGGCGTTGGCGTGGAGAGACGAAGGTCTTTCCTGGAGGAGTTTGCCTGATGGAGGCTGGAGAAGTGGAAATCAGGCAGTCAGGAGGAATGATGTGTTGCGGAGAGAGTTCAACTTCCGAGGCATCCGAGGAACGAGAGAGAGCATCGGCCCTAATGTTCTTATCGGCAGGCCGAAAGTGAATTTCAAAATTAAATCGGGCAAAGAACAGAGACCACCTGGCCTGGCGAGGATTCAGCCGTTGGGCAGACTGGAGATAGGAGAGGTTCTTGTGATCGGTGTAAATAATAACTGGAAATCTTGATCCCTCCAGCAGATGCCTCCATTCCTCAAGTGCTAATTTAATGGCTAGAAGCTCTCGATCCCCGATGGAGTAGTTCCTCTCCGCCGGAGAGAAGGTCCTAGAAAAAAAACCACAAGTAACAGCATGCCCGGAAGAATTTTTTTGTAGAAGGACCGCTCCAGCTCCTACAGAGGAGGCATCAACCTCCAATAGGAAGGGTTTAGATGGGTCAGGTCTGGAGAGCACGGGAGCCGAAGAAAAGGCAGACTTGAGTCGTTTAAAGGCGTCTTCCGCTTGAGGAGGCCAAGACTTGGGATTGGCATTTTTTTTTTGGTTAAAGCCACGATAGGGGCCACAACGGTAGAAAAATTTGGAATAAATTGCCTGTAATAATTGGCGAACCCCAAAAAACGTTGGATAGCACGGAGTCCGGAGGGGCGTGGCCAATCTAAGACGGCAGAGAGTTTGTCTGGATCCATTTGTAGTCCCTGGCCAGAGACCAAGTATCCTAGGAAAGGAAGAGATTGGCATTCAAACAGACATTTCTCTATCTTGGCATAAAGTTGATTGTCACGAAGTCTCTGAAGAACCATACGGACATGCTGGCGGTGTTCTTCTAGATTGGCAGAAAAAATCAGGATATCGTCCAGATATACAACAACACAGGAGTATAAGAGATCACGAAAAATTTCATTAACAAAGTCTTGGAAGACGGCAGGGGCGTTGCACAGGCCAAAGGGCATGACCAGATATTCAAAGTGTCCATCTCTAGTGTTAAATGCCGTTTTCCATTCATCCCCCTCTCTGATGCGGATGACATTATAAGCACCTCTTAAGTCCAGTTTGGTAAAGATGTGGGCACCTTGGAGGCGATCAAAGAGTTCAGAGATCAGGGGTAGGGGGTAGCGGTTCTTTACCGTGATTTTATTAAGACCGCGGTAGTCAATGCAAGGACGTAGAGAGCCATCTTTTTTGGACACAAAGAAAAATCCGGCTCCGGCAGGAGAGGAGGATTTACGGATAAAGCCTTTTTTTAAATTTTCCTGGATGTACTCCGACATAGCAAGAGTCTCTGGGGCGGACAGAGGATAGATTCTGCCCCGGGGTGGAGTAGTGCCCGGGAGGAGGTCAATAGGACAATCATAAGGCCTGTGAGGAGGTAGAGTCTCAGCTTGTTTTTTGCAAAAAACATCCGCAAAGTCCATATAGGCCTTAGGGAGACCGGTTACAGGGGGAACCACAGAGTCACGGCAAGGGGTACTGGGAACCGGTTTTAGGCAGTCCTTGAAACAAGAGGGCCCCCAACTCTTGATCTCCCCAGTGGACCAATCCAGGGTTGGGGAATGGAGTTGAAGCCAGGGTAGTCCAAGGAGGATTTCGGAAGTGCAATTGGGGAGGACCAAAAATTCAATCTTCTCGTGATGAGGTCCGATGCACATTAGAAGGGGCTCCGTGCGGAAACGTATGGTACAGTCCAATCTTTCATTGTTTACACAATTGATGTAGAGGGGTCTGGCGAGACTGGTCACTGGGATGTTGAACCTGTTGACGAGAGAGGCCAAAATAAAATTTCCTGCAGATCCGGAATCCAAGAAGGCCATAGTAGAGAAGGAGAAGGCAGAGGCAGATATCCGCACAGGCACAGTAAGACGTGGAGAAGCCGAGTAGACATCAAGGACTGTCTCACCTTTGTGCGGAGTCAGCGTACGTCTTTCCAGGCGGGGAGGACGGATAGGACAATCCTTCAGGAAGTGTTCGGTACTGGCACAGTACAGGCAGAGATTCTCCATGCGGCGTCGTGTCCTCTCTTGAGGTGTCAGGCGAGACCGGTCGACCTGCATAGCCTCCACGGCGGGAGGCACAGGAACGGATTGCAGGGGACCAGAGGAGAGAGGAGCCGGGGAGAAAAAACGCCTTGTGCGAACAAAGTCCATATCCTGGCGGAGCTCCTGACGCCTTTCGGAAAAACGCATGTCAATGCGAGTGGCAAGATGGATGAGTTCATGTAGGTTAGCAGGGATTTCTCGTGCGGCCAGAACATCTTTAATGTTGCTGGATAGGCCTTTTTTAAAGGTCGCGCAGAGGGCCTCATTATTCCAGGATAATTCTGAAGCAAGAGTACGGAATTGTACGGCGTACTCGCCAACGGAAGAATTACCCTGGACCAGGTTCAACAGGGCAGTCTCAGCAGAAGAGGCTCGGGCAGGTTCCTCAAAGACACTTCGAATTTCCGAGAAGAAGGAGTGTATAGAGGCAGTGACGGGGTCATTGCGGTCCCAGAGCGGTGTGGCCCATGACAGAGCTTTTCCAGACAGAAGGCTGACTACGAAAGCCACCTTAGACCTTTCAGTGGGAAACTGGTCCGACATCATCTCCAAGTGCAGGGAACATTGGGAAAGAAAGCCACGGCAGAATTTAGAGTCCCCATCAAATTTATCCGGCAAGGATAGTCGTAGACCAGAAGCGGCCACTCGCTGCGGAGGAGGTGCAGGAGCTGGCGGAGGAGATGATTGCTGAAGCTGTGGTAGTAGCTGCTGTAGCATCACGGTCAGTTGAGACAGCTGTTGGCCTTGTTGCGCTATCTGTTGTGACTGCTGGGCGACCACCGTGGTGAGGTCGGCGACAACTGGCAGAGGAACTTCAGCGGGATCCATGGCCGGATCTACTGTCACGATGCCGGCTGGCAGGTAGTGGATCCTCTGTGCCAGAGAGGGATTGGCGTGGACCGTGCTAGTGGATCGGTTCTAAGTCACTACTGGTTTTCACCAGAGCCCGCCGCAAAGCGGGATGGTCTTGCTGCGGCGGTAGTGACCAGGTCGTATCCACTAGCAACGGCTCAACCTCTCTGACTGCTGAAGATAGGCGCGGTACAAGGGAGTAGACAGAAGCAAGGTCGGACGTAGCAGAAGGTCGGGGCAGGCAGCAAGGATCGTAGTCGGGGGCAACGGCAGGAGGTCTGGAACACAGGCTAGGAACACACAAGGAAACGCTTTCACTGGCACAATGGCAACAAGATCCGGCGAGGGAGTGAAGGGGAAGTGAGGTATAAATAGGGAGTGCACAGGTGAACACACTAATTGGAACCACTGCGCCAATCAGCGGCGCAGTGGCCCTTTAAATCGCAGAGACCCGGCGCGCGCGCGCCCTAGGGAGCGGGGCCGCGCGCGCCGGGACAGGACAGACGGAGAGCGAGTCAGGTACGGGAGCCAGGATGCGCATCGCGAGCGGGCGCTACCCGCATCGCGAATCGCATCCCGGCTGGAGACGGTATCGCAGCGCACCGGGTCAGTGGAGCTGCCCGGAGCGCTGCGGTAGCGAGAGAGAAGCGAGCGCTCCGGGGAGGAGCGGGGACCCGGAGCGCTCGGCGTAACAATAAGAAGAGGTATAGTGAGCCTGAACACTCCACAAATTTTCGTTAAAAATGAAACATTTTATTTTCTTCACTAAAATGCTGGTGTTATCACAAATGTTTCATTTTCACAAGGGGTAATAGGAAAAAAGCCCCCCAAAATTTGTAACCCCATTTTTTCTGAGTATATAAATACCCCATGTGTGGACGTAAAGTGCTCTGCAGGCAAACTACTATGTTCAGAAGAGAAGGAGCGCCATTGGGCTTTTGGAGAGAGAATGTGTCTGGAATTGAAGGCCATGTGTGTTTACAAAGCCCCCATAGTGCCAGAACAGTGGAACACCCCCCCCCCCCACATGTGACCCCTTTTTGGAAACTAGACCCCTCACAGAATTTAATAAGGGGTACAGTGAGCATTTACACCCCACAGGTGTCTGACAGATTTTTTGAACAGTGGTCCGTGAAAATGAAAAATTTAATTTTTCATTTGCACAGCCCACTGTTCCAGAGATCTGTCAAACGCCAGTGGGGTGTAAATGCTCACTGCACCCCTTATTACATTCTGTGAGGGGTGTAGTTTCCAAAATGGGGTCACATGTGGGGGTTTCTGCTGTTCTGGCATCATGGGAGGTTTGTAAATGTACATGACCCCCGACTTCAATTCCAGCAAAATTCGCCAAAAGTCCAATGGTGCTCCTTCTGTTCTGAGACCTGTACTGAGCCAGAAGAGCACTTAAAATCCACATTTGGGGTGTTTTCTTAACCAGGAGAAATTGGGCTTCAAATTTTGGGGTCCATTTTCTCCTATTACACCATGTAAAAATGAAAAATTTGGAGTAACACCATAATTTTTGTGTTAAAAATCTAATTTTCCCTTTTCACGTCCAACTTCAACGCAAAGTCGTCAAACACCTGTGAGGTGTTAAGGTTCACTATATCCCTTGTTACGTTCCTTGAGGGGTGTAGTTTCCAAAATAGTATGCCATGTTGGGGGATTTTTGTTGTTCTGGCACCCTGGGGACTGTCTAAATGTCACATGCCCCCCAAAAACCATTTCAGCAAAATTCTCTTTCAAAAAGCCAAATCTTGCTCCTTCTCTTCTAAGCATTGTAGTGCGCCAGTAGAGCACTTAACGTCCACATATGGGGCATTTTCTTAATCAAGATAAATTGGGCTTCAGATTTTTGGGTCCATTTTCTCCTATTTTCCCATGTGAAAAAGAAAAATTTGGGGTAACACCATCGTTTTAGTGTTAAAAATCTAATTTTCCATTTTCACGTCCAACTTCAACGCAAAGTTGTCAAACACCTGTGGGGTGTTAGGGCTCACTATACCCCTTGTTACGTTCCTTGAGGTGTTTAGTTTACAAAATAGTATGCCACGTGTTTTTTTTTTGTTTGTTTGTTTTTTTTGCTGTTCTGGCACCATGGCTTCCTAAATGCTACATGGCCACCAAAAACCATGACAGCAAAATTCGTTTTAAAAAATCCTACAGTTGCTCTTTCCCTCTTGAGCCATGTTGTGAGCCCACAGAGCACTTTATGTCAACATATGAGGTATTTACGTACCCGAGAGAAATTGGCCTACAAATTTTGGGGGGCTTTTTCTCCTTTTACCACTTTTAAAATTGAAAAAAAATGTAAAGTGTAAAAAACACAGATTTAGATTTTTCTCCTCCACATTGCTGCAATTCTTGTGAAACACCTAAAGGGTTAACACACTTTTTGAATGTCATTTTGAAAACTTTGAGGGGTGTAGTTTCTATAATGGGGAAATTTATGGGGTATTTCTCACAGAAAGGCCCCTCAAATCCAGTTTAAACTTAACTGGTCCCTGAAAAATTCAGATTTTGAAATTTTCATGAAAATTATGAAAATTGCCGCTATACTTTGAAGCCCTCTAATGTCTTCAAAAAGTAAATATAGGTCAATTTTATGATGCCAACATAAAGGAGACATATTGTATTTGTTAATCAATATAAAATTTATTTGGAATATCCATTTTCCTTCCAAGCAGAGAGTTTCAAAGTTAGAAAAATGCAAAATTTTCAAAATGCTCATGAAATTTTGTGATTTTTCACCAAGAAAGGATGCAAGTAGCGACAAAAAATTACCACTATGTTAAAGTAGAATATGTGTCACGATGCCGGCTGGCAGGTAGTGGATCCTCTGTGCCAGAGAGGGATTGGCGTGGACCGTGCTAGTGGATCGGTTCTAAGTCACTACTGGTTTTCACCAGAGCCCGCCGCAAAGCGGGATGGTCTTGCTGCGGCGGTAGTGACCAGGTCGTATCCACTAGCAACGGCTCACCTCTCTGGCTGCTGAAGATAGGCGCGGTACAAGGGAGTAGACAGAAGCAAGGTCGGACGTAGCAGAAGGTCGGGGCAGGCAGCAAGGATCGTAGTCAGGGGCAACGGCAGGAGGTCTGGAACACAGGCTAGGAACACACAAGGAAACGCTTTCACTGGCACGATGGCAACAAGATCCGGCAAGGGAGTGCAGGGGAAGTGAGGTGATATAGGGAAGTGCACAGGTGAACACACTAATTGGAATCACTGCGCCAATCAGCGGCGCAGTGGCCCTTTAAATCGCAAAGACCCGGCGCGCGCGCGCCCTAGGGAGCGGGGCCGCGCGCGCCGGGACAGGACCGAGGGAGAGCGAGTCAGGTACGGGAGCCGGGGTGCGCATCGCGAGCGGGCGCTACCCGCATCGCGAATCGCATCCCGGCTGGAAGCGGAATCGCAGCGCCCCGGGTCGGTGGATCTGACCGGAGCGCTGCAGTGGGGAGAGTGTAGCGAGCGCTCCGGGGAGGAGCGGGGACCCGGAGCGCTCGGCGTAACAGTACCCCCCCCCTTGGGTCTCCCCCTCTTCTTAGAGCCTGAGAACCTGAGGAGCAGACTTTTGTCTAGGATGTTGTCCTCAGGTTCCCAGGATCTCTCTTCTGGACCACAACCCTCCCAATCCACTAAAAAAAAGGTTTTCCCTCTGACCTTTTTAGAAGCTAAGATCTCTTTGACGGAGAAGATGTCCGAGGAGCCGGAAACAGGAGTGGGAGGAACAGATTTGGGAGAAAAACGGTTGAGGATGAGTGGTTTAAGAAGAGAAACGTGAAAGGCATTAGGGATACGAAGAGAAGGAGGAAGAAGAAGTTTGTAAGAGACAGGATTAATCTGACACAAAATTTTAAAAGGACCAAGATAGCGTGGTCCCAACTTGTAGCTAGGGACACGGAAGCGGACATATTTAGCGGAGAGCCATACCTTGTCTCCAGGGGAAAAAATGGGAGGAGCTCTTCTTTTCTTATCCGCGAACTTCTTCATGCGTGATGAAGCCTGTAAGAGAGAATTTTGGGTCTCTCTCCATATGATGGAAAGGTCACGAGAAATTTCATCCACAGCGGGCAGACCAGAGGGCAAGGGGGTAGGGAGGGGGGGAAGAGGGTGACGGCCGTACACCACGAAAAATGGGGATTTGGAGGAAGATTCAGAGACTCTGAAGTTATACGAGAATTCGGCCCATGGAAGGAGATCTGCCCAGTCATCCTGGCGGGAGGAAACAAAATGTCGTAAATAATCACCCAAGACCTGGTTAATTCTTTCTACTTGTCCATTGGACTGGGGATGATATGCAGAAGAAAAATTTAATTTAATCTTGAGTTGTTTACAGAGAGCCCTCCAGAATTTAGACACGAATTGGACGCCTCTATCCGAGACGATCTGCGTAGGCAACCCGTGAAGACGAAAAATGTGTACAAAAAATTGTTTAGCCAACTGAGGCGCTGAAGGAAGACCAGGAAGAGGGATGAAATGTGCCATTTTGGAGAATCGATCAACGACCACCCAAATAACAGTGTTGCCACGGGAAGGGGTAAATCAGTAATAAAATCCATACCAATCAGAGACCAAGGCTGTTCGGGGACAGGCAGGGGATGAAGAAAACCAGCGGGCTTCTGGCGAGGAGTCTTATCCCGGGCACAGATAGTGCAGGCTCGCACAAAGTCCACAACATCCGTCTCCAGAGTCGGCCACCAATAGAAGCGGGAGATGAGTTGCACAGATTTCTTGATGCCCACATGACCTGCAAGATGGGAGGAGTGACCCCATTTGAGGATTCCGAGGCGTTGGCGTGGAGAAACAAAGGTCTTTCCTGGAGGAGTTTGCCTGATGGAGGCTGGAGAAGTGGAGATCAGGCAGTCAGGTGGAATGATGTGTTGCGGAGAGAGTTCAACTTCTGAGGCATCCGAGGAACGAGAGAGAGCATCGGCCCTAATGTTCTTATCGGCAGGCCGAAAGTGAATCTCAAAATTAAATCGGGCAAAGAACAGAGACCACCGGGCCTGGCGAGGATTCAGCCGTTGGGCAGACTGGAGGTAGGAGAGGTTCTTGTGGTCGGTGTAAATAATAACTGGAAATCTTGATCCCTCCAGCAGATGCCTCCATTCCTCAAGTGCTAATTTGATGGCTAGAAGCTCTCGATCCCCGATGGAGTAGTTCCTCTCCGCCGGAGAGAAGGTCCTAGAAAAAAAACCACAAGTGACAGCATGCCCGGAAGAATTTTTTTGTAGAAGAACAGCTCCAGCTCCCACTGAGGAGGCATCAACCTCCAATAGGAAGGGTTTGGAAGGGTCAGGTCTGGAGAGCACGGGAGCCGAAGAAAAGGCAGACTTGAGTCGTTTAAAGGCGTCTTCCGCTTGAGGAGGCCAAGACTTGGGATCTGCATTTTTTTTGGTTAAAGCCACGATAGGAGCCACAACGGTAGAAAAATGTGGAATAAATTGCCTGTAATAATTGGCGAACCCCAAAAAGCGTTGGATAGCACGGAGTCCGGAGGGGCGTGGCCAATCTAAGACGGCAGAGAGTTTGTCTGGATCCATTTGTAGTCCCTGGCCAGAGACCAAGTATCCTAGAAAAGGAAGAGATTGGCATTCAAACAGACATTTCTCAATTTTGGCATAGAGTTGATTGTCACGAAGTCTCTGAAGAACCATACGGACATGCTGGCGGTGTTCTTCTAGATTGGCAGAAAAAATTAGGATATCGTCCAGATATACAACAACACAGGAGTATAACAGATCACGAAAAATTTCATTAACAAAGTCTTGGAAGACAGCAGGGGCGTTGCACAGGCCAAAGGGCATGACCAGATACTCAAAGTGTCCATCTCTGGTGTTAAATGCCGTTTTCCACTCATCCCCCTCTCTGATGCGGATGAGGTTATAGGCACCTCTTAAGTCCAGTTTAGTAAAGATGTGGGCACCTTGGAGGCGATCAAAGAGTTCAGAGATGAGGGGTAGGGGGTAGCGGTTCTTAACCGTGATTTTATTAAGACCGCGGTAGTCAATGCAAGGACGTAGGGAGCCATCTTTTTTGGACACAAAGAAAAATCCGGCTCCGGCAGGAGAGGAGGATTTACGGATAAAGCCCTTTTTTAAATTTTCCTGGACGTATTCAGACATGGCAAGAGTCTCTGGGGCAGAGAGAGGATAAATTCTGCCCCGGGGTGGAGTAGTGCCCGGGAGGAGGTCGATAGGACAATCATAAGGCCTGTGAGGAGGTAGAGTCTCAGCTTGTTTTTTGCAGAAAACATCCGCGAAGTCCATATAGGCCTTAGGGAGACCGGTTACTGGAGGAACCACAGAGTCACGGCAAGGGTTACTGGGAACCGGTTTTAAACAGTCCTTGGAACAAGAGGGCCCCCAACTCTTGATCTCCCCAGTGGACCAATCCAGGGTTGGGGAATGAAGTTGAAGCCAGGGAAGTCCAAGGAGAATTTCCGAGGTGCAATTGGGGAGGACCAAAAGTTCAATCCTCTCGTGATGAGATCCGATGCTCATTAGAAGGGGCTCCGTGCGGAGACGTATGGTACAGTCCAATCTTTCATTGTTTACACAATTGATGTAAAGGGGTCTGGCGAGACTGGTCACTGGGATGTTGAACCTGTTGACGAGAGAGGCCAAAATAAAATTTCCTGCAGATCCAGAGTCCAAGAAGGCCACAGTAGAGAAGGAGAAGGCAGAGGCAGACATCCGCACAGGCACAGTAAGACGTGGAGAAGCAGAGTAGACATCAAGGACTGTCTCACCTTTGTGCGGAGTCAGCGTACGTCTTTCCAGGCGGGGAGGACGGATAGGACAATCCCTCAGGAAGTGTTCGGTACTAGCACAGTACAGGCAGAGGTTCTCCATGCGGCGTCGTGTCCTCTCTTGAGGTGTCAGGCGAGACCGGTCGACCTGCATAGCCTCCACGGCGGGAGGCACAGGAACGGATTGCAGGGGACCAGAGGAGAGAGGAGCCGAGGAGAAGAAATGCCTCGTGCGAACAGAGTCCATATCTTGGCGGAGCTCCTGACGCCTTTCGGAAAAAACGCATGTCAATGCGAGTGGCTAGGTGAATGAGTTCATGTAGATTAGCAGGAATTTCTCGTGCGGCCAGAACATCTTTAATGTTGCTGGATAGGCCTTTTTTAAAGGTCGCGCAGAGGGCCTCATTATTCCAGGATAATTCTGAAGCAAGAGTACGGAATTGTACGGCATACTCGCCAACGGAAGAATTACCCTGGACCAGGTTCAACAGGGCAGTCTCAGCAGAAGAGGCTCGGGCAGGTTCCTCAAAGACACTTCGGATTTCCGAGAAGAAGGAGTGTACAGAGGCAGTGACGGGGTCATTGCGGTCCCAGAGCGGTGTGGCCCAAGACAGGGCTTTTCCAGACAGAAGGCTGACTACGAAAGCCACCTTAGACCTTTCAGTGGGAAACTGGTCCGACATCATCTCCAGATGCAGGGAACATTGGGAAAGAAAGCCACGGGAAAACTTAGAGTCCCCATCAAATTTATCCGGCAAGGATAGGCGTAGACCAGGAGCGGCCACTCGCTGCGGAGGAGGTGCAGGAGCTGGCGGAGGAGATGACTGCTGAAGCTGTGGTAGTAACTGCTGTAGCATAACGGTCAGTTGAGACAGCTGTTGGCCTTGTTGCGCTATCTGTTGTGACTGCTGGGCGACCACCGTGGTAAGGTCAGCGACAACTGGCAGAGGAACTTCAGCGGGATCCATGGCCGGATCTACCGTCACGATGCCGGCTGGCAGGTAGTGGATCCTCTGTGCCAGAGAGGGATTGGCGTGGACCGTGCTAGTGGATCGGTTCTAAGTCACTACTGGTTTTCACCAGAGCCCGCCGCAAAGCGGGATGGTCTTGCTGCGGCGGTAGTGACCAGGTCGTATCCACTAGCAACGGCTCACCTCTCTGGCTGCTGAAGATAGGCGCGGTACAAGGGAGTAGACAGAAGCAAGGTCGGACGTAGCAGAAGGTCAGGGCAGGCAGCAAGGATCGTAGTCAGGGGCAACGGCAGGAGGTCTGGAACACAGGCTAGGAACACACAAGGAAACGAATTCACTGGCACGATGGCAACAAGATCCGGCAAGGGAGTGCAGGGGAAGTGAGGTGATATAGGGAAGTGCACAGGTGAACACACTAATTGGAATCACTGCGCCAATCAGCGGCGCAGTGGCCCTTTAAATCGCAAAGACCCGGCGCGCGCGCGCCCTAGGGAGCGGGGCCGCGCGCGCCGGGACAGGACCGAGGGAGAGCGAGTCAGGTACGGGAGCCGGGGTGCGCATCGCGAGCGGGCGCTACCCGCATCGCGAATCGCATCCCGGCTGGAAGCGGAATCGCAGCGCCCCGGGTCGGTGGATCTGACCGGAGCGCTGCAGTGGGGAGAGTGTAGCGAGCGCTCCGGGGAGGAGCGGGGACCCGGAGCGCTCGGCGTAACAATATGTCACGAAAAAACAATCTCAGAATCAGAATAATCGGTAAAAGTATTCCAGAGTTATTAATGCATAAAGTGACAGTGGTCAGAATTGCAAAAAAGGGCTCAGTCCTTAAGGTGAAAATGGGCTCAGTCCTTAAGGGGTTAAACAGCAGTCTTCGGCTTCTGTGCTGGGGCTGCTGCAGGGGATGCAGCGAAGGCCAGGGCCCCCAGGAAGGCTTGGGCCCCTTACTGGGGTATTGGCTGAACTTCCCTAACGGCGGTGCTGTGTACAAGGTAGGGCCGGCACATAAGTCTGTTTGTCCCCAATTGGGTGTGTTTTGTCCCCTATTGGGAGTGTTTTGTTTATCCCGATTGGGAGTGTTTTGTCCCATTTTGGTTGCGTCCACATCCACTATTGGAAGTGTCCCCTATTCGGAGGGTGCAAATACATTAAGTCTTATGGGACTCTGCCAGGGAGATATATAGGACGCTGGTAGGTATATCTTCCCATTAGGTAGACAATGTGGAGCTCTCCAGTAGGTAGATAGGGCACTTGGTAAGTATACCCCCCAGTAGATAGGCAGGTTGGGCACTCCAGTACGTATATAGGGCACCTGGTAGGTATATCCCCCAGTAGATAGGTAGGGTCTCCCATTAAGTAATTATATCACCTTAGTAAATAGTCTGTGATAGGCAGGTCCGTTCATAGTCAGTAAGCTTTAAGTAAGTAGTCAGTCTCCAAGTTTACAAAGAAAAAAAAACACACTTACATCCTCTGCCTTGTAGCAGGGTCTTCTGCATGATCTATTCTAGTGGAGCTGCTCACTGATGACTGACCTCATTGCGTGCCTACACTGTGACCCTGACGTCCTGCACAGCTCCCGGCTTCCTGTAGATCCCAGCATACAGCTACGGTCAGTATAATTAGCTCTCTCATAAATTTCAGCTGCATGTGTGAAAAGCCATGCATACAGCTGACAGTGATGTTCTGCAGTCTTAGGAACCAGGGCATAAGGTCTATACTCTGTGCCTTGGACCCCCAGTGGGCCCCGTTGTGGATGGGGACCATGGGCAATTGCCCAGGTTGCCGACCCTTAACACCGGCCCTGGCTGTTGTTTCTGCACACTTGCACAGTGAATAGGAGGAGCGGCTTTAGCCTCTGCCTCCTACCACTTCTGCTGTGTTGTGCCTGCTCGCTTGCTTGCTTTCAATGAGGACTGGCAGCAGAGGCGGCGTGACAGGGCCCCTTTGGAGATGGGGGCCGTGGGCAATTGCCCAGGTTGCCCTGCCCTAACGCCGGCCCTGGCCTTAATACGTGACTTTCATTTGTATACACTAAAATCAAGGGTTTGACTTGGAATTGTTTTCTAGTGTATCAACCATAACCATAAAAGCAGGACTAACAGTCCACACAGGACCCCACACCAACACCTTATCACTTATTGATTGTTTAATTGATTTTAAAAGGGCATCAGTGGGTCCCATGGTATCTGCTCCAATATTAAATATACAGAATATTTGCATGTATAAACACTTTTATAACTCCCCCCAAAGCAAGGTAAATACTGTGAGTAAAGACTTATTACATTCTACAACACCTCTATTTTACTGCCAACGTGTTTATGTCACCCTTTCAACAAGTGAGGTCCTCAGGGTGGTGAGTGCGAAGTGGGTCATTATATATAAAGTAGTATTATATAGTGTTGAGCGGCATAGGCCATATTCGAATTCGCGAATATTCGCGAATATATGGACGAATATTCGTCATATATTCGCGAATATTTGCATATTCGTTATATTCTCGTTTTATTTTTTCGCGAATAATATTCGAATTGCGAATATTCGCGAGCAACACTAGTATTATATACAAAATAGGGAGGGTTAAACAAGATCACCCTCCTCACACTATTTACACAATGCCATAGAGTGTATGGATAATTAAATACAGTATGTATAGCAGTGTTTAACTGTTAAACCAAGATTTCTGTAGGAAGAATGCAAATATGCAAAATGGGGGAAAGGAGTAATGGCCCGTTTCCCTCAGCGGCTGGTATGCCCCGGTCCCTTCAGACAGTTGCTGACCTATAAATAAAAACAAAGCATAGGGATGATATCAGCCTCCTGTGGAGAAAAACTACACTTGGGATCACATAGTATGTGAAACCCGAACTCACGGTTATGGTGTGTGCCACTGTATAAACGCTAAGCCCGGCAGAGCGTAACCTGTTTAACAGGGAGCCAGTATGATGACACGCTCGTTACCAGAGATGCCGCACATCTGACATCACATCAGCTCCCAGTCCACACGTCATCGGGATCCACCCGCTGATCTGGTTGGGCGGTGGGGGCAGAGTTGATATCGCTCTGTGCATATATCCCAATGAATCATGCCGGACATAATGCGTTAGTAATGTGAAGGAAGGTTAGTAGTATTTTAGTCAGATGTATACAATAGAATGTTAAAGGCGTGGTTAATTGGGGCTACAAAGGAAAGGCTCAGGCATATTAAAGTTCTGCAATAAATTATGACCATGATTAAAGGGGTACTCCTTTGGGAAAATTATTTTTTTAAAATCAACTGGTGCCAAAATGTTACACAGATTTGTACATTTCTTCTGTTTAAAAATCTTAATCCTTTCAGTACTTATCAGCTGCTGTATGCTCCACAGGAAGTTCTTTTCTTTTTCAATTTCTTTCCTGTCTGACCACAGTACTCTATGCTGACACCTCTGTCCATGTCAGGAACTGTCCAGAGTAGAAGAGGTTTGTGAGAGTTTGTGGCAGCATGAGGAGACCATATAGTGTCTGAATGGCACAGCCTGGAGTTTGTGGCAGAATGAGGAGACCATATAGTGGCTGAATGGCACAGCCTGGAGGTGACAGCAGCATAAGGAGTCCTGAAAGTGACCCGGTGATAGAGTGGTGTGGTGGGTGGCAATACCAGTACCCAGTGACGAAGGTGGGTGAAAAAAGGTCTGATGTGGAGGAATTTTTGTAACTGGGGAGCAGCGCCTTAAATCTGTTTGGCACTATCCATATTTTTGAAGTGTTGGTGTGGCACCATGGTCAATCTACTCTGATGCATCAGGAATTGGTGGGTGGAAATCCTGGCTGATCCATGCCTGATTCATCTTCACAAAGGTCAGTCTCTCCACATTTTTCCTGGACAGACGAGTTCTCTTTGGGGTGACTATGGCCCCCACCATGCTAAACACCCGCTCTGATGGCACACTACTGGCCGGGCAGGACAGCTTTTCCAGGGCAAACTCTGCTAGTTGCGTCCACATATCAAGTTTGGCTGCTCAGAAGACCGGTGGATCTTCAAGGTGTGTTGGCATGGGCATGTCATGGTATGCCACCACCTGCTGGTTCAGGTCCTGCTCCAGGTCTACTTGCTGCTGATGAGTTGCTTCACTATGCGGGTGAAGAAAGCTACTCATCAGCGACTGTAGACTCAGCTGCTGCTGATGGAGCTGGTACTGCTCCTGCCACTCCACCCCTCCCCAGCAGCCATGGGAGTGGAAGGTGAGCGCAGGGGTCCCCCCGATTCAGACCTGTAAGAGGATGGACAATGGTACCGATAGGCATCGGCCAACCGACTACATAGGATGCCTCTGTAGTAGGTCAGTTTGTCCTCACTCTCAGTGGGTGTAAAAGAGGCCCCTATTTTGTGGCAGTAGCCAGGGTCCAAAAAGGTGGAGAGACAGAAATCATCCCATCACCAAATGGTGACAATTCAGTGAGTGGCATCGTGCCATTTGTGCAAGTAACTTGGAGGGACTCCCTGCCTCCATCTCCACTGCCTACTGCCACGGTGTGTCTGGGTCCTCTGTCTCACCTTCCTAATAACCCTTTAGCTCCTCTGGCTGCTCCTGCTCCTCCTCTCTTGTCAGATTACTAGAAAAAACGTCCATTTGGCGAAACCTAAACTGTGCTCTACTGTGTCCCTCCCCCTCCTCCTCCAGTTCAGCCCCCGCAGGGCTCATGTGGCCGTTAGATGTAGGCGCTACAACTCCAGTGCCCTGACCAGCCATCGTTTCCAACACGTGTTTTAATAAATAAAGCAGTGGAATGATGTCATTCATCCCATAATCCTGGCGACTTAATAATAATGTGGCTTCCTCAAAGGGCCTAAGCAAACGGTAGGTGTCACGTATGAGCTGCAACTGGTTCACATTGAAGTTACACAGGGGAGTACCCCTATCCGCTTGGATCAAGAAATTGGTGATGGCTTTTTTCTGTTCGTACAGTCGGTCCAACATATGGAGGGTGGAATTCCAACGTGTGGCAATGTCACAAATCAGACTATGTTGGGGGATGCGGTTTACGAGTGGCTGAAGTGAATGCAAAGTTTCCTTCCCATTGTTAGGATGTCTTGCAAATGGGGGGAACACTTCGGGAACCACTTCACAACCAGATTGAATACGTGTGCTATGCAGGGCGCATGGCTCAGTCTTCCCAGTAGCAGCACATGCAAGATGTTCTTCCTGTTGTCTGTCACCATGGTTCCCATTTCCAGTTTTCGTGGAGTAAGCCATGCTCTGAATTCTTTACGAATGACTTTTAGCAGTTCCTCCCCTGTGTATCTTCATTCATCAAGGCAAACCATGGGAAGAACAGCATGACACCGCCATGCCCTGTACACATGGTATGCTGATAGGCCACTGAGACTTGTCTGGGCAGTGGAGGCTGAGGACACGGTGGATGAGAAGGCAGAGTCACACATTGTGACAGGACCAATGGCCTGAGAGCTTGGAGGAGGAAGCGGCGTGACCTGTCCAAGTTGGTGTTGTGGCTGTACAGGGACCACATTCACCCAGTGAGCCGTAAAGGACATGTATTGTCCCTGACCATAGTTACAGCTCCAGACATCGGCGCTGCCGTGCACTTTGGTACACAAAGACAGGCTCAAGCACTGGCCCACCTTCTCTTCCACAAAATTGTGCAGGGCTGGTACTGCCTTCTTTGCAAAGAAATGACTACTTACCACTCTCCACCTCGGCTCGGCACAAGCCATCAGTTATCTGAAAGGTGCCGAGTCCACCACTTAAAAAGGGAGGGACTGCAGCACCAGCAACTTAAACAGGAGCACATTCATCTTCTGCGCCGTTGGATGAGTGGGCGCATACGGTTGTCTCTTGGACATGGCTTCGCCAATGGATTGTTGGCAGAATGACTGACTAAAAGTAGGAGGAGCAGGAGCATCTTGAGCTACAGAAGGAGGGTATGACACACTACTCCCTGCGGCTGAGGTGGTGGAGCCTTGGCTGGCTGAAAGGGGGAGCAGCATGCCACTGGGTGATGCTGCAGGCTGGACCACTACATCAGAGCCATGGTTCCCCCAGGCCACTTTATGGTGTCGCAGCATATGTTGACGCAGGGCCGTGGTGCTAACATTGGGACCCTGGCCATGCTACACCTTTTGCCGACATATCTTGCATGTGGCTATGTTAACCTCCTCTGGATGCTTGATGAAAAACTGCCACACCACTGAGAAGTGATTTTCCCACCAACAGTCCACACAAATTGACTGCTACTGCCACCTGGCACGTTTGGCTCCAGAATTTCCATTTCTGACACCATGCTGACTGCCAACCATGCTACCGCCTTGCTGGCTCAGCTGCTGCCTCATGGGCAACTTGCAACTCTCTTCTCCTGATGATGATGAAGCTGCTTCTGCACCCAGCTCCCAATTGTGATCAGCTTCATCATCATCATCATCATCAGGTTCCTGAACTCTGGCAACACCGCCTCCCATGTCACTCTCCTCATCACTACTTGCCCTCCTAGCGGGGGAAGCGGCCGATGTCTCCTCCACTTCTTGGTTTGGCAGTAGCTGCTGACTGTCCTCTATTAAATCATCCTCACTGAATAGTGGAGCTGAACCCACAGCATAAGATACTTCTTTAGGGGAGGGAACAGCATAGGACAGAGGCAATGGGAGGACAGGGACTGCTCCCAGGCCATGCCAAGTGAGGGTTGTGTCTGAGGAACCCACCGACTGTTGACTGGGGATATCAGATGTCACTTGTGATGAAGTGGATGATATTGTTAACCAATCGATGACGGCAGATGGGTTGCTGGTCGAGACATGACCGCTAGCTGATACCGGGAGCTCAGGCCTCCGCTGTGACTCCTGCTGCCACTCGCCCCTAGTCTGCTGCGACCTCTGCCTGATGAATTTAGGCCTCTGCCACTCCTCTGTGCACATCCTAGCACTTCTCTGCCTGACATACTTAGTGCGTATATGAGGGGAGTACAATACACTTCACTACACTTAAAACAGTATTTGTCTAGAACAGCAGCAGGTTTGTACTTTAGCCTGGCCTTTCACAGTATCTAGGCCCTTGACAGATTAACATGTACAAAATAGTATACTACTTAGGTGTATGCATGTGGTATGCACTTATGAGGGCAGAAAAATGCTCTACAGTACGCTTAAAAAAGCACTGGGGTAAAACATCAGCCAGTGATTACTTCTACTTGGACTTTCACAGTATCTAGGCCGTTGACAGATTAACAGGTACATAATAGTACACTACTTAGATGTACGTATGTAGCGGCAGGAGGGCAGGAAAATGCGCTACAGTACACTTAAAAAAGTATCTGAGTAAAAACAACAGACGGTGAGTACTTTTGCCTGGACTTTCACAGTATCTAGGCCCTTGACAGATTAACAGGTGCAAATTAGTACACTACTTAGATGTACGTATGTGGTATGCACTTATGATGGCAAAAAAATGTGCTACAGTACGCTTAAATACTAATTTTTGCACAACACCAGCAGTGCACAACAGTGCTGCAGCACACAGTTGCTGTTCAGTAAAACCCCAGCCGGTGATTAATTTTGGCTGTCCTTTCACAGTATGTAGGCCCTTGACAGATTAGCAGGTACAAAATAGTACACCACTTAGATTTATATATGGGGTATGCACTTATGAGGGCAGAAAAATGTGCTACAGTATGCTTAAAAATATGTATTTTTGTATAACACCAGCAGTACACAGTTTCTGCGTACTAAACCCAAAATTGAACTCTCTCACAGACTATTAGAAATGGACTGCTGGGTATTATACCATCTACAGACTAGTATAACCAGCAGATTTGTTGTAGAACAAAGACACAGAATTGTGCTGAAACATTTTTCCTGCCTCCTCTGTTAAGGTTTATGAAATTGAGGAAGCTTGTTGAAATGTATGAGGCAACACACAGCTCTCTGCCCCTCCCTGTAATACAATGCTGTAGAAAGTGACTGGGAGGTTACTGGCTGCAGTAAAAATCCTTTGCAGTGAAAAAAAAAGCACTGCTCTCTCTAAACCAGAATGCTGATGTGACTAGGAGGTGAAACACTGCTGTAATAAACTTTTCTTTGTAACACACACAGGCTGACCGTTCTATCTCTCTGCAGTGTAATGAATGATATGACGAGCCTCAAAATGGCTGCCAATTTTATAGGGCTGTGACATCACAGGGGGTCACTGGCTGCATCCTGCATGTGATTCAGGGTCATCCCACCTGCCCGCCTTCCAGCCTTACCTTCCCACCTTCCCAGCGTTCCTTGCCCTATGTACTGACATGTGGATCCGCCATTTTAGATGCCCTGGAACCTGGATGGCACTGAATGGAGTTTAAAGGGGTACTCCGGTGAAAAACTTATTTTTTTTTTTTATCAACTGTTGTCAGAAAGTTAAACAGTTAAACAGATTTGTAAATTACTTCAATTAAAATTTTTTAATCCTTTCTGTACTTTTTAGCTGCTGAATACTACAGCGGAAATTCTTTTCTTTTTGAAACACAGAGCTGTCTGCTGACATCATGAAAAAAAGACAAAGAAGGAGTGCTCCATAGTGTAATAACGCCAAATTATGCAAGATGCTCAATGTAAATTAGCGCTTACCAAAGCAGGTTGTGCATAAGCCAGCACAACATGGATAAAGGGGATCCACTGCTGCCGCTCCACGAAATTGGCACAAGAAAAAACAGTGATCCACTGCTGCCACTCCACAAAATTGGCACAAGAAAAAACAGTCACCTCCAAAGAAGGGTGGAACTCAGGCGCTGAAGGACCAGGCAAATCTCAGGACAACAATACATTTATTCCCAGTATGTAACGCATTTCGCGCATGTGCGCTTCATCAGGCATATGGACAGGGGAACAAGAAGCACTTTTTATACACTCAAGACAAGATAAACCCCTCATTGTCAGAAACAATCATCCAATGTGGGAGTGACAAAATACAACAAAAGATAACCCTTCACTATGTCAGGTTAACCATTACTCAACCCGTTGCAGCAGAACATAAAGGTGCACTCTAACTTAAAGTGCCAACATGCACTAGTGGTAAACCCCAAATATTTACAAAGTCCATAAGGTGTATACAATATAATAAAAACATATAATATATTAAAAAATATTATAAAAATACAGAAATTACAAGAATACAAAAAATACAAAAATACAAATAATGAATGAGCGAGTATTCTCAATAGTTTCATTCAGTCCATTAGGAAATAAGGTGCCTAGCTTGAAGATCCAAAATGATTCCCGATTTATGAGTTTTTGATATCTGTTAGGTGTATCTGCGGGAACCATTTCTAGAATTTGGACCCTCAAGCAATCCACACTTTTATTATGAACTGACATAAAATGACGAGACACACTATGTAGCAAGAACCCATTTTTTTATATTAGAACGGTGCTTGTTCATGCGGGCACGAATCGGCTGGACAGTGCGGCCAACATACTGTAAACAACACTCACAAGATATTAAATAAATTACAAACTAACTTAGTCTGGAGTGTATAAAAAGTGCTTCTTGTTCCCCTGTCCATATGCCTGAAATGCGTTGCATACTGGGAATAAATGTATTGTTGTCCTGAGATTTGCCTGGTCCTTCAGCGCCTGAGTTCCACCCTTCTTTGGAGGTGACAGTTTTTTCTTGTGCTGACATCATGAGCACAGTGCTCTCTGCTGACATCTCTGTCCATTTTAGGAATTGTCCAGAATAGCATATGTTTGCTATGGGGATTTCCTTTTACTCTGGACAGTTCCTAAAATGGACAGAGATGTCAGCAGAGAGCACTGTGCTCATGATGTCAGCAGACAGCTCTGTGTTTCAAACGGAAAAGAATTTCCACTGTAGTATCCAGCAGCTAATAAGTATAGGAAGGATTAAGATTTTTTTAATAGAAGTAATTTACAAATTTGTTTAACCTTCTGGCACCAGTTGATTTAAAAAAAAAAGTTTTTCACCAGAGTACCCCTTTAATGAAGCATTGAAAATCAAATTTTTCATGAACTTCGTAACGAATTTGGGTTCATCAGCTTCGATTTGCTCATCCCTAATCTTAATCCACCAATATTATTCTTTGACAAAGGTTCTCTAATTCCATCTTTTGACCTAATAATAACTTATCTCTTCCTATATTTACTCTGTATATATCATGTGAACCTATAAAATCTCCATACCATTGTATCTTTTTTTATATGAATATCATTTAACTTAAAATAACTGACCTAAAGGTTCTGAATGGATTTTCAGGTAGCGCGTATGAATTAATTATACTAACTTTGTGATTATATAATTCTCCTTTTGAAATAACATATCTTCCTTCTTCATCTTTGTTTCACGTTTCTTAAATGGAAATTCCTTGTTAATATTACCACACCTCTGTGCTTCATTGCAGCTGACGTCCAATCTCATTACTTATAGGCTTTCATTTAAGAATTTGGTATATAAATGCTAAGAAAAGTGCAACTCCTGAATACAGAATATATCAGAAGATATTTTTTGTACTATGCAAAAGTGCTGCTCCCTTTGACAGTTGAATTGAAGCATGTGATGCTATTCTACACATTTGATTCCATATCTTGGATTGCACCGAGACATTACACATCTTGAAAATACAATTTTAGGACTCAATTTAAAACAGGACTGATAGACAACATACAGTATTGGATTGGATGTGTGCACTTGAAGCAAAGAAAAAAAAATTGCTAAACACATAAGCATTGCTAATCTCAGAGGTTACATATTTCCTCCCTTTATTTATCTTCTTACTTTTTTGTGACACCTATGAGACTGACAACATTTTAGCATATCCTGAACTCTGGAATCTATTTCATTTTCTAACTTTGGACAACTCTATTAATTCTAATAAAATGCATCAAACAGGTAAAGATTTTTGGATAAAATATTCAGGAGCTGCACCCACTACAGAGCTGGTGAGAAATGGCTGTGATAAGCAGCCAGGACTCACCTCTAATGCCAATGACTGGCATAAACCATTTAAAGCCTGTGATCAACGTTGATCTAAATGGTAAAATTGCTGTTGCTGGTGAGTTTGGGGGTGCTGATTGGGACCTTCGAGGGGAAATCAATGACGGCCAGGGGGGCCCTACCTTACTCCTTGCCATCCAATCATCACTCCAGCATCACAGGCATCCTCAGCAGCCTAAATAAGTGGAGCGCCAATAACACTAATCAGTGCTATTCCTATGACATAGCATTGAACAGTGTTTGCAATTATAATATTACATGGAGACCGGAAGAAGTTCCCCCAGGAACTAAACCAAGCCGTCGTCTCTGTAACCTCGTGTCCCTGCACCTAACCTCCCCCACCTGTCTGCGTCTGTAACCTCAGCAAGAGAGGATTTTAAAGATTGAAGAATAAAGAAATCTTTTATACCAGCATAGTGGTGAGTGATCCATCTGTTCCTTCTACAAACACATGATTGCTATGCTATATCTTTTCAAGACGTAGAGAACCGCCCAGCCGAGCCGTAGTAAAGCAGATATCACCCTGCAGTCAAGCAGAAAATCACCAGGCTAGACACGCCACTAGAATCCACAGAGCAGTAGTGCCTGACGTCATTCTCCTTACAAGTATATTACATGTAACTTCCCTTATGAGGACAAAAAATTGTGAAAAAATTATTTCATAAATTGTAATAAATGTAAATACCACTCCCCCAATGAAAGCTGAATCACCCTTTTTTGCCATTTTTCTAATAAAAGTACGTAAATAAACATTAACATGTGTGGAATCGCAGTATGTGAAAATGTCCAAACTATTAAAAAATAATGTTAATGAAACGGCAAAATGAATGGCATAAATGTGAAACATACCAGTCCAAGAATGCAAATTGTTGGTCACTTTGTATACTAGAAAAAAAAATTAAAACAATAGCCCATCAAAACAAAAAATTGTACCAATAAAAACTTAATATCATGGCACAGCCTCTACAGCCCCTTTTATGGGGAAAAAAAATAGTTTTTGTCAGAATTTTTTTTAGCATTCTCATTTTCTTACAAAAAGTTCAAATTATCAGTAAAAAACACCCTAAACTTTTATAAATTTGTTATTGTTGTAATCGTATTGACCTACAGAATACAGATAACATATAATTTTGACCATCAGTGCACGAAACTCACCAAAAGCTAAAAAAGTAGCAAAATTGCTTGTTTTATCATTATGGCCTTGCCATAGAATTTGGAGTGAAATTAATGATGTCGTTACAAAAGCTATGAGGAGAAAAAATCCAAAACGCAAAAATCATTATTTTCTGCATCCTAATGACCAAAACAACCCTGCATCATTACAGGGTTAAATGCATGCCTTTTAAACAAAGTAATTTGGAAAATGTCATAATAAAATAAACCACAGCAAATGGAACTATGAAACATCACTAGCAGTGAATAATAACAATTGTGTCTTTCACTTGTCTTGGTTTTGTTGGCTTATTAAAAACCCTACATATAAGATCAACCTTAACAACTTAAAAAGACCTGTGGTAGGGTCAAACATTTTAGTTTCTATATCAGTTCATAGCCTTGGGTGCTCTGATTTCAACAATGTTTTTACTTTTTTGCTACACCCCTCCGTTCCTGAGGTTAACACTCACAGTAGAAGTGGATCCGCTGTACATGTGTGGAAGATGACGTGGGCCGTACCAGCGGAGTCTAAGGTGGCTACCCCTGATACGACTCATCCACACAGGTTGCTGAGATGTAACGTAGCACAGAAGGGATATGGCAACTCAATGTCAGGATAGCAGAAGGTCAGGGCAGGCGGCACAGGTGCATGGTCAGGAACGTAGCAGGAGATTAATAGGCAAGGTCCAGTCATGGAACAGAAGGTCAGAACATGGCAGGGCAGACACTAAAGCTTTCTCTAAGGCTCTAGGCAAACAAAGATCCGGCAAGGAGTGGTGGGAGGTGCAGATACTTATAACAGAGGTAAGGTGCAACTGATAACTAAGGGTGCACTGGCCCTTTAAATTGCATAGCACCGGCACGCGCGCTCTAAGGGACGGGGATGCGTGCGCTGGTGATGCGCATGCAGAGAGGAGCCGGAGACAACATGGGGTACGGAGATGCACAAGACTCGCATGCCGGCACGTCCCGCACAGCGAATCCCAGAGCCGCCAGTGACAGGAGCTCTCACGATCAGAATGAGTGACCGGAGAGAGTCTGATCACGGGGGTCTGACTGCTGGCATTCCCCTCAATCTAATATACAGGGCCCAGCAAATTACCCATCCTCATAGCGCTTCAGGCTCCTATCTTCCAAGACGAGCGGGAGTGGCCCATCAGACACTTATTTCCCATCTTTTGTATGGGTATATGTTGACTTTCCAGGAGTACCCCTTTAATTGTAAAACCGTATATGAAAGCCAGGCTCGTGGGGGTGTGATTAGGAGTTTCATTTTCACACCCCCTAAGCACGAAGCATGCCCTTTCAGCCTTCTAATCACACTTTCAAGTCAATCAAAAAGTAAAACCCATATATCTCAGGAAATGTTCTCAGGCCCTACAACAACTAGCTGCAGAGTTATAACACTTCTCTGTGCAGATGCTTTAGTGTAGCAAATCAGACATTGCTCTTTCCTAATTGTAAGAGCTGGCAGGGGGAAACAGCTGTATCACATAGGAATACATTGAAACTCAATAGTATGAGATAGTTTTCACTATCACTTTCTGCACATAATGGGACTAACTGATCAGTTGCCGTAGTGAGACTTCACCCCTACTAAGAAAACCAAAGGCAACATGTTAAGTGTAGTAGAACCATAGAGGGGGAAGAAGGAAAACTTGACACAAGGACTAAAGCAGGTATACAGAAAACATGCAAGAGCTGCCATATTATTCTCTAATTATGGTCTGTGCAAAAATAAAACTGGATGAAATCTGGGCAATTCACCTGACCAAAATTTGGAACAAATTCCATTAGTTTTGAATGAATTTGCTAATCTCTATCAATGTTCAATTTTTTTTAGATTTTTCCATCAGATCTTGTGGATAATCTCTCCTATTCCATACTCCCACATTCATGGTCCTTTTTCTTTACAGCAGCATGTAAGACTCACACTGCCTATTTTAGCATTTCAGGTTTCCTTAACCCCACAAAGCTTGCAGTAGCCAGTCACTTAAAGAAGCACCCCATTTTTTTCATTGAATCTTCATAAAACACTTCAATTGTGATTATGTACTAAATCACTTTTGCATCATGGCAATATTTGTTTAACCCCTTAACGACAATGGATGTAAATGTACGTCATGGTGCCGTGGTACTTAACGCACCATGACGTACAGTTACCCGCTGCCATGACCTCAAGCACCAGAGCGGTGCTCGCGTCATGTGCGGCAGGTCCCGGTTGCTATCAATACAGATCACGACATCTGCGGCAGTGCGGTACTTTAAATGGATGATCAGCGGGGATCCGATCATCCAGCATGGCACCCGGAGGTCCTCTCACCTGTCTCCGGCTGTCTCCCAGGGTCTTCTGCTCTGTTCTGAGATCGAGCAGACCAGAGCAGAACATCACCGATAATACTGATCAGTGCTATGTCCTATACATCGCACTGAACAGTATTATCAATCAAATGATTGCTATAAATAATCCCCTATGGAGACTATTAAAGTGTAAAAAATACAAAATAAAGCAAAAAAATGTAAAATAAAAAAGGAAAAAACATTTGAAAATCCCCTCCCCCAATAAAAAAGTAAAATGTCAGTTTTTCCCATTTTACCCCCAAAAAAGAGGGGAAAAATTATTAATACATATATTTGGTATTGCCGCGTGCGTAAACGTAAAAAAAAATTAAAAAGTCCAAAATTGCTGCTTTTTTGTCACATATTATTCCCAAAAAAATTTATAAAAAATTACAAAAGTAAAACCTAAGCAAAAGTGGTACTGATAAAAACTACAGATCATGGTGCAAAAAATTTTTCCCTCATACCGCCCCATATACGGAAAAATGAGAAAGTTATAGGTGGTCAAAATAGGGCAATTTCAAACATACTAATTTTGCTAAAATGGTTTGAGATTTTTTTTTTAAGCGCTACAATTATAGAAAAGCATATAACATGGGTATCATTAAAATTGTATTGACCCACAGAATAAAGAAAACATTTCATTTTTACCAGAAAGTGTACAGCGTGAAAATAAAACCTTCCAAAATTAAAATAATATTTGTTTGGTTGCGCCGTACATTTTATGGTAAAATAAGGGATGTAATTACAAAGTACAATTGGTGACGCAAAAAACAAGCCCTCATATGGGTCTGTGGATGGAAATATAAAAGAGTTATGATTTTTAGAAGGCGAGGAGGAAAAAACTAAAATGCAAAAATAAAATTGGTCTGGTCCTTAAGGCCAAAATGGTCCTGGTCCTTAAGGGGTTAAAGTATGCACTTTAACTAATCACTCCTAACAGGAGTAATTCCAAAAGATTGGAAGTTAGCAAATGTGCCCATTCACAAAATCATAGTAGGGAGGAATCGGGCAATTATAGGCCACTAAGTCTGACATCAATAGTGGGGATATTGTTGGAAACCCTACTAAAGGATAGGATTGTGGAACATCTAAAATCACATGAATTTCAGGGAGATCATGTCAAACAAATCTTTTTGATATTTTGTTGATTGGGTGACTAAAATAATAGATTTGCAGAGGTGCAGCAGACATCGCTCATCTAGATTTTAGTAAGGTTTTTGGCATTGTCCCACATAAAAGACTTATCAGTAAACTGCAGTTGGGTTGGACTCCCATATTGTTGAATGGATTAAGCAGTGGCTGAGGGACAGACAACAGAGAGTTGTGGTCAATGGCATACATTCAGGTGGGGACCTCGGGAATATGTACTGGGACCCATTATGTTTCATGTATTTATCAGTGATATTAAAGAAAGTCTTGATGGTAAGATATTGGTCTTTATGCTGATCACAGAAAGATTTGTAAAAGGGTTCATGTTCCTGGAGGGATACACCAAATGGCAAATGATTTAGGAAAACTAAAAAACAGACATTTAATATGAATAAGTGCAAGATAATGCACCTTGGACATAAAACCCAAGGACAGAATATACAATATTTGATACAGTCCTTAATGGGCTTAAAGGTAGGCAGACAATATAATAGAGCAGCAGGAAATGCTAGCAGAAGGCTTGGGTGTATAGGGAAAGGTATTAGTAGTAGAAAAATAGGAAGTTCTCATGCTGATGAACAGAGCACTGGTGAGACCACCCTTGGAATATTGTAAAGAGGCCTCAACTGGTCATAGGGCAAACCAGGCATGTGCTTGGTGAGTCGGCCGTCCCAAAGCAGACCGCTGTGATGCTCGTTTGAGAGTTTTAAAAAACGAAGAGCAATTAGTTCTCTTCCCTGTCAATCTCTCTTGTGTCGGCAGTGTTTGCAGGCAGCCAGAAGAGATTAAGCGTCTTTTCCTCTAGGCTCCGGCACCGATGAGTGACGTTATCTTGCGCCGCAGCAGAAAGGAGGATGGAGAGAAGAGTCTATGCAGTAGAGCCTAGGATAAGCCTAGGTAGTGAACCTAGTTTAGGCTAAAGTCAGGTTTACCTTCTACAAAAAGGTGACAAAAGTTAATTAGTTCTGTCTACAGGCAAGTGCAGCCTGTTGCCTAGCCTACAGTCCCACAGCAACCTTTTAGACAAGTCACCAAAAAAGGTATAGCAACAAAGGGAAGTTGTACAAGGATTTGTGAAAACACTGGTATTGTTTTAGCTTAAATTGTGTAACCAGTGCCTTACTTGTTGAGTCTGGGGAACTTCACCTTTCGGAGAGTCATGTCACATTTTGCCATAAAAGTAAGTGGAGACAAGTTCTAAGGTTTAGGCACAGCTCACACACCATTAGAATTCTTGTCTAGTTAGCTGGAAATTAGCACACCAAGCTAGTGTATTAAAAGCCATAATGACCCCTCCCATAGACATGAATGGAGGGGGCATGGTGTGACATCACTATTTAGAATGCCGGGTGCTGCATGAAGATGTCTAGGGACGGAGTACCCCTGTAAAGTCACCTACATTTACAAACGACGTATTCAAAGACATGTGCATAAACACCCAAAAGAAAAATAAATGCTTAAAGCATAGTCCCTTAAAGTGACAGAGACTGTAAGTCTGCTTCTCCTGATAATTGTATTACAAAAACTGTACAAATTCAAGCTGTATTCAAACATCTGCAACAGTAGTTAAGTAAAGTTTACAGTTGTTCATCGAACCCTGGCTCATTAAAGTCTTGTTCCTTGGATTTGTGTAAGGAGAACAGATTTATTTGAAGAGAGATATTGTACTTCAGGTTTTATCAGGGACTACTACCCTCACTGGTAACCCACACAACATGTTCCCTACCAACTATTCACTTTGCAGATTTGTTGCAGAAGCTTCTGTGACTGTCTCATTCAATGGAATAAAGCTTGCAGAAATCAATGTACATGCTGCAGAAACAAGGCCATTCAGATCTATAAAATGGATTTTTTTCAATGGAAAAATGTATGCCCTTAATCTAAAAGTTATGCCCATCAGCATGGGATCTACTATACATGATGTTCTCAAAAGGGACAAAAATACTCCATTTGTTAGACTGTTATGTGATATGGAGAGCCAGAGAGAGAAAGAGAATGACTGAATATTTAGAAATTAGTTGTAAACTAGATGTATTTTTTTCCCTTAACTTTTAATGTCTTGTACATCAAATAGAAGTGCTGACAAATATAATTTGTAAAGAAAATATTCTAGTCAACTCCTCGGGTTGCCAGGATGTGTATTAGCCCTATAAATGGCAAAATTCACTGCAATAGAAGGTAAAACACATGCCAAAAATCCAAAGGTGCGCCTTGAATTTTTGCAGTGGATTTCAAAATTAATTTTTCCACCTGAAAAACAAGCCACATGAATATACCCATGCAATGCCCACTAAGGCCATTATGGCCTTAACTAAATTGTGACCCTATTCCTTTATGTCACTACCACTGCTTTGTTTTAATATTTATGCTTCCCCTGCCTAAAAAAAACAATATTTGTTTCTTTTTCCATGTTAGTAACATAGTAGCCTATCATCACTTTCTTACTGTCTCACCAATACACTCTCCCTATTATTGATTCATTGGATAGCTGCAGGAGGCTCCAGAGTTCTTCTCAATCATAGTGTTGCCATTATTTTTGCACTCTCCACCTCACATCGTTGAAGCTTCTCACATTCTCTTTGTGTTGAAGTACGGAAGTATTGAGCCGAGAACAGGCACATTGGTGTGTGTATATTTTATGAAAACAGCACAATTTATTATGCAGACCACTGCTGGTTTATAAGTGTATATGTATGAAAACTCCAGGTAAGAGCTCTACAGGACAAAAAAAATGAAAAAAATAACCACAAAATTTATAGCCTACATCTACTCAGTTCTTCATAAATTGTGTTCTGCAATATCTCTTTTATTTGTCAAGATGTATTATTTGTTCCTTCCTTATTTTATATCCTTCTGTTAAACCATTTCCATTTTCTACCATGTCTTATTCTGCTCATAACCTTTCATTCTATATTTCATTTGACTGCACATACAATTTAAGGCTCAATAGTTAAGTATTTATTCATCTTTGCATTATGTTTGCAATATACATTTATCATATACAAACTGATCTCTACCAGAAATATTTGGTTTCTCATGTCTTCTGAGTATCAACAAAGGTATAGCTGAGCAGGAGTGGGTGCAAAGGAGGGTGACCAATGTATTTAAAGGAATGGATAGATTGCAGAACCAAGACAGAGGCCCTGATTTACTAAGGCTAGGTTAAGACTACGGAATCTCCGGGCAGAAAATTTCCGCCCGGAGATTCTGAGTTCCGCCTGCGCTGACTGAATAAGTCGGCGCTAGGACCGCGCAGACACTGCAGTCTCCCATAGACTTCAATGTGTTCTGCGAGGAATTCCGCCTGAAGAAAGAGCACCGCCTTTCTTCAGGCGGAAATTTCTAAGCAGATTTACTAAGCGAATTTTCCGCTTTACAAATTCCGAAGTGTGAATTTGTGAACGAAAAACCATTCACTACACTAGACATTTTAGCAAGCGGAATTTCTGACGGAAATTTTACAACTGAATTTCTGTCGGAAATTCCGTAGTCTGAACCTAGCCTAAGAGTGGAGTGTAGGTTGTCACGATGCCGGCTGGCAGGAGGTGGATCCTCTGTGCCAGAGAGGGATTGGCGTGGACCGTGCTAGTGGACCGGTTCTAAGTCACTACTGGTTTTCACCAGAGCCCGCCGCAAAGCGGGATGGTCTTGCTGCGGCGGTAGTGACCAGGTCGTATCCACTAGCAACGGCTCAACCTCTCTGGCTGCTGAAGATAGGCGCGGTACAAGGGAGTAGACAGAAGCAAGGTCGGACGTAGCAGAAGGTCGGGGCAGGCAGCAAGAATCGTAGTCAGGGGCAACGGCAGGAGGTCTGGAACACAGGCTAGGAATACACAATGGAACGCTTTCACTGGCACAATGGCAACAAGATCCGGCGAGGGAGTGCAGGGGAAGTGAGGTATAAATAGGGAGTGCACAGGTGAACACACTAATTGGAACCACTGCGCCAATCAGCGGCGCAGTGGCCCTTTAAATCGCAGAGACCCGGCGCGCGCGCGCCCTAGGGAGCGGGGCCGCGCGCGCCGGGACAGGACAGACGGAGAGCGAGTCAGGTACGGGAGCCGGGGTGCGCATCGCGAGCGGGCGCCACCCGCATCGCGAATCGCATCCCGGCTGGAGACGGTATCGCAGCGCACCGGGTCAGTGGAGCTGACCGGAGCGCTGCGGTAGCGAGAGTGAAGCGAGCGCTCCGGGGAGGAGCGGGGACCCGGAGCGCTCGGCGTAACAGTACCCCCCCCCCTTGGGTCTCCCCCTCTTCTTAGAGCCTGGGAACCTGAGGAGCAGACTTTTGTCTAGGATGTTGTCCTCAGGTTCCCAGGATCTCTCTTCAGGTCCACAGCCCTCCCAATCCACCAAAAAGAACCTTTTTCCTCTGACCGTCTTGGAGGCCAGTATCTCTTTCACTGAGAAGACGTCAGAAGAACCGGAGACAGGAGTGGGAGAAACTAACTTGGGAGAGAAACGGTTGATGATGAGTGGTTTAAGAAGAGAGACATGAAAGGCATTAGGAATACGAAGAGAAGGAGGAAGAAGAAGTTTGTAAGAGACAGGATTAATTTGGCACAAGACTTTGAAAGGACCAAGATAGCGTGGTCCCAGTTTGTAACTGGGGACAGGAAAGCGGACATATTTAGCGGAGAGCCATACCTTGTCTCCGGGAGCAAAAATGGGGGGAGCTCTTCTTTTTTTATCGGCAAACTTTTTCATGCGAGATGAAGCCTGTAAAAGAGAATTTTGGGTCTCTTTCCATATGGTGGAAAGATCACGAGTCACTTCATCTACAGCGGGCAAACCAGAGGGCAAGGGAGTAGGGAGGGGGGAAAGAGGGTGACGGCCGTACACCACGAAAAATGGGGATTTGGAGGAAGATTCAGAGACTCTGAAGTTATACGAGAATTCGGCCCATGGTAGAAGATCTGCCCAGTCATCCTGGCGGGAGGAAACAAAATGGCGTAAATAATCACCCAGGACCTGGTTAATTCTTTCCACTTGCCCATTGGATTGAGGGTGATATGCAGAGGAAAAGTTTAATTTAATCTTGAGTTGTTTACAGAGAGCCCTCCAGAATTTTGACACGAATTGGACGCCTCTATCCGAGACGATCTGCGTGGGCAAGCCGTGAAGACGAAAAATGTGTACAAAAAATTTTTTGCCAACTGAGGCGCTGAAGGAAGACCAGGAAGAGGAATGAAATGTGCCATCTTGGAGAATCGATCAACAACCACCCAAACAACAGTGTTGCCACGGGATGGAGGTAAGTCAGTAATAAAGTCCATACCAATCAGAGACCAAGGCTGTTCGGGGACAGGCAGAGGATGAAGAAGGCCAGCGGGCTTCTGGCGAGGAGTCTTATCCCGGGCACAGACAGTGCAGGCTCGCACAAAATCCACAACATCCGTCTCCAGAGTCGGCCACCAATAGAAACGAGAGATGAGTTGCACGGATTTCTTGATACCCGCATGACCTGCGAGATGGGAGGAGTGACCCCATTTGAGGATTCCGAGGCGTTGGCGTGGAGAAACGAAGGTCTTCCCTGGAGGAGTTTGCCTGATGGAGGCTGGAGAAGTGGAGATCAGGCAGTCAGGGGGAATGATGTGTTGCGGAGAGAGCTCTACTTCCGAGGCATCCGAGGAACGAGAGAGAGCATCGGCCCTAATGTTCTTATCGGCAGGCCGAAAGTGAATCTCAAAATTAAATCGGGCAAAGAACAGAGACCACCTGGCCTGGCGAGGATTCAGCCGTTGGGCAGACTGGAGATAGGAGAGGTTCTTGTGATCGGTGTAAATAATAACGGGAAATCTTGATCCCTCCAACAGATGCCTCCATTCCTCAAGTGCTAATTTAATGGCTAGAAGCTCTCGGTCCCCGATGGAGTAGTTCCTCTCAGCCGGAGAGAAGGTCCTAGAAAAAAAACCACAAGTAACAGCATGCCCGGAAGAATTTTTTTGTAGAAGGACCGCTCCAGCTCCTACAGAGGAGGCATCAACCTCCAATAGGAAGGGTTTAGAAGGGTCAGGTCTGGAGAGCACGGGAGCCGAAGAAAAGGCAGACTTGAGCTGTTTAAAGGCGTCTTCCGCTTGAGGAGGCCATGACTTAGGATTGGCATTCTTTTTGGTTAAAGCCACAATAGGAGCCACAATGGTGGAAAAACGTGGAATAAATTGTCTGTAATAATTGGCGAACCCCAAAAAACGTTGGATAGCACGGAGTCCGGAGGGGCGTGGCCAATCTAAGACGGCAGAGAGTTTGTCTGGATCCATTTGTAGTCCCTGGCCAGAGACCAAGTATCCTAGGAAAGGAAGAGATTGACATTCAAACAGACATTTCTCCATTTTGGCATAAAGTTGATTGTCACGAAGTCTCTGAAGAACCATGCGGACATGCTGGCGGTGTTCTTCTAAGTTGGCAGAAAAAATCAGGATATCGTCCAGATATACAACAACACAGGAATATAAGAGATCACGAAAAATTTCATTAACAAAGTCTTGGAAGACGGCAGGGGCGTTGCACAGGCCAAAGGGCATGACCAGATACTCAAAGTGTCCATCTCTAGTGTTAAATGCCGTTTTCCATTCATCCCCCTCTCTGATGCGGATGAGATTATAGGCACCTCTTAAGTCCAGTTTGGTAAAGATGTGAGCACCTTGGAGGCGATCAAAGAGTTCAGAGATGAGAGGTAGGGGGTAGCGGTTTTTTACAGTGATTTTATTAAGACCGCGGTAGTCAATGCAAGGACGTAGGGAGCCATCTTTTTTGGACACAAAGAAAAATCCGGCTCCGGCAGGAGAGGAGGATTTGCGGATAAAGCCCTTCTTTAAATTTTCCTGGATATACTCAGACATAGCAAGAGTCTCTGGGACAGAGAGAGGATAAATTCTGCCCCGGGGTGGAGTAGTGCCCGGGAGGAGGTCAATAGGACAGTCATAAGGCCTGTGAGGAGGTAAAGTCTCAGCTTGTTTTTTGCAAAAAACATCCGAAAAGTCCATATAGGCCTTAGGGAGACCGGTTACAGGGGGAACCACAGGGTCACGGCAGGGAGTACTGGGAACCGGTTTAAGGCAGTCCTTGGAACAAGAGGGACCCCAACTCTTGATCTCCCCAGTGGACCAATCCAGGGTTGGGGAATGGTGTTGAAGCCAGGGTAGTCCAAGGAGAATTTCGGAAGTGCAATTGGAGAGGACCAAAAACTCAATTTTTTCGTGGTGAGGTCCAATGCACATTAGGAGGGGTTCCGTGCGGTAACGCACGGCACAGTCCAATCTTTCATTGTTAACGCAATTGATGTAGAGAGGTCTGGCGAGACTGGTCACTGGGATGTTGAACCTGTTGATGAGAGAGGCCAAAATAAAGTTTCCTGCAGATCCGGAGTCCAAGAAGGCCTTAGTGGAGAAGGAGAAGGTAGAGGCAGATATCCGCACAGGCACAGTAAGACGTGGAGAAGCGGAGTTGACTTCAAGGACTGTTTCACCTTTGTGCGGAGTCAGCGTACGTCTTTCCAGGCGGGGAGGACGGATAGGACAATCCTTCAGGAAGTGTTCGGTACTGGCACAGTACAGGCAGAGATTCTCCATGCGGCGTCGTGTCCTCTCTTGTGGTGTCAGGCGAGACCGGTCAACTTGCATAGCCTCCACAGCGGGAGGCCCAGGAACAGATTGCAGAGGACCAGAGGAGAGAGGAGCCGGGGAGAAAAAACGCCTCGTGCGAACAAAGTCCATATCCTGGCGGAGCTCCTGACGCCTTTCGGAAAAACGCATGTCAATGCGAGTGGCAAGATGAATGAGTTCATGTAGATTAGCAGGGATTTCTCGTGCGGCCAGAACATCTTTAATGTTGCTGGATAGGCCTTTTTTAAAGGTCGCGCAGAGGGCCTCATTATTCCAGGATAGTTCTGAAGCAAGAGTACGGAATTGTACGGCGTACTCGCCAACGGAAGAATTACCCTGGACCAGGTTCAACAGGGCAGTCTCAGCAGAAGAGGCTCGGGCAGGTTCCTCAAAGACACTATGAAATTCCGAGAAGAAGGAGTGTACAGAGGCAGTGACAGGGTCATTGCGGTCCCAGAGCGGTGTGGCCCATGACAGAGCTTTTCCAGACAGAAGGCTGACTACGAAAGCCACCTTAGACCTTTCAGTAGGAAACTGGTCCGACATCATCTCCAAGTGCAGGGAACATTGTGAAAGAAAGCCACGGCAACACTTAGAGTCCCCATCAAATTTATCCGGCAAGGATAGTCGTAGGCCTGAGGCGGCCACTCGCTGCGGAGGAGGTGCAGGAGCTGGCGGAGGAGATGATTGCTGAAGCTGTGGTAGTAGCTGCTGTAGCATCACGGTCAGTTGAGACAGCTCGTGGCCTTGTTGCGCTATCTGTTGTGAGTGCTGGGCGACCACCGTAGTGAGGTCAGCGACATCTGGCAGAGGTACTTCAGCGGGATCCATGGCCGGATCTACTGTCACGATGCCGGCTGGCAGGAGGTGGATCCTCTGTGCCAGAGAGGGATTGGCGTGGACCGTGCTAGTGGACCGGTTCTAAGTCACTACTGGTTTTCACCAGAGCCCGCCGCAAAGCGGGATGGTCTTGCTGCGGCGGTAGTGACCAGGTCGTATCCACTAGCAACGGCTCAACCTCTCTGGCTGCTGAAGATAGGCGCGGTACAAGGGAGTAGACAGAAGCAAGGTCGGACGTAGCGAAGCAAGGTCGGACGTAGCAGAAGGTCGGGGCAGGCAGCAAGGATCGTAGTCAGGGGCAACGGCAGGAGGTCTGGAACACAGGCTAGGAATACACAATGGAACGCTTTCACTGGCACAATGGCAACAAGATCCGGCGAGGGAGTGCAGGGGAAGTGAGGTATAAATAGGGAGTGCACAGGTGAACACACTAATTGGAACCACTGCGCCAATCAGCGGCGCAGTGGCCCTTTAAATCGCAGAGACCCGGCGCGCGCGCGCCCTAGGGAGCGGGGCCGCGCGCGCCGGGACAGGACAGACGGAGAGCGAGTCAGGTACGGGAGCCGGGGTGCGCATCGCGAGCGGGCGCCACCCGCATCGCGAATCGCATCCCGGCTGGAGACGGTATCGCAGCGCACCGGGTCAGTGGAGCTGACCGGAGCGCTGCGGTAGCGAGAGTGAAGCGAGCGCTCCGGGGAGGAGCGGGGACCCGGAGCGCTCGGCGTAACATAGGTTTCTTTGTGGGTTTTAATTCCCTAGAATTTCTTTTCCAAGGTACTTACTAAGGTTTCCCTACATTTTCCACTTTTCCCTACATTTTGCTTTGTTTACACATGCTCTGATCTGCAGGGTTTTCCTCAGCTCAAATTCACTAGATTTTCTGTGAAAACCTTAGTAAATATGTTGGGTTTTTAGTGAAAATGTCAGAGACACGCCACCTTTTCGCCAGCTACAGCCACTTTTCCCAGTAGCCATGCCCCTTTTTCTGTTTTTCCCAGTAAAATGGAGAGTTAGGCTAAGTTTCTACTTGTTTTTTTGTCCTGCGTTTTTTGGTTTGAAAAAAACGCCTGAAAAAATGGTGGTGCAATTTCCTGCGTCTGTCGTTTTTTTCTGGCATTTTTTTCATTTGTGTGGAAATTGCACCAAGGCAGTTTTTTTTTTGGTACCCAAAATTTGTTGGGTACCAAAAAATAAATAAAAAAAAAGTATGCAGTAGTGATGGGAAATTTATATATTTTATAACAAAATTTGTATTAATTTTTAATAAAGTGTGTGTGTGTGTTTCACTTTTTTCTCAATTTTTAATTTTTTTTAGGTAGTACTACTACTCCCAGCATGGAACAGACTGTCCCATGATGGGAGTAGTAGTACCTGTACTAATAGACATATCACCCCGGGTCTCAGTCGTGACACCCGATGCAATCGTCCATAATATAGCAGAGATGTGGAGCGGCTCTATACAGCACTCACATCTCTGCACTGTACTCCGGCCAGTCATGTGAATAGAACATCACTCATTCATATTTTCCGCCCAGAGTGGTGATTGGCCAGATGGTTGCAGCCAATCACCGCTCTGAGGGAAATATGAATGAGTGAGTGGCCGGCCGGAGTATAGTGCAGAGATGCGAGCGCAGGAGAAATTCGCTCCCTCTCTGCAATAGATAGGAGGATAGCATCGGGTGTCAGTAGTGATACCCGCTGTGATCTGTTCTTACCTGCAGGTACTACTACTCCCAACAGGGAGCACAGCCTGCTCCATGCTGGTAGCTGTAGTACCTGCATTATTAGACAGATCGCAGCGAGTGTAACTTCTGACACCTGTTGCGATCTGTCTATTAATGCAGATACTACGGCTCCTAGCATGGAGCAGAGTGTGCTCCATGTTGGGAATAGTTGAACCTGTAGTTAAGGAGAGATCACAGTGGATGTCACTCCTGACACCCACTGTGATCCTCCTGTATAATGTATATGTGCAGGTGGCCGCTCTTCTATGGTCCCCTGCACTTACATATATATACACATATTCCTATTTCCCACAGAGAGCTGTGATTGGCTGGAACCATCTGACCAATCACAGCTCTCTGCGGGAAATATAAATAGGTGTATATATACGTCAGTGCAGGGAACCATAGAAGAGCGGCTGGCCACATCTATACATTATACAGGAGGATCACATCGGGCAATCTGTCAATTAGTACAGGTACTACTACTCCCATCATGGAACAGTGTGTTCCATGATGGGAGTAGTAGTACCTAAGAAAATGTAAAAAAAGAAAGAAAAAAGTGAAAAACATACACACTACATTTTTAGGTCCCTGCCCGCTCACATAAATCGATCCATTTTAAAAATTAATAAAAATTTTGTTACAAAAAAGATACATTTCGTTAGATACAATTTTTTCCTTCACTACTGTATCTTTGTTTTTTTTTTCTTAAATGGTACCCTATGAAATTTTTTTTAAAAAGGTATCTCTATCACTTTTTTGGATCGCTAAAGTCCAATAGAGAGTAAAAACCGCCTGCAAAAATGCCAAGACGCCATGATTTTGACAAAAAAATCGGCAGTGGCTCAACATGCTGCGATTTTGGAAAACCACCAAGGAGCTGAAAAATAAAAAAAAAGAGTGAAAAAATTCCAAAAGGATTAAAAAAAACACCAAAGTGAAAAACGCCAAGTGGAATAAGAATTTAGCGATTTCTCATTGATTTACAGCTAACATCTGGTCGCAGTGTTTTTTTTGGTCGAAAAAATGGCATGTGGCAGAATTTGCGTTTTTAGAAACTTAGCCTAAGTTGGGCTTTTTTCAATTCTGGCGCACATTCTGGTGCACAGTCTGGCACAGACAGAATTTCTGATGCAATGCGCCAGAATCCGACAAAATTGTACAGTAGTAAATCAGGACCAGAGTATGAAAAAAATAAGGCAGCATAAGGGCAACCTGGCCACAATGTACAAATATATGAGTGGTTGGGGGGTCTTTCCAGTGATGTTTTCATAACTTAGCCTATAACCATAAAAGGGCATTCTCTACATCCAGAGGAAAGAAGAATTCTCCATCATCTTTTACAATGAGACTAGACAACTTTCTGCCACACAATATTGAGATGGTTGATTTAGCCCATTAACGACAATGGACGTAAATGTACATCATGGTGCGGTGCTACTTAGCGCACCATGAAGTACATTTGCGTCATAGGCTTGACCACGAGCACCGGACCTGTTCTCTCGTCATGCGAGGCAGGTCCCGACTTCTATCAGCAGCCAGGGACCTGCCGGTAATGGCGGACATCAGCGATCGCACTGATGTCCGCCACTAACCCCTCAGATGCTGTGATCAATACCCCTTAAAGGGGTACTCCGCCCCTGGCATCTTATCCCCTATCCAAAGGACCCCGAGGATCGCCGCTGCGGCACCCCGCCATCATTATTGCACAGAGAGAGTTCACTCTGTGCATAATGACGGGCAATACAGGGGCTGGAGCAGCGTGACGTCATGGCTCCGCCCCTCATGACATCACGGCCCGTCCCCTTAATGCAAGTCTATGGCAGGGGGCGTGACGACAGCCACGCCCCCTCCCATAGACTTGTATTGACAGCCGTGACATCACGAGGGGCGGAGCCGTGATGTAACGATGCTCCGGCCCCTGTATTGCCCGTCATTAGGTGCAGAGCGATCTCGCTCCGCGCAGTAATGATAGCGGGGTGCTGCAGCAGCGATCCCCGGGGTCCCCAGCAGCGGGACCCGGCGATCTGACATCTTATCCCCTATCCTTTGGATAGGGAATAAGATGTCTAGGGGCGGAGTACCCCTTTAAGGACTCAGGGTTTTTCAGTTTTTGCACTTTCGTTTTTTCCTCCTTAACTTTTAAAAATCATAACCCTATCAATTTTCCACCTAAAAATCCATATTATGGCTTATTTTTTGCGTCACCAATTCTACTTTGCAGTGACATTAGTCATTTTACCCAAAAATTCACGGCGAAATGGAAAAAAAATCATTGTGCGACAAAATCGAAGAAAAAATGCCATTTTGTAAATTTTGGGGGCTTCCGTTTCTACGCAGTGCATATTTCGGTAAAACTGACACCTTATCATTATTCTGTAGGTCCATACCCTACTTATATAGGTTTGATTTTGTGGTACTTCTGGAAAAAATCATAACTACATGCAGGAAAATTTATACGTTTAAAAATGTCATCTTCTGACCCCTATAACTTTTTTACTTTTCCACGTACAGGACGGTATGAGGATCTGAAGTTTTTATCGGTATGATTTTTGTTTTGATCGGACTTTTTGATCACTTTTTATTCATTTTTTAATGGTATAAAAAGTGACCAAAAATACGCTTTTTTTTAACTTTGGAATTTTTTTGTGCGTACGCCATTGACCGTGCGGTTTAATTAATGATATATTTTTATATTTCGGACATTTACGCACGCGGCGATACCACATATGTTTATATAATTTTTTTATTTACACTGTTTTATTTTTTTTATGGGAAAAGGGGGGTGATTCAAACTTTTATTTGGGAATGGGTTAAATGACCTTCATTAACACTTTTTTTTACTTTTTTTTTGCAGTGTTATAGGTCCCATAGGGACCTATAACACTGCACACACTGATCTCTCATGCTGATCACTGGCGTGTATTAACACGCCTGTGATCAGTGTTATCGGCGCTTGACTGCTCCTGCCTGGATCTCAGGCACGGAGCAGTCATTCGTCGATCGGACACCGAGGAGACAGGTAAGGGCCCTCCCGGTGTCCTGTAAGCTGCTCGGGACACTGCGATTTCACCCCGGCGGTCCCGAACAGCCCGACTGACGAGCCGGGATAGTTTCACTTTCACTTCACTTCTAAAGGGTTAATACCGCACATTGCCGCGAGTCCCGGCCGTTGAGCGCCGGGACCGACGCAATGTGATGCTTCATATCGCGGGAGCCGGCGCAGGACGTAAATATACGTCTGTCAGGCCCAAGGCCTGATTATTAAAATCCTATATGTGTATTATAATTATAACTGTGTGATGTATTATCCAAGCCATGGGTGAGAGGTCATTCAGACTGTGGGTTTGTGTATTGCATTTTATTGGGGGTCTGGCTGTTTGTTACATCTCCTTTGACGTCAAAGGCTTTTTTGAAGTCATGCACTCTGGTCCCATCCTATAATCAAACAGATAAGGGGCCAGGAAGAGAGAAGACCCCCTAGTGGGATCAGAGGGGAGGGGGGAATGGAGTCTCCCTCCCAAGAAAGCAGATATAATATTTAAAAACAATGCTAGACTCAGGGTGTGGAAGGCTGTGCAACAAGCTGACAAGACCATCCTAAGATCAGCTGGAACTCACTGAAGGACTGCTATATCATCATGCTGTAAGGACTTCATCTTTTGTTTTCGGAACTTGTCTTGCTAAACTCTTTTATATATTGTTATACCTGTATGTCATTTGTTCCTGTATTTTTATATATTTAGCACTGTGATACTTTTTATCAGATTAAATGTTTAATTAATCAGCTCTGGTCTTTGATCTCTAAATATATGAGCTCACCTTTCTGAAGGCAGCTCTGGTGGAAACACGTTTATCTAAGGGTTAATTTGGTGACTTGCTGGGTCTAGTAGTGTATACCCAGAGGTCTGGTGGCCTTAACCCTTGCACCATCACACTCTCTCTAATGACTTGGCTGGGCTGATAGGATGTGATCGTGACAACGTCCTGCGTTGTTAAGGGGTTAAAATGGATTATCGGATCGCCCACAACGCTGCCGGGGGGATCCAATTATCCAGCATAGTGGCCAGAGACCCCCTCACCTGCCTCCAGCTGTCTCCAGGGGCCTTCTGCTCTGGTCTGAGATGGAGCAGACCAGAGCAGAAGAGCACCGATTACACTGATCAGTGCTATGCACTATGCATAGCACTGAACAGTATTAGCAATCAAAAGATTGCTATAAATAGGGACATAAAAAGTGTAAAAAAAAAAAAGGAAAAAAACTGTCAAAAATTCCCTCCCCCAATAAAAATGTAAATCGTCACATTTTACCCCCAAAAAGCGTAAAAAATTTTATAAAGATATTAGGTATTGACACGTGCGTAAAAGTCAGAACAAAGTATATTGTTAATTCTCCCCTTTGGTGAATGGCATAAATGTAAAAAAATAAAAATCCAAAATTGCAGCTTTTTTGTCACATTTTATTCTCAAAAGAATTTATAAAAAAAATTATAAAAAGTAAAATATAAGCAAAAGTGTTACTGATAAAATCTACAGATCACGACACAAAAAAATGAGCCCTCATACCACCCCGTACACTGAAAAATGTGAAAGTTATAGGTGGTAAAAATAGGGCCATTTCAAACATACTAATTTTGTTAAAATAGTTTGAGATTTTTTTAAAGCGGTAAAATTATAAAAAAGCATATAAAATGGGTATCTTAATCGTATTGATCCGCAGAATAAAGAAAGCATTTCATTGATACCGGAAAGTGTACAGCGTGAAGGTGGGACGTGGATCAAGGGATTTATTCTGATTCTGTCATATGTGAAATTTAAAGGAAAACTGTCAGCCTGTTCACCCACACTAAACCCAATAGACTGGGTTATAGTGTGGGTGAACCGAAGTCCAATGAGGGGTCACTAAATTACATCCAATAGGTCCTGAAATATGTCCCCCAGAAGATCCTCTGCTAAAGTCAGTGAATTGCGTGCTAGAGGCAGTGCCCCGCTGGCTAAATTTACATATTCACAGTCTGTGACTCATATCAGCCATTACAATTGCCGCACTGCCACAGATGCTGTGATCCACATTGATCATGGCATCTGAGGGGTTAATGGTGCACATCAGCGCAATCGTCATGCATAAAGCGATCACTGCACTGGTGCTCAGGTCATGTACAGGACGTAAATGTATGTCCTTGTGTGCAAAGTGCCAGCGCATCAAGACGTCCATTTGCGTCCATTGTCATTAAGGGGTTATGGGTAGGGTCAAATGTAGCGCATCTGCAGTGTATTTGACGCTGCAGAAGTGCTACTGACTAGCGGCCCCGGACTAGTGATGTTGCCTTGACGACGACACTTAGGGACGTCCGTGCGCAGCAGACGTCCCTGCGCATGAACGTCCCTGTGCATCGTCGTCAAGGTTACGTCACTAGTCTGGGGCCAGCCCGGAGCAGAGAAGAGGGCCTCCCGGTGAAAATGGACAGCCCGGAATGACTAACCCTCCCCACCGGACGGTCCCTGCAGGATAGATGGCCCGGACCAGCTCACCCTTCCTTCCCACCGAGGGGAAGTGAGTAGAAAACTAAAGGGGGGTCTGGATGATGACGAACGCTGCAGTGGTCTTCAACCTGCGGACCTCCAGATGTTTCAAAACTACAACTCCCAGCATGCACGGACAGCCGATGGCTGTCTGGGCATGCTGGGAGATGTACTTTTGCAACATCTGGAGGTCCACAGGTTGAAGACCACTGATGAAGGGATTGACAGGCGGTGATGATGAAGGGGGGGGGGGGGATGATGACGAGGGGGATGATGACAGGGTGATGATGACGGGGTGATGATGACGGGAGTGAAAATGACAGGGTGATGATGACGGGGGTGAAAATGACAGGGTGATGATGACGGGTGTGATAATGACAGGGTGATAATGACAGGGTGATGATGACAGGGGGGGATGATGACATGAGGGATGATGTATCTCCTACCCTAGGCTTATAGTCGAGTCAAAAACTTTTCCTGGGTTTTTGGGGTGAAATTAGGGGCCTCGGCTTATATTTGGGTTATAAGCGGTATACGGTAAGTAGAAAAATTGTAGTAATACCAATAACGTGCAAATATCGATAGGCTTTTCAGTCTTCTATTTTAGTTAATTCAGTAATATTTATAAGGGCATATCGAAAATGTTCTCAGATTAGGATATGAAATCTGCCTGTATGTACCCTTAAGGCAGCCTTGAACTAAACTGATTTTATGGAATGGGTGCAAAAATCAAGCTTATCATAATTGAAGATAATCAGGCTAATTACTGTGTACCATGAGTCGACAGAAAACGTGCCACAGTGAGAATGTGAAAGCTATTAAAGGAATTTACTATGTAGAGACTCCGCTTCTCAGTAGAAACATTTATTTCCCTTGTCCAACATTCCTGCCACATCATCATCCAGATCTATTTGTAATTACACATTCAAACACATTTGTATCCAAGACAAAATTGTAAAAATAGATGTAAAAAGCAGCTTTATGGTATAGATAGATTTATACACACTGCTATTATTGCCTTTGGTATTGGGGATTAAGTATGCTGTTTACAGCCTGAGCACAGACGGCCAATCACAGTCCTGGTTTGGCTTTTCCATGCACGGCTGTAAGTGCCAAGACATCACTTTGATGTTAACTCAATCCAAATGCATTAGAGAACAAGGGAGTGGAATGGAGGGAGAAGATAGCTGAAGTAGGAAGAGAACAGGAGGGCAGTGAACAGGTGAGGGCTGATAGTACAGACCCTTCGTTGTTACGCAAATGCATTAGCAAATATTATTTCTTTCTAAATATATCATTTGGTGCTTTGTTACTATAGCGGCTGAGACTCATTCACAAAAATAGACAATGATTTCCTTGTGTTTGTACACGTGTTCTGTGCAGATTTGCACTGGTTTGTGCATGTTAGGCAGAGCACTGTACACTATAAATAACCCCTGAATTTATGTACTGCATTTTGCGCCGTATAAGACGCACTTTTTCTTCCCCAAAACTGGGGGGGAAAAGTTGCTACATCTTATACGGCGAATACATACACCTATCGCGGCGGTCCCTGCGGCCATCAACGGCTGGGACCCGCGGCTAATACAGGACATCACCGATCGAGGTGATGCCCTGTATTAACCCTTCAGACGCGGCGATCAAAGCTGACCGCCGCGTCTGAAGGGAAAGTGACATTAACCCAGCTGCTCAGTCGGGCTGTTCGGGACCGCCACGGTGAAATCGCGGCATCCCGAACAGCTTACAGGACACCGGGAGGGACCTTACCTGCCTCCTCGGTGTATGCTCCGTGTCGGGATCCCCTGCATGGCCGGTGCTCTCCTTCGACATCATCACGTCGTCGTGCACGCCATCCCGTCATCAAATAGGAGCGGCGTGCGTAGCGTCGTGATGACGGCGACGGAGAGTGTGAATCCCAGGGAAGAAGACGTCCAGAGCGTCGGGGACGCGGCGACAGCGATGGAGGGTGACATCCAAGGCAGCGGTGATGGGTCCGGAGCGGCGGGGACACGTGAGTATTACCTCCTATCCAGTGGTCTTCAACCTGCAGACCTCCAGATGTTGCAAAACTACAACTCCCAGCATGCCCAGACAGCCAACGGCTGGGAGTTGTAGTTTTGCAACATCAGGAGGTCCGCAGGTTAAAGATCACTGTTGAGTTCAGAATCTTTTTTTTTCTAGATTTTGCACCTTTAAAATTGGGTGCGTCTTATATGCGTCCTATAGGGCGAAAAATACGGTATATTTTTACAAGACACATATATCAAGGCTCATAACTAGAAGCTAAATAACAAGCAGGAGGAGGTGGAAAGAGATGGCAGAAATAGGCGCGCAGGAGCAATAAGGGACAGTGAGGAGGGAGATTAGGGATGGAGAATTGGGAAGAGCAATGAATGATATGTTGTGATAACACTAATTGAGGAGTAAACAGAGTGTGATGAGATGTGACGGATGGCAGGAAAATGCTGAGAGCAACAGTCATAAAGTTATAGTAACAAGGAGAATCAGAAGGAAAAGAATTAGTCCTAAGGAAAGGCAGCTCAAGGCAGCAAGCGTTATCTATCATCCTTTTGTAAAATGTGACCAAGTTATGTGCAATACAAGCCTGAAAGGCGTTGGTGGGATCTGTACAATATAGGAATATCAAAATGAAGTATCCAAATCTATTCTAAACAATACTCAAGGGGATCATGAGGGATTTGGGAGAACTGAAAAGGACAGCTGGATCCTAGCTAGGTTAGTACAGAGATCCAAACATAAACTAATGTCATGGCCAAATTATTCTTTTTTTGGAAAGGAACACAGGCAAAAGGTTATAGCAACATGAAGAAGATGTACCTCATCCCACAATTCACAACACAATTCACAATTCAGTACAGTGAGTCATCCATTTAGGGTCTCTAAATATAGTCTGGAATGGGGAAAACAATACAGCAGCTACGTTTAGTAGAGGGGTTCTCTGGAGGGAAAAAAAATTGTGGTGTCCCGGTATAGTACCTTGTAGCGTACCTTGTGTGCTAAGTCCCCAAAGTCAGAGTTCCCATGTACTGGTAGGATCCTCCTGGTGGGATAACCCCTTGTCACCTCTTCCTTTTTAAATTTTATTGTGTTTGATGTCTAGAAATTGTATATATTTTATTATATGTATAGTATTTCCTGGACCTTAGGTCACATGACTACTAAGTCTAAGGTTAAAGGGGTTCTCCACCATAAGGTGTACCTGGCAGACAGTAATGGACATGCTTAGGAAGGATCTGCGCTCGTTTTGGGGCTAAATGGCTGTGTTGTGAGATTACCATAACACCGTGGCTAGCTTTTTGTGAACTTGTATTTCCTGTTTTCAGTTTTCTTGTTTGCCTACAAATCCCATGATTCCATTTTCCTCCTTCCCACACATCAGCTACCCCACCCATTGAAACATAAATGAGCTGCAGACCTGTGGTTTTCAATCAGGGTGCCTCCAGCTGTTGCATTAGTTGCAGATTGATCTCTCCACCCATTGAAGCAGACAGGCTCCCTGTCATCAGCTGACTAGTGAGTCAGGTCTCGACCGCATTGCAAGCTGGGAAAAATCCGAGACAGCAGTCATTTTGTATGCTGGTAAAAATAAATATTGGAGTGAAAATCACATAAGAATTGTGAGAAAACCGTCACACACAGGTAAAGACACTATATTATGAACTACACTAACTTTACAGCCCCTGTAGCATAGTCAAGAAAAAAAAAATTCTGGAATATCCCTTTCAGTTAAGCTTAAGGACCTTCCAGGGCACGTGATGTGGTCACATGATGTACCATATTGCTTTGTGAAAGGACTGACAGCTGGTGGGAACAAATAAGCTCTAAGCCTACCCCTCTCCATATAAGGGAGCTGTTAACCAATCCTCGCTCTCTTGGGTTCCGGACTAGCAGAGAGAGAGGAGATCCGTTCAAACCTACAAGACAAAACTAGGCCTGAAGCCTACCAATTCAGCAGCTTACTAACCGTGAGTCTACCAAATCTAAATCCCGTTAATCCTGCGTGACTGCTGGACCTAAACAATTCCCCTAAATCCAGCGGAACAGCGTAATTCTAGACTCAGAGCTTATAAACTACAAGGTCACAACCAACTGTGAGGAACTTACAGACTACTCTTCTGTGTAGACTGTTTGCCATTATCAACCTGCATAAAAGCTGCAGTAAAGTTATCTACAGTTTACTAAACCTCTGGTTGTGGACAATCCTTTATTCCTCCCTATCGTTCCTGGGACGGGTGGCGGTAGGATATATATATATACTAAGGAAGAACCCGCACCCTGGCGTCACGACAGTTAAGGGTTAATCCAACACCCTTTCATCACTGCACAGCTACACCACCTACACCCTACACCCCCAAGCTACCACAAAATGTTATCAAATTAATTGGTGACAGAAAGTTAAACAGATTTGTAGTTTTTATCTAATTAAAAATCTTAATCCTTCCAGTACTTATCAGCTGCTGTATACTATTGAGGAAGTTGTGTAGTTCTCTCCAGCCTGACCACAGTACTACCACCTCTGTCCATGTCAGTAACTGTCAAGAGCAGGATAGGTTTGCTATGGGGATTTGCTCATGCTCTGGACAGTTCCTGACACAGTCAGAGGTGTCAGCAGAGAGCACTGTGGTCAGACTGGAAAGAACTACACAACTTTCTCTGTAGTATACAGCAGCTGATAAGTAATGTACAAATTTGTTTAACTTTCTTGCACCAGTTGATTTAAAAACATTTTTTTTACTCTGGAGTACCCCTTTAAAAAACCCAAAAAGCTTATTTACATGACTGATTCTTATAATAATAATTTATCACAAATGGTCACTTGGTTTTAGGGGAGAAGAAAATGGGTTAGTATGTGTGTGTATTCCTTACCTTCTACCAAGAATTTCCAAATAGAAATTTTAGGCGGGTCAACTGTACAGCAGCCTCCTATTGCTGTCAATGGGATTCTGCAGCAGAATTTCCACTACAAAAATTGTGCTGAAGAATTTCTTCTACAGAAATTCCACCAAAAAGAATGCAAAAGGTCGTCTGGTGTGATAAGTCCAGTTTCCTGCAGAACCATATGAATAGCATAAGGCCTTATCCTGTGGGTGTATCCTTGTGGTTCAACAGATTATGGTGGCGGTGTCGTGGTCTAAGGACCCTTTTTTTTTGTTGCATACCCTAGGACATACCACAATTCTTGACTTGTAATCACTATTACTTATATGGGGGGTCTCAATTTCTGTGCATATTTGGGTATACAGATACATTGCTATAATCCTGTTTTCCAGCTTATGTACCTCCATTTTTTTCTCCTATTTTCTCCTTGTGGTGATGCTTTTTAATATTTTGTCAATTAATAAAATATTTCTTGCATTTTTTTTTTATGTCACAATAAAAATGATATACATTTTCACATGTAATTGTCCTATAGTGTATGGTTTATTTGTAGACTACAGTGTTGCACTGGACAGTTTTCTACAGTTTTTGCTTCTTTTTTTGGTTCTACTGTTTGGGTTTGAGTATGCAGGCCTCTTGGTGAGTGTTTGGCTTGTGCCTTTGCTGTAATGTAACACACTACAAGGGACATTAACAGCTCAGTGATATGTGCAGGTCCCATGTGTTGCCACTCACGGCAGGGCTGTCAACTGGCAATTTTCCAAAGGCTAATACAATAAGGGTACGTTCACATGAGCGGACCCACAGCGTATTTCATGCTGCTGATCTGCCGCTGAAGGACCGATGCATGATGGCTTTACATATGCCACCTCGGAGCGGCAATACGCTGCTACGAGTAGACACACTGCGATGTGCAAGTCGCAGTGCGCATGCGCAGTATAATCGCACATCGCGGCAGCTCTCGGCCTAGCTCATGGAGCAGGGGGAGAGGGCGCGATGTATGCGAGTACACCGCGCATGCACGGTGACTCGCACATCACTTCAGTGTGTCTGCTCGTAGAGGCGTAATGCCTCCGAGCAGGCACATGTAAAGCCTTCATGCAGCAGTCCTTTAGCGGCGGATCCGCAGCGTAAAATATGCTGTGGGTCTGCTCATGTGATTGTACCCTAAGGGTTTCCCAGGAATGTCTCCACCAGATTGCAACACTTCTTTGGCCTACCTGGTCACCATACTTATTGTAAATGTAGAGTTGATGGGACCAGCTGGGATGTCATCTTTGGCAGTCTACAAGTATGCAGGATCTACAGGCCCAGCTGCATGGATGCCTTATGGAACCAGTATGCCTCCATGCCCAATCGTATCTCATTTTGTATCCAGACTTTTGTGCAATTATCCACAATTAATTTAACCTAATATGCCTTTCTTTTGTCAACAAGTCTATCTATCCGTTATTTGAGCCATATTTACTAAAATAAAGCTCCTTTAAAACATCTTTTACAGAGATTATTATATTACTATTTTACTGAGGAATGCTAAATTTAGATTTTTGTTCTGTCTTCAGCAAGAGTTATATCTTTGATTTTTTAGATACATTTCTAAGATGGCTTGCAAATGACCTTTAACCTCTGCCCACTAATGTCTAATGTTGAATTCAGCTTTACAGGAAAAGGTATGGATTGGGGTTACTAGTTCCCATTTATTTTCCTTTGAAGTGTTGATATAATTATGTGTAATCCCTGTGCTATTGAACATATGAAATCATGCTTGGGCCTTGCACTAGGTCAATAATTGTCTTATTAATAAAGCAGATTCTATAGAAGAATAAAATTAGAAGTTTACAGCTACTAATCTATATATATATATAACTCAACGTGTGTGTGTGTGTGTGTGTGTGTGTATGTATGTTCCACAAAAACTTTCAAACGGCTAAAGATATTAACATGAAACTTGGCACACTTGTTACTTATATGTCAACAACAAATATAGGATAAGTGATTTAACCCTTACTCACCCCCATTTGCCAGGGGCGGGGCTTATGTTTAAAGTCCCATGCAAGTCTATGGGAAATATGTTACTGCATAACTTCCAAACGGCTGGAGATATTCCGATAATATTTGGTCACATGTTACTTCTATGTCCACTTAAAGTATAGGATAGTTAATTTAACCCTTAACTACCCCCATTTGTGAGGGTCGGGGTTTTTGTTTAAAGTCCCAGGCAAATCAATGGGAAATGTATGTTCCCATATAATTTCCGTACGTCTGGAACTATTTCAATACCTGGCACACATATTACGGGTCGGGATATGAGGACTGGATAGGAGGTCGGGATAGGAGGTCGGGATAGGAGGTCGGGATAGGAGGTCGGGATAGGAGGACTGGATAGGAGGTCGGGATAGGAGGTCGGGATAGGAGGTCAAGATAGGAGGACGGGATAGGAGGTCGGGATAGGAGGTCAAGATAGGAGGTCAAGATAGGAGGTCGGCATAGGAGGACGGGATAGGAGGTCTGGATAGGAGGACGGGATAGGAGGATGGGATAGGAGGACTGGATAGGAGGTCGGGATAGGAGGTCAGGATAGGAGGTCGAGATAGGAGGACGGGATAGGAGGACGGGGTAGGAGGTCTGGATAGGAGGTCGAGATAGGAGGATAGGATAGGAGGTCGAGGTAAAAGGTCGAGATATGAGGACGGGAAAGGAGGACGGGAAAGGAGGATGGGATAGGAGGTCTGGATAGAAGGTCGGGATAGGAGGTCAAGATAGGAGGATGGGATAGGAGGTTGAGATAAAAGGTCGAGATATGAGGACGGGATAGGAGGACGGGATAGGAGGATGGGATAGGAGGACAGGATAGGAGGTTGAGATAGGAGGTTGAGATAGGAGGTCGGGATAGGAGGTTGGGATAGGAGGTTGAGATAGGAGGTCAGGATAGGAGGTCGAGATAGGAGGACTGGATAGGAGGACGGAATAGGAGGACGGGATAGGAGGATGGGATAGGAGGACGGGATAGGAGGTCGAGATAAGAGGACGGGATAGGAGGACAGGATAGGAGGTCGAGATGTGGGGTTGGGATATGACAACAATATATGAGGACTGCATATGAAGTCAAAAGCTTCCTCCTTTGTTTATTTTCCTCCCCAACAAGGATTTGGAAGGAAAAACCGGGCAACGCCGGGTACTCAGCTAACATATATATATATATATATATATATATATATATATATGTGTGTGTATTAAACTAAATACATACTGTTTAACTATTGTTTGTATTCGTACTGTCTACCAAAAGTGGTCCAAGGAAGGACAGCCGGTAAAACAATGTCATGAGCCAACCACACTTATTGATGTGCGTGAAGAGTGGAGGCTAGCCCATCTGGTCCAGTCATCAGGATCAACTAGTTAGAGAAACGAAGCAAGCAGAAGTACTGTGATGCTTTCTAAAGAAGAAGTCTCATGATGAAGTCTTACATATTTTAGTATAAATGCTTGGGCTGCCTGCAAATAAAACAATCAACAGGACTCACCTGCTGCCGCTCCCTCGGTGTCCCGGTATCTCACTCCGCTCCCCTGTGGCTGTCTTCTTCCTGGTATGGCCGTGGTGAGTGTGTCACAGAGCTGCTCAACAAATCACCAGCCGCAGTGATATCCAATTATAGAAAAACATTTTGCCCATGAGATATCTCTTTTAAAGTGTATCAGTTGTTTCAAATACATTTTAAAAGCCTTCACGGTTTGTGACAATGTCATTTTAGTGGTCTCACTGCTGTTATTGAGCCCATGGGAGTCCATGGTACACAGCTATTTCTTATTCTCTCTCTGTTTTAGGGGGAAAAATCAGAGCTGAGTCTTTTGCCAGTACTACACACACAGGACTTCCTTTCTCTTATCTCTCTGGACAATCACAGCATATACTCTTGTATGCTATGCATGACACAGTGCTCATAAAAGTACACTGGATAGAACAGGCTGGCTCTATGCTGGGAGAGGATTTACACAGTACACTTCTATATAGGGCTTTTGAAGAGGTTAATGATGCACTGGCTTTGTAAGGTGCTAAATTAGCAAAACAAAGGAACCAACCTGCAGCAGCACAGCAAGAAAGGGGTACACTAACCACCAAATTGCTGCTACTGCTGCTACTGCTGCTGTAGATAACCTAAAGAGAACCTAAACTAGCCCTGTGGACTAGTATTTACAAAATGACAGCTGCGCTGAGCTTTATAGGTGGTCAGAGATGAGAGAGAATCCTTGATTTAGCTTTCAGGAAGAGAGTGGATCATCTTCAGCAGACAGACTGACTCAGCTAGCATGTCCAAAATATAGGCTCTCAAAGTGTACTTTAAACATCTTGCAGTGTCCACAGATAAGCGATATCAAAACCCGTGTAGAAGATGCTTCTTTCATTTTTTTTTTTTTAAAGAACTCAAGGCAACTAATGCACTTTTCCAACAAACAAGAGTATGAGCGCTGGCACTACAGTTTACTATTATCACTTTGGTGAACCATTGCCTTCAGGTTCCTATACATATGGCACAGCCACTATCGCTCCCAGCGTACCTGGCAAATGGTACTCTGTCAGAGATAAAATATGTAGTTTTCTGATAGAAATTAAATGTAGTGAGCCACAAAGAAGCGCATGTAACGCAAACAATTGTCGTTTACTTTCTGTGACGCAACTGCTTGTTACCTGCTGCTTCCTGCAATAAAGCGTCTGTGGATTTGCATTTGTGGGGATTTACCAGACAAATGCACTTTTCCTCTATACGGGTTTTGATACATCTTCCCCCAGGTCAGAGTTATTTTGTCAGTTCAAGTTGGACACACCCTGAATAAGGTATTAGGCTATGTTCGTACAGTAGATTTTGAAGTTCAAAAATACGTTTGATTTTCAAGCAAAAGCTCAATTTTTATCCTTGTTGGAGCATTTTAACACATGTTTTTGCTTTCGGCTGGAAACAGACATTGTTTTTTTTTGTGCCAAAAATGCTGGGGCCAGATGTTGGGCCATATGGTATTTTTTTATAGTGGCCTTTTTATGATCAGTGGCAGTTTTTCAAAATCACAGACTTTTTCCTTAGGCTGGAATTCCACTGAGTTTATTTTTTTTCAAAAACACAGTAAAAAACGCCAATTTTCACACACGTCCACACATGTCCAGATGTTAGCTGCAAGTCAATAGTAAACTGCAAAATGCCAGATCCATTTGGCGTTTTTCAGTTTGGCGTTTTTTTTATCCTTTTCAGCAATTCTGGGCTCAGAGGCTGTTTTTTCAAAACGCGCGACAAAACCTAGTTTGGCGTTTTTCAGGTGGTTTTTATTCTTTTTTGGACTTTAGCGATCCAAAAAAATGATGGAGATACCTTTTTTATTAAAATTTCGTAGGGTACCATAAAAAAAAAGATATAGTAGTGATGGAAAAAATTGTATTTAAAGAAATTTTTCTTTTTTATTATGAAATTTTAATACATTTTTAAACAGGGATCAATTTATGTGGGCGTAGTAGTACTACCTAAAAAATGTAAGAAAAAAAAAAGAGAAAAAAATGTTGAACACACACTTTATAAAAAAAATTATTAAAATGTTGTTATAAAAAAAAACATTTAGTTAAATACATTTTTTTACATCCCTACCTCATTCTTTTTTTTTTTGTACCCAACTAATTTTGTACAAAAAACGCCAAAGGGGCCAAAAAAGGCAAATTCCGCACAAAGGTAAAAACGCAAGAAAAAACACTGTTTTTTTTCTGGCGTTTTTAACCCAAAAAAAAAGGCAGAGCAAAAACCTCAGTGGAATTCTTGCCTAACACAGACTGCTAAAGGTGGCAAAAAGCCAGAAAAAAAACACAAAAAATTGCAATTTTTATGTGGAATTTTCAGACCACAGAACAAATGCCAAACAAAAGTTGTGTTGTAGCCTTAGAGAGCTGTTTTATTTATTTTTTTTACATTGTAAGAGTAGGGTCACATGTAGCGCATCCGTGAGCCTCCTACTGTGGCTGGGTAGCTCTGTTTGTCCGCTCTTAGCGGCAGATTTCCCGCTGCGCATCTGCTACAAGTAGGCACTGTGTCTACAGAGGGAAATCCACTGCTGTGAGCTGACACACAGAGATACCTGGCGCAGCATGGAGCTGGCTCTTCTGATAGCTGACGGCGTATCTGCAATGTGAAATACGCTACGGATGCGCTACATGTGACCCTACCCATAAGCAGGTTTTCCCAGGTGTTTGCCAAGTGTTGTATATGCAAACAAGGGAATTGCTTGCAATATATTTTAATGTATTTATGCATATTTTTTTTGTGTTGGCAAAAATTCTTTAAAACATTCAGCAAAATTCATCATGGGCTTTACAAGTGTAAAGCCCATATTGCACCCAATCAGATTGCTTCTTTCATTTTGCAGAGGCCTTGTTAAAAATGAAAGAAGCGATCTGATTGGTTGCTATGGGCAACTCAGGAACTTTTCCTCTGGACAGGTTTTGATAAATCTCCCCTACGTGTATATACAGTTTAAATATAATCTGATAGCTGATCAAACATGAAAATGAGCAGTACATTTGGAAAGATTTCAGACTCACTTTTTTTTTACATTTTGTTATGTTGTTGTCTTGTGCTAAGATAAAATAAAATCCCCATCATTCTGCACACAATACCACAAATAAAAACCAAATGTTTCTAACTTACTGAAAAGGAAATAGGGTTCAAGTCAGGGCTGGGTGGGCCTCTCAAGGATATTCACACTCCTGTGTAGCACAAGGATAGCCACTCCTGTGTTCTCTGAGCTCTGTGCTAAGGACCACTGTCTTGTTTGAATGTTCAGTCTTAGGTTCAGAGTACGCTAAATTAGGTTCTGCTCAGATCTGAATATCTCAGTATTTTGCTTCATTCAGCTCTCTCTCAATTCTGACCAGTCTTCCGGTTCCAGTAGCTGGAAAACATCCCAGCAGCATAATGTCCTCTAGACATGATGCTTAAGATTGATGCCAAAAAGCTCAATCTTGGTTTCATGAGACCAGAGAATCTTGATTTTACAGTATTAAAGTCATTTAGGTGCTCCTTTTGAAAACTTGAGGCAAGTTTTCATGCATCTTTAAGGCTGGAACTCCACTGAGGTTTTTTTGCAAAAATGCCGTCAAAAACGCCAATTTTCCCGCACGGCTTTTTTCAGTGAAAAAACGCCATGTCCAGATGTTAGCTGCAAGTCAATGGTAAACTGCAAAATGCCAGATTCACTTGGCGTTTTTCAGTTTGGCGTTTGTTTTAATCCTTTTGGCAGTTTTTCAGCAATTTCTGGCTCAGAGGCTGGCTTTTCAAAACGCCTGCCAAAACCTAGTTTGGCATTTTTTGCCCTGAAATCATGGCGTTTTCCTCCCATAGAAGTCTATGGGAGAGCAAAAACGCCAAGAAAAACTTTTCTTTTTGCATTTTTGCAGGCGGTTTTTATTCTTTTTGGACTTTAGCGATCAAAAAAAATTATGGAGATACCTTTTTTATAAAAATTTCATAGGGTACCATAAAAAAAATTTATAAAAAAAGATACAGTAGTGATGGAAAAAATTGTACCTAACGAAATGTATCTTTTTTATTACGAAATGTTTATAAAATTTTAAGCAGGGATCAATTTATGTGAGCTGGTAAAGCGCTAAAAATGTACCCGACAATAATAAAAATGTAGTGTGTGTGTGTTTTTCACTTTTTTTTTAAACATTTTTTTAGGTAGTACTACTACTCCCAGCATGCAACACACTGTTCCATGATGGGAGTAGTAGTTACCTGTACTTATTGACAGATCACCCGTTGCGATCCTCTTGTATAATGTATAGATGCGGCCGGCCGCTCTTCTCTGGTCCCCTGCACTGACGTATATATACACATATTCATATTTCCCGCAGAGAGCTGTGATTGGTCAGATGGTTCCAGCCAATCACAGCTCTCTGTGAGAAATCATAATGTTTATATATACGGCATGCAGGGGACCATAGGAAAGCGCCGGCCGCTGCATCCATACATTATACAGGAGGATCACAGCAGTGATTTTCCTTAACTACAAGTACTACTACTCCCAACATGAAGTACACTCTGCTCCAAGCTGGGAGCTGTAGTACCTGCATTAATAGACAGATTGCAGCGGGTGTCAGAAGTTACACTCGCTGCGATCTGTCTATTAATGCAAGTACTACAGCTTCCAGCATGGAGCAGAGTGTGCTCCATGTTGGGAGTAGTAGTGCTTGCTAAAGGACACATCACAGCGGGTGTCACCACTGACACCCGATGTGATCGTCCTGTCTATAGCAGAGATGCAGAGCGACTGTATACATCGCTCGCATACCTGCTCTGCACTGTACTCCGGGCCGGCCGCTCATTCATTCATCTTTTCCTCAGAGCTGTGATTGGCTGAAACCATCCGGCCAATCACAGCTCTGGGCGGAAAATATGAACGGCCAGTGATGTGAATAGAGCAGAGATGTGAGCGCTGTATAGAGCCACATCACTGCTATATTATGGACGATCGCATCGGGTGTCAGACTGACACCCGGGGCGATATGTCTATAGTACAGGTACTACTACTCCCAGCATGGAACAGTCTTGTTCCATGCTGGGAGTAGTAGTACTCCATAAAAAAAATTGAAAAAAAAGAGAAAAAAATGTTAAACACACACACACTTTATAAAAAAAAATGTATAAAAATTTGGTTATAAAAAATAGACATTTAGCTAAATACATTTTTACATCCCTACTGCATCTTTTATTTTATTTTTCTTCTTTTTTTTGGTACCCAACTATTTTGTAAAAAAAAAAACAAAAAAAAAAAGGCCAAAAACGGCAAATTCCACACAAAGGTAAAAACGCCAGAAAAAAGCGCCAGAAAAAACGCCAAAACGCAGGGAAAAACTGTGGCAGTTTTTCTGGTGTTTTTTCTGGCGTTTTTATGCCACAAAAATTGCAGGGCAAAAATCTCAGTGGAGTCCTAGCCATACTGAGGAGAAACCACACAAGATCTTTGGAGTTCAGCTTGCTCACTTCTCTTACCGGGGATGGGCACATGTATGGTGATATTATCGTCTCCTTATATACTGGCGTTACAAGCAGTTATTTTCTACTCATGACTTGGTTTTTGCTCTGATATACAGTCAGATCCATAAATATTGGGACATTGACACAATTCTAAAATTTTTGGCTCACTCTATACACAATGGATTTGAAATGAAACAAACAAGCTTTAATTTGATGGTATTTACATCCAAATCAGGTGAACAGTGTAGGAATTACAACAGTTTGCATATGTGCTTCCCACTTGTTAACCCCTTAAGGACTCAGGGTTTTTCCGTTTTTGCACTTTCTTTTTTTCCTCCTTACCTTTTAAAAATCATAACCCTTTCAATTTTCCACCTAAAAATCCATATTATGGCTTATTTTTTGCGTCGCCAATTCTACTTTGCAGTGACATTAGTCATTTTACCCAAAAATGCACGGCGAAACGGAAAAAAAAATCATTGTGCGACAAAATCGAAAAAAAACCGCCATTTTGTAAATTTTGGGGGCTTCTGTTTCTACGCAGTGCATATTTCGGTAAAAATTACACCTTATCATTATTCTGTAGGTCCATACGGTTAAAATAATACCCTACTTATATAGGTTTGATTTTGTCGCACTTCTAGAAAAAATCATAACTACATGCAGGAAAATTTATACGTTTAAAAATGTCATCTTCTGACCCCTATAACTTTTTTATTTTTCCACGTACTTTTCCACTCGTGATCTTAAGTTTTTATCGGTATGATTTTTGTTTTGATCGGACTTTTTGATCACTTTTTATTCATTTTTTTAATGGTATAAAAAGTGACCAAAATACGCTTTTTTGGACTTTGGAATTTTTTGGCGCGTACGCCATTGACCGTGCGGTTTAATTAATGATATATTTTTATAGTTCGGACATTTACGCACGCGGCGATACCACATATGATTTTTTTTTTTTTTTTTTTTTTTTTACACAGTTTTATTTTTTTTATGGGAAAAGGGGGGTGATTCAAACTTTTATTAGGGAAGGGGTTAAATAACCTTTATTAACACTTTTTTTTTTGCAGTGTTATAGGTTCCATAGGGACCTATAACACTGCACACACTGATCTCCTATGCTGATCACTGGCGTGTATTAACACGCCTGTGATCAGCATTATCGGCGCTTGACTGCTCCTGCCTGGATCTCAGGCACAGAGCAGTCATTCGTCGATCGGACACCGAGGAGGCAGGTAAGGGCCCTCCCGGTGTCCGATCAGCTGTTCGCGACGCCGCGATTTCACCGAGGCGGTCCCGAACAGCCCGACTGAGCAGCCGGGTCACTTTCAGTTTCACTTTAGAAGCGGCGGTCTAAAGGGTTAATACCGCACATCGCCGCGATCGGCGATGTGTGGTATTAGCCACGGGTCGCGGCGCGATCCCGCTTCATATCGCGGGAGCCGGCGCAGGACGTAAATATACGTCCTGCGTCGATAAGGGGTTAAGGGACTAAAAGTAATGGGACAATTGGCTTCTCAGCTGTTCCATGGCCAGGTGTGTGTTATTCCCTCATTATCCCAATTACAATGAGCAGATAAACGATCCAGAGTTAATTTCAAGTGTGCTATTTGCATTTGGAATCTGTTGCTGTCACCTCTCAAGAAGAGATCCAAAGAGCTGTCACTATCAGTGAAGCAAGCAATCATTAGGCTGAAAAAAACAAAACAAACCCATAGATATATAGCCAGAACATTAGGCATGGCCAAATAACTGTTTGTAACATTCTTGAAAAGAAGAAACGCATCGGTGAGCTCAGCAACACCAAAAGACCCGGAAGACCAAGGAAAACAACTGTGGTGGATGACCGAAGAATTCTTTCCCTGGTGAAGAAAACACCCTTCACAACAGTTGGTCAGATCAAGAACACTCTCCAGGAGGTAGGTGTATGTGTGTCAAAGTCAACAACCAAGAGAAGACTTCACCAGAGTGAATACAGAGGGTTCACCACAAGATGGAAACCACTAGTGAGCCTCAAAAACAGGAAGGTCAGATTAGAGTTTGTCAAACGACATTTAAAAAACCTTCACAGTTTTGGAACAACATCCTATGGACGGATGAGACCAAGATAAACTTGTACCAGAGTGATGGGAAGAGAAGAGTTGGAGAAGGAAAGGAAGATGATCCTAAGCATACCATTTCATTAGTGAAGCATGGTGGTGGTAGTGTCATGGCGTGGCTATCTATGGCTGCCAACGGAACTGGTTTTCTTCTGAAGTGTTTCGAGTAATATCTGCTCATAATCAGCAAAATTCTCCAGAACTCATTGGACGGCACTTCACAGTGTAGATGGAAATGAACCAAAGCATACGGCAAAAGCAACCAAAGCGTTTACAGGGAAAGAAGCGGAATGTTATGCAATGGCCAAGTCAATCACCTGACCTGAATCGGATTGAGCATGCATTTCATTTGCTGAAGACAAAACTGAAGGGAAAATGCCCCAAGAACAAGCAGGAACTGAACACAGTTGCATTAGAGGCCTGGAAGAGCATCATCATGGATGAAACCCAGCAATATCTGGTGATGTCTTTGCGTTCCAGACTTCAGGCTGTAATTGACTGAAAAGGATTTGCAACAGAGTATTAAAAAGTGAAAGTTTGATTTATGATTATTATTCTGTCCCATTACTATTGGTCCCTTTAGAAGTGGGAGGCACATATGCAAACTGTTGTAATTCCTACAACAGTTTGTCTTTCCAAATCATGTCCAATCACCTAAATTTACCACCAATGAAGGTGCAGAAACATCTCAAATATGATCAAAAAAATTGGGGGAGCCAGAGCTAAAATTCCAGTGTCATAAAAATGGTCTGAATACTTCTGTCCAAGCAAAATTGTAGTTTTTAAATTTACAGATATCTCTGATTAATCTAATGATTAATCTAATGCACAATGATGGGGAAACTTGATTTTTTTATATTTTGTGATAGCACAAAGCCGCAACATAACAAAATGTAAAAATAGGGAAACTTTCCAAATTCACGGTAAAAAAAATCTTTCAGCAATGGATAAACCAATAACATGTTATTTAAAGAATATGCAAAACCATATCAAAGCCCTTGTGTAACTAAATAAAATAAGATGCACTAAATAACTCAAGAGCTGACACTTGACTCAAACTAATATGATGTCTCTGTCTGTTCTCGCTGCAAGTTTCCAAACACCTGGTGATCAAAAATAGTGTGCGCTGCACTCTTTATTCATTACTGGTTGGGAAAAGTCCACAGAGCATTGACACGGAGCTCTGCACAGTGGGGAACATTTATTTAAGAAAAAAAGAAGGAAGAAAAGAAGCTTGGTATATTGCTCATAGCAGCAATGAATTGAACCTTTGCTACATTATCTAAACTTCTATTGAAGACTTAGGTGAGGTGCAGGTTTTCCAACAAATACATAGTGGTTTCTTTGCAATATCATATGTGTAAGTGGCTAAATTTTGCTATGGATTTGTAGCAGATTTCATGGTGGATTTCACCCCGCTAAACTAAAAAGGATGAAATTCTTGGTGAAAATCTGCAACAGATGTTGACATGCTGCAGATTTATATAGCTGCACTGCAGTCAGTTTTTTGCTCAAGAAAATTCTGCGCATGTTATTCAAATGTCATGCACATGGATATTTCCCCCCTTACTTTTACAGTGCTGATATACAAGTATTCGTTACCACTGTACATAGATCATAAACACCAATAACAGCCTGCCTAACTGGTAATCACAATAAAGATATCACATAATGTACAGAAATGTTTACACATAGTACTCATCTTTGTATAGCAGCAAAGAAAGAGAAGGCGGTTTACTGGTTGTTGCATTATATACAGTCATGGCCGTAAATGTTGGCACCCCTGAAATTTTTCTAGAAAATGAAGTATTTCTCACAGAAAAGGATTGCAGTAATACATGTTTTGCTATACACATGTTTATTCCCTTTGTGTGTAATGGAACTAAACCAAAAAAGGGAAGAAAAAAAGCAAATTGCTAATTGCACATCACACCAAACTCCAAAAATGGACTGGACAAAATTATTGGCACCCTTTCAAAATTGTGGAAAAACAAGATTGTTTCAAGCATGTGATGCTTCTTTACACTCACCTGGGGCAAGTAACAGGTGTGGGCAATATAAAAATCACACCTGATAGCTGATAAAAAGGAGAGAAGTTCACTTAGTCTTTGCATTGTGTGTCTGTGTGTGCCACACTAAGCATGGACAACAGAAAGAGGAGAAGAGAACTGTCTGAGGACTTGAGAGACAAAATTGTGAAAAAATTTCAAAAATCTCAAGGTTACATATATCTAGATTTGCCTTTGTCCACAATGCGCAACATTATCTAGAAGTTTGCAACCCATGGCACTGTAGCTAATCTCGCTGAGCGTGGACAGAAGAGAAAAATCGATTAAATGTGTCAACGCAGGATAATCCGGATGGTGGATAAGCAGCCCCAAACAAGTTCCAAACATATTCAAGCTGTCATGCAGGCTTAGGGAGCTTCAGTGTCAGCGCGAACTATCCGTCGACATTTAAATGAAATTAATGTCTATGGCAGGAGACCCAGGAGTACCCCACTGCTGACACAGAGAAATAAAAAAGCAAGACAAAATTTTGCCAAAATGAACTTGAGTAAGCTAAAATCCTTTTGGGAAAACGTCTTGTGGACAGATGAGACCAAGATAGAGCTTTTTGGTAAAGTACATCATTCTATTGTTTACCGAAGATGGAATGAGGCCTACAAAGAAAAGAACACAGTACCTACAGTGAAATATGATGGAGGTTAAATGATGTTTAGGGTTGTTTTTCTGCCCCTGACACTGGGGGGCTTGAATGTTTGCAAGGCATCATGAAATCTGAGGATTACCAACGGATTTTGGGTTGCACTGTTCAGCCCAGTGTCAGAAAGCTGGGTTTGCGTCCGAGATCTTGGGTCTTCCAGCAGGACAATGACCCCAAAAATACATCAAAAAGCACCAGGAAAAAGGATGGCAGCAAAGTGCTGGAGAGTTCTGAAGTGGCCAGCAATGAGTCCAGATCTAAATCCCATTGAATACCTGTGAATCCCATTGAATGCTGTTGGGAAAAGGCGCCCTTCCAATAAGAGAGATTTGGAGCAGTTAGCAAAGGAAGAGTGGTCCAACATTCCGGTTGAGAGGTGTAAGAAGCTTATTGATGGTTATAGGAAGCGACTGCTTTCAGTAATTTTTTCCAAGGGTGTGCAGCCAAATATTAAGTTAAGGGTGCCAATAATTTTGTCCAGACCATTTTTGGAGTTTGGTGGGACATTATGTCCAATTAGCTTTTTCTTCCTCCCTTTTTTGGTTTAGTTCCAATACACACAAAGGGAATAAACATGTGTGTAGCAAAACATGTGTTACTGCAATCCTTTTCTGTGAGAAATACTTCATTTTCTAGAAAAATGTCAGGGGTGCCAACATTTACGGCCATGACTGTATGTTGAACTGTACCATTATGGTCTACGGATCATTCTCCACCTTAGACAAAGCCCAGACATCTTTAAAACGAGTCTTTAGAGGCCGCTTTTTTTTCTGGAAGGGCTGGGAAAGAAGAGCCCATTTTCCCAGCCAACAATCTCGAGACAATCACAAAAAAAACCTGACTATAAAAAACAAAACAAAAAAAAAACAGCATAGCTGTGTTTTTCCAAAAACACATCCGTCCTACGGTTGTCTGCAATATAAAAACTTGTCTCTAGTCAATAGAATGGAACTGAGCTGCCATACCACATACAAACTGAGCACAAGAGGAGCACCTTTCTTTCTTCTACGACATTCGGCAGCACAGAAGGGATATTCCCGGCCTCTTTTATTCCCAGTAGGACCGCCCACCTACAAAAAACTCAAACGAAGATTAGCCAACTGGCAACAGACATACCTCATAAGTAGCCAACACAACTGCACGTAATTGTGTTTTTTTCTGTCCTCTTTTCTTCCTGGTAAGCGGTGTTTCCACACCTTGTTTTTCTGCCCACCTGTAATACCTTTCTTTTTTTTTTCTTTTTCCTTAGGTTCTGTAAAGAAAGTTTTTAAATTTACACCAGTGTCCCAGCAGTTTGTCTGAGGGCCAATGTGGGTAACCCTGGCCTACCTGGTGTCCTGCCATTCCTTACTGGCCCATGTGGGTGACCCGGGTGAGGGTAAGAGGCCTGTTGGCTAAGGCAGAGATGTTGTGCCCCCGTAGTAGATCCAGGAGCTTGGGGAGAGCCCGGGGTGCTGTTCCCCCGTGTAGGCTTTATGACAGCATGTATTGGTGCGCTGCTGGGTGTGCGGTTTCCCCTTGTGCAGCTGGTGCCGGGAGTTGCGATTGTTCCCTCCCCCTTCTTGTGAGGGGGTCTGTCTTGGAGGTTGACGTGGTGTTTTGCTTACTCCCTCTGTCTGTATTTCTTCCAGATGTCGAGCCTTTCTGCCCCTAGGAAAAGGAAGTCAAAGTCTAAACACAGACTCTGCGTCTGTGAACAACCGTTGCCTGAGGATCAGAGGGGTGATCTGTGTAGTACCTGCAAGCATCATCTGAGGAAGAAGCCCGCTGGACACAAGTCTCTATGCGTGAGTTGCTTTCAACCTTTACCCCCTAATGCCAGTTCTACTGTGTGTAAGAAGTGTTCTGAGCCTCAGGAGACTGCCGACTTCCTTCAGGAGGCGAAGGGATTTTTCTCTTGGTTCAAGGAGAGTTTCGGCTCCACCTCTGAGCAGGCCGCTAAGAAATGTAAGCTAAAAGAGAAGAGGCAGTCAGTTGTTAAATCCCCTTCACCGCCTATCACTAGTGACACCTCCAGTGGCTCAGAGTCGGATTCAGAGGAAGTCATTTCTGAAGACTACTATCTCTTTAGGAAAGAGTTTGCAGATAAACTGGTGATTGCAGTGAAGGACATTGTTGAGTCATCTAAGGAGAAGGTGGCAGCTCAGGATAAGAATAGTCTTTATTATTTTCCAAAGAAGGTGTCCAATGTGTTTGCAGCCCATCCAATGTTAAAGACGGTGATGGAAAAGGAGTGGAAGAAGCCGGAGCACAGGTTAGAATTGGGGTCCAGGTTTCGTTCAGTTTACAAGCTGGATCCAAGTGATTCAGAAAAGTGGGAGAACCCAGCCAAGGTAGATACACCAGTGGCCAAGCTATCTAAGAGTACTCTTCTGCCTGCAGGTGATACCTCTATTCTGAAAGACCTGCTAGATAAGAAGATGGATACTCTCCTGAAGCGTACTTATTCTTATACAGCTGCAATGACAAAAGCGGCCTTATCCGCAGTACCACTTGCTCGGGCCTTAAGAGTCTGGCTCAGTCAGTTGAGCAGGGACATAGAAGAAGGAGTTCCCAGAAGGGAGCTGCTGGAGGAGGTCGCCACCCTGAAGGTATCAGCGGAATTTTCCTGCGATTTCCCGCTAGATATAACCAGAGTCTGTGCCAAGAATCTTGCAGTTTTAAATTCTGCCAGAAGAATTGTTTTTCTTAAGCCTTGGCCGGGCGAGACCTCTTCAAAGATTAATTTTTGTGCCCTTCCCTTCGAGCCGGGATTCCTGATAGGCTCCCAGTTAGAGGATATTTTAGCTCCAGGCAAGGAGACGAAGGAGTTAAAATTTCCCTTCTCAGAAAAGAAGAAGTCCTTTCGTCCCTTCAGGGTCAGGAAGTCTTTTTACAAGAGAAGACCCTTTCAGGACAGAAGATCCACTCGTCGTTTCCAGAACAGCAACAAAAGAGGGAAGCAGACGCAGTCCAAACAACCCAGGTCAGAGTTCTGACGCCAGGCTCCGGGATACCGTAGGAGGCAGGCTGTTGAGACATCAAGCAGCCTGGCAGAAGATTACAACAGACAGCTGGGTCTTAGAAATTATTTCTATAGGTTACAGCCTAAATTTCCTGGAGTGTCCTCCAGAAAAGTTTCTCTTGAACAAGAGCGATGGGGTTATGCAGTCTCTCCTACAGGATTTCTTGATGAAGGATGCCCTGGAGCCAGTTCCGGTGAACCAACTAGGCCAGGGGGGTGTACTCCCCAATCTTTCCTGTCCCAAAGCCAGGTGGCAGATGGAGGCTCATAATCGACTTGCGATACCTAAATCGATTTTTAAAAAGAGAAAAGTTCCACATGGACAACATAAAATCCGCCACCTCTTTACTCCAGAAGGACGACTGGATGATTACCTTAGATCTCATGGACGCCTATTTACATGTCCCGATAAACCTCGAGTCAAGAAAATACCTCAGACTCGCAGGGAGAGGTGAAACATTTTCAATTCCGCGCTTTACCCTTCGGCCTGTCTTCATCCCCAAGAGTGTTCACGAAGGTAGCAGTAGTCATTGTAGCAGCCCTGAGACTACAGGGAGTCCAGATCGTGCCTTATTTAGACGACTGGCTGCTCGTTGCAACGTCTCAAGATCTTCTGCTACATCATCTGCAGATGACTCTGAATCTCCTCCAAGAGTGCGGTTTTCTTCGCAACAAAGAAAAATCAGACCTCGTGCCTGCAAGACGGAAGAAATTCCTAGGTCTGATTTTGGATTCGTCGGCCAAGAGAGTCCTCCTGCCAGTGGACAAACAGATGAAAATCATACAGTCTGTCACAGATCTGATTCAGACTCCGGTGACGCAGATCAGAACAGCTATGAAAGTTCTAGGACTGATGACTGCTGCCATAGAGGCAGTACCATGGGCCAAGGCCCACATCAGAGAACTCCAGACAGAGATCTTGCTGGAATGGGATCGTCATCCAGAAAACCTTTCAGCCCCTCTGTGTCTCTCACCTCACACACGATCAACTCTTCACTGGTGGTTAGACAAGGAGAATTTGTCACGGGGCAACTGCTTCAGACTACAAGATCAGTCTATAATTACAACAGACGCCTCAAAGTTTGGCTGGGGAGCGCATTACAACGGTCATTGGATCCAGAAATCCTGGTCTCCAAGAGAAAGACGGTTCTCCTCAAACCTGAGGGAGCTAAGAGCAACAAGATTAGCAGTGATGCATTTTACTCCCCTTGTCAAGGACACTCCAGTGCTGGTCCAGTCGGACAACTCAGTCTCAGTACATTACTTGCGGAAACAAGGTGGAACAAGGTCTCAGGCTCTGCAGAACTAGTGCAGCATGCTCATGAACTGGGCCGAACACCGTCTCTCCTCGCTCTCGGCGATCCACATAAAAGGGGAGCTGTACTACCAGGCGGATTTCCTGAGCAGGTACACCTTGAACCCCAACCAGTGGGAGCTGAACCTGAAGTACTTCTCCCAGATCATTCTGAGATGGGGATGTCCCCAATGGGACCTCATGGCTACCCGACAGAACAGGAAGTTGATGAAGTTCTGTTCCTTGTACAAGATAGATCAACCAGATCATCTGGATGCTCTGACCATGAGCTGGATGGGACTTCATGTATATCTGTTTCCTCCAATCCCTCTGATGAGCCGTGTCTTGAACAAAATCATCCTGGACAGACCGACAGTACTGCTTATAGCCCCATTCTGGCCTCGCAGGGATTGGTTCCCGCTTCTGCTCCGACTGTCAGAGGGCAATTTCTGGAAGTTCCCTCTACACGAAGATCTGCTTCTCCAGAGAGGTTTTTTCCATCAACATCTAGAGCGCTTACATCTGACTGTGTGGAGTTTGAAAGGAGAAAGTTTAGGGACAGGGGCCTGTCTGAAGAGGTCATAGACACTCTACTATCAGCTCGCAAGCCATCGACTAATCGGCTATACTCGAGAGTGTGGAGAAGATTTTTATCGTGGAAGGTTGAGAAAGGGGACCCAGAGATCTCGCTTCCGTTGGTGCTGCAATTCTTGCAAGACGGCTATTTGAAGGGTTTGAAGCCCAATACACTCAGAGTTCATGTAACAGCTATTAACTCTTTTACAGATGGTCGATTTGCCAACCAACCCTTGATCTCCAGATTCTTTAAAGCTCTAAAGAACCTTAGACCGACTGTCAAGACTCCAGTTGCCGCTTGGGACTTGCCACTAGTCCTGAAGAGTCTCACAGGGGTACCCTTCGAACCAATGGCTGAAGCTGATATCAAGTGGGTCTCTTGCAAAGCCTTGTTCTTGGTGGCAGTCACGTCTGCTAAGCGTCTCGGAGAATTACAGGCCCTGTCTTCCAAGTCTCCATACATCAAGTTCACACAGAGTGGAGTTCTGCTCAGGACTGTTCCCTCCTTTGTTCCCAAGGTCGCTTCAGAAGTCAACGTCAACAGAGAAGTTTTTTTGCCAAATTTTTGTCCCCCTGAAGATGAAGATAATCTTCAATCACTAGATGTGAAGAACACTCTGTTAAACTATCTCACCAGAGTAGAAAGTTTCCGTAAGGACGAAAATTTATTTATACAGTTTGGAGGACCAAGAAAGGGGTGTAAAGCGGCAAAGGATACACTGGCAAGATGGATAAAATCCACAATCATAGAAGCATACAGGTTGGAGAGTTTGGAGCCGCCTTTTCCTTTGAAAGCCCATTCAACTCGTGCTACGGCGACTTCGTGGGCTGAGAGAGCGCAAGTGCCGCTGAATGACATCTGCAACGCTGTTTCGTGGTCAACTTCATCCACATTTATCAAGCATTATCGGCTCGACATCCAGGCACAGAGTCTAGCCTTCAGTTCGGGGGTTTTGTTTGCTGCATTACAAGATTGAACCCCCCCTTTTTGTTGTTGTTAGCTGCTAGCGAGCATCCCTTCTGTGCTGCCGAATGTCGTAGAAGAAAGTAAAAATTGTATACTTACCGTAATTTTGCTTTCTTCAAGACAGAAGGCAGCACATATAGCCATCCCAATAAATTTATTTTGTGCAATCAGAAAAGAGTCTAGTCATTTACACAATTGTGTGCAGGTGTGTTGGCTACTTATGAGGTATATCTGTTGCCAGTTGGCTAATCTTCGTTTGAGTTTTTTGTAGGTGGGCGGTCCTACTGGGAATAAAAGAGGCCGGGAATATCCCTTCTGTGCTGCCTTCTGTCTTGAAGAAAGCAAAATTACGGTAAGTATACAATTTTTACTTTATTTCCCTTTCAGGTGCATATTGAGGGTATGTTCACATGCCAGAAAATTTCTGACGGACATTTCACAGACCGCGAGCATTGGCAGAACATGCCACTGCTAGGATCACTTGAAAAAGCATCATCTTCATAGCCAGCAATGCATTTCCAAGTGGATTTTACAGACATGTCAATTTTTTCTGTGGAGGCCAGAATCGGAATTTCCACATCAGATGTTTCCATAGAGAAATTCCACAGTGTGCATGGTGCATGCAGGATTCCGCTTGGAAATTATGCAGTGGGTATGAGCCCTGAGGAAGCGCAGGAAGCAGATTATCTGAAGGATAACTCATGCCCATACTAAACACAATCTGTTGTCTGTGCATTACTATGGTAACCAAGTAACATATGCAATTACATTTCTCTACATCCATTCTCCACCTCTTTTTTTTTGTCTTCACATGTGGCAGAATTGTGTAAGTATGTGTATGTGATTCAGGTCTGATCTAGGGTCTGCAGGATTTTGGGCAATTGTTCTAGGGTCTATATACTGTACACATTTGCTAGATGTGGTATTGGGGACTGTATCAGTTTTTAAGGTCTGATATGATGTGTTGATTTGGAGCTCTGGTCCAAGGTCTATATTTATTTTGCTGTCTCATCAGTAGCTTGTACTTGTTTTAGTAGTATGCATTTAGACTAGTTCTTGGGCCTGTAATTATTTTGGAGTCTAGTCTTGGGTCTATATTTATGTTGAGGTCTATTTTTCTTTAGCTCTGGTCTGCAGCTTGTATTGGGGTCTGATCAGAAGTTTGTCTCCCATCTAGAGATGAGCGAATTTACAGTAAATTCGATTTGTCACGAACTTCTTGGCTCGGCAGTTGATATCTTATCCTGCATAAATTAGTTCAGCTTTCAGGAGCTCCCGTGGCCTGGAAAAGGTGGATACAGACCTAGGAGACTCTTTCCTAGGACTGTATCCACCTTTTCCAGCCCGCCGGAGCACCTGAAAGCTGAACTAATTCATGCAGGATAAGTAATCAACTGCCGAGCCGAGAAGTTTGTGATGAATCGAATTTACTTTAAATTCGCTCATCTCTACTCCCATCTGCTGTGATTTTTTGTCCTTATCAGGCATCTGTATTGATTTCCTAGGTCTTATATTAAGTTGTTATTACCAATCACAAGAAAGCAGCCACTTTTCCTGGGTCCTAACTGTAGCTCACAATTCTTAGATGCCCCCATGACTCACAGTAGAACCAAATTATATGACAATCTGACAATTTTAAAGAAAAAAACATGCAAACCATGTATTAATGCAAAAAAAAGGTAACAAATAATAAGACTAGCAAGTCACCAATATGCTAGAAGGGCCATTGATGATGACACAAAGATAGCAGTCAGAAATGAAGTAGAAGATAATGAACTGAACCAGTATTAAAACTGACCTAGAACTGACTTTTCCCTAGAACTTATTAAACCTAATACAAGACACTGGTAAACCTCACTGTCCTTGAAAATGTCCCTGTGTTAACCAGTGTCCTCAAACTTTCCCTAGCATGACAAGAAGCAGACACTATGAAAAAGAAACAAAACAAGACTTGGCAAAAAAACTAAACCATAGAACCCCAAAATATTCTATGATCTCATATAGAGTATGTAGTTATTTTGTGGTCTATATTTGTGCCTAGGGTGGCTGGCCTGGGGTCTGTAATAGTTTTGGGGGTCCTGTCTGGAGTATGTATTTATGTATTTTTGCAGACTCTATTTTCTATAGGATCTGCATTTGTTGATGTGTGGTAAGGGGGTCTGTGCTTGTAATGGTGGCATGGCCCAGGGTCTGTATTTATTTTACTGCATTTTGGGGGCCACAATTTATTAATGATGTATTCTATTTTGTGGTCTTTAATGTGGTCTGTATTTATTCTTGCATTTTGTTTTGAGTCTGTCTGTATTTTAGTTTTTCTGTATTTTTTTTTGTAGTTTAACTTTGGTTTATGTATTTTAGGAATTCTTCCTGGATCTGTTTTGGGATCTGTATTTATTTTGGGGTCTGGTCTGAGGTCGGTATTTATTCCTAGGTCTTGGGTCTCTTTGTAAGAGGGCACTTGCAGATGAGCAAGACCTTTTTCTCCCATTATTGGCAACCCTTCCTGACTAATCTTTAAGCTGAAATAGAAACCTTATGCTGTGCAACACTAGAGTCTGGTCCCTCAGCTAGGTTTCCACACAAGTATTTTTCTATCACTTTTTGGGAAACTGTCACTGCAGTTTTTGAGCCAAAGCCAGAAGTGTATTTAAGAAGAATGGAAAATATATCAGGGGGACTCATATATCGCCTTTCTACTGGATCTACTTCTGACTTTGGCTGAAAAACAGCATTTTCCCAAAAATGCCAGATAAAAACGGTGTTTGGAATTCTACAGGAATATTCAATACCAACATTCCACTGCAGCAGAGTCCCATTTTATTCAATGGAAATACTTTTTGAGGTGGGGCACACCCAAGACTCCTTGAATACGAGGGGAATAGAGCAGATGCATACAGTAATCTAGGTAAAATAGTCATCTTGAGGGAAGCTATCCTTCCCAACTAAGACAGCTTAAGAGAGGACCACTCCCCTAGATCTTCTCTAATGGAGTTAAACAGCAGGGGGGGGGGGATTAGCAGAGTATAAGGAGGAGACAGCTCCATTCACTTTAATGGAACTGAACTGCAATACCACAAACAATCTGAGGACAGGTGTGGTACTGTTTTTGGAAGGAATCAGATGTGTTTTTCTTATCTTAGATAACCCCTTTAAAGCCTCATGGATGTCAATGGAAGTCCCTAAAAAGGAAATTCTGTAGTGCGACCCAGCCCTTAAAATTATGGGGGTGTCTTCTGGTCCAATGTGTCCTATAGCCAGGAAATGATGACAATTAAAAGTTTTGAATTAATGTCTAGTCTATCTGTATAACAGAGAAATCTAACAGATAAAACATGCCCTGCTAGTAGAAAAGAACCAGCTCTTCCCCTTCCAACAACCAAAATAAGTATTGCTAGCAGGAAAGGCCAGACGTTGAACACTAAACTTTGGCCTTATGTCTCAGTTCTGTAATTTGCAAGTTTAACTTTAGATCATGTTCATGTGCTTCCTCCTATAGTTCTGCATTTACTGTTATAGGTCTACTGACTAAGTAATGACATTGTGCTTGCACAGCCACCAATTGTTATGCCATGATGGTAATGCAGTTTATACAGTAAACTTATTTTGGCAATGAACTACAAATAAATAAAGTACAAATGAATGCAACATTTACATTTAGCATATTCAGCATATTAAAAGAATTATCATAAAAATGTGCATAATAAGCAGATTAACATGTAACATGAAGAATAGGTATTCTCAGTGCAGCACAGAAGGCTTTGTAAAGGAGTATTTAAAGCACAACTGTCATGAAACAGTCCCCCATAAACTATGCCCAAGGTAACACATCTGTTTACAATTACAGTTTAGAAATACCTTTTGCTGCTTTTTAGCCGCATTAATCAGGCAAAAAAAAATGCTTTATTCAGTGATCAGCAACAGTCGGATAGGTGTGGCTATGCCCCGCGGCCATCACGCCTATCCCCTGTATGTTAGCGCTGAAACCGCTGTGTGATTGACGCACCGGTCCCAACGCATGCGCCCTGATCATACTTACGTGCGGGAGGCGGTCCCTCGCTACACCTGGAAGTCGGGAGTAGCGAGGCTTCAGTATTGACATACACACATCGTCATGCGCATGCGCTCTGCAAACTGAGCGCTGCGCTCAGGGGATATGTGACTCAAAGTCACAAGGATGTGGAATTGAAGATAATGAATATTTTAAAATGGGGGTGGGCATAGAAACTTCAGTGCGGGAGGCCGAAGCAGATGGCCAGCGGGGGTCCCGTCTTAAAGTCGCTAATCATACACTGAAGAAAGAAACTTTACAGGGGCATAACTCTGCGGCTGTTGGACCAAAAAAAAGTAAGTGACACCTGTATGAACTCCTGTTCACCCACACTATAACCCAGTTTATTGGGTTTAGTGTGGGTGAACTTGCTGGCAGTTTTCCTTTAATGGAGTATATTCAGAACAAGATCTTGTTATCAGTGGGGTTCTTCAGGGATCTGTACTGACACCCATTTTGTTTAATATCTTTATTAGTGATAATGCAGAAGGTCTCGATGGTAGGATATTGGTCTTTTTTACTGATGACATAAAGATTTGTAACAGGGTTGATGTTCCTGGAGGGATATGCTGTATAGCAAATGATTTAGGTACACTAGAGGAATGGTCAGAACTCAGGCAACTGATATTTAATGTGGATAAGTAGAAGATAATAAACCTTGGGTATAAAAACCCAAGGGCAGAATATAGACTATGTGCATGGTCGGTTTTAGGCTTAGCGTGACCCTGGGCAAAATATAAAGTGGGGCCCCGTAATAGTGCACTAATCAGATTTGCACATATTTGGTCACTTCAAATACCATTAAAAAATATCTAAAAAGCAATTGAAAAGTCTAAAAATGGTACCGAAAAAACTACAAATCACGCAAAAAATTACCCTCATACATCCCCATATACAGAAAAATAAAAGAGTTATAGGGATCAGAATAGTACTATTTTATATTTTTGTATAGTTCCCCCACATTAGGTTGGCAGCATAGTTCCCCCACATTAGGATGGCAGCATAATTCCCCCACATTAGGTTGGCAGTATAGTTTCCCACATTAGGTTGGCAGTATAGTTCCCCCACATTAGGTTGGCAGTATAGCTCCCCCACATTAGGTTGGCAGTATAGTTCCCCCACATTAGGTTGGAGTTCCCCCACATTAGATTGGCAGCATAGTTCCCCCACATTAGGCTGGCAGTATATGTCCCCCACACTAGGTTGGCAGTATAGTTACCCCCACATTAGGTTGGCAGCATAGTTCCCCCCACATTAGGTTGTAATTTCCCCACATTAGGCTGGCAGTATAGTTCACCCACATTAGGTTGTAGTTCCCCCACATTTGATTGGCAGCACAGTTCCCCCACATTAGGCTGGCAGTATAGTTCATATATCACAGCCCTATAGACTCTAGTAGCAGATATAGTTAAAAATTATAAGCTTTATTGATATACCTTAAAAATACTTATCAAAAAATGTGACTACGGTTGAGTGACACACTATGTGCAAAATAAACACAACACCTGAAAAAATGGAAAAAACCACTATACAAGTCCCAAGTCAGTACTGACTAATGGACTATTTGCATATAGATATCATGAGTGGTGAGCTCGGGGTAAACCACTGGTCCCCCAGGATAGACAGACCGACACACACCTGAAATATACAGTATCTCCTTCAATGGGTAACAACAATATATTATTACATCAAGAATTGCTCTACCTCCTCTTAATGCAGTGAACATCAATGTATGTCATATATTGGGAGATTTTAAACTCACCACTGAAATTCCAGGTGTACACCTTAAATTATACCACCTATTGTGCAATAATTCGTGAGTGAAATAATAAAAAGGACATTGCAGTTTTTCTTGTTCCAACGCGTTTCCCCCCCATATTATCAGGGTTTCTCAAGGAACCTGCGAGTTAGTCCTATTGATGTGGACTGATGTCGCAAGAAGAGGCCTGCACACTGATAATAATGATAAACCTCGTATTCATGTGCATCACGGATACGTCAGGCGAGCGCCCCGGTGGGCATGTTGTTCAGTACGCCTGCCAAGGCATAATATAATGTCCTTTTTATTATTTCACTCACAAATTATTGCTCAATAGGAGGTATAATTTAAGGTTTACACCTGGAATTTCATTGATGTTCACTGCATTAAGAGGAGGTAGAGCACCTCTTGATGTGATAATTAGAGATGAGCGAATCGAAGTTTACGAACCCAAATTAGTTACGAATTTCATGAAAAATTCGATTTTCAACGAATACGAATATCGACGCGATTCTATCGCGCGAATCGCTTCATTAAACTCCATTTTACAGCGTTCCAGGCTATTGGAGACCTAAGATGGCGGATCCACATGTGAGTACATGGGGCAGGGGATTATGGGAGGGTGGGAAATCAGTGTTCACTGACCCCTGTGATGTCACAGCCCCTATATAATTGGCAGCCATCTTGCCTCTCTTCATTTAATCTATGCACTCAGATAGAGAGGACGGGACTGCGTGTGTGTGAATAGCTCATACCACAGCGTTACACTGCAACTGCTAGTCACATCAGCATTAGGGAAAGGCAGGAGTGCAGAGTGCTTTGCTGTTCACACTGAGAAGGATCATTGATAGCTAAACCTCCTATTCACGTTATTGAGCATTGCAGCAGAGAGGGGCAGATAGCTGTCAGCTGCCTCATACAGATCTACAAGCTGCCTGAACTTTCTGAAGCATCTTATCTACTCATTTCTCAGCCCAATGAGTTTATTTTTTTTGCTCCACAAATCTTCTGCTGCTCATAATTGTGTGACAGAGTGCAATTTAGGGTTTAATCCCTGGATTTTTTTTTTTTTGTGGTGCTGCACTGTTGGGTCCTGCTGCTGTTCAGAAATACGTGATTGTTCAGTGGACTGTAGTGCACTTGTACCATTTTGTATCTGTTAATCTGTCAAGGGGCTACATACTGTGCAGGTCCAAACAATAGTATTCACCGGCTGTTTTTTTTTTTTTAAATAGTTTTTTCTGCGTATAGTTACGCATATTACTGCCCTCATCAGTGCATACCACATAGGTACATCCAAGTATTGTACCATTTAGTACCTGTTAATCTGTCAAGGTGCTCCATACCGTCAGAGTCCAAACAATAGTATCCACCGGCTGGTGTTTTACAAAAATCAGATTTTTTTCTGAGGATAGTTAGGCATACTACTGCCCTCATTAGTGCATACCGCATAGGTACATTCAAGTATTGTACCATTTAGTACCTATTAAGCTGTCAAGGTGCTCCATACCATCAAAGTCAAAACAATAGTATCCACCGGCTGGTGTTTTTAAAAAATACAGAGTTTTTTCTGCCTATAGTTGCGCATATTACTGCCCTCATCAGTGCATACCCCATAGGTACATCCAAATATTGTACCATTTAGTACCTGTTAATCTGTCAAGGGCCTACATACTGTGAAAGGACAGCCGTAAGTAATCACCTGCTGCTGTTCTAGACAAATACGGTTTAAAGAGTAGTGTAGCGTATTGTAATACCCTCATAAACGCAAGTATGTCAGGCAGAGAAGTGCCAGGACATGCACTGCACAGAGGAGTGGCAGAGGCCTAAATACTTCAGGCAGAGTTGACAGCAGACTTGGGGCGAGTGACAGCAGGAGTCGCAGCGAGAGGCGTTATCAGCCAGCGGTCGTGTCTCCACCAGCAACCCATCTGCCGTCGTCGATTGGTTAACACGCTCATCCACATCAACAGTCGGTGGGTTCCTCAGACACAACCCTCAGTTGGCATGGCCCGGGAGCAGTCCCTGTCCTCCCATTGCCTTTGTCCTATGTTGTTCCCTCTCCTAAAGAAGAATCTTATGCTGTGGGTTCAGCTCCACTATTTACTGAGGACAATCTAATAGAGGACAGTCAGCAGCTACTGGACAGCCAAGAAGGGGAGGAGACATGCGCCGCTTGCTCCGCTAGGCGGCCAAGTAGTGATGTGGAGAGTGACGTGGGTGGCGGTGTTGCAAGGGTTCAGTGACATCAGTGACGTACACATACCTGTGGATGATGATGAAGCCGATCGCAATTGGGACCTTCATCATCATCATCAGGAGAAGAGAGTTGCAGGTTGCCCTTGAGGCAGCAAGGCGGTAGCACGGTTGACAGTCAGCGTGGTGGCAGTAGTGGAAATTCAGGAGCCAAACGTGCCCGGGGGAGACCACCTGCTTCGCGGCAGCCTACCTTTCCGGGAGGTAATGGAACAGGGGTTCCTGGAGACGGCACAAGTAGCAGTCAATTAGTGCGGACTGCAGGTGGGAAAATCAGCTACTCGGCGGTGTGGAAGTTTTTCATAAGGCATCCGGAGGAGGTTCACGTAGCCACATGCAAGATCTGTTGACAGAAGGTGAAGCATGGCCAGGGTCCCAATGTCGGCACCACGGCCCTGCGTCAACACATGCTTCGCCATCATAAAGCGGCCTGGGAGAACCGTGGCTCCAATGTAGTGGTCCGGCCTGCTGCATCACCCAGTGGCCATCCGCTCCATCCTTCATCCAGCCAAGGCTCCACCACCTCAGCCGAAGGGAGCTGTGTGGCAAACACTCCTTCTGTCGCTCCTGCTTCTCCCGCTTTTAGTCAGCCATTCCGCCAACAATCTATCAGCGAAGCCATGTCCATGAGACAACAGTATGCGCCCACTCATCCAACGGCGCAGAAGTTGAATGTGCTCCTGTCCAAGTTGCTGGTGTTGCAGTCCGTCCCTTTTCAAGTGGTGGACTCTGCACCTTTCAGAGAATTGATGGCTTGTGCCGAGCCAAGGTTGAGAGTCCCAAGCCGTCATTTCTTTGCGAAGAAGGCAGTACCAGCCCTGCATAAGTTTGTGCAAAAGAAGGTGGGCCAGTCCTTGAGCCTGTCGGTGTGTTCAAAAGTGCCCGGCAGCGCCGACGTGTGGAGCTGTAACTACGGGCAGGGACAATACTTGTCTTTTATGGCCCACTGGGTAAATGTGTTTCCTGCACAGCCACAACAGCAACTTGGACAGGTCACACCGCTTCCTCCTCCACGCTCTCGCTCCCAGGCAGTTGGTCCTGTTACAGTGTGCAACGCCGCCTCCTTATCCTCCACCATGTCCTCGGCCTCCACTGCTCGGTGGCCCTTCATCGTACCATGTGTGTAGGGCACGGCGGTGTCAAGCTGCTCTTCACATGGTTTGCCTTGGCGAACGGAGTCACACAGGGGAGGAACTGCTAAAGTTCATTTGTAAAGAAATCCGAGTATGGCTTACTCCATGAACTCTGGAAATGAGAACCATGGTGACCGACAACGGGAAGAGCATCGTGTCCGCGCTGCGACAAGGAAGTGTGAAACATGCGCCCTGCATGGCACACGTGTTGAATTTGGTTGTCAAGCACTTTCTTAAGTCTTCACCCCATTTGCAAAACATCTTGAAAATGGCAAGGAAACTGTGCATGCACTTCAGCCACTCGTACACTGCCAAGCACACCTTCCTTTAGCTGCAGCGTCAGAACGGTATCCCACAACATAGTCTTATTTGTGACGTTGCCACACGTTGGAATTCCACCCTCCATATGTTGTACAGACTATACGAACAAAGAAAAGTCATCACCGATTTCTTGATGATCCAAGCAGATAGGAGTACTCCCCTGTGTAACTTCAATGTGAACCAGTGGCAGCTCATACTTGACACCTGCCGTTTGCTGAGGCCCTTTGAGGAAGCCACATTATTTGTGAGTCGCCTGGATTACGCCATGAACGACGTAATTCTACTCCTACATTTCCTACAACAAATGATTGAAACCATGGCTGGTCAGGGCAATGGAGACGTTGCGCCTACATCTCAAGGCTACATGAGCCCTGTGGGGGCTAAACTGGAGGAAGAGGATGATGAGGGGCAGAGCGGAGCACAGTTTAGGTTGGTTGAGATGGCCGGTGTTTCTAATATTCGGACAGGAGAGGAGGAGCAGCCAGAGGAGCTGGAGGGTTATGAGGAAGTTGAGACAGGGGACCCAGACACACCGTGGCAGTATGCAGTCGAGATGGAGGAAGGTAGTCCCTCCGAGTCACTGGCGCAAATGGCACGATGCATGCTCAGTTGCTTGCGTAGTGACCCCCGGGGTGACTTCTGGATCTCCACCTTATTAGACCCTCGCTACCGTCCCAAAATGAGGGCCTTTTTTAAACCCACTGAGAGGGAGGACAAACTGTCCTATTACAGAGAGATTCTACATAGTCGGCCACATAGTCCATCCACTCGCAGGTCTGACTTGGTGGGCCCTCTGCGCTCACCTTCCACTGCCATGGCTGCTGGGGAGGGGAGAGGTGGCAGGAGCAGCACCAGCTCAATCAGCAGCAGCCTGAGTCTACAGTCGCTGATGAGTAGCTTTCTTCACCCGCATAGTGAAGCAACTCATCAGCAACAGGTAGACATGGAGCAGGATCTGAACAAGCAGGTGGTGGCATACCTTGACATGGCCATGCCAACAACCATTGAAGATCCGCTGGACTTCTGGGCAGCCAAACTTGATTTATGGCCACAACTAGCAGAGTTTGCCCTTGAAAAGCTGTCCTGCCCGGCCAGTAGTGTGCCATCAGAGCAGGTGTTTAGTGCGGCCGGGGCCATAGTCACCTCAAGGCGAACTCGTCTGTCCACTAAAAATGTGGAGAGACTGACGTTTGCAAAGATGAATCAGGGATGGATCAGCCAGTATTTACAGCCACCAATGCCAGATGCCTCAGAGTAGATTGACCATGCTGCTACACCAACATTTCCCAATTATGGTTGGTTATGAAACCCTCTTGGGTTATCAATTAGGGTTATGAAACCCTCTTTGGTACTGTGATTGCCTGCTCCTTGCTCATCCTGTGTCTTTCAGGAACTACTTGCCTCACTGATGCTTCTGGCCTTGGGCCTTTAATTTTTGGATGTTTAGCAGAAGCTAAATACATGCTTAATGCAAATGTCAACATTGATCTTTAAATGTAAGGGGTTGTGAAACCCTCTTTGGTACTGCGAATGCCTGCTCCTGACTCATTCTGTGTCTTTCAGGAACTACTTGCCTCCCTGATGCCTCAGGCCATGGGCCTTCAATTTTTGGATGTTTAGCAGTAGCTAAATACATGCTTAATGCAAATTTCAACATTGATCTTTAAATGTAATGGGTTGGTTATGAAACCCTCTTGGGTACTGCGAATGACAGCTCCTGACCCATTCTGTGTCTTTTGGGAACTACTTGCCTCCCTGATGCCTCAGGCCTTGGGCCTTCAATTTTTGGAAGTTTAGCAGTAGCTTATACATGCTTAATGCAAATTTCAACAATGATCTTTAAATTCTCGGCACTCTGCCAGGGCCTTATCCTACCCTGCCGGGGCAGATACGAGGACCTCACTAAACCATCCAATCGGTAGTAGAGACATGCGGTGTGTACAAAGGGCAGGGACTTAATGTACCGGAGCTTATGACCCGCGCTTAGTTGTGATTCTTCTTTCCTGGCAAATAATTGCAATCCCAGATCCCTATCGTGAACGGGGTTCAGCGGGTTACCCACACCTGTTGGTGAAAGATAGACAAACGCTGGTCTGTTCAGTGTAGCGCACGTACTGCCCCGGACCTCTGAGGGCATAACACACCTGTTATTGCTCAATCTCGCGAGTGATCGTGCAATGTAAGGGGTTATTAAAGCCTCTTGGGTACTGCTGATACCTACTCCTGACTGCTCCTGTGTCTTTCAGGAACTACTTGACTTCATAATGCTTCTGGGCTTGGGCCTTTGATTTTTTGCATTATAAAAAAAAAACTACAAATGATATCGGCGTACTTTTACTATGTACATGAAGGACAACTTGTGACAAAAAAACAATGTCAGAATCATCATGATTGGCAAAACGTTACCAGAGTTATTCTCTAATAAAGACAGACATCCCCGATTTGAAAAAACAGGCCTGGTCTTTCAGGGGCGTACAGGTTTATTTGTATTGGTCCTTAAGGGGTTAAACAAAGGTACAAAAAACAAAAATGGCCGGTCAGGGCTATGGAGACGTTGCGCCTATATCTTACGGCCACATGAGCCCTTTGGGTGCTTGTGAGATTAGGTCCTTTGTACCCACACGGCGGGGTCTGGGACACAAATTTTGATTTAAATTTTAAATAAAAAAATCACACATTTCAATGGTCTCCTCATGCTGCAGCCAACTCCAGGCTGCGTCATTCTGGTAATATATAGAGAGCACTCGCTGTCCTAAATTTTCGTTAACATTTTTCGTCAAAAATATTTGTCTTTTTTATTAGGGATTGTGAAGCTTTGGTGCATACTCATGCATCAGCCAACTCCAGCCTGTGTAATTCAGGCAATATATGGTTTCTGGGAATTTCTAATTTTCTCATAGGTAGCACCTGCTATCCAAAAGACTTCTTCATAAATTTCTACAATTGTTGTGTTTTTTTGGAGGGATTGTGAAGCCCTAGTGTGTACTCATGCATCAGTCAACTCCAGGCTGTGTCATTCAGGCAATATATAGGTAGCACCACCAGCTGTCCTAAATATTCTTAAAATGTTTTTTTTAAATGGTTGTTTTTTCTTTGGGATTCTGAAGCCCTGGTGTGTACTCAATGCTGCTTCCTGCTACACTCTGTCAGCCCATTGGTCCTGTAAGAGTGTGCTACTCCGCCTCCACATCCTCCACTGTGTCTTAAGCCTCCACTGCCCGGACAAGTCTCAGTGGCCCGATCGAATTTTTGAAAAGTTTGCTCATCTCTAGTGATAATATATTGTTGTTACCCATTGTGGGAGATACTGTATATTTCAGGTGTGTGTATCTATGTGCAAATAGTCCATTATTCAGTACTGACTTTGGACTTGTATAGTGGTTCTTTCCATTTTTTAAGGTGTTGTGGTTATTTTGCATATAGTGTGTCACTCATCCGTAGTCACATTTTTTGATAAGTATTTTTAAGGTATATCAATAAAGCTTATAATTTTTAACTATATCTGCTACTAGAGTCTATAGGGCTGTGATATATATTTTTGGATTGACTCTAAGGGTTATCTAGTTTGTTTTGCTGTTTTGTGTCAGTATAGTTACCCCACATTAGGCTGGCAGTATAAGTCCCCCCACATTAGGTTGGCAGTATAGTTCCCCCACATTAGGTTGGCAGTATAGTTGCCCCACATTTGGTGCAGTATAGTTCCCCCACATTACGTGCAGTTTAGTTCCCCCACATTGGGTGCAGTATTGTTCACCCACATTAGGTGCAGTATAGTTCTCCCCACATTAGGTCCAGTATAGTTCCCCACATTAGGTTGTAGTTCCCCCACATTCAGTTGGCAGTGTAGTTAACCCTACATTAGGTTGTGGTTCCCCCACATAGGTTGGCAGTATAGTTCCCCCACATTAGGTTGTCAGTATAGTTCCCCCACATTAGGCTGGCAGTATAAGTCCCCCCACATTAGATTGGCAGTTTAGTTCCCCCACATTAGGTTGGCAGTATAGTTCCCCCACATTAGGTGCAGTATAGTTCCCCACATTAAGTGCAGTATAGTTCCCCAACATTACGTGCAGTATAGTTCCCCACATTAGGTGCAGTATAGTTCCTCCACATTAGGTGAAGAATAGTTCCCACACATTAGGTGCAGTATAGTTCCCCACATTAGGTTGTAGTTCCCCCACATTAGGTGCAGTATAGTTCCCCATATTAGGATGGCCGTATAGTTCCCCCACATTAGGTGCCGTATAGTTCCCCCATATTAGGTGCCGTATAGTTCCCCCACATTAGGTGCAGTATAGTTCCCCCACATTAGGTGCAGTATAGTTCCCCCACATTAGGTAGAGTATCGTTCCCCACATTAGGTGCTTTATAGTTCCCCCACATTAGGTGCAGTATAGTTCCCCCACATTAGATGCAGTATAGTTCCCCCACATTAGGTGCAGTATAATTCCCCCACATTAGGTGCAGTTTAGTTCCCCACATTAGAACCGTGGCTCCAATGTAGTGGTCCGGCCTGCTGCATCACCCAGTGGCCATCCGCTCCATCCTTCATCCAGCCAAGGCTCCACCACCTCAGCCGAAGGGAGCTGTGTGGCAAACACTCCTTCTGTCGCTCCTGCTTCTCCCGCTTTTAGTCAGCCATTCCGCCAACAATCTATCAGCGAAGCCATGTCCATGAGACAACAGTATGCGCCCACTCATCCAACGGCGCAGAAGTTGAATGTGCTCCTGTCCAAGTTGCTGGTGTTGCAGTCCGTCCCTTTTCAAGTGGTGGACTCTGCACCTTTCAGAGAATTGATGGCTTGTGCCGAGCCAAGGTTGAGAGTCCCAAGCCGTCATTTCTTTGCGAAGAAGGCAGTACCAGCCCTGCATAAGTTTGTGCAAAAGAAGGTGGGCCAGTCCTTGAGCCTGTCGGTGTGTTCAAAAGTGCCCGGCAGCGCCGACGTGTGGAGCTGTAACTACGGGCAGGGACAATACTTGTCTTTTATGGCCCACTGGGTAAATGTGGTTCCTGCACAGCCACAACAGCAACTTGGACAGGTCACACCGCTTCCTCCTCCACGCTCTCGCTCCCAGGCAGTTGGTCCTGTTACAGTGTGCAACGCCGCCTCCTTATCCTCCACCATGTCCTCGGCCTCCACTGCTCGGTGGCCCTTCATCGTACCATGTGTGTAGGGCACGGCGGTGTCAAGCTGCTCTTCACATGGTTTGCCTTGGCGAACGGAGTCACACAGGGGAGGAACTGCTAAAGTTCATTTGTAAAGAAATCCGAGTATGGCTTACTCCATGAACTCTGGAAATGAGAACCATGGTGACCGACAACGGGAAGAGCATCGTGTCCGCGCTGCGACAAGGAAGTGTGAAACATGCGCCCTGCATGGCACACGTGTTGAATTTGGTTGTCAAGCACTTTCTTAAGTCTTCACCCCATTTGCAAAACATCTTGAAAATGGCAAGGAAACTGTGCATGCACTTCAGCCACTCGTACACTGCCAAGCACACCTTCCTTTAGCTGCAGCGTCAGAACGGTATCCCACAACATAGTCTTATTTGTGACGTTGCCACACGTTGGAATTCCACCCTCCATATGTTGTACAGACTATACGAACAAAGAAAAGTCATCACCGATTTCTTGATGATCCAAGCAGATAGGAGTACTCCCCTGTGTAACTTCAATGTGAACCAGTGGCAGCTCATACTTGACACCTGCCGTTTGCTGAGGCCCTTTGAGGAAGCCACATTATTTGTGAGTCGCCTGGATTACGCCATGAACGACGTAATTCTACTCCTACATTTCCTACAACAAATGATTGAAACCATGGCTGGTCAGGGCAATGGAGACGTTGCGCCTACATCTCAAGGCTACATGAGCCCTGTGGGGGCTAAACTGGAGGAAGAGGATGATGAGGGGCAGAGCGGAGCACAGTTTAGGTTGGTTGAGATGGCCGGTGTTTCTAATATTCGGACAGGAGAGGAGGAGCAGCCAGAGGAGCTGGAGGGTTATGAGGAAGTTGAGACAGGGGACCCAGACACACCGTGGCAGTATGCAGTCGAGATGGAGGAAGGTAGTCCCTCCGAGTCACTGGCGCAAATGGCACGATGCATGCTCAGTTGCTTGCGTAGTGACCCCCGGGGTGACTTCTGGATCTCCACCTTATTAGACCCTCGCTACCGTCCCAAAATGAGGGCCTTTTTTAAACCCACTGAGAGGGAGGACAAACTGTCCTATTACAGAGAGATTCTACATAGTCGGCCACATAGTCCATCCACTCGCAGGTCTGACTTGGTGGGCCCTCTGCGCTCACCTTCCACTGCCATGGCTGCTGGGGAGGGGAGAGGTGGCAGGAGCAGCACCAGCTCAATCAGCAGCAGCCTGAGTCTACAGTCGCTGATGAGTAGCTTTCTTCACCCGCATAGTGAAGCAACTCATCAGCAACAGGTAGACATGGAGCAGGATCTGAACAAGCAGGTGGTGGCATACCTTGACATGGCCATGCCAACAACCATTGAAGATCCGCTGGACTTCTGGGCAGCCAAACTTGATTTATGGCCACAACTAGCAGAGTTTGCCCTTGAAAAGCTGTCCTGCCCGGCCAGTAGTGTGCCATCAGAGCAGGTGTTTAGTGCGGCCGGGGCCATAGTCACCTCAAGGCGAACTCGTCTGTCCACTAAAAATGTGGAGAGACTGACGTTTGCAAAGATGAATCAGGGATGGATCAGCCAGTATTTACAGCCACCAATGCCAGATGCCTCAGAGTAGATTGACCATGCTGCTACACCAACATTTCCCAATTATGGTTGGTTATGAAACCCTCTTGGGTTATCAATTAGGGTTATGAAACCCTCTTTGGTACTGTGATTGCCTGCTCCTTGCTCATCCTGTGTCTTTCAGGAACTACTTGCCTCACTGATGCTTCTGGCCTTGGGCCTTTAATTTTTGGATGTTTAGCAGAAGCTAAATACATGCTTAATGCAAATGTCAACATTGATCTTTAAATGTAAGGGGTTGTGAAACCCTCTTTGGTACTGCGAATGCCTGCTCCTGACTCATTCTGTGTCTTTCAGGAACTACTTGCCTCCCTGATGCCTCAGGCCATGGGCCTTCAATTTTTGGATGTTTAGCAGTAGCTAAATACATGCTTAATGCAAATTTCAACATTGATCTTTAAATGTAATGGGTTGGTTATGAAACCCTCTTGGGTACTGCGAATGACAGCTCCTGACCCATTCTGTGTCTTTTGGGAACTACTTGCCTCCCTGATGCCTCAGGCCTTGGGCCTTCAATTTTTGGAAGTTTAGCAGTAGCTTATACATGCTTAATGCAAATTTCAACAATGATCTTTAAATTCTCGGCACTCTGCCAGGGCCTTATCCTACCCTGCCGGGGCAGATACGAGGACCTCACTAAACCATCCAATCGGTAGTAGAGACATGCGGTGTGTACAAAGGGCAGGGACTTAATGTACCGGAGCTTATGACCCGCGCTTAGTTGTGATTCTTCTTTCCTGGCAAATAATTGCAATCCCAGATCCCTATCGTGAACGGGGTTCAGCGGGTTACCCACACCTGTTGGTGAAAGATAGACAAACGCTGGTCTGTTCAGTGTAGCGCACGTACTGCCCCGGACCTCTGAGGGCATAACACACCTGTTATTGCTCAATCTCGCGAGTGATCGTGCAATGTAAGGGGTTATTAAAGCCTCTTGGGTACTGCTGATACCTACTCCTGACTGCTCCTGTGTCTTTCAGGAACTACTTGACTTCATAATGCTTCTGGGCTTGGGCCTTTAATTTTAGGATTTTTGAAATACATACATGCATGCTTAATTTAAATTTCAACATTCATGGTGCAATGTATGGGGTTATTAAACACTCTTGGGTAGTGTTTTTTTCAAATTTTCTGATAATTATCACAGTAATAAACTTGAATTTTCCACAATAATAACCATTACACCATTGAACGATTGTTGCGTGTGATTTCTTAAGTAAAATTTTCAACAACAAAAAATATGCAGAGGGATGAACTCTGCTTCTTTATTTCATAAAAAATTATTTTATAGGAGAATGTCTTTTGGTGGTCCACCGTCCTGCATTATAGAGTCTTCTGGACTCTTGGATATGCGCTTGTTCTTAACCCGATAACGACCACGGACGAGTATAGATGTCCAGGTTTGCGGCCGTTCCCGCACCTGGATGTCTATACTCGTCCATTCTTCTCGTGGGTGCTGCCCAGTGCACCCACGAGATCATGGCAGGGACTTGGCTGTATCACACAGCCGGGACCCTGCTGCACTGCCAGGACCAAAGTAAACTTCGGTCCCGGCAGTTTTAACCCTTACAGCCGCGGTCGGAAGTGACCGCGGGCTGTAAGTGTTATGACAGAGGGAGGGAGCTCCCTCTGTCACTCCTGCAGCACCCCACATCGCGATCGCTGGGTGCTGTGTGTGTCCGCGGCTGGCCGGGACCTGCCGCACTGCCGGGAGTGAAGTTCACTTCACTCCCGGCAGTTTAACCCTTACAGCCGCGGTCAGAAGTGACCGCGCGCTGTAAGGAGTTCTGACAGAGGGAGGGGGCTCCCTCTGTCTCCTCTGCAGCACCCCGCAGCGCGATCGCGGGGTGCTGCTTCATACCTGGGCATACCAGAGGCACGTCCTAATATGCTGACTGCTAGTGAAAACTATATATCCATCAGGAGCCTTAACTGTCACAGACAGACGCGTTATACCCCCAGCCGACCAAGGACTAATCAGAGTGGTCCCTGGTGCAGCCAATAACTTGTAGGAGTGCGGTATATAAATGGGGTCACTTGTGGTGGTGGGGGTACTGTTCTGCCCTGAAAGTCAAATGGCGCTCCTCTCATTCTGAGTCCTACGACGCGGCCAAGGAACCATATATGGCCAAAGCGGGGGTATTTCCGAACATGGGACAAGCAGCTAAATAAAATATAGGGTGCATTTCTTTCAATATCAGAAGTGATGTACAAAAAATATGCCCCCCAAATGATGCATTTGTGAAAAATTGCAAATTTCGAATTTTTAACACTGGCTTTGTAATAATTCCTGCCAAAAAACTATGGTGTTAAAATACTCACTGTACCCCCTAGCGAATACCTGTTACGCCTAGCGCTCCGGGTCCCCGCTCCTCCCCGGAGCGCGTACGGCGTCTCTCTCTCCGCAGCGCCCCGGTCGGTCCCGCTGACCGGGAGCGCTGCACTGTCATGGCCGTCGGGGATGCGATTCGCACAGCGGGACGCGCCCGCTCGCGAGTCGCATCCCAGGTCACTTACCCGTTCCCGTCCCCTGCTGTCATGTGCTGGCGCGCGCGGCTCCGCTCTCTAGGGCGCGCGCGCGCCAGCTCCCTGAGACTTAAAGGGCCAGTGCACCAATGATTGGTGCCTGGCCCAATTAGCTTAATTGGCTTCCACCTGGTCCCTGACTATATCTGACCTCCTCCCATGCACTCCCTTGCCGGATCTTGTTGCCCTTGTGCCTAGTGAAAGCGTTTTGTGTGTCCAAAGCCTGTGTACCAGAACTTCTGCTATCCACCCTGACTACGAACCTTGCTGCCTGCCCCGACCTTCTGCTACGTCCGACCTTGCTTCTGTCTACTCCCTTGTACCGCGCCTATCTTCAGCAGCCAGAGAGGTTGAGCCGTTGCTAGTGGATACGACCTGGTCACTACCGCCGCAGCAAGACCATCCCGCTTTGCGGCGGGCTCTGGTGAAAACCTGTAGTGACTTAGAACCGGTCCACTAGCACGGTCCACGCCAATCCCTCTCTGGCACAGAGGATCCACCTCCTGCCAGCCGGCATCGTGACAATACCTTAAGGGGTCTAGTTTTTAAAATGGGGTCATTTGGGGGGGGTGTTCCTATGTTCTACTACCTTTTAATTTCTGCAAACCTTGCATAGCACACAAAAAAAGATGTACTTTTCAAATTTTCAAAATTTCAAGTTAAATTGTTAGGCTTCTAACTAATTTAAAATGTTAATTAAAAACAAAAAAAATGACGTCAAAATAAAGTAGACATCTGAAAGTATAAGTTTCATAAACTATTTGGTCAGTATGTATAAATATATGCACCCTATTAGTGTTAAAATACCAAAAAATCTTAATTTTTTGTAAAAATTTCATGATTTTTTGCATTATAAAAAAAAAACTACAAATGATATCGGCGTACTTTTACTATGTACATGAAGGACAACTTGTGACAAAAAAACAATGTCAGAATCATCATGATTGGCAAAACGTTACCAGAGTTATTCTCTAATAAAGACAGACATCCCCGATTTGAAAAAACAGGCCTGGTCTTTCAGGGGCGTACAGGTTTATTTGTATTGGTCCTTAAGGGGTTAAACAAAGGTACAAAAAACAAAAATGGCCGGTCAGGGCTATGGAGACGTTGCGCCTATATCTTACGGCCACATGAGCCCTTTGGGTGCTTGTGAGATTAGGTCCTTTGTACCCACACGGCGGGGTCTGGGACACAAATTTTGATTTAAATTTTAAATAAAAAAATCACACATTTCAATGGTCTCCTCATGCTGCAGCCAACTCCAGGCTGCGTCATTCTGGTAATATATAGAGAGCACTCGCTGTCCTAAATTTTCGTTAACATTTTTCGTCAAAAATATTTGTCTTTTTTATTAGGGATTGTGAAGCTTTGGTGCATACTCATGCATCAGCCAACTCCAGCCTGTGTAATTCAGGCAATATATGGTTTCTGGGAATTTCTAATTTTCTCATAGGTAGCACCTGCTATCCAAAAGACTTCTTCATAAATTTCTACAATTGTTGTGTTTTTTTGGAGGGATTGTGAAGCCCTAGTGTGTACTCATGCATCAGTCAACTCCAGGCTGTGTCATTCAGGCAATATATAGGTAGCACCACCAGCTGTCCTAAATATTCTTAAAATGTTTTTTTTAAATGGTTGTTTTTTCTTTGGGATTCTGAAGCCCTGGTGTGTACTCAATGCTGCTTCCTGCTACACTCTGTCAGCCCATTGGTCCTGTAAGAGTGTGCTACTCCGCCTCCACATCCTCCACTGTGTCTTAAGCCTCCACTGCCCGGACAAGTCTCAGTGGCCCGATCGAATTTTTGAAAAGTTTGCTCATCTCTAGTGATAATATATTGTTGTTACCCATTGTGGGAGATACTGTATATTTCAGGTGTGTGTATCTATGTGCAAATAGTCCATTATTCAGTACTGACTTTGGACTTGTATAGTGGTTCTTTCCATTTTTTAAGGTGTTGTGGTTATTTTGCATATAGTGTGTCACTCATCCGTAGTCACATTTTTTGATAAGTATTTTTAAGGTATATCAATAAAGCTTATAATTTTTAACTATATCTGCTACTAGAGTCTATAGGGCTGTGATATATATTTTTGGATTGACTCTAAGGGTTATCTAGTTTGTTTTGCTGTTTTGTGTCAGTATAGTTACCCCACATTAGGCTGGCAGTATAAGTCCCCCCACATTAGGTTGGCAGTATAGTTCCCCCACATTAGGTTGGCAGTATAGTTGCCCCACATTTGGTGCAGTATAGTTCCCCCACATTACGTGCAGTTTAGTTCCCCCACATTGGGTGCAGTATTGTTCACCCACATTAGGTGCAGTATAGTTCTCCCCACATTAGGTCCAGTATAGTTCCCCACATTAGGTTGTAGTTCCCCCACATTCAGTTGGCAGTGTAGTTAACCCTACATTAGGTTGTGGTTCCCCCACATAGGTTGGCAGTATAGTTCCCCCACATTAGGTTGTCAGTATAGTTTCCCCACATTAGGCTGGCAGTATAAGTCCCCCCACATTAGATTGGCAGTTTAGTTCCCCCACATTAGGTTGGCAGTATAGTTCCCCCACATTAGGTGCAGTATAGTTCCCCACATTAAGTGCAGTATAGTTCCCCAACATTACGTGCAGTATAGTTCCCCACATTAGGTGCAGTATAGTTCCTCCACATTAGGTGAAGAATAGTTCCCACACATTAGGTGCAGTATAGTTCCCCACATTAGGTTGTAGTTCCCCCACATTAGGTGCAGTATAGTTCCCCATATTAGGATGGCCGTATAGTTCCCCCACATTAGGTGCCGTATAGTTCCCCCATATTAGGTGCCGTATAGTTCCCCCACATTAGGTGCAGTATAGTTCCCCCACATTAGGTGCAGTATAGTTCCCCCACATTAGGTAGAGTATCGTTCCCCACATTAGGTGCTTTATAGTTCCCCCACATTAGGTGCAGTATAGTTCCCCCACATTAGATGCAGTATAGTTCCCCCACATTAGGTGCAGTATAATTCCCCCACATTAGGTGCAGTTTAGTTCCCCACATTAGGTGCAGTATAGTTCCCCCACATTAGGTGCAGTATGGTTCCCCCACATTAGGTGCAGTATAGTTCCCCCACATTAGGTGCAGTATAGTTCCCCCACATTAGGTGCAGTATAGTTCCCCATATTAGGTGCATTATAGCTCCCCCACAGACATACAGCCTTCAGCCATATACAGTGTATGTCTGGAGGCTGTATGCCTGTGTACTGCCCCATTTCAGTGCTCCGACCACTGCTCCTCCGGTCAGGGGTCACAATCTACTGCTATGGCCTGTAGGATCCACCACTGAGCAGCCCGCAGGGGGCCCCCTGGGGGATGGAGGCCCTGGGCAATTGCCCGGATTGCCCCGCCCTAACGCCGGCCATGACTATGTGATACAGTCCTAACCTTAGTATCTGAGGAAAAGGATATAGGGGTCATTATTTCAGAAGACTTAAAGGTAGGCAGACAATGTCATAGAGCAGCAGAAAATGCTAGCATAATGCTTGGGTGTATAGGGAAAGGTATTGGCAGTAGAAAGAGGGAAGTGCTCATTTTGCTGTGCAGAGCACTGGTGAAACCTCACTTGGAGAATAGTGCTCAGTATTGGAGACTGTATCTCCAGAAGGATATAGATATATTGGAAAGAGTTCAGAGAAGAGCTACTAAACTGGATTTCAGGATAAAACTTACCAGGAAAGGTTAAAGGGGTACTCCGGTGGAAAACTTTTTTTTAATCATCTGGTACCAGAAAATTAAACATATTTGTAAATTATTACTTCTATAAAAAAAAATGTTAATCCTTCCTGTAGTTAGTCGCTGCTGAATACTACAGAGGAGATTCTTATCTTTTTGGAACACAGTGCTCTCTGCTGACATCATGAGCACAGTGCTCTCTGCTGACATCTCTGTCCATTTTAAGAACGGTCCAGAGCAGCATATGTTTGCTATGGGGATTTTCTCCTACTCTGGACAGTTCTTAAAACGGACAGAAATGTCAGAAGAGAGCACTGTGCTCATGGTGTCAGCAGAGAGCTTTGTGATCCAAAAAGAAAATAATTTTCTCTGAAGTATTCAGCAGCTAATAAGTACTGGAAGGATTAAGATTTTTAATAGAAATAATTTACAAATCTGTTTAACTTTGTGGCACCAGTTGATTTAAAAAAAAAAAGTTTTCTACCTTAGTACCCCTTTAAATGCCCTTAAAATGTATAGCTTGGAAGAAAAAGACAGATGGGATATGATAGAAACTTTTAAATACATTTAGGGAATTAACACAGTAAACGATGATATACTAATGAATATTTAAAGAATATTTAAAAGAATAGTTTAAAGAATTAAAACTACCACAAAAGGACATAGTTTTAAATTAGAGGGGCAATGGTTTAACAGTAATAAGAGGAAGTATTACTTTTATTTATTTTAAAAGCCTGAAATGTAAATGTTCCACTACAAATACTGTATGCATCTGAATCTGTATTACTATCATGAATGTATAAATTAACTAACAGAGGCATTTACACAAAGGGATCAGGCTCAAAATTTGGAATGGACTTGAGTATAATACTGCAAAACAAGTTGAGTTTTAGTGCTGAAGCAAGAATTGTGTTGCTCATGGCCCTGCAGTAGCTACACATGCAGAAAAGCCTACGGATCTGCATGCTGGATAGCAGCCTGGATAGATACATTGGGCATGAATCATCCTTCTGAATCAAAACATTTGTTGGCTGTTGCTGGACGATCAAGAGAAATATAGCTTGACTGCAGATGAACCAATCTCCTTAGTGGCTATATTTTCATAAAAATGTACCTTACTCTCTGGTGGTCTCTATTTAGGATCCATAGAATATATATATATATATATATATATATATATATATAAAAAGCAAAATCATCGGTAGTTGCAGTATCTTGTAATACCTTTTTTATTGGACTAACAAGATTTTGTAGAGACAAGCTTTCGGGATTCCTCCCTTTATCAAGACTTGATAAAGGGAGGAATCCCGAAAGCTTGTCTCTACAAAATCTTGTTAGTCCAATAAAAAAGGTATTACAAGATACTGCAACTACCGATGATTTAGCTTTTTGCATCACTGGACTAATACGGCTACTCCTAACTAATCTATATATATATATATATATATATATATATATATATATATATATATATATTAGGGAAATAAGACAGCACCGAGTGTTGACCTCTGTGCAGGTGGTTGCCCAGGCTGCCAGCCCAGGATCAAAGTACGCAAACTCCAAAAATCACAGCACCAACCAGGCCATGGAAACTGGAAATCTTTATTGACCCCACATAAAGTGCAATGTTTTGGCAGCAGTAGCCTTTGTTAAGCTTGACAAAGGCTACTGCTCCCGAAATGTTGCAATTTATGTGGGGTCAATAAAGGCTTCCAGTTTCTTCATGATCCATGGCCTGGCTGGCGCTGTGATTTTTGGAGTAGGTAATCACGGCCTACAATTTCTGGTGATGCTGAAGTTCGACACTTGACTGACTTTTGTTATCTTGGATGTTAAGGAAAAGAGAAACATGAGTTCTTCCTTCCAAAAACAGTGCTTTTCTGGTCCACATATAAACCGGCCCCGTAAGTAGTCCCCTGGGCGGGAAGTTCCTCTCACCTAGTCCTGTGTCTTTGGCCGGCAGCGAGGCCCCTCAGCTTGATTGACAGGCCACGTCATCGCTCTGCTCTGTCTTTTCAGTGAGCAGAGCGATGATGCGGCCCGTCAATTAAGCGGAGGGGGCGTCACTGCCGGCCGAAGACATGGGACTAGGTGAGAGAAGCTCCCCGCCCAGGGGACTACTTACGGGGGCTGGCAGTGAGCAGTTTATATGCTCATGAACTCACCATCCCCGCAGGCAGGAGCGTCCCCCAGGAATGTAGAGGATAAAGATTTTACCCAATATAACGCTTTGCCAATCATTATTTAGGGGAAAATCTGGAGATTGGTTCCCTTTAACTTCTTTTGTGGTTCTGCATTATGTCAAATAGCTCACATGTAGTTTATATCCCCGTGCTGATGCATTTCCTATATGTAAAGCTTGACATTTTTACTAGAGAACGTGCTTATGGCTTTATGTTCCATTTGTGATGCAGCAAGAAAAATGTTCATGTACAAAAGCCCTTAGTGCTGTGCCTCCATTCTGCCTGTAGTTAAAAATGATTTATGCCCAGCTTATGCTAACAAGAGAAATTTAGTGGCAATAGAAAAGCAGTCTGCACAATATAGAATGTTATATGTTCTAACAAGCATCACATTAAAGTCTGTTTGTACAAATATTCTGCTAGACTTTACCAGGGCAATTACACTGCTATGATACTTATAAACTATAATGTATAAGAGTTTCACCTGTAGCATAATGCATTAAATGAAGACCGATGTACTTCTGTGGTGACTGCAAACAATGCAACCTTTGCTCTTGTCTTTTATAGGGTTTTAGATTATGTTCAAATGCCTCCAGAAGGTTTACCTGAATTGCAGTTTGGGTTTATTCTAAAAAGCAACAGCTTGGATACTTCTATGCCAACTTTTCAGAAATTGTTAGGCTCTGTTGACATGGCTTTGACTGATCCATTCTGGAACAGATCCTAATAAGTCCTTATGGATCCCATTAAATAATGAAGGGTCTTAAAGCTTCCAAAGGGATTCAGTTTTTTTCTACTATACTATTATTGCTGTTAAAAAAGCATTTTGAAATTGAGAACAGTGCTAATGTAAACAAATCCTCGTACAAAACATTCAGCAATCTTTTATCCACATAAGATGCTTAACTTTGCTTTAATTGTTTTGTATCAGTTTATAAAACAAAACAATATTTTTCATTCAGAAAACGAGTGAATCGCATTGATGAGGCTCTGATCATACATGCATCAGTTTCTCTTTATAGCACAGTGCCAGAATTAGCAATTTACCATCAATGCAGATGTGAACATAGCCTTAAAGGGGTGCTCCACCCCTAGACATCTTATCCTCTATCCAAAGAATAGGGGATAAGATGTCTGATCACGGGGGTCCCGCCGCTGTGGACCTCCGTGATCTCCCTGCTGCACCCGTTTGTTTAGAGAGTCAGGTGCAGTGCCGGAGGCTCATGACATCACGGCCATGACCCGCTCATGACGTCAAGGCAGCCGTCATGCCCCCTTCCATAGACTTGTATTAAGGGGGCATGGCCGAGAGCAGGAGAAAATCCCCATAGCAAACATATGCTGCTCTGGATAGTTCCTAAAATGGACAGCAGAGGTCAGCAGAGAGCACTGTGGTCATGACATCAGAGGAAATGCATTTCTTTTTTGGATTTCTCTTTAGTATACAGCCCCTAAAAAGTACTGGAAGGATTAAGATTTTTTAATAGAAGCGATTTACAAATCTGTTCAACTTTCTGGCACCAGTTGATTTAAAAAAAAAAAGTTTTCCACAGGAGTACCCCTTTAATTTAGAGGGGATTTGGGCTCCAATTTTTTGCCACTAGGGTCTATTTTTTAAGAGATGAATTATAAATAACCTAGTTGGCCGTATTGCAATGTTAACAAAGTTTACAGGACAATTAAAAATTTACATGCACATGTTCTGTACAAATGGAAAAGAATAACTTCTTCTGGAGAACCTAAGGAACCCTCAGTGAAACAATATGTGCAAGCAAACAATAAAATGTAAGCATCCTGAATTTATAATAGAACAAAATACCAGTATATAATGATTAGAGGATGTGGAGCCTTTTGCATCAGTTATTCAAAATATAGTGCATTCTATATGAAAATGAAGCGAGTTTAAAAAAAAATAATAATAAAATTAAAAATTTAAATGTCACCTACAGTACTTTGGCTACAACTTCTATGAAGTCTTATCTTGCTTCATAGTCACAAACAAAAGCAATTTCTTGTGATTTCAAGAATTACTATCATTTAAAAGAAAGCCTAATAGAGACACATCAAACGTTTTGATTGGTTGGGTCTGGGTGCTGAGACCTCCACCAATCACTAGAACAAGCAGGGAAAAGCACTCAGTTAACCACTTAAGGACGCAGACCATTTTGACCTTAAAGGGGTACTCAGGTGGAAACCTTTTTTTTTTTTTTTAAATCAACTGGTGCCAGAAAGTTAAATAGATTTGTAAATTACTTCTATTGAAAAATCTTAATCCTTCCTGTGCTTATTAGCTGCTGAATACTACAGAGGAAATTATTTTCTTTTTGGAACACAGAGCTCTCTGCTGACATAACGACCACAGTGCTCTCTGCTGACATCTCTGTCCATTTTAGAAACTGTCCAGAACAGCATATGTTTTCAATGGGGATTTTCTACTACTTTGGACAGTTCTTAAAATGGACAGAGATGTCAGCAGAAAGCACTGTGGTCATGATGTCAGCAGAGAGCTCTGTGTTTCAAAAAGAAAAGAATTTCCTCTGTAGTATTCAGCAGCTAATAAGTACTGGAAGGATTAAGATTTTTTAATAGAAGTAATTTACAAATCTGTTTAACTTTCTGGCACCAGCTGATTAAAAAAAAGTTTTCCCTCAGAGTACCCTTTTAAGGACTCTTTTTGCAAATCTGAACACTGTCATTTTAAGCATTAAAGGAGTACTCCAGTGAAAAATAACTTATCCCCTATCCTGTCCGAGCGCTAGGGACCCCCGGGATCTCCTGTACGGGGCTGTGGCAGTCTGACGGAAGGGAAGTTTCATCCCCAGCAGAAAGCCACGGCAGACATTCCCCCTCCATGTATCTCTATGGGATTCATGGAGGGGGCGTGTCGGCCGCCGCGTCATGCAGGGACGGAACACCCCCGTTCCTGTACATTGCCGCGGCCGCATACCGAAGATCGCGGGGGGCCCCAGCGATCTATTCAGATCCTTTGGATAGGGGATAAGTTATTTTGCACTATAGATGTCCTTTAATAACTCTGGGATACTTTAACTTATGAATTTGATTCCGAGATTGTTTTTTTCAGGACATATTCTATGTTTTCTTATGTATTTTCGCCGATACTTGGATCATTTCTTGGTGAAAAGTTCCAGAATTTCAAGAAAAATTTGAAAATGTTGCATTTTTCGAACTTTGAAACTCTCTGCTTGTAAGAAAAATGGATATTCCAAATAAATTATATATTGATTCACATATACAATATATCTACTTTATGTTTGCATCATAAAGTTGACATGTTCTTACTTTTTGGAACTTCGAAGTATAGCAACAATTTACCAAATTTTCACAAAAAAAATATAATCTGAATTTTTTATGGGCCAGTTAAGTTTGAAGTGGATTTGAGGGGCCTTTCTGTGAGAAATACCCCAATAAATGACCCCATTATAGAAACTGCACCCCTCAATGTATTCAAAATGACATTCAGAAAGTTTGTTAACCTTTTAGGTGTTTCACAGGAATAGCAGCAAAATAGAGGAAAAAATTTACAATCTTCATTTTTTACACTAACATGTTCTTGTAGACCCGTATTTTTTATTTTTACAAGGGGTAAAAGGAGAAAAAGCACCAAAATGTGTAACTTAATTTCTCTTGAGTAAGGAAATACCTCATGTGTGGATGTAAAGTGTTCTGTGGGTGCAGTAGAGGGCTCAGAAGGGAAGGAGCGTCAATGGAATTTTGGAGAGCGAATTTTGCTGAAATGGTTTTTGTGGGGCATGTTGCTTTTAGGAAGCCTCCATGGTGCCAGAACAGCAAAATTACACCCACATGGCACACTATTTGGGAAACTACACCCTTAAAGGAATGTAACAAGGGGTACAGTGAGCCTTAACACCCCACAGGTGATTGACGAACTTTCGTTAAAATGGGACATGAAAATGAAAAATTTAATTTTTTTCATTAAAATGCAGGGGTAATAGGAGAAAAAGCACCCCAAAATTTGTAACACTGTTTCTTCTAAGTATTGAAATACCCCTTATGTGGATGTAAAGAGCTCCATGGGCGAACTACAGGCTCAGCATAGAAGATGCGCCATTGGAGAGAGAGAATTTGGTTGGAATAGAAGTCGCCATGTACATTTACAAAGCCCCCCATGGTGCCAGAATATTGGGTCACATGTGTGTGGGGGGGGGGGTACACTGTTCTGACAGCATGGGGGTCTTCAATTCCAGCCAAATTCTCTCTCCAAAAGCCCAATGGTGCTCCTTCTCTTCTGAGCCCTGTAGTGCGCCCGCAGAGCACTTTATATCCACATATGGGGTATTTTCTTACTCAGAAAAAATGTGGTTACAAATTTTGGGGGTTCTTTTTTCTATTACCCCTTGAGAAGCATTTTAGTGAAAAAAAATCAAATTTTTCATTTTCATGTCCAATTTTAACGAAAATTTGTCAAACACCTGTGGGGTGTTAAGGCTCACTATACCCCTTGTTATGTTCCGTGAGGGGTATCGTTTAAAAAATGGGGTCACATGTGGGTGTTTTTTTTTTTGCATTTATGTCAGAACCGATGTACCCAGCAGCCACCCCTGTGTAAAACATAGTGCGCTCTCACTCCTGGGCCCTGTTGTGCATTTTACGTCCACATATGGGCTATTTCCGAACTTGGGAGAAATTGTGTTACAAATTTTGTGGGTCTTTTTTTTCTTTTACCTCTTATGAAAACGATAAGTATGGGGCAACACCAGCATGTTAATGTAAAAGTAAAAAAATGTTTACACTAATAAGCTGGTGTAGACCCCAACTTTACCTTTTCATAAGGGGTAAAAGGAAAAAAAACACCAAAATTTTTAGCGCAATTTCTCCCGAGTATGGAAATACCCCATATGTGGCACTAAACTGTTGCCTTGAAATACGATAGGGCTCCGGTGTGAGAGAGCGCCATGCGCATTGATTAGGGATTTTCATATGGGTGGACCCTCCACCAAAAATACCCTTTGGCAGTGTTCTCCAAACAGGGTGCCTCCAGCTGCTGCAAACCTCCCAACATGCCTGGACAGTCAATGGCTGTCCGGCAATACTGGGAGTTGTTATTTTGCAACAGCTGGAGGCTCCGTTTTAGAAACAGTGCCGTACAAGACGTTTTTATTATTATTGGGGGGAGGGGTGTGTATATGTAGTGTTTTACTCTTTATTTTGTGTTAGTATAGTGTACTGTTTTTAGGGTACATTCACAAGGGGACGGGGGAGGCAAACCTCCAGCTGTTGCCAAATTACAACTGACAGACCGTGCGTGCTTGGAGTTCTAGTTATGCAACATCTGTAGGCAAACTGGTTGGGAAATACTGAGTTAGGTAACAGACCACTGCAGTGTTTCCGCATCAGTGTACCTCCAGCTGTTGCAAAACTACAACTCCCAGCATGCATGGTCTGGCAATGCATGCTGGTAGTTGTAGTTTTGCAACAGCTGGAGGCACACGGGTTGGGAAACACTAAATTAGGAAACAGTGTTTTCCAAACAGTGTGCCTCCAGTTGTTGCAAAACTACAACTTCCTGCATGCCCGGACAGCCAAAGGGCATGCTGGGAGTTGTAGTTATGCAACAACTGGAGGAGAACAGTTTGGAGACCACATTGTAGTAGTATCCAAACTGTAGCCTTCCAGATGTTGCAAAACTTCAACTGCAAGCATGCCCAGACTGCCCAGGCATGCTGGGATTCGTAGTTCGGCAACATCTGAAGGGCCAGATGTTACAGAACTACAACTCCCAGCATGCCTGGTATGTTTGGACATGCTGAGAGTAATAGTTTTGCAACATCAGGAAGGCACAGTTTGGAGACCACTGCACAGTGGTCTCGAAACTGTGACTCTCCGGATGTTGCAAAACTACAACTCCCAGCATGCCCAGTCAGCCTTTCGCTGTCTGGGTATGCTGGGAGTTGTAGTTTTCCACACCCTAGCAGCATACACACAGCGATTGCCGCCGGACAGGAGCCGCCGCATAGGAGCCCTCTGCCACCCGCCGCACAGGATCGCCGCCCAGTAACCGCCGCCCGGTAACCACTGCCTGCTGCCCGTCAATTGCTGCCCGGTAACTGCCGCCTGCCGACCGCTGCCCGCAAATCCCCCACTCTGCACCAGTTAGATAACAGCAGTCATCCCGGCCTGATCACCGCGTCCGGAGACGCGGCGATCACGGAACGCAGCGCTGTAAATGTACGGCACTGTGCACTAAGTGACGCTTAGCAACGTCATACATTTAAGGCGCTGATCGTTAAGGGGTTAAAGGGGTACTGGTGTCAGAAAGTTAAACGGATTTCTAAATTATTTTTATTTAAAAATCTTAATCCCTCCAGTACTTATCAGCTGCTGTATGCTCCACAGGAAGTTATTTTCTTTGTGAATTTCTTCTCTGTCTGAACACTTGTAACTTGAACATATTTCCTCCTGGAGGCCAGCAGGGCAAGGAAAGAAATAATGTAAAAGATATTTGGTGGAACTATCTGTTAATAATGAATGTTATCCCTGCATTATACAACAGCTTACTATTATTTAGACTCAAACAGGCCATCTTGTCCATGAAAAGGAATTGTACACTGCATTGGAAACACCCGACAGGTATTTCTGATACTTGAAGAGCACTTTACTTAAAGGGGAACTCCGCTGCTCAGCATTTGAAACAAACTGTTCCGAACACTGGAGACGGTGTAGGGAGCTCGTGACGTCATAGTCCCGCACCATCATGACATCACACCCCTCCCCCTCAATGTAAGTCTATGGGAGGGGGCGTGAGGCTGTCACGCCCCCTCCCATAGACTTGCATTGAGGAGACGGGGCATGATGTAATGAGGGGGCAGGGCTATGATATCACGAGCTCCCGGCGCCGTCTCCAAGCGTTCGGAACAGTTTGTTTCAAACGCTGAGCAGCGGAGTTCCCCTTTAAATATATATCCTTCACCAAGCATATTACCCAACTTCCCTTCTGAATAAATTTAGATCAGGGTACCTTGAGTTATGTTTGTATTCTGGGACACTTCCACCTGACATGGTTGTGTCCCAGAGTCTGGGGGTTTTAGGAGCAAATTATTACATTTCTCAATGATAACATGATGACCCCAAAACTTGCCTAATACTAAAAAACCCCGATAACTTTGTTCCACAGGCTGACTATGTTTGTTACACAGTAGCCAGGTATTGCCCCCACCTCCTACAACGTCCAGTTACAACATGGGACTCGTTTAATCAACTTTTCCCTCCCCCTTGATTAAATGTCTAAAAACCAAAGCTGAGGTTTACATGTAGCATGTCATGTGTGTGTTTGGGATGGACAGTTCATCTCTGATCTCTACCCTCACCACTGTCGCTACTTACTTTGCTAGTGGCTAAAATGCCTTCTCATACACCTTCATATTTGGCATTTTATTCACTCGGTTATTATATTAGAGGTAGGCTATTTCTTCCTCATCTGCCACCTCCAACTTCAGTTGTAATAAATACAAGTTATGCTCACTAACTTGTCAAGACAAAATTGATTTGTTACATCCATGTGCTATTCAATTACCTCTTCACTATTTTCTTTCTAACCTGCAAGTAGAAGGAGCAAATAAAAAGTGTTTAGACATAACTACTGGATGAGGGTATAGTTCGTAGTCTGAAGCTATGGAGACACAAAATGTTTCAAAGTAACTGTATACAGCATGGTCTGACATTTCTAATGTACTGTGTGAAAAGCTGCTTAAAGGGGTACTCCGGTGCTGAGCATTCGAAACAAATAGTTTCCAAAGCTTAGAGCCTGCGTCGGGGCTCATGATGTCATGGCCCCGCCCCCTTATGCCGTCACGCCCCCACCCCCTCAATGTAAGTCTATGGGAGGAGGCATGGCGGTCGCCACGCTCCCTCCCATAGACTTACAGTACAGACCAAAAGTTTGGACACACCTTCTCATTCAGAGTTTTCTTTATTTTTATGACTATGAAAATTGTAGATTCACATTGAAGGCATTAAAACTATGAATTAACACAATTAAAAGTGTGAAACTACTGAAAATATGTCATATTCTAGGTTCTTCAAAGTAGCCACCTTTTGCTTTGATTACTGCTTTGCAGACTCTTGGCATTCTCTTGTTGAGCTTCAAGAGGTAGTCACCTGAAATGGTTTTCCCTTCACAGGTGTCCTGGTGTGGAGGAGGAGGTGTGATGGTGTTGGGGTGCTTTGCTGGTGACACTGTTGGGGATTTATTCAAAATTGAAGGCATACTGAACCAGCATGGCTACCACAGCATCTTGCAGCGGCATGCTATTCCATCCAGTATGCGTTTAGTTGGACCATCATTTATTTTTCAACAGGACAATGACCCCAAACACACCTCCAGGCTGTGTAAGGGCTATCTGACCAAGAAGGAGAGTGATGGGGTGCTACGCCAGATGACCTGGCCTCCACAGTCACCAGACCTGAACCCAATCGAGATGGTTTGGGGTGAGCTGGACCGCAGAGTGAAGGCAAAAGGGCCAACAAGTGCTAAGCATCTCTGGGAACTCCTTCAAGACTGTTGGAAGACCATTTCAGGTGACTACCTCTTGAAGCTCATCAAGAGAATACCAAGAGTGTGCAAAGCAGTAATCAAAGCAAAAGGTGGCTAGAACCTAGAATATGACATATTTTCACACTTTTTTGTTATGTATATAATTCCACATGTGTTAATTCATAGTTTTGATGCCTTCAGTGTGAATCTACAATTTTCATAGTCATGAAAATAAAGAAAACTCCGAATGAGAAGGTGTGTCCAAACTTTTGGTCTGTACTGTACATTGAGGGGGTGGGGCGTGATGTCTCGAAGCACGGAGCCGTGACGTCACGAGCTCCCGATGCCGACTCTAAGCTTTGGGAACTATTTGTTCCGAATGCTCAGCACCGGAATACCCCTTTAATTTTAAAATGCAATGAGGTATTCAGCCTTTGGTTGCAAAACTATACATATTCTATAAATGGATTGTTCAGTTTCTGAATCAAAACATAAAAAAAGCTTTAACTAAGTAGAAACATGACTCAATCCCCTGTTGATGCAACAATAATGATCTGAAGGTGTAACAATGCTGGCGGAATGCTAGGCTGCAGAACCAAACTTCACCTTTAGAATTTGCTTTTCGAGAGTCCTAATAATGGTTCCCTGTATACAGGGGATCCCAGGACTTAATGGTAGAGCAGATTAAAAAGACCCATCAGCAATCAAGCAGCCTACAAATACAAGCTCGTACCACTGTCAGAAAGTGTATGACTACTCACAAAGATTAAAGCCACAGATTAAAATTGTCCACCTGCAAGATAAATAAGTATCTAGTCACCAAGAGTGAATTCAAAACAAGCATGGACCACATATAACAGGACAAAACAAACCACAGAAACAATCAGAAAGCAGTGGGCCAGAACTAAAAGCTAAGCTTCCGCCATTTTTTACAAAGCTAGCAACAAAACCACACTGGGTTAAAGTCAGGGCTCTGGCTGGACCTCTCAAGAACATTCATAGAGTTGTCCCTAAGCCCCCACTGAATTGTATTTTATATGTGCTTAGGGTCACTGTCTTGTTAAAAGGCAAAGCTTTAGCATAGTCTGAAGTTCAGAGCACTCTGGATCGGGTTTTCATTAGAAATAACTCTGTACTTCATTCCCCATCCCTTCAACCCTGACCAGTCACCCTGTTCTAGCCACTGTAAAATACCCCCATAGTATGGTGCCACTGCCACCATGTTTTACTGTAGGGATGGTATTGGGCGGGAAATAAGCAGTGTCTGGTGTCCTCCAGACATGACACTTAGAATTAACCCCTTAAGGACCAGGCCATTTTACACCTTAGGACCAGAGCGTTTTTTGAACATCTGACCACTGTCACTTTAAGCATTAATAACTCTAAGACGCTTTTACCTATCATTCTGATTCCAAGATAGTTTTTTCGTGACATATTCTACTTTATGCTATTGGTAAAATTTTGTCGATACTTGCCTCGTTTCTTAGTGAAAAATTCCAAAATTTGATGAAAAAATTGAAAATTTAGCATTTTTCTAACTTTGAAGCTCTCTGCTTGTAAGGAAAATGGATATTCCAAATTTTTTTTTTTATTCACATATACAATATGTCCACTTTATGTTTGCATCATAAAATTTACGAGTTTTTACTTTTGGAAGACACCAGAGGGCTTCAAAGTTCAACATCAATTTTCCAATTTTTCACAAAATTTCCAAAATCACAATTTTTCAGGGACCAGTTCAGGTTTGAAGTGGATTTGAAGGGTCTTCATCTTAGAAATACCCCATAAATGACCCCATTATAAAAACTGCACCCCCCAAAGTATTCAAAATGACATTCAGTCAGTGTTTTAACCCTTTAGGTGTTTCACAGGAATAGCAGCAAAGTGAAGGAGAAAATTCACAATCTTCCTTTTTTACACTTGCATGTTCTTGTAGACCCAATTTTTGAATTTTTACAAGGGGTAAAAGGAGAAAATGTATACTGATATTTGTAGCCCAATTTCTCTCGAGTAAGCACATACCTCATATGTCTATGTAAGTTGTTCGGCGGGCGCAGTAGAGGGCTCACAAGCGAAGGAGCGACGAGGGGATTTTGGAGAGTACGTTTTTCTGAAATGGTTTTTGGGGGGCATGTTGCATTTAGAAAGCCCCTATGGTGCCAGAACAGGAAAAAATACCCACATGGCATACCATTTTGGAAACTAGACCCCTTGAGGAACGTAACAAGGAATAAAGTGAGCCTTAATACCCCACAGGTGGTTCACGACTTTTGCATATGTAAAAAAATGTTTAAAAAATGTCACTAAAATGTGTGTTTCCACCCAAATTTCACATGCAAGGGTTAATAGCAGAAAATACCCCCCAAAATTTGTAACCCCATCTCTTCTGAGTATGGAGGTACCCCATAAGTTAACCTGAAGTGCACTACGGGCGAACTACAATGCTCAGAAGAGAAGGAGTCATATTTGGCTTTTTGAGAGCAAATTTTGCTAGGGGGCATGTCGCATTTAGGAAGCCCCTATGGTGCCAGGACAGCAAAAAATACCCCCATGGCATACCATTTTGAAAACTAGACCCCTTGAGGAACGTAACAAGGGGTACAGTGAGCATTTACCCCCCACTGGTGTCTGTCAGATCTTTGGAACAGTGGGCTGTACAAAATTTTTAATTTGCACAGCCCACTGTTCCAAAGATCTGTCAGACACCAGTGGGGTGTAAATTCTCACTGCACCCCTCATTACATTCCGTGAGGGGTGTAGTTTCCGAAATGGGGTCACATGTGGGGTTTTGGTTTTTTTGCGTTTGTCAAAACCGCTGTAACAATCAGCCACCCCTGTGCAAATCACCTCAAATGTACATGGCGCACTCTCCCTTCTGGGCCTTGTTGTGCGCCCCCAGAGCACTTTGCGCCCACATATGGGGTATCTCCGTAGTCGGGAGAAATTGCATTACAAATTTTGGGGGGCGTTTTTCCCTTTTACCTCTTGTCAAAATGAAAAGTATGGGGCAACACCAGCATGTTAGTGTAAAGATTTTTTTTTCTTTACACTAACATGCTGGTGTAGACCCCCAACTTCACCTTTTCATAAGGGGTGAAAGGAGAAAAAGCCCCCCAAAATTTGTTAGGCAATTTCTCCCGAGTACGGCGATACCCCATATGTGGCCCTTAACTGTTGCCTTGAAATACGACAGGGCTCCAAAGTGAGAGAGCGCCATGCGCATTTGAGGCCTGAATAAGGGATTTGCATAGGGGTGGACATAGGGGTATTCTACGCCAGTGATTCCCAAACAGGGTGCCTCCAGCTGTTGCAAAACTCCCAGCATGCCTGGAGAGTCAACGGCTGTCCGGCAATACTGGGAGTTGTTGTTTTGCAACAGCTGGAGGCTCCATTTTGGAAACAGTGGCGTACCAGACGCTTTCATTTTTATTGGGGAGGGGAGGGGGGCTGTGTAGGGGTATGTGTATATGTAGCGTTTTTTACTATTTATTTTATTTTGTGTTAGTGTAGTGTAGTGTTTTTAGGGTACAGTCACACGGGCGGGGGGTTACAGCGAGTTTGAGCTGCCGCGCAAAATTTGCTGCATCGCAAACTTTCAGCCTGATACTCACTGTAAGCCCCTGCCCATGTGAGTGTACCCTGTACATTCACAGGGGGGGGGGGGGACCTCCAGCTGTTGCAAAACTACAACTCCCAGCATGCACAGTCCATCAGTGCATGCTGGTAGTTATAGTTTTGCAACAGCTGGAGGCACACGGGTTGGGAAACACTGAGTTAGGAAACAGACAATGTTTGCCAACCAGTGTGCCTCCTGTTGTTGCAAAACCACAACTCCCAGCATTCTCAGGCATGCTGGGAGTAGTAGTTCGGCAACATCTTTAGAGCCAGATGTTGCCAAACTACAACTCCCAGCATGCTTGGAGTTGTAGTTTTGCAACACCTGGGGGACTACAGTTTGCAGACCACTAATACAGTGGTTCCCAATCTGTGCCCTTCCAGATGTTGCAAAACTACAACTCCCAGTATGCCAAAACTGTCCAGGCATGCTGGGAGTTGTAGTTCTGCAACATCTGAAGGGCCAGATGTTACAGAACTACAACTCCCAGCATGCCTGGACAGTAAGGGCATGCTGAGGATGTGTAGTTTTGCAACATCTGGAAGGGCACAGTGGTCTCCAAACTGTGGACCTCCAGATGTTGCAAAACTGCAACTCCCAGCATGCCCAGATGCCAAGGGCTGTCTGGGCATGCTGGGAGTTGTAGTTTACAGGGTCCCATTACAGCAATGCATGTCGCTTTACGGCGTCGTGCATTGCTGTAAAGGGCCCGACCGCGGCTGAAGATCTACTCACCTGTCGCCGCTGCCGCCGTCTCCGCCGCCGGGATCCGGGTCTTCAGGGACGAGGTAAGTACCGGGGCCGGGCCCCAGCACTCCCCCTGTCCCCCGCCGCGCCCTCTGGTCTTCCTTCCGTCCTCTCCGGACTTCAAAGGGCCGGGCAGGGCGGGAGGAAGTAACCGCCCCCCCCCCCCCCCCCTGCGATTGGTCGGTTAGTTAACCAACGGATCGCAGGGGATCGGAGGAGGTGGCAGGCTTGCCACCTCGCTCCTAGTCTTCAGCATGGTCCTGGCTGTCTGTGACAGCCGGGATCATGCGAAATTACCGGGCGGTCGGGTCCCAGAGACCCGATCAGCCCGGTATCGCCGCAGATCGCAAGGGCGATTTCCCTTGCGATTTGCGGCGATCGCCGACATGGGGGGCCTACATGGCCCCCCTCGGCGTTTACCCTGGATGCCTGCTGAAGCATTTCAGCATGCACCCGGTTCCGATCTCTGCCCGGCGAGCGGCAGGGACCGGAAAACGCCATGACGTTGTGGAACATCATTGGTCCTTAAAGCCCAGGGTGCCATGACGTTCCACAACGTCATTGGTCCTTAAGAGGTTAAAGGGGTACTCCGGTGGAAACTTTTTTTTATTTATTTTTTTAAATCAACTGGTGCCAGAAAGTTAAACAGATTTTTAAATTACTTCAATAAAAAAAATCTTAATCCTTCCAGTACTTATTAGCTGCTGAATACTACAGAGGAAATTGTTTTCTTTTTGGAACACAGAGCTCTCTGCTGACATCATGACCACAATGCTTTCTGCTGACATCTCTGTCCATTTTAAGAATTGTCCAGAGTGAGAGAAAATCCTCATAGAAAACATATGCTGCTCTGGACAGTTCCTAAAATGGACAGAGATGTCAGCAGAAAGTACTGTGGTCATGATGTCAGCAGAGAGCACTGTGTTCCAAAAAGAAAATAATTTCCTCTGTAGTTTTCAGCAGCTAATACGTACTGGAAGGATTAAGATTTTTTAATAGAAGTCATTTACAAATCTGTTTAACTTTCTGGCACCAGTTGATAAAAAAATAAAATAAACTATTTACCACTGGAGTACCCCTGGCCAAAACATTTCATCTTTCATTTCTTATTTCTCACAGACTTAGAGTCCTTTAGGTGCTTTTTGAAAACTACAGATGGGCTTGCATGCATCTTTAATTGAGTAGAGACTTCTTTCTGACCACTGTACCATAAAAACAGATTTGTGGAGTGCTGCAGCAATCGCTAATCTTCTGAAAGTTTCTCCCATGTACACTAAGGATCTTTGAGGCTTAGCCGGCGTGATCGTCTGTGTTTTACCAAGGCCCTTCTCCCTTGATTATTTACTACAGTACAGTACTGGTTGAGTCCAAAGAATTATGGAGGCCACTGAGCTCTTGGGAGCTTTTAGTGCAGCAGAAATTTTTTTCCCTTCTCCAGATCTGTGCCTCTACACCAGTATTTCCCAACCAGGGTGCCTCCAGATGTTGCAAAACTACAACTCCCAGAATGCCTGGACAGCCAAAGGCTGTCCAGGCATGCTGGGAGTTGTAGATTTGCAACTGATTGGTTGGGAAACACTGCTCTACACAATCCTGTCTTTGAGCTCTACAGGCAGTTATTACCCTTCATGGCTTGTTTTTTTGCTCTGATATACATTGTCAGCTGTGATACCTTAAATAGAATGGGGTGTGTCTTTCCAAATCATGTCCGGTCAATTGCATTTATCATAGGTGGACAAACATCTCATAGATGATCAAGAAAAACAGGAGGCCCCAGAGTTAAATATCACGTTATCTAGCGTCTGAATATGTCCATGCAAAATCTTAGTTTTTCCTAATGCATTGTATATGGATTTATTAATGAATGTAGTCTCCAACAAAATCCAGAGCTTCAGCCAGCAACTAAATAGGAATGATGTCCTGCCATGGGTAACAGGAGGTCCATGCTGTTCTTTGTTTCCTAGCACCAGCACATGACCGCTGCAGCCAGTCAGCGTCCTAAGAGGTCATATGCAATACTATAGGCATCACTGCTCAGCACTGAGCCATGATGCTAGTATCTACAGCAAAGGATCTCATTGGCAATATGCTGGAAAACACTTTCAATGTATTTGTTATCTTATTGCCAAGTGCAACCCAAGGCATAGTGACCTGGATGCAACTGACGTACAGCACGTCTTTACAGTAAAGCCTTTGAAGTCTTATGCCCCTGTCACTAGGATATTCCCTACTTAATAGATATCAGCAAAGTGTGTTTTTTGTTGAACATTTATTCATGAAAAATCAACATATTTGTTTTGGCTCTGTTGTATAGAAATCTATTTTGGGATATGCAAGTCATTTGAATAGGTTGCCCTTATTTTCAGAAATACATTTGTTGAAATGTGAAAGAGGATTTTAACACTATCCATCTGAACTGCATAAGTGAAATATTAAAAGCCCACTGAGCACTTGTCTGAATGAGCCTTAAAAGTGAAAAAGCTTTGTAATGAGCAAATGCTGAACCTGGAAGTAACCTTGATGCAAATGCCGAATGCAAAAGTGGAAATAATTTTTGATAATCATTTTAGAAAGTACAGCTGAACAGAAATGTGGAACATGCATGATTTAATGCTGTGGATTTCTCTAGCAATAACAAATAATAATAATAAAAGATCCTCAAACCTTTTACAGGGACCCATAATGCAGCAAGATATTGACCTGGTCTATAATAATTCACAATGTATTGACAGACCTGAACCAAGGAAGAATCAATACATAATGGCCAGGAATGTGTTGCTTAAGAGAGATGCATCATGATTGGGCCATAAATCTAGAGCTGCAGCCAAGTTATGTTTAGGGTTAATGCATGCATAATTACTATTCATGAAGGACCTTTCCTTTCATTGACCACATTACAAAACATACGGCACAAACACAAATCAGTGTCCATAGCAAAAACCTATAGCTAGTACTACAAGAACAAGATGAGAAACCAGGGATCTCTTAGTTTTAGACACTTTGAGACAACAGAATTATGGTCACTATTTACAACAGTATTGATAAGCCAAAACCAGGAGTGGGTCCAAAACATGGCAGAGGTGTAAATCTTTCCATTATAGGTTTCCCTACTGGTTTTGGCTTAAACATACTGGTGCAATTTACTACTAGTCCTTCTCCAGCAATAAAAATGGGATGCCCTCTGATGTTCAAAGACATGGTTGTCTGGATAGGAAATAGAACTATGGAGCAATAGTGACATCATATATATGAAGATATTGGTGTATATATATATATATATATATATATATATATATATATATATTAGTGCTGGGCAATATACCGGTTCGTACCGAATCCCATTTTTTTTATTCTGTATGATATGAATTTTTCCTATACCGCAATACCGGTTGGTGGTTGGGCCCCTCCCCCCCCCCCCCTTTGAAGGAATGAATTATCAGCCGCAGCGCTGTCCCTACATCGGGGAACTGATCATATGTGACCCACGAGCGCTGCTCCCCCCATCCTCCTGTGAGCCACCGGCGCTTTAAATGATTAATTTTACATATTCCTGTGCCCGGGCTGCAAAAATAAACAAAATAAACTTTGAATCACCTTCCTACGTTCCCCCGTTGTATCGGCCTCACTGTTCTCCATGCTGCTTCCTGGGGATGGGGGACATCACAGAGCCATCAGTGTATCACCGGCCACAGCGATGTCCTTGGCCGGTGATAGGCTGAGTGCACTGTCATGTAAAGAGCCGGCCAGCTCCTTACATGACAGTGTGCTCAGCCTATCATGTCATGTAAGGAGCAGTGAAACGTTCGGTCCGATCGGCTCGTTTTTGCCCCGTATGCGCTTTTTCCCCGCACCTAAAACAGTGGTCGACCACAGTTTTAGGTCGGGTTGTAAAAGCGCCTACGGGGCAAAAATGAGCCGACCGGACCAAACGTTTCACTGCAGTCGGCTCATTGAAATGAATTACATACGGGAGCGCATAGAAAGGCACACGGGAGCGCAAGTTTTTAGCTATCTCCTGCCGTATGCCCTCCCGTATGGGGGAAAACGTAATGGGAACCAAGCCTTAACCAGTATATACTTTCATTATTCACTCTATGGAAATATTTAGTTAGGTTTATAGTTTTTTTCGTTGTTTTAGCTTTTTGACTTTATACGGTATTTGAAACTATTCGTTAATCTGGAGTGAAATGATCGCTTTGGACCAATACGGCATTCATAACTGTGTTCCTTTAGTATAGTTACAATAGGGAGATTTTTCAGAACCTGTGCAGAGAAAAAGTGGAGCAGGTGCCCATAGCAACCTGTCAGATTGCTTTAGGGCCTCTGAAAAATTAATGAAGCAATCTGATTGGTTGCTATAGGAACTGCTCCAATTCCTCTACACAGGTTTTGATACATTTTCACCAACTTTTCTCTTAGTTACCATATTTCTGCTCTGCCTCCTACTAAAACATAAACAACCCTCTAGCTGTGATTGGCCACAAAAGATGCATATAACAATATTGCCGCCCATCCTAAAAACAAATCAAAGTGGTGGATGGACCTCGAGGAGCTGGAGCCGAGCAGATGCTTCATCTTTATTTTCTTTATCTTCCCTACTTACCTGTCTCTTTCTCTATATAACCTCTCCCTCCTTTCTACCTCTTGCAAACCTTCTACCTCCTACTTTTTTATTTACATAATTTTATACTTTTATTTCCATTGCATGTTACCTGGATTACAGACCATAAACTGAGGTGTAATAGATTCAGATTGTGAGAAAGTCTAGAGATATTACTAGTACCCACTAATACCACTTCATAAAATCCTAGCTTCCTTATTTATCAGATAACGGCTTTTATTTATGCTTAATGTCCTTGATATGGGGCCTTCCCCGGATACTCACAGAGCCGACCTGAGAAAATCTGGACTTTCCAACATCTTGACAGCTGATCTATGCAGATTACCATATTGTAACCTGGTTTTGTTCCTATGTAATGACCTTTGTTTGTCATTCTATGTGCTTATTTTTTCTTTACTCTGTCGAAAATGTGTTTTGAAGAAAAATTCTATAACAAAATAACTGTTGAACAACAAAAAAAATTCAATACTAATGCATTTTCATGATGCTCCGCAGAAGTATTTAGAAGATGAAAATATTCAAATGAATTTGTTAAAAGATAGTTTTTTGTTTCCATCATTTTAGTCTTCTGCATCTTTCGGATTATCGTCATTTCGTTCTTCTCATTCATATTGTTTATTCAAATTATCTGATTTGTACAAATATATCAATACATTTGCTTGTAGCATCAGATGAATCCAAATGTCCAAATGAGTACATTTTAGTACAAAAAGTGATTCGTTAGAAGACTTGCACGTCTTCTCTCCATACTTTTAGGTTTTCGGCAGGAGCTCAGTGCTTAGTTTATCAGTAAACCCTTCTCCCCTCCACATGCCATCTTTAGTACTGTAAGTACTCTGCAATCATCCCCCATTATAGAGTCCACTCTTACCAGCACTATGTTATGGCACAGCAATTAGTGATGAGCGGCATAGGCCATATTCAAATTTGTGATGTAATGCGAATATATGGACGAATATTCGTCCTATATTCACGAATTCCGCATTTGTTCACTTTTTTTCATGCAAAATTCGCAATGAAATTTGCAAAATGCGCATACATGATTATATCTTTGAATTAACTACTTTACTATTTGTTGTTGCTAGGGATGTTGTTAACCTCTGACAACTGTATTTGCATCCTTCTCATTTGCCCACAAGCTAAAAGAAGGGAGGGATCGGTGTCCTCTGGAAGTGCCGATATTCACAAATTTTTTGCATATTCGCCTTCTTTGGACCACAAGCTGGAAGCAGGGAGGGATGATCACTTTTTATTTACACAGTGCACATCATTGTGATTTGTACTGTCAAAAGAAAAAAAAAACTGAATATTTGTCATAACGAATATATTTCGCTATATTAAAAATATTCGTGAAATTGCAAAGTGCACGTAAAAAATTTGAATATTCGTGCTCAACACTAATAGCAATAAGAACTCAGTGCTGTGCTGTGCTGTCATTGGCTAGAAAATTAAGGGAGTATGTTTGTTTGTGTATTACTGGCTCAGCCCTGGTCCTGCCCCTAAAACTGAGAGAATGTAAAATAGCCGTGAACAATGGAGGGGACTCTCAGGGGTCAATTACAGCAGTTAGAGCACTAAAATCCCCTTGTCCTCACTCTGAACAGTTAACTAAACAAATCCAGGCAGGCTTTAAAAAAAAAAAAGACTTTTGAAACTACAGGTTTACTTTAACACTTTGGCCCTCATTTACTATTGCACACCCGACATGTTTTATCATATTCTGGCGCATTGTGACAGAAATTCTGTCTGCGCCGGAATTTGCACTAGAATTTGCACCAGAATTGAAAAAAACCTAACTAACTCTCCATTTTACTAAGAAAATCCCAAAAAAGGTGCGTGGCTATTGGGAAAAGGGGGCTTGGTTGCCGAAAAGGGGCACGTTAACGACATTTTCACAAAAAAACAACATATTTACTAAGGTTTCCACAAAGACCAGAGCACGTGTAAAAAAAAAAAAAAAAAGCAAAATGAAGGGAAAGTGGAAAATGTAGGGAAACCTTTGTAAATACTGTGGAAAAAATTGTAGGGAATTAAAACCTACAAAGAAGCCTACACTCCACGCCTCTATGTAGATACATTTAAACATGTCATCATGTCTCGATATATTAGCATATCTTGCAACCACAACATATAAAAGCGTCAAAGAGAGATTTTGATACCTATGCTAGTAAATGCCTTTTACAGGTATCCAGCAGTTTGAACGAGCAACAGAGATGTAGGTATTGTAGATGTATCCTTTAGAAATTTCATTTAGTAACAGGTACAGAAAATAGTATAACACGTTTTGTGCTGTTTGTCAGTCTTTCATCAGATTCTGATTCATGAGACTCTGATGAAGTGCCGTCAAACAGCATGAAACGTTTTATTCCCTTTTCTGTAGCTGTTACTAAATAAACCCTAAAGGATGCTTGGCATGAGTTTTGGAGTTTGTTTAAATGTGAATGGAAACCATCTGTATCCATTCCGTGGTCAGCATCAACAAATGAGTCTGGGCTATCTGTGGAGCAGCAGCAGGGACCCAATCTCTGTGTATTTATGCACAAGACCAAGGTTAACTTAAGAGCATTACAAAGAAATTGAGCCTATTCAGCACTTTCACAGTGTTACTGTCAGGATTCGGCAGGCTGGAGGTGGATCCTCTGTGTCAGAGAGGGATTGGCGTGGACCGTGTCGGTGGACCGGTTCTAAGTTGCTACTGGTTTTCACCAGAGCACGCCGCAAAGTGGGATGGACTTGCAGCGGCGGTAGCAACCAGGTCGTATCCACCGGCAACGGTTCAACCTCTCTGACTGCTGAGATATGCGCGGTACAAGGGATTAGACAAGAGCAGGGTCGGACGTAGCAGAAGGTCAGGGCAGGCAGCAAGGATCGTAGTCAGGGGCAACGGCAAGGAGGTCTGGAACACAGGCTAGGAACACACAAGGAACGCTTTCACTGGCACAATGGCAACAAGATCCGGCAAGGAAGTGCAGGGGAAGTGAGGTAATATAGGGAAGTGCACAGGTGAAGACACTAATTAAAACCCGTGCGCCAATCAGTGGCGCACAGGCCCTTTAAATCGCAAAGACCCGGCGCGCGCGCGCCCTAGGGAGCGGGGCCGCACACGACGGGGCAGCACAGATGGGGAGCGAGTCTGGTAAGCGGGTCGGGATGCGCACTGCGAGCGGGCGTGTCCCGCATCGCGAATCACATCCACGGCTGGGAACATTATCGCAACGCACCCGGTCAGCGGGTCTGACCGGGGCGCTGCGAATAGGAGAACGCTGTGAGCGCTCCGGGGAGGAGCGGGGACCCGGAGCGCTCGGCGTAACAGTACCCCCCCCCTTGGGTCTCCCCCTCTTTTTAGAACCTGAGAATTTGTGGATAAGGTCCTTGTCAAGGATGTTGTCCTCGGGTTCCCATGACCTCTCCTCCGGGCCGCAATTCTCCCAATCTACAAGAATTTTTTTTTTTACCTCTGACCGTCTTGGATGCCAGAATTTCTTTAACCGAGAAGATGTCAGAGGACCCGGAGACAGGAGTAGGAGCAACAACCTTTGGAGAGAAGCGGTTAAGGATGAGTGGTTTAAGGAGAGAGACATGAAAAGCATTAGGAATACGGAGAGAAGGAGGAAGAAGGAGTTTGTAGGAGACAGGGTTGATTTGGCATTTGATTTTAAAAGGACCAAGATAACGTGGTCCCAGTTTATAACTGGGGACACGAAAGCGGACATACTTGGCGGAGAGCCACACTTTGTCTCCAGGAGAAAAGACAGGAGGAGTTCTTCTTTTTTTGTCGGCATGTTTCTTCATCCGGGATGAGGCCTGTAGGAGAGATTTTTGAGTCTCTTTCCAGATGGTGGAGAAGTCCCGAGTCACCTCATCAACAGCGGGCAAACCAGAAGGCATGGGAGTGGGGAGGGGGGGAAGAGGGTGACGGCCGTACACCACAAAGAATGGGGATTTAGCGGAAGACTCAGAGACTTTGAAATTGTACGAGAATTCGGCCCATGGTAGGAGATCGGCCCAGTCATCCTGGCGGGAGGAAACAAAATGTTGCAAATAGTCACCAAGAACCTGATTAACTCTTTCCACTTGCCCATTGGATTGGGGATGATATGAAGACGAGAAGTTTAATTTGATTTTAAGCTGATTACAGAGGGCCCTCCAGAATTTCGACACAAATTGAATGCCTCTATCCGAGACGATATGCGTAGGAAGCCCGTGAAGGCGAAAAATGTGCACAAAAAATTGTTTCGCCAACTGAGGCGCAGAAGGAAGACCTGGAAGAGGGATAAAATGTGCCATCTTGGAGAAACGATCAACGACCACCCAAATAACTGTGTTGCCATGGGATAAAGGTAAGTCAGTAATAAAGTCCATAGCAATCTGAGACCATGGTCGCTCAGGAACAGGCAGAGGATGGAGGAGACCGGCAGACTTCTGGCGAGGGGTCTTGTCCCGGGCACAGACTGTACAAGCCCGAACAAAATCAGCAACATCAGCTTCCAGGGTAGGCCACCAACAAAAACGAGAGATGAGCTGGACGGATTTTTTGATGCCAGCATGGCCGGCGAGGTGTGAGGAGTGTCCCCACCTGAGAATTCTGAGGCGCTGGCGTGGAGGTCTTTCCTGGAGGAGTTTGTCTGATGGAAGCTGGAGAAGTGGAGATCAGACAGTCAGGAGGAATAATGTGTTGCGGAGAAGCTTCCATTTCAGAGGCATCCGAGGAACGAGAGAGAGCGTTAGCCCTAATGTTCTTGTCAGCGGGGCGAAAATGAATCTCAAAGTTAAAACGGGCAAAGAACAACCACCACCTAGCCTGGCGAGGGTTCAGCCGTTGGGCAGACTGAAGATAAGAGAGATTCTTGTGATCGGTGTATATAATAACTGGGTATTTGGATCCTTCCAGCAGGTGCCTCCATTCCTCGAGAGCCAGTTTTATGGCCAGTAGTTCTCGATCACCAATGGAGTAGTTTTTCTCCGCCGGAGAGAAGGTCCTAGAAAAGAAACCACAAGTAACAGCATGTCCGGAATTTTTCTGTAGGAGTACAGCTTCCACTCGTCTGAGAGAATGTAAAATAGCCGTGAACAATGGAGGGGACTCTCAGGGGTCAATTACAGCAGTTAGAGCACTAAAATCCCCTTGTCCTCACTCTGAACAGTTAACTAAACAAATCCAGGCAGGCTTTAAAAAAAAAAAGACTTTTGAAACTACAGGTTTACTTTAACACTTTGGCCCTCATTTACTATTGCACACCTGACATGTTTTATCATATTCTGGCGCATTGCGACAGAAATTCTGTCTGCGCCGGAATTTGCACTAGAATTTGCACCAGAATTGAAAAAAACCTAACTAACTCTCCATTTTACTAAGAAAATCCCAAAAAAGGTGCGTGGCTATTGGGAAAAGGGGGCTTGGTTGCCGAAAAGGGGCACGTTAACGACATTTTCACAAAAAAACAACATATTTACTAAGGTTTCCACAAAGACCAGAGCACGTGTAAAAAAAAAAAAAAAAAGCAAAATGAAGGGAAAGTGGAAAATGTAGGGAAACCTTTGTAAATACTGTGGAAAAAATTGTAGGGAATTAAAATCTACAAAGAAGCCTACACTCCACGCCTCTATGTAGATACATTTAAACATGTCATCATGTCTCGATATATTAGCATATCTTGCAACCACAACATATAAAAGCGTCAAAGAGAGATTTTGATACCTATGCTAGTAAATGCCTTTTACAGGTATCCAGCAGTTTGAACGAGCAACAGAGATGTAGGTATTGTAGATGTATCCTTTAGAAATTTCATTTAGTAACAGGTACAGAAAATAGTATAACACGTTTTGTGCTGTTTGTCAGTCTTTCATCAGATTCTGATTCATGAGACTCTGATGAAGTGCCGTCAAACAGCATGAAACGTTTTATTCCCTTTTCTGTAGCTGTTACTAAATAAACCCTAAAGGATGCTTGGCATGAGTTTTGGAGTTTGTTTAAATGTGAATGGAAACCATCTGTATCCATTCCGTGGTCAGCATCAACAAATGAGTCTGGGCTATCTGTGGAGCAGCAGCAGGGACCCAATCTCTGTGTATTTATGCACAAGACCAAGGTTAACTTAAGAGCATTACAAAGAAATTGAGCCTATTCAGCACTTTCACAGTGTTACTGTCAGGATTCGGCAGGCTGGAGGTGGATCCTCTGTGTCAGAGAGGGATTGGCGTGGACCGTGTCGGTGGACCGGTTCTAAGTTGCTACTGGTTTTCACCAGAGCACGCCGCAAAGTGGGATGGACTTGCAGCGGCGGTAGCAACCAGGTCGTATCCACCGGCAACGGTTCAACCTCTCTGACTGCTGAGATATGCGCGGTACAAGGGATTAGACAAGAGCAGGGTCGGACGTAGCAGAAGGTCAGGGCAGGCAGCAAGGATCGTAGTCAGGGGCAACGGCAAGGAGGTCTGGAACACAGGCTAGGAACACACAAGGAACGCTTTCACTGGCACAATGGCAACAAGATCTGGCAAGGAAGTGCAGAGGAAGTGAGGTAATATAGGGAAGTGCACAGGTGAAGACACTAATTAAAACCCATGCGCCAATCAGTGGCGCACCGGCCCTTTAAATCGCAAAGACCCGGCGCGCGCGCGCCCTAGGGAGCGGGGCCGCGCACGCCGGGGCAGCACAGACGGGGAGCGAGTCTGGTAAGCGGGTTGGGTCTGACCGGGGCGCTGCGAACAGGAGAACGCTGTGAGCGCTCCGGGGAGGAGCGGGGACCCGGAGCGCTCGGCGTAACAGTTACACATGAAGTGCCCCTTCTTCTTCCACTTTCTTTTTTCCTGTTTATGAGAAATATTAAAAATGTTTTGATGTAGGTAAGTCCTACCTGAATGGTTCTCCAATAGATAGTCATGTACATCTATAAATGATTAATGGAAATTACCTGTGCAGAATTGTCTTTTGGCATTACCCCCTCCCAATAAAAAAAAAAAATATGTCATGGATCAATAGTAGTATTAAGATAACAGGCAAGGCCTTCATTAAGAGGGGCAGATGGGGTAACAGAGAGGCCACTCCCTCTGTCTAATGTCTGATTGTGGCATCAGTGGTAGGATTGGCCAGGATTGGCCTTAGCTCTGATTCCATAAGGCCAGCTACAGTATACAGTGAGAACCAGAAGGGTCAGTTTCTCAGCTTGCACAATCCTGCCCTCCCAACTTCTGCCATATTGTGGTTAATTTATGAGTGAAGAGTGACTTTTTTTTAAAATAAACTTTATTAAACAGTTATACACTTTTCTATGAGGACTTGAAGCACAAATTGCTTTATTGATTACATTCTGTTTTGGAATATATAGTATTAGTTTGTTTAAGCAGTATTATTGATTGTCAGCAGTATAGGCAGATAACTACGGCAGACTTGGCGACCTTTGTTAGACAACTGATTTACTTGATAATCTATTGGAACTCCCTGATCATGATGTCGCAGACAGGATGACAGAGTAACCCCTTCCTCTATCATGATCCCTGAAGGCCATTGTTTACTTTGGGAGTTAAATGGCCAAAACCAGTGTTTTATCTGATACCTGCCCTTATAGAAGGATTCCCTTTGTCAATCACAGTTCATACACTTGACGTAAATGTACATTTTGAAGTATCTTGGTAAGGTGATCTTTGGTATACTTTTATGTGAAGGAACATTAACCCCTTAAGGACCGGGCCATTTTTCATCTTTGCACTTTCGTTTTTTCCTCCTCACCTTCTAAAAAACATAGCACTTTCAATTTTCCACCTACAGACCCATATGAGGGCTTGTTTTCTGCGCCACTCATTTTACTTTGTAGAAAATGGAGGATGGAGTCCAGCTCAGTTGCAAATAAAATCCAATTTATTAACAGACAAATGCAGGAAACACAAGGGTTACGTGTTTCAAGCGCTACAAGCGCTCTTAGTCATACACCATATACAAAGGAAACATGGGTATATATAGGTGGAGCAATGGCAAATGATCACAGGTGATGGAGTCAGATGCCATTAACTCTTTACACACCTCTCTGCAAAAAGAAGCATCTCACAGTGTATAGTACAAAACAGACAATAAAAACCATATAAAGTAATGGAAGATAAAAGAGGTGGGTAAAAAGACACAGATAACATTGGAAGAAATTATAATTATAAAAAAGATATAAATATCCTACATAAATGCAATGGATTTTAAATGTACTTGTTTGGTGACTACAATAAATAGCAAGGGCTTACTGGAAAATATATCCAAATTTTAATAGTGAAGAATTAAGTCTTGCCGTTTATTTAAGCCCAGTGGAACACAGGTAGAGAGCTTGAGAATCCCAAAAATTTCCCGTTTCAGAAGCTTTCTCCTGTGATCACCACCTCTTTTAGAAGGGTTCACATGTTCTATGGCAGTGCAATGAAGAGTTGAGAAACTGCCACTGTGTACCTCAGCACAATGTTTGGAAACTGATGACGTATTCCTAGATAAGAAGTGAGGTATGTCAGACAGGTGTTTGCGCAATCTAATCTTCAGTGCATTTGTTGTACATCCAACGTATTGTAAACGGCATGCCGTGCACGATATCAGGTAAACTACATAAGTAGTATTACAATTACAATATTGTTTGATTGAAAAAGATTCATTAGTCGAAAAAGACACGAAGGACCTGGTAATGTGCATTTTACTTTGTAATGACATCAATCATTTCATCAGAAAATCTACGGCAAAAGCAGGAACAAAATATTTGGGAAGCAAAATTTAAAAAAACCCACCATTTTGTAATTTTATGTGCTTCGGATTCTACGCAGTGCAATTTTCTGTAAAAATGACACCTTATCTTTATTCTGTAGGTCCATACGGTTACAAGGATACCTAATTTATATAGGTTTTATTTTATTAGATTTTTACTACTAGATAATTTTACTGCCCAAAACAAATTATAACTACATACACCAAAATTAGTATGTTTAAAATTGTCATCTTCTGACCCCTATAACTTTTTTATTTTTCCGTATACAGGGATGTGTGAGGGCAAATTTTTTTTTGCGCCATGATCTGAAGTTGTTATTGGTAGCATTTTTGTTTTGTTGGGACTTTTTGATCGCTTTTTATACATTTTTTAGTGTATACAAAGTGACAAAAATATGAAATTTGGGACTTTGGTATTTTTTTTTACGTAAACGCCATTGACATGTGATTTAATTAACATAATACTTTTATAGTTCAGACTTTTACGCACACGGCGATACCACATATGTTTATTTTTATTTTGTTTACATGTTTTTTTTATATGGAATTTGGGAAAAGGGGGGGTAATTCAACCTTTTAATTTGGAAGGGGTTAATGTGTGTTTTTTTAAACTTTTATTTAACTTTTTTTTTTTTTTTTACACTTTATTAGTCCCCTTAGGGGACTATTAGGAGGAATCATTAGATTCCTCATACAGATCAATAGAGTTCCATAGAACTCCATTGATCTGTGTGATCTGCTCTCGATTAATAAAGCCTGGTTCAGCCCGGCTCTATCAATAACAGAGCCACAGCCAGCACAGAAGGAGAGGCAAGCCCTCCGGCTACCTCAGCAGTGGGTCACCACCCGCAATCGCGCTGCGGGGGTGATCCACCCCACTGGACCACCTTTAGATGTCGCTGTCAGCTTTGACAGCGGCGATCTGTAGGGTTAATAGCCGGCTGCGGCATGTGGGCTATTAACGGCGGCCCCCAGCTAAAGGAATCAGCTGGTGGCCGCCAGGTATGATGCGTGCTCAAGATGGGAGCCCGCACCATACACCGCTTGCCGTCTCAGGACGAGCCGGCTCATCCTTGGACAGCAACCGGTTAAAGGGCTGAGATACACACCTTGTATATTTACTTACACCTATCTTACATCTATCTATCTATTTATTTATTTATCTACCTATTTATTTATTTATCTTTATGTATAACCTGCCTGTATTTTACTTGGCTAGTAAATACTAGCAGCTGCAGTATGGGGTTGATTTGCTTCCATTGGCCAATCCCTAAGCGGGTCCATTCTGGCTTTATTTACATCCTACAGCCCACATTAAATTATTATATTTTTTTATATGATCAGTGGTATCTTTTAAGCATGTTATGAGATTAGTAACACATTTCTATAAACGTATATCAATGTAATAGGAAAGGTTACGTGTTAAAGAGTAAATTAAGGAGATAATTGGTCTCCCTGGAGGTTCTGACTGATTTTCATGCAACTTGGGTCAATAATGGAACAGTGCCAAGGAAGATTTGGTAATGCAAACATAATCTTTTTATGTTTATTAATGACACCCATGAAATCCAGTACTGTTTTGAGCTCATTACTAAATTCAGGCATTGGGTCATGCTTTTCTAGATTCCTCAAAATATTTAAGTCGGTATAGACCTAGTTGTAGTGGGTTTTCCAGGTTACCTTTACGGTGAGAGGGATAAAAATAAAAAACTTGTTGATAAATGAGTTGATACCGGAGGTTTGTTGTGCGGAATATAATCTGGTTTAAACTGAAGTGGAAGAATGGTTGTATTGGTTTATTGTCCCCAGCCCTGTGTACCAACATTTTTATTTAAATCTTTTTTTTTTAAGTTTTGCAACACAACACAAGGCAAAAAAGCATTACACGGCAAAAAAAAAAAAAAAAAAAAAAAAAAAAAAAGCATTATAGTTGACACGTGTTTAAATTAAAAAAATCACAAAAATCTATAAGTACATATTTATGTATTTATACTTGACTATCAACTGGACAGTGGTCACTGTGATAAAACAGGCCATTTCAGTGCAGGCATATAGATATTGTAAGGGAAATAGAAAAGAAAAAAGGAGGAACTAATGTTCCCATCAACAGAGCCCAATACGATTTGCTATAGAAATCAATCTGAACTATAAAACCCTTTAGTACCTCCAGGGGATGCCGGGAAGGCAAACACTAAAAAAACACAAAAGGGGAGACAAACAAGACTAACAAAGGAGGAAAAATAGGCATGTGTAGGGATAGGGAACCCTCTATTTTTACCAGTAGTTTAGCAGTAATAGTTGGTTAACAACTGCCAAGTTACATCAAAGACTTTTTGCAAGTCTTTAAATGGTCACTGTCAGAATAAAAAAAAACTTCTTGGCAAAACAGTAACCTTTCTAATATACTTCATTAAAATTTTTATCTCCTTTTTTTATAGAAATCATGGCTTATAAAAAAAGACCACTAGGGGTCCCCATACCATTCAGAGCATAATCATGTCTGGCCGCAGCATCATCTTTGTCCCAGCTGACGCACAGGCACTCCTCTGTGCTCACTCTTATCCTGTCTATCAGATTCCTGTTTGAAAACATAGAGGAAGAAGGGCGGTACATAGCAGCCTGAAGTGATTGGATGAAGGGACCCAACACAGCACAGCAGACTCAAGGAGCAAGTGAATGCATGGTGAGTGAGGGCATGTTCAGTGCTTGCCTCCGACATGTTCCTTTCAGAGCAGTGGATGTCAGAATGAGTGAGAAGCAGAACAGAGGTATTTGTGAGCCAAATACAAAAGACATTTAAGGAATCCATGTGACCTAATAAGTAATATATATAACCAACACTCTCAAAATCATTGATTAGGCCTAAGTAATAAAATATAAATCTTTATTGAAAACATAAATACATATAGACATAGAAAAATGCACTGACAATACAGAATTATGTCTCTTGATCCCACAATGTGCACAGATCATGGATCAAGAAGGGACGGGGTGTAGGATACAGGTGAACCCCTACTTCTTGGAAGACCCTACCTAGTCTAAACCCTTGCCCTCACTGAACGATAAGTGTGGACGAGGTTAGGAAGATGTTAGTATTCCATTAGAGATATAAAAAATTGAATGAAATGCATTTATTGAGACATCTCGTGCTCCCTTTCCAACGCGTTTCTCCCTAAGCAAATAACTAGGGTTCATCAGGGAATGGAGGAGAAAACTGTACAACAAGATAAAAAATATATATAATACCAATGATGTAGTCAAAATATGATAAATATGATTATATTTATAAGGCACAGTTGAGTGAGTCAGAACTGCTTAAGATGACAATCCAAAGTATGAGCTGAGTTCATTCAATATAATTGATACATGTTGAATGATGCGTCCCCTATATTATATATATGACGCCGGCCTATTCCAGAGTACAGCCAAGTTGAGGTAGATATAACTGTAGAAACAGAATAACATATACCGCATTTATCGGGGTATACCACGCACCGGCCTATAACACGCACCCTCATTTTACCAAGGATATTTGGGTACAAAAAGTTTTTTACCCAAATATCCATGGTAAAATGAGGGTGCCAGGGGGAGAGAAGCGGCGCCGACAGCCAGGGGGAGAGAAGGGGCAGTGGCACCCATTGCCGGCGCTGCTGCCCCATTGCCTCCCCCCATCCCCGGTGGCATAATTACCTGGGTCGGGTTCGCGCTGCTGCAGGCCTCCGGCGTGCGTCCCCTGCGTCGTTGCTATGCACGGTGCGGCGCACTGACGTCATGCACCGCGCCGTGCAGCGCATAGCAACGACAAAAGGGACGCACGCCGGAGGCCTGCAGCAGCACGGACCCGACCCAGGTAATTATGCCACCGGGGATGGGGGGAGGCAATGGGGCAGCGGCGCCGGCAATGGGTGCCGCTGCCCCTTCTCTCCCCCTATCTATCGGTGGCGGTACCGATAGTCAGGGGGACAGAACGGGCAGCGGCGCCGATAGCCAGGGGGGGAGAAGGGCCGGCAGCAGGGCTCTAGACCCCAGGGAAGGCAGGGGGAAAGAAGCGGGCAGCGACGGCCTCTCTCCCCCTACCTTTCCTGGGGCGGTATCGGCGTATAACACGCACATAGACTTTAGGCTAAAAATTTTAGCCTAAAAAGTGAGTGTTATACGCCGATAAATACAGTATCTATAAATCTTTTTTTTATAGATATATGTTATTCTGTTTCTACAGTTATATCTACTTCAACTTGGCCGTACTCTGGAATAGGCTGGCGTCATATATATAATATAGGGGACGCATCATTCAACATGTATCAATTATATAGAATAAACTCAGCTCATACTTTGGATTGTCATCATAAGCAGTTCTGACTCACTCAACTGTGCCTTATAAATATAATCATATTTATCATATTTTGACTACATCATTGGTATTATATATATTTTTTATCTTGTTGTACAGTTTTCTCCTCCATTCCCTGATGAACCCTAGTTATTTGCTTAGGGAGAAACGCGTTGGAAAGGGAGCATGAGATGTCTCAATAAATGTATTTCATTCAATTTTTTATATCTCTAATGGAATACTAACATCTTCCTAACCCCGTCCACCCTTATCGTTCAGTGAGGGCAAGGGTTTAGACTAGGTAGGGTCTTCCAAGAAGTAGGGGTTCACCTGTATCCTACACCCCGTCCCTTCTTGATCCATGATCTATGCACATTGTTGGATCAAGAGACATAATTCTGTATTGTCAGTGCATTTTTCTATGTCTATATGTATTTATGTTTTCAATAAAGATTTATATTTTATTACTTAGGCCTAATCAATGATTTTGAGAGTGTTGGTCGTCTACTAAATTATCATTAAGGGCATTCATATCATATATATATGAGGATTTATACACCAGTTTTCCTCGACAAGTGATTTACGTAACATATATAAGCATTATTTTTCTGTGATATGACAGGTATACTTTAAGAAGGCTAGTTAACTTATCATTTGCCATAATCCAATTTGGATTTGGCCAAGTGCAAAATTTTGCTTGTGTTTTCCAACTAGTAGCAATGGCAATCTTGGCAGGCAGGAAGATAAAGTAAATAAACTAACAGTACCCCTTGGTGTCTCAGGTATCATAGCATTCAACAGAGTTTGTGCCGACCTCTTCCTAAATTGAAATGTAAAATTTTAAAGTATTGCACATGCGGACTGTCCCACCCTAAATACAACATGGTACCCTTGTTGTTGCACTATGGAAAAATAAAGGTGAGGCTGATGAAAACATTTGCGCCACTCTGATGGGTATCAAATACCATGGAAGCAAAACCTTCCAACCTGCTTCTTGCGTAGAAACAATAATGGAGATGTACCAAAATTACTAAATGTCTTTTGAATGTTTGTTACTGATGTAACTGGGTTCTACAGAGGACTTTATTTCATAAAGCCTATTGGTTGGACAAAACAGAGACCTTTCTCTAGGACTTTACAGGTGTTGTGATTTGAAGAAGTAAACATTTCTATCTGTCTTGCTTTCTTGGGTGTTTATTGTGTATTTTTCTGTATTCCAAATGTACTATGTTTCCATCTACCACCTCTGCAGCCTTTTTGTTTTTGCTTTTAGGTAATTTTCTTTTTTATCTTAGGGACTAAAAATATATTTTTTTGTCTCTTCACACAGAGTATTCAAACACATTTCGGCATCCAGGATTTTATTGTATCTTTAATAAACTGTGTTATTTATCCACTATTATCGACTTTATTAAGTTGTGCCATGTTTTATAATTTACAAATTAATTTATTTCTTTAATTTTGTTGTCACGTATGGGCAGGGAAGGAGTGCACACTATTCTCGCCCACTCCCCTATCCCTGCCTACTTAAGTACCTGCCCAAGGTGACAGGTCCGTAGCCATGGTGACAGTCCCTCCCTAGACAAGTGAGGGACGTAATTGTCAAAATAATAAAATACAATTATACAGACTCAGGTCAAGGAACAGTAGGGAAAAGGCAGACTAACAAAGCAAAACTAACACACTCACACAATATGTTCAAGTCCATTATCCGCTTAAAGGGAACCAATCATCAGATTTTACCCTATATAATGTTTGGTAAAGCGTTATATAGGGTAAAATCTTTATTTTCACCATTCCCGGGGGACGCTCCTGCCCCCAGGGATGGTGAAGATATGAAGTTATAAACTAGTCACCGCCGCCGCCGCAAGTAGTCACCTGGGCGGGGAGCTCTTCTCACCAACTCCCGTTCTTTGGCCGGGAGCGACGGCCCCTCAACTTGATTGATGGGCCGAGTCATCACTCTGCTTAGTCTGTTCAGTGAGCGGAACAATGACGCGGCCCATCAATCAAGCGGAGGGGGCGTCACTCCCGGCCGATGAACAGGAGTAGGTGAGAAGAGCTCCCCGCCCAGGTGACTACTTACGGCGGCGGCGGTGACTAGTTTATAACTTCATATCTTCACCATCCCTGGGGGCAGGAGCGTCCCCCGGGAATGGTGAAAATAAAGATTTTACTGTTACGATTCGGCAGGCTGGATGTGGATCCTCTGTGTCAGCGAAGGATTGGCGTGGACCATGTCAGTGGACCGGTTCTAGGGTTGCTACTGGTTTTCACCAGCGCCCGCCGCAAAGCGGGATTGTCTTGCTGCGGCGGTAGCAACCAGGTCGTATCCACCGGCAACGGCTCAACCTCGCTGACTGCTGAGAAGGCATGGGACAGAAGGACTAGGCAGAGGCAAGGTCAGACGTAGCAGAAGGTCGGGGCAGGCGGCAAGGTTCGTATTCAATAAGGATAGCAGGAGATCTGGAACACAGGCTTTGGACAACACTAAACGCTTTCACTGACACAAGGCAACAAGAGAGAGAGCTGGCGCACGCGCACCCTAAGGAGCGGAGCCGCGCGCGCCAGGACATGACAGCCGGGGGCCGGGACAGGTGAGTGACTTGGGATGCAATTCGCGAGCGGGCGCGTCCCGCTATGCGAATCGCATCCCCGCCGGCAATGTCAGCGGGTCTGACCGGGGCGCCGCAGAGAGAGAGACGCCGCGAGCGCTCCGGGGAGGAGCAGGGACCCGGAGCGCTCGGCGTAACATTTACCCTGTATAACGCTTTGCCAAGCGTTATATAGGGTAAAATCTGATGATTGGTTCCCTTTAAATATCCATAATTTTGTACAAAAATCTGAGAGTGGAGCCAAAGCGTCAAAATGCTAGATATAACAGATACAGTAGAAAGTTAGCTAGGAGTAAAAACTGAGCTCTATAGCAGGCAGGGATTGGATGTAGACTGCCAGCTTAAATAGGCCCAGACCAGGTGCTCACATCAAGGTCAACTGACCAGTCCAGACAGCTGGGCGTAGCCCAAAGCAAAACAAAACAGAGTGAGAGCCGTCAGAACCATTTAATCCCACAGCTTCTGACAGTATCCCCCCCCCCCTCCTTTCAGGAGGGGCCTCTGGACCCTTCACAACCTGAGAGTAAATAGGTACGGATGAATCATCAATTTCTTCAACAGTATCCTCATCCTCAATGTCACACCACTGATTGGTGTCCTCACAATGATCTTCACTCTTTTTCAGACTTAGGTTCAACTTGAACACTTTTAGCTGGCTTCTCAATACCCCCAGAAGAAACATTGGTAGAAACAACAGGCATATCAATTCCCCCCCCCCCCCCCCAGTGACAAATTGGCAGGTTTACATTTTTGGGAAACTGAAAATACCTGTGCACCCAAGTGGACGGGAACGCTTGGCACAGGACCTGATGAAATGTGTGTCCTCCCCACAGTAGAAACACAAGCCGTAGAGTTAGCGAAATCTTCTGTGCTCTTCTGGAGTGCGAATGGACTCTATCTGCATAGGTTCCTTCTCAGGCACCGATTGATGTTTACGAATAGAAAAGGAGACAGGCAAAAAAGGAGAGACAGAGGAAGAGCCACATTCCTGTCTGCGTTCACATAAGCGTCTATCTAAACGAACTGCTAAAGTCATAGCTTGGTCTAATGTGTCAGGATAGGGGTAGGTCACTAACATATCCTTCAGGACGTCAGATAACCCCAGTCTAAATTGGCAAATCAAAGCTAGGGTGTCCCATCTGGAAGCCACACAACACTTTCTGAAGTCTGCACAATACTCCTCAACAGGTCTGTGCCCTTACTTTAATGTATGCAACTCAGATTCAGCGTACATAGCACGGTCTGGTTCATCATGCACGAGACCAAATCTCGCAAATAAAGCGTGCACTGAGGACAACAACTCCGGAGCATCAGGATCAAAAGAAAATACCCATTCCTAGGGACCCCTTGCAGAAGAGACATAATAATACCTTCTCTTTGGGCTTCAGAACCAGACGTGTAAGGTCTTAACCTAAGGTATAATTTGCAGCTCTCACAGAAAGTTTTGAATTCTTTCCGGTTAGCAGAAGATCGATCTGGGAGACTAACTTGTGGCTCTAAAGGAGTCAAAGGTGGAGAAGTAGGATCAGTAGTGCGTGATGACTCAAGCTCCAGGATTCTGGCCAGTAACCTTTGAAACAGCTGCTCCTGGTGTTCCAACCTGTCAATCAAGTCCTGGTTTACTCTAGACTGAGATTGAGATTGTCTTGCTGCTGTACCTTCTCAGCTGAATCCTAGACCAACTGAGTAAGGTTCTGCATCTGACCAACCAGAGCTGTCATTGGGTCCATGACTAACAACTAAGCAGACACAGTAGTTGGGCCTGCTATAATGTCACATATGGGCAGGGAAGGAGTGTACAATATTCTCACCCTATCCCTGCCTACTTAAGTACTTGCCCTAGGTGACAGGTCCATAACCACGGTGACAGTTCCTCCCTAGACAAGTGAGGGACGTAATTGTCAAAATAATAAAATACAATAATACAGATTAACAAAGCAAAACTAACACACTCACACAATTTAGTCCAAGTCCACTATCAGCGTCAAAAGCCAGGAGTTTTTCAGAGTACAAAAATCGCTAATACCAGAGAGAAGAGTCAGAGAGCGGAGCAAAAGGGTCAAAATGCCAGATATAACAGATACAGTAGAAAGTTAGCTAGGAGTACAAACTGAGTTCTATAGCAGGCAGGGATTGGACGTAGACTGCCAGCTTAAATAGGCCCACACCAGGTGCTCACATCAAGGTCAACTGACCAGTCCATACAGATGGGCATAGCCCAGGGCAAAACAGAGTGAGAGCTGTCAGAACCGTTTAACCCCATGGCTCCTGACAATTGTTTTTAATGTTTTGTTCATTATTTTATTGGATCATGTCAAACTTGATTAAATGCATATTTGCTTTGTCACTAACTTTGTGCCCTTTTCGAACACTGCTTTATGGCGTCCTTTTATCTTATTATACTGCTGTGTTGTACAACTTATCTGTAATCAGATGCGAAGGACCTTTTCCCTGAAACTCTTCATCCGTATGAGACTTTACTTGAAGAACCTATGTATTTCTCTGTCATCTTTGAGAGAGTCCAATTTGCTCTAGAACTGACATCACAAAATCATGCCTCCAAAAAGTTTTTATATATTTTTCCCCGGTTATAGTAGTCCATTGGGGTACAGTAGTATATGAGACCTTCTTGAATAGGATTAATACATTCCCAAGCCAAACAAAGAAAAGAGAAAATAAAGGCAATTTTACTAGATATTGTGAAGCAGAGTTCAACCAGATGGAACACTGAAAAGTCTTGGATCCCTTATCATAATGCTAAGGAGCTGGAAGATGTTTAGTGGACCCCATGGCAAGAACTGGAGAAATCACAATCTGGAGAAATCAGGTGCAATCTGAAGTGCATATAAGCAAGAATTTTTCTGAAGGAATCAATCTCCCACTGACTCTTTTCTCATCTGGTGGATTAAGGGTGCATTCACATGTGCATATTTTTGCTAAAGATTAGTTGCTGAAGATGTTGCTGCCCATTGACTTCAATGGGCAGCAAAATTTGTTTAAGCAAATTTGCCACAGATCTACAGCAGAAAATATGCACATGTGAATGCACCCTAAGGCCTCGTTCACACTGGCGGATCCGCTGATGATGGACCCCAAAAATGCGCCTCCAGATGTGCCTGCGCGGAACAGCAATCCGCCGCCGCTACAAGCACACACACTGCTGCGATATGCACATGCGGCGCGGTGTACATCGTGGGGATAATGCTCATACGTGTGGCGACTCGCACATCGCAGTGTGTCTGCTCCTATCTGCGGATTGCTGCTCTGAGAAGGCTCATCTGAGGGACACTGGAGGGGTCCATCGTCAACGGATCTGCAGCGTAAAATATTCTACGGATCCACCCGTGTGTACGAGCCCTTAGGGTACGTTCACACATACAGGATCTGCTGCATATTTTTTCTGCATATTTTGTGCAGCTGATTTTGTTTCCCAGTAACTCATTCACACGAGGAAATCTCCGAGCGGAATCCGGTGGAAAAATTCAGTTTGGAAGTTCCTTTGCAGCAAAGTCATATTTTTTTCAATGGTACTCTGCTGCACTGTGGGCACGGCAGAGGTTTATTTTATTTTTTGCACTTTTATCATGGCATTCTGTGTTACTGTATCTAGGGGATATCCTCCATAAGGTGACTTTAGTATTTACCTGCCAGACAGTAATAGCCATGCCTAGGAAGTATCCCTGCTTGTCTTAGGGTAAATGGCTGTGTTGTGAGATTACCATAATGCTGTGGCTATGTTCTTGTGAACTGGCTATTTCCTATTGGAGTTCTCTCCCTTTTTCCTGTTGGTGTTCCTTGTTTGTAAATGAGAGGTCCCTTTTCTCCCTCCCACATATCAGCGACTCCACCCACTGAAACTCACCTGTACTCCCTTCCATGCAATAGACCAGTGTTTTCTAACCAGGGTGCCTCCAGTTGTTGCCCTTCTGCTCCACGGGAGGTTTCTGTTCTCCCTGAGCTCGTCTTAGGACATTCGCCCCTGCTGCTTCTGTGGTCATCAGGCTTAGAGCAGAGGAGGATGCAGCCTGATCACAAATGCAGCAGACATCAGTGTCCCTCACTGAGAAGCCCAGGCTGGACCCTGCGCCACTCACCTCCGACCCAGTGTGCAGGCTCTGCTATCAGTGCGGTACTGCAGCGGGTGCTCCTGCCGCCACTAACAGGACGGTGGTGAATGCAGAGCTGGAGGTGAAGCAGCTGCCGCAATACATCAGATCGGGCATGCCTGCTCTCTGCTCCGGGCAGCCTGGCACATCCCTGGACTCTGCCTGCTCATTCCTGGGATGCCTTCACTTTAAGGCTGCGTTCACACGGCCGTCTAGACCCGTCCCGTTCTTCTCCCATCAAAAATAAAAACGGACTTTAAAAAAAAACGGACAATAACAGATGCAAACGGATGTTATCCGTTATTGTTCAGTTAATAAACCAAAAAACATTTTTTTTTATTCTGAGCATGCTCAGAAGTAAAAACGGATAAAAAAAAAAACAGATGCAAACGGATGACATTAAAAGCTCATCCATTTTCCATAGATTTCGATGTTAAATTTACTGTATTCGTTTTTTCTTCAGTTTTTTTGATGGAAGAAAAAATACTGCATGTGCCATTTATTATGCCATCAAAAAATGGAAAAGAGTGCAGACAGGTACGAACGGATGTAAACAGATTGTAAAAAAATCCCATTGACATGAATAGGATTTTTTTTAAACCATTTTGAATCCATTTACAGCCTGCAAGAACGGAACAAAAACGGGGATAAAAAAAACACGGACAGACGGCCGTGTGAATGCACCCTAAAACACCAAAGGCTGCCGGTATCACTGTGCCTCTGTGCAGCACTGCTAGAAGACGTCGGCCGGGACTTTAGCTGATGTGCCCCTCCCTGGCCCGTTAATTATTGCTGCAGCGCTGGAAACTTCTTCACAGAAAGTTCTCTTGCTCCCCATCACTGTCATTCAGTTGTGTACAATGTTATCTGCTGGCAGCATGGGAGAGGGGGATGGTCCAGTGCTCTGTACCACCAGCAGTGAGGTGTCTGGAGGAAGGCAGGTCAGGGTTCACTGTGCTACACATCAATCAGTAAGTCTATTATCCCTCTGAGATACATACAGATCAGCTCCAGCTCACCTGCCCAAGAGATGGGCAGTTCAGTCTCTGTCAGTCTGTATATGCCCCTAAGTGTGTCATTCACAGATCCTCTTCTCCTAAGTGTGTCACCTAAAAATCCCCCATAACAGTGTGTCACCTACAGATCCCCCATAACAGTGTGTAACTTACACATCCCCCATAACAGTGTCACTTACAGATCCCCCATAACAGTGTCACTTACAGATCCCCCATAACAGTGTGTCACTTACAGATCCCCCATAACAGTGTCACTTACAGATCCCCCATAACAGTGTGTCACTTACAGATCCCCCATAACAGTGTCACTTACAGATACCCCCATAACAGTGTCACTTACAGATCCCCCATAACAGTGTGTCACTTACAGATCCCCCCATAACAGTGTGTCATTTACAGATCCCCCATAACAGTGTGGCATTTAGAGATCCCCCATAACAGTGTGTCGTCTACTGATCCCCCAGAAGTGTGTCGTCTACTGATTCCCCATAACAGTGTGTCACATTCAGATCCCCCAAAACAGTGTGTCACCTACAGACCCCTTATAACAGTGTGCCATCTACAGATCTCCCATAACAGTGTGTCACCTACAGATCCCCCATAACTGCATCATGTACAGATCCCCATAACAGTGCGTCATCTATTGATCCCCCAGAAATGTGTCACTTACAGATCCCCATAACAGTGTGTCACCTACAGATCCCCCATAACAGTGTGTAACTTACACATCCCCCATAACAGTGTCACTTACAGATCCCCCATAACAGTGTCACTTACAGATCCCCCATAACAATGTGTCACTTACAGATCCCCCATAACAGTGTCACTTACAGATCCCCCATAACAGTGTGTCACTTACAGATCCCCCCATAACAGTGTCACTTACAGATACCCCCATAACAGTGTCACTTACAGATCCCCCATAACAGTGGGTCACTTACAGATCCTCCCATAACAGTGTGTCATTTACAGATCCCCCATAACAGTGTGGCATTTACAGATCCCCCATAACAGTGTGTCGTCTACTGATCCCCCAGAAGTGTGTCGTCTACTGATTCCCCATAAGTGTGTCACATTCAGATCCCCCAAAACAGTGTGTCACCTACAGACCCCTTATAACAGTGTGCCATCTACAGACCTCCCATAACAGTGTGTCACCTACAGATCCCCCATAACTGCATCATGTACAGATCCCCATAACAGTGCGTCATCTATTGATCCCCCAGAAATGTGTCACTTACAGATCCCCATAACAGTATGTCAACTACAGATCCCCCATAACTGCATTAGGTACAGAGCCACATAACAGTGTGTCATCTACAGATTCCCCATAACAATGTCATCTACAGATCCCCCATAACAGTGTGTCATAATTGGGGGCTCCGATTAGATGAATCATCACAGCCTTCCCCCAATATATAGGGCCCTGTATACTAATCTACTGACACTGTATGAAAGGTTATATTGAGGGAGGTGATAAAGCGGGGCCTGGCCATTGTCTACCCCATCAGCCTGTATACTACTGCACCTTGCATTCATTGTATGTGAGTGTATACATGAAGAGGACACTACATACCTATATATACTGTATCTTTAGACATACATAATACTATATAGCTCTACATACTGTATGTCAAAAGATTCAATATATGGGGTATATCGTATCATGTATATCTATAGATATATTGGTATATCGTATCATGTATCTATAGAGATACATAATTAATACCTCTCTATACTGTAGACATACACAATACATATGGCAGCGGCAAACAGTAGGCTAGAGACATTTGGCAGAGGCAGGCAATGGGCAAGAAATGTCTGGCAGCGGCAGGCAGTGGTCAGGAAATGTTTGGCAGCAGGAGGCAGTGGTCAAGAGATGTCTGGCAGCGGCAGGCAGTGGGCAAGAAATGTCTGGTAGCGGTAGGCAGTGGTCAAGAAATGTCTGGCAGTGGCAGGCAGTAGGCAAGAATCGCCTGGCAGCGGCAGGCAGTGGTAAAGAGATGTCTGGCAGTAACAGGCAGTGGGCAAAAAAAGGTCTGGCAGGCAGTGGGCAAGAAAAGGTCTGGCAGCGGCAGGCAGTGGGCAAGAAATGTCTGGCAGCAGAAGGCAGTGGTCAAGAGACGTCTGGCAGCAGGAGGAAGTGGTCAAGAGACATCTGGCAGTGGCACGCAGTGGGCAAGAAATGTTTGGCAGCGGCAGGCAGTGGGCAAGAAACATCTGTCAGCAGGAGGCAGTGGTTAAGAAATGTCTGGCAGCGTTAGGCAGTGGTTAACAGGCATTTGGCAGTGGCAGCAATGGGCAAGAAACGTCTGTCAGTAGGCAGTGGGTAAGAAATGTTTGGCAGCGGGAGGCAATGGGCAAGAAATGTCTGGCAGGAAGAGGCAATGGGATATAGACATCTGGCAGCAGGAGACACTGGGTAGTCTGGTAGTCTGTACCACTCTTCAATCACCAACAAAATGGCTCTGCCTAGCGGAATTGAAAAAAACTACAAAACCCCCTTCCCCATTTTCTTTTGCACACAGACACAAGAGGGATGCATAGACGAGCGAGGCAGAATTTGCAGCAGTTGCTTGTTTTCACCAGATTCATGTTAGCTCCCCCTGCTGGTCAACAGTGGTAAATATGACAAGTTATTAATACATTTTTCATATTTTATAAAAATTAAAAAAATATTAAAATATTTCCAAAAATATAAAAAAAAATGTGAAAAATTTATTTAACCTCTAAAAAAAATTGTTAATATAACATTTGGTCACACATTCCCTTAAAGGAGAACCCCGGAATAGGAAAATTATCGTCCATACTGCCGGCAGTAAAAAAAATAAACAGGTTCATACCTTCCTTCGCTCCCCCGATGCCCCCGGTAACCGTCTCCGGCCTCCGCCGCGATCCTCTTCTTTGTTGCCGGTGGTCGGCGAGTCATACTGCACTTAGCCAATCACCGGCCGCAGCAAAGTCCTGACTCGGCCAGCGATAGGCTGAGCGGCAGTGTGAGAACGCTTCAAGACACACAATTCTTCACTACACTGCCACCTGCTGCTGGGGCCGAAAACGTCACACTGCCGCTCAGCCTATCGCCGGCCGTGTCGCGACTTCACTGCGGCCGGTGATTGGCTGAGTGCAGTATGACTCGCCGACCACCAGGAAAAGGATCGTGGTGGAGGCTGGAGTCGGTTACCGGAGGAGCGAAGGAAGGTATGTATCTATGTATAATTTTTCTATTCCGGAGTTCTCCTTTAAGCAAATAAAAGTTCCCTCTGAACACCTGACTAGCGGTGTAATGTCCTGGGCTGCACTGCAACCTGGGAAAAACCTGTATGCTGTTAAAAATAAACATTGGGACAAAAATCTGAGAAGAATAGCGAGACCACCATCATTATGAACTACACTAACTTTACAGCCCCTGTAGCTTAGTCAAATACAGTGTTTTATACACAGTAGCCTAGATTTATCAAACTTTGCGAGAGAATTTCCCGCAGCAACCAATCACAGCTCACCTAACGAGCTGAGGTAAAGTGAAACCTGAGCCACGATTGGTTGCTCTGGGAAATTCACTCCATTTTTTTCTCTCACACAGTTTGATAAATCTCTCCAGTTGTTGCAAAACTACAATTCCCAGCATGCCCGGACAGCCGAAGGCTGTCCGGGCATGCTGGGAGTTGTAGTTTTGCAACAGTAGTTTTGGAAAACACTGTGTTAAGGTGAACAGTATAGGAAATAAAGGACCTAGTTGTTATAGGGCCATGCCTCCCATGACTACAGAGCCTTTCAGGTCAGGAAGCTGTCTCCCTGTAGCCGGGTAAATGCACTGTTTATCAGGCAATGCCCTGAGGAAGACAAGGCCCAGAAGACATGGGAGCTGAGGACTAGAGAATGCACACGGTGATGAAACACAACATCTCTGCAGTCAGCAGTTGCTGGGAGGGGCAGCTGGACCAGTCTGCCAGATAGAGGATAAGATAGGGAGGGAGTAGAGACTCTGGATCAGACGAGCCTTCCTCCTCCTCCTCCTCCTCTTCACAAGGACACAGAGTCACCAGCTCCTGCTCCAGGGGACCCCAATACCCACAATCAGGGGCACAGAGCTGTGGAGATGCTGAGGAGATCCATGTGATCCAGCCCTGCTCCTCCCCCGCCATCACCTGGAGAGGGAAGAAGGATTGGACAGGCTCTGGGGATGAGTGCAGGCGGGAGAGCCGTGTGTGCCCCACTCCGGCCTCACTCATAGCCCCTGTCCTGCCCTCACTCATAGCCCCTGTGCCAGGATCCGCCGTCGGGCTGTCTGCCATGGACTGGGCTGGTTACAGGCTCTGCGGGTACGAGGGATGCTGCTCCTGAATTACGTCTGTGGACCGGGGCTGCGCACACAAGTCTAGGAGACATAGCTCCAGCTCAGCACTGTATACAGCCCGATGTCCTATATACCCCGCCCGACCTGACACACCGGAGCCTCATGGAGACAGGATACAAGGTGAGACTGCGTGTGGGACTATATACAGCAGTATTTATGTGGGACTATATACAGCAATTTATGTGGGACTATATATATATATATATATATATATATATACAGCAATATATGTGGGACTATATACAGCAGTATTTATGTGGGACTATATACAGCAGTATTTATGTGTGACTATATATATACAGCAATATATGTGGGACTATATATATATATACAGCAATATATGTGTGACTATATACAGCAATATATGTGTGACTATATACAGCAATATATGTGTGACTATATATATACAGCAATATATGTGTGACTATATACAGCAATATATGTGTGACTATATACAGCAATATATGTGTGACTATATACAGCAATATATGTGTGACTATATATATACAGCAATATTTGTGTGTGACTATATACATCAATATATGTGTGTGACTATATACAACTATATGTGTGTAACTATATACAAGGACTTCATGTGTGACTATATACAGGGGTTTATATATGTGTGTGTATGACTATATACGGGGTATATATATATATATATATATATATATATATATATATATATAGATGACTTCAGGGCCATATGTTTGACTATATACAGGGTTGTGTAAAGGAATTATTACAGGGCTATATGTGTAACTATATACAGGAACATGTGTGACTATATACAGGGGTATGTTTGACTATATACATGGGGATATGTGTGACTATATACATGGGTATGTTTGACTATATACATGGGGATATGTGTGACTATATACAGGGGTATGTTTGACTATATATATGGGGATATGTGTGTGACAAAGGAAGTATGTGTGATTATATACAAGGGTATATATGTGACTGTATACAACAGTATGTCAATGTGATCTATCAGAAATCTAATGTCTGTCTTAATTCATTTTTCTCTCTCTCCATCTCTGCTAATTATTAAAAAAAAACACCTTTGCGTGTGTGCACAGCCACTATAAATCTATCTATCTCTATCTATCTATCTATCCATCTATATCATATCTATCTATATCATATCTATCTATCTCTATCTATCTATCTATCTATCTATCTATCCATCTATATCATATCTATCTATATCATATCTATCTATCTATCCATCTATATCATATCTATCTATATCATATCTATCTATCTATCTATCTCTATCTATCTCATATCTATCTATATCATATCTATCTATATCATATCTATCTATCTCTATCTATCTATATCATATCTATCTATATCATATCTATCTATCTCTATCTATCTATCTATCTATCTCTATCATATCTATCTATATCATATCTATCTATCTCTATCTATCTATCTATCTATCTATCTATATCATATCTATCTATATCATATCTATCTATCTCATATCTATCTATATCATATCTATCTATATCATATCTATCTATCTCTATCTATCTATATCATATCTATCTATATCATATCTATCTATCTCTATCTATCTATCTATCTATCTCTATCATATCTATCTATATCATATCTATCTATCTCTATCTATCTATCTATCTATATCATATCTATCTATAACATATCTATCTATCTCTATCTATCTATATCATATCTATCTCATATCTATCTATCTATATGATATCTATCTCATATCTATCTATCTATCTATCTCATATCTATCTATCTATCTATCTATATGATATCTATCTATATCATATCTATCTCATATCTATCTATCTTATAAATATAATCTATCTGTCTATTTATCTACCTACGTACCTACCTAATATCCATTGTCTTCCTCCTATCTATCTTCTATCTATCTATCTATCTATCTATCTATCTATCACATATATATCATCTATCTAATCCTTTAGTACAGGTCTATACTATTTGACAGTGACCCCGGCCCCATCCATTAGTACTATGATGCCCAGTGCTGTGTATATAGGTGTGTGTGTAATTTGTATATTGCAGCCTATATCACTGTGCTTGTACAGACTTTGGCTTGGGATAGCTGACTATAAATGTAATGTCTCATGTATCACTGTGCTGCTGTGCGCCAGAGCTTTTTGCCAGAAATAGTATCCAATGGATGTCTGTAAGGTAACAGCTGGAATGAAAGCTAAAGAATAACTGCATATTGATACTTATTTACAATGTCGCCTCCATGTTGAAAAATAAAGATCTGTATTTACTAACATTTATCCTTATTCTGGGCCATAGGTTTGATGTTGATCTCTGATCTAGGTTTATCATCTGCTTGTACGTCATAAGATGGGTAATAGATGCTTCTTGTGTTATGGACTGGACCATAGGCTTCGTACTGGCATCATTTTTGGTGTTGACATGGTGGGTTTATCATTTTTGGTGCTGACATGGTGGGTTTATCATTTTTGGTGCTGACATGGTGGGTTTATCATTTTTGGTGTTGACATGGTGGGTTTATCATTTTTGGTGTTGACATGGTGGGTTTATCATTTTTGGTGTTGACATGGTGGGTTTATCATTTTTGGTGTTGACATGGTGGGTTTATAATTTTTGGTGTTGACATGGTGGGTTTATCATTTTTGGTGTTGACATGGTGGGTTTATCATTTTTGGTGTTGACATGGTGGGTTTATCATTTTTGGTGTTGACATGGTGGGTTTATAATTTTTGGTGTTGACATGGTGGGTTTATAATTTTTGGTGTTGACATGGTGGGTTTATCATTTTTGGTGCTGACATGGTGGGTTTATCATTTTTGGTGTTGACATGGTGGGTTTATCATTTTTGGTGTTGACATGGTGGGTTTATCATTTTTGGTGTTGACATGGTGGGTTTATCATTTTTGGTGTTGACATGGTGGGTTTATAATTTTTGGTGTTGACATGGTGGGTTTATCATTTTTGGTGTTGACATGGTGGGTTTATCATTTTTGGTGTTGACATGGTGGGTTTATCATTTTTGGTGTTGACATGGTGGGTTTATAATTTTTGGTGTTGACATGGTGGGTTTATCATTTTTGGTGTTGACATGGTGGGTTTATAATTTTTGGTGTTGACATGGTGGGTTTATCATTTTTGGTGTTGACATGGTGGGTTTATCATTTTTGGTGTTGACATGGTGGGTTTATCATTTTTGGTGTTGACATGGTGGGTTTATAATTTTTGGTGTTGACATGGTGGGTTTATCATTTTTGGTGTTGACATGGTGGGTTTATCATTTGCTTGTACGTCATGTGATGTTCTTATGTTCTTCGCTGGCTACATTTTGTGGTGTTGACATGGTAGGTTTATCATCCATTGTACTGGACCATAGGCTTAGTAAATATGACTGAATCATGTGATGTTGACATCTGGGGTGGCTTTTTCCTTCAAGGGCCACATCTTGTACCCAGGAGATGAGAAGGGCCGCCCATCATCCTATACTGGGCCTCAGACTTGTCCTCATAGATGTAACCTTGTGCTGGACATCTCTGGTTGCTTTATAAGTCAAGCTCATATGCTGGTCACAATACAGGTAACCGTGTCCCATCTTCTCTAATAATGATATGGTGCATCCATTACATGTAGGTTCTGGCCAAGCAACAGTACATACAATGTTTTATAGATATGGTGTAGTATCCGCTCAGATCATCGCCCCTGGCTCCCATGCTTGGACTGGAGGGTGGCGTGCCCTTCCCAACGAACAGCAATATAGAAAAGTATCTAGCACCAGGAAGGCAGGTAAAATTCCTCTTAGCCTATGCATTTCGGGCTGTGGTGCCCTTAGTCATGGCATTACTAAGGGCGCCACAGCCCGAAACGCGTAGGATACTACGTTCCTGTGTATCCTATTTTTATTGATGGAATTTTACCGGCCTTCCTGGTGCTGGATACTTTTCTATACAATGTTTTATAGGTTTTCCTACAAGTATCTTTGAGAGGCCGGATGTCAGAGAACTGCTTTCGTGCATGGCGTTGGTTCTTCTGTCCCTCTGTACCTTTTGACCCGTCTTCTTACATTGCCTTCTCCATATCATCTCTACCGTGAGTTATGTCAGGCTCTGACTTTCCATGTAGCATTTTCATCCTCAGTTCTTCAGTTTAATCTGCTTTCAAACCTGATTTGTGTCACTGTCCCTTCTCTTTTCTCCTTGTCTCATTTGCTTCTGTTTTGTTATGTTATCTCTCACATTTCTTTGGCTCTTCCTTTTTGTCATTTCCCCTTTGGCCTTTGTCCCCAGGTTCTGTAATGCCAATGCTGCCAGTGCTGGTATAAAGAAACAAATCCTTCTAGACAATTTACTAGATTGGACAGGACCCAGTTTTTGCCCCAGTGCCCCCATCCTCAGACCAGTTATTTGTGATTCCTTTCTACAGTAAATCATTTTAATTACCATATTTGTTGCCAAGGTGCATTATTTATAGTACCGAGGCCTTCATTTCCTAGCAAATCTATGTGATAGTTTGCTGTCACCCACGCTAAAGAGAAGTATATCCAGGAATTTGTGTATATTGTACCTTTTAGTATACACTGGCCCCTCAAGTTACAATATTAATTGGTGCCAATATGTTGTGTAGCATCCTGTGTCCATTTTTTCTTAACGCTGGACAGGGGAACGCAGCAAGATGCGTTCCCTTGTCTGGTGCCGGTCCATCCATCCGGAGTCTAAACTAGCCGGGTGATTGTGAACTGTCTCATTCAAATCAATGGGATCAGTTCTGCTTTCAGTTTCCCTCCACTTCACGCTGGAGGGAAACGCCACCAGGCACCTGATATATGTAAAGGAGGCCTAAGCCAAAACTAGGGGTGGAAAATGCAGAGAGAAACGTATAATGGAAAGATTTGCTTGTTATGGCTCACATTCTTACCCAATGCTGCCATGTGAAAGTGGGCTAAATAAGGAAGCTTAGGTAGAGAGAGTTGGGTTTTATTCTGCATTCTTTATGTCTACACCATTGTTCCCCAACTACAAGTCCCAGCACGCTGGGAGTTGTAGTTTTGAAACAGCTATAGATACACTGTTTGGTAAACACTGCCCTAACATTTTCTGAAAACACTTATGGGGGTATTTATCAATAATGGTCTTGGCTAGATCATTTTGGTTGTTTGTCTAGATGCATTTTTTTTAGCGGTGCTGCTCCAAATTTATCAGATTGTTGCAATGACCATGATAAATTTTGCGCAGATCTGCACCCAGATCATTTTCTACCGCTGCTTTAAAGGGGTTCGCCGGTGCTTAGACATCTTATCCCCTATGCAAAGGATAGGGGATAAGATGCCTGATCGTGGGGGTCCCGCCGCTGTGGACCCCCGTGATCTTGCATGCAGCACCCCAGTTAAAATCAGTCCCCGTAGCATGTTCGCTCCGGGTCTGATTATGTCACGCCTCCGCCCCCGTGTGACGTCACGTTCCGCCCCTCAATGCAATCCTATGGGAGGGGGCGTGACATCTGCCACGCCTCCGCCCCCGTGTGACATCATGTTCCGCCCCTCAATGCAAGCCTATTGGAGGGGGCGTGACAGCTGTCACGCCTCCGCCCCCGTGTGACGTCACATTCTGCCCCTCAATGCAAGCCTATGGGAGGGGGCGTGACAGCTGTCACGCCCCCTCCCATAGGCTTGCATTGAGGGGCGGAGTGTGACATCACATGCTGCCTGCCCCGTGGTCGCCGGTAATCAGACTCGGAGCGAACATGCTCTGGGGAGTGATTTTAACTGGGGTGCTGCGTGCAAGATTACGGGGGTTCCTTTGGATAGGGGATAAGATGTCTAAGCGCCGGACTACCCCTTTAAGATCATGTCTACCCTGCTTCTGTGGAGCTTGGTTGTCTGTGTGTTTGGCTTTATTTGTTATAGTTTAAATTTTAAGGCAAATTAATGTCTAAAAGAAGGTCTGCAAAGAGAGTCTCCCTCACATCTGAATTGTGGTTTTCCTTGCCGCAGGACAGGAAAAAAAAAATGATGGAGATGGAGGTTTTAGTTGAACAGATTTTTTCTTTTTTTTTTTTTTACCTTTACTTTTTATATTTTGTTATCATCACTTTGTCGGATATTTTTTTTAAACTTGGACACAGGAAATTGTTAGATTTTGGCCATTGCTAACAATCTTATTGTTTCTTACATCTTTACCATTCCTTTAGCGTACCTTAAAAAATATACAGTATCTGATATTGCCATTTGCCATTTTTTTTAATGTGTAACTTTTTATGTCTTTAAACATTCTTATTCTCTACCTTATTCCCTCTCTTTCACTCTGGCTGATGATTTTTGATTTTTTGCAAACAGACAGGAGTAGTAAGTAATCTTTTTTAGACCGGGTCAGGAGGTGGTCTTGTTTTTCGGGCAAAATTTGTACAAAAATAAAAATTGCAGATAATAAATTTGTGACCACTGCATCCATCACTTTAAAATGGGTCTAGCAACACCAAAAGGTCAAAATGACGGATTTTAGAACTTGGCTTTCAGATTTTGGGAAAACAGGATAACAAACCATGTCAAGCTGTTATAGTGACAGCTATAGTAAAGTAACCCCTCTCCCTCTTACTCACACACTGTGCCATCAATAGGCTGAATGGTAAATCTAACTATGGTAAATAAATCCCCCCTTGTTCCCAAATGATGCCATATCTCGGGTTTACCTTTTAAGTTTCTGGGAGAGCTAGGTAACAACCCCACATCTGTAATAGAGAAGGCTGATTTCTAAATTTACCTAAATACTGTAAATCTACCTCTGCTCCTGCTCAAGATTTGCTTTCCAGGAACCTGGGAAAGCTGAATAACATTTTAAGCAGCGGATGGCTAAATCTATCTAAATAAATACCTGCGGAATTCCGCGCAGTGAACTATACCATTAGTGTGAATGAGTCTCCCGCAAGACCCGTTCACACTGCGGAATTTCAGCGGCATGAGTACTGCATAGCCATCAATGGTGACAGCGCAGTGCCCTGCGGTCCTACCACTGAAGTATCTTCGGTGGCGCCCACCTGACGGAATCTCGCAGAATTCCGCGAGCAGAGAGAGCGGAGATTCCGCAGTGTGAACGTACCCTAACTCTCTCCCAATTTTGCCAAAGCTGGGCTGGTTGTTTAATGCTGCCTATATATATATTTGCATTATAAACAAATAAATAAAAACAGCAGGAGTTTCACATCTGCATTATGGCATTCATTTATAATGGAAGCCATAATACATCCCCTTATAGACCACTAGCACCCATCAGACCCTATTAACTTACAGTGAGCTCTGTCAGGTGTCCTATGTGTTGACAATATTATCCAGGATTAGGGTGCGTTCACACGGCCGTCTGTCCCTTTTTTTATCCCCGTTTCGGTTCCGTTCTTGCAGGCTGTAATCAGATTAAACACGGTTTAAAAAAAATCTCATTCATGTCAATGGGATTTTTTTACAATCCGTTTGCACCCGTCTGCACTCATTGCCGTTTTTTGGACGGCAGAAAAAACGGCACATGCAGTATTTTTTCTTCCGTCAAAAAAACAGAAGAAAAACTGGATACAGTAAATTTTACATTGAAGTCTATGGAAAACGGATGAGTCTTTAATGTCACCCGTTTGTATGTGTTTTTTCAATCCGTTTTTGATCCGTTTTTACTTCTGAGCATGCTCAGAACAAAAAAACATTTTTTTTGTTTATTAACTGAACAATAATGGATCCAAATGGATCCAAACGAATAACATCCGTTTGCATCCGTTATTGTCCTTTTTTTTTTTTTTAAGTCCGTTTTCATTTTTGATGGGAGAAGAACAGGACGGGTCTAGACAGCCGTGAGAACGCAGCCTTAGAGAAACAAAACGAATTTCTTTAAAAAATAGCACCGCACCTGTCTTCAGTTTGTGTGTGGTATTGCAGCCCAGTGCCATTGAACTGAATGAAGCCACATTGTAATACCACACACAACCTAAAGACAGTGTGTGGTGCTGTTTTTTGTTTATTTATTTAAAAACTATAAAAAAATGTATAGTGACATATACTGCGGCGTATAATCAGTGGGCCTGTTGATTTTAATAAAACGATTGTACTCTTATAGTGTCTTTTGGTCCATTTCTGCACCAAAACTTTAATTTTATGGGACACCCAAGTGTGGTTTGTTGCTCTTTTGAGTTCTGCCAAATAAATGTATATGTGTGAGCAATGGATGTAGTCTCTACTTGACTACATTCAACTTCAAAAATCACCCAACTCAATGGGTCCATTGTGAGTATACTGCGGTATACATCGTCATACCTGCTCTAGGTCCTGCGCCATTGTCCATACTAGTTCATAGACCAGTGTTTCCCAACCAGGGTGCATCCAGCTGTTGCAAAACTACAACTTTTTTTTTTTTTTTAATCAACTGGTGCCAGAAAGTTAAAAAGATTTGTAAATTACTTCTATTAAAAAATCTTAATCCTTCCAGTACTTATTAGCTGCTGAATACTACAGAGTAAATGGTTTTCTTTTTGGAACACAGAGCTCTCTGCTGACATCATGACCACAGTGCTCTCTGCTGACATCTCTGTCCATTTTAGGAACTGTCCAGAGCAGAATATGTTTGCTATGGGGATTTTCTTCTACTCTGGACAGTTCTTAAAATGGACAGAGATGTCAGCAGAGAGCACGGTGGTCATGATGTCAGCAGAGAGCTCGGTGTTCCAAAAAGAAAACCATTTCCTCTGTAGTATTCAGCAGCTAATAAGTACTGGAAGGATTAAGATTTTTTAAAAGAAGTAATTTACAAATCTGTTTAACTTTCTGGCACCAGTTGATTTAAAAAAAAAAAAAAGTTTTCCACAGGAGTACCCCTTTAATGCTTTTTAAGGTGTAGGGTCTATTTAAACATTCTCTTAACATACCTTTTAATATCTGCTGCTCACGTGGTGGTATTACTGCTCTCACAGGCTATGTTCACATGGTGGAATTTCCATGCAGAATTCCGCAAAAGAAATCTGCTGTCATTTTGTGTCTATTGATTTCAATGGGATTCTGCAGTCCCATTCAATCAGCGGAATTTCTGCCACGGAAATTCTGCTTTCCGCATTCCACAAAAGTACTAGATCAGTCTTATATTTAGCGGAATTCCGCGGCAGAATCCCATAGAAGTCAACGGGGCTTGAACTTTGGCAGTATTCTGTGTTCTGAGAACTCCGAAATTCCGCTGCAATACTGCCGGATTTTGTAGAGTTCCGATTCATCTTGCTGAGATTTTTTTTGTGGAATTGTGCAAATTCCACCGTGTGAACATAACCACAGAGTGTCTGGATACCAACTTAAAGATTCCTGTACTCTAGGGAGAGGCTGTTCTCACTGAGATACTGAAATTGCTGGACAGCTCCACTACTGAGATCATTGCCTAAGTCAGTGTTACCCAAACAGGGTGCCTCCAGCTGTTACAAAACTGCAGTTCCCAGCAAGCCCAGGCAGCCTTTGATTGTCTCGGCATGATGGGATTTGTAGTTTTTAACAGCTGGAGGATCCCTGGTTTAAAAACATGGCCTAGATCCTTGTCTCCTAAAGGATGTGTCCCCTAAACTACTAATAAGAGCCTGAAACATTTCTAATCTTTGTAGATTAATTGATTGTAATATGTTAACATTCAGTTTTAATACATTATAATGGGGGCAGTCATATTTCCTAAAGTGCTTTTAACAGTATTTAGTCATATGTTTTAATGCAAGCCCCATGGACATAGACAAAATAAACATCTACAGTCCCTGTTCTTCTTGTAAGCATGCTTTGTGACCTGTATAAAGGTCAATCTACAGGGGAAGGGTGGTTGACCTGCTATTATTTTATTTATACTTTCATTGTAAGGGCCCATTCAAACTAAGGAATCAGTTTGCACTAAGACCGCTTGGACATTCGCCATCTCCTTTAATAACAATGCATTTATGTGAGAATTCTGCCAAAAAAAAATTAATTAGAATTTCTGCAGTATAAATTCTGCAGTGTGCACGGTGCAGCAGAATCCCATTGACAACAAAGAGAGGCTGCTGCATCTGAATTCCCAGGTGGAATTTTCTTTGTAGTGTGAATGGCCCCCCATGCTGTTCTGATCATTTTCCTGCTGACTCCTTCTTATCATTACAGACAGAACAGGAAGCCTCAGTTTTGTTAAGGCCTAGTGGTCAGACTGAAAACTGCAAGATTTTAGAATTATTTTAAAAATATAAATAGTAAAATGGGAAATTAGAAAAAAAAAATCACCAAAAATTCTTTAAAAAATTATGTTTAACATAAAAACTTGATTTCAACAATAGGCTATTTTTTGATGACACATTCCCTTTAAGATTCTAGGAAGAAATGCCAGCGAGGTATAGCGGATCCCAGATTTATTAAATGGCTAAAAACAGGAACGGTAAATACAGGGTTACGCGTTTCAGGCGTGTAACAGAACGCCCTTAGTCAAAGGGCGACTAAGGGCGTTCTGTTACACGCCTGAAACGCGTAACCCTGTATTTACCGTTCCTGTTTTTATCCATTTAATAAATCTGGGATCCGCTATACCTCGCTGGCATTTCTTCCTTGTTTCTGTATTCGGTGCTGCCATACACCTGCCGTGCGTTGGTTTTGGGAGGATGGTCCGGTGGTAGCTGATCAGCTCGTACTTTACCTTTAAGATTCTAGTCTTGCTTTGTTCATTGGCTAGACCTCTGGGTTTCCTTGGTAAGGTTGGCATTTCCACTTCCTCCCAGCAATATAATTCTGCCATGCTGCTGTTACCTGTCTGTGTACCAATCTCTGGTTAAAGGGGTACTGCAGTCTAGAGATCGCTCCATGCACAAGGAGAGCTGGGCGCTGTGCAGGAGATCGTGTTGGGTGTGACCACTGCAGAGGGGATAAGTTGTCCTACACTGCAGTACTCCTTTAAGTATTGACCATGCTTCTGTCTTACCTATTACCTACATCTATACTATACCTATAGTGACCTATGGCTGATGTCAGACCACACTTGTCTCCACCATATGGCTAATACCTTTGTACTGACCTCTGCTGATCACTGACTATGGCTTGTTTCTTGAATGCTGCCTGTATGCATTGTATGCATTGTTACTCCAAATTACTGACCCCAGACCATTACAATGAGGATACTTCTCTCAGAAAGGTTAATCCCCCAAACCATTTAACAACCCAAAAGTCAGAAGAACTCACAACGGTCAAAGCCCAGTGGCCACCTCTTGTCAAAACTGAAGGTGACTTGTTTGTTTCCCGGTGTCTAAGCCAAAGCATTCTCCTGGCCTTAAAATCTATGGCTTGCATTTTAATGGGAGTAGCCAGTTTGCAAGTGACCCAAAGGCTTCCTATTTCCTAAAGGATAAATGTGAAAATGTGCGGACCTATCTACATCAGCTAGTCAGGTATGTCATTCATGTATCTGGAAAGCTACATCTTGACAAAGCCATCTAATGCCAATATTAGTGAGAATCCTCAAGTAAATGGAAGATACATGCTCCAATAATAGTGGTGAATCTGGAGAATCAATAGAATCTGACCATTCTTCAATAAAAACATATTGTTTGAACAGCACAAAAGTACTTGGCAAATGCATTCAGAAACCACTAGAAAAAAGACGATGGCACGCCGTAATGGCGCTGTATTGATTGTGACCCAGCTTTCTCAGACACAGACGTAAGGGCTGAATAGATTTGCAAATAGCTGCATGGGCTTGTGAAGTTTTCTCTGCTCGTCGACCAGCAGTGCTCCAGAGCTGCTCTTCCTACTGTAGGGTGTATGATTAAATAGAAACACTTTTGGCTTTTTATTGCCTGCTGCCTTCCTCTACCCTTTGCTTAATTTCCAGTCTATGTAATCTTATTCCATAGAGAAATTTACATTTTTTAAAAAGTACGCAGCATTGTATTCATTTTGTTAGCATGAGACCACACAGGTGACGTGTCCCACTATCTGCCTATACAGGGATATGTCGATGGCTTCATAGACATCAACAGGAGGCTTGTTCCAGCCCATATGTCAAGTGGAAGCCATGATATGAACAGGGCCTAAGGGTCACATTCAGTGTATTACATGAACGCAGAAACCTGACAGGTGGCAGATATTATGCAACTTAACTTTAGCAATGGAATGAATAACCATGGATTATACAGTGACACAAGACCAGTCTCTGCAGATTCTGGCACGCGCTCTCACGATTGCCCATCACTTTATTAAAGGAATACTCTGGTGCAGAGTACTCCTGCTCCGTCCTGCCCGGGCTGCAAAATCTCTTCTTCATACTTCCGTGTGAAGGAAGCGTCACATGGCGCTCAACCTATTATGGGCCGAGGCAGAACATTGCGGCGACTGGTGATAGGCTGAGCGCCATGTGACGCTTCGTTCACACGGAAGTATGAAGAAGATGGACCGGAGGACCGATCAACTGTAGTGGCGCTCCGCGGGAACCCAGGAAAGTGAGGGATGGTTTGTTTTCATTTTTTTGCAGCCCGGGCAGGACGGAGCAGGAATACTCTGCACCAGTGTACTCCTTTAAGTTCAGAGATCATAAGACTCTGTTCACATCTGCTTCTGACAGAAGCCCCTGGTTTAGGTTCTGCCAAAAATTTGGACAAGACTGAGCTAAATGCACTATTTTGTCTGATAATACACTGGCCACAGTGATGAAAACCTGATGGACCCCATTAAAGTCAATGGAGTTTGTCAGGTGCCATTGGTATTCGGTGTGCAGTGGATGTGGCACAGCTGTTTTTTCATTGTTCTGCTTCTATGGACCCTTTCACACTATAAAAACACTTCCGTTATGAACACCCGTTAGGAAATCGGCAGTTATACAGCCGGTACGAAATCACTAACGCCCGTTAGAAAATCTCTTTATATTCAATGTGATTTTTCTAATAGCCGTTTTAACCGGTTATCGCCCGTTATTAATAACGGCTGTTATTTTGTGAGGGGCTAATGAACGGGAGAAATAGTGCATGTACTAATTCTCCCGTTACTATTGCCCGTCACAAAATAACGGCCGTTATTAATAAATGGCGATAACAGGTTAAAACGGCTATTAGAAAAATCACATAGAATATAATGGAATTGTCTAACGGTCGTTAGTGATTTTGTACCGGCCGTATAACTGCCGATTTCCTAACGGGCGTTCATAACGGAAGTGTTTTTATAGTGGGAAAAGGGCCTATGATAGAACAAAATGACCAAAGAAAATTCCGCAGTAAGGCAGAATGTGTTTGGATTTTCCACTGTATATGTTAACAGGTAGACAAGAACAACACCAATAATACCACAATACTTCACCCAGATGTCAGACATGGGCACCCAGGCAACCCAGGTCAACAAAACATTAAAGGTGACTGTTCTATACAGTAACACCATTCAGAAGGGACTAAAATAGAAACAAAGGATGGGCTAAATGTATCCTGCTTACTGCTTATGGGATCTGAACTTACAAAAATAAAGTAATTGGCAAGCAAATGAGTGAGTGCCGGGATCTTTATTTTATAGCATATCACGTGCGCCACCATTAGTGCTTTGTGCCAACCAACTAAGCTTTAACCAGTCTCTGCAGAAACCTGCAAACCACAGACCAGACTCAGAAGTCTCCTCAGCTTTCACCAGCCACATATCAATGAGAACAGTCCCAGCACCTAATATCTACTCTTCTGTAGCCATCTTGTCCCTGACTCTTATCTCCAGATGCTGCTCGCTTTGCAGACATTTTTCTTTCTGAGGTCTCTATGCAGTCCATTCATAGACTCTCTCTACAGTCTTTCTCCGTTACTATCCTGTCTCCTTCAGAGTACTTCATAATGCTTTTCCCTGTCAGATCCTTCTCCTGCTGTTCTCTAACTTTCTTCAGTGTCCTGTGCTGTCTATGAAGCATCCTCTTATTATTTGGCTAAAAAGACAATGGGCAACCTTAATAAACAGACATAACCAGTCAGGATCCTTGGCATGCTGGGTTCTTTTAGCCAAGTGAAGAAAAAGTTGCCTTCTTGGACTAGCACGGAAGTTAACACACCTCATAGTTTTTGAGGGGAAATGTATATTGGTAAGCATGAACCTTTTATCAATTAAAGTCCATATTGCTTTTATTTAGGAAAATAAGAAAAATCATAAATACACAGCTATGCAGTTCATATTTCTGTCCCTTCTAAGGTTCACAAGAAGAACTCATAAAGCATTATATAGCATGTGTATTGTCTTATAATTATTTTTAATTTTTTTCAATAAAAGCATTATGGCCTTAAAAAGGGTACTCCGGTGGAAAACCATTATTTTTTTCAAACAACTGGTGCCAGAAAGTTATACAGAAAGTTATACAGTGCTCCCTGCTGCCACCTGTGTCCATGTCAGGAACTGTCCAGAATAGGAGCAAATCCCCATAAGAAACTTCTCCTGCTCTGGACAGTTCCTGACATGGACAGAGGTGGCAGCAGAGAGCACTGTGGTCAAACTGGAAAGAACTTCACAACTTCCTCTGGAGCATACAGCAGCTGATAAGTACTGGAAGGATTAAGATTTTTTAACAGAAGTAATTTACAAATCTGTTTAACTTTCTGGCACCAGTTGATATGGAAAAAAAATAATAATTACCACCAGAGTAGGAGCAAATCCCCATAGAAAACCTCTCCTGCTCTGGACAGATTCTGAGACAGACAGAGGTGTCAGCAGAGAGCACTGTGATCAGACAGAAAAGAACAACTCAACTTCCTCTGTAGTACACAGCAGCTGAGAAGTACTGGAAGGATTAAGACTTTTTTAATAGAAGTAATTTACAAATCTGTTTAACTTTCTTTAGCCAGTTGATTTAATAATAAAAAAAAATCACTGGAGTACCCCTTTAACCACTATACAATCCCTTACATGGAAAGTTATAGTAGTCAGAAAAGGGAAATTTTAAACGTTCTTCTTTTAAAAACAGTAAAGAATGTAACCATGGGTATAGTTTTAATTGTATTGCCCCACAGAATAAAGACAACATGTCAGTTTTACCAGAAAATGCACTGTGTAAAAACAACTGCCCCCCCCCCCAATATTCAAAAGTTTGTGTGTTTTTTTTATTACATTTCTTCACACAAATAATATTTTTTTTAGTTTTGCTGTACAGTTTAAGGAGCAGTGAAATAGGTCATTATAAAGTAAAAATTGGTCCTGCAAAAAACAAGCCTCATATGTGGATGGAAAAATTAAAGAGTTATGCCTCTTAAAAGGCGAGGAGGAAAATGTAAACTCAAGGCCAAAACGGGCTGTGTCCTTTACTGTAGAGGGATTATTTAGTTGTCCTATTATTTCAAAAAGGAAACAAAATATGGCAATACTTTAGTACGTTCATCCACATTTAAAGTAGGTGGATGTGAATGGGATAAGTGGTCTTTCTGGATGACTCTTGTTAATGCTGGATTCAGCCCAGAGCTTTCATTAAATGGGCAGTCAAATGCCACCTCATGTTTAAATGTTGTGCATAGGTTAAGTCTGATAGCAGAAGAAAGGAGATCTATTCTTACCAGTTTAATGATGTTACTTACATTTTTATTAATGTTTAATGTAACATTTGAAAATCCGAGCACAGTTGTTGAGCATATTAGGAACCTGCAGAATATTTGTCAGAGAAATTCAATAGAAAAGCATTATTGTTCCCCTCAACGCGGTTGTTCATATGTCTCATCCCCATGATACTTGACGTTGATGATTTCTTTGACTTTCCTTTAGTGGTTCTCTGGACAGTTCTTATCAGGATTTAGGGATTATTCTACTTTGTTTAAAAAAGAAACCAAAAGTCCCTATTGACTGTGGTTTGAGAACCAGCAATTTACCAAACCAAATGAAGTCAGACAGATGCTAGCCCTCAATGGTTAGCCTGCAGTGTATAGAAGGAAAAATGGTAGAAGTAAATAGAAGTTTATATATATTAACATTTCGCATCAATATTTGTTAGCTAAAACCAGAACTGGGTCAAAAATAGAATATGTTCTATTCTTGATTTTGGCTTACAAAGGCTCATTCAAATTACTGAACCAAAGACTATGGATACCTTTTCACAGTTTTTTTTTTAAATATTATTTTTGACATGTAACTATTACAAACATAATAAATAAAAACCATCATCACAAAGACAAGGTTGAGTTATTTATTTCAAGGCAATTCAGAACAGCTAGAAATAATGTTGAGTACTTTGTTTTATTTTTATTGTTGATATTGACAGACTCTCTGCTCTCTCAGTGTAAGGGCACGTTCACACTGCCGAAGGATCAGCAGCAGTAGGACCATGCTGTCATGCACCGTCTTATAGCAATGCAGTCCAGCAGAATTCTGCCCCTTTAAGACTATGTTCACATGGCAGAAATTCTGCTATTTTGCTGAAATTCCTTTTTTTGCAGATTTTTTGCAGTTTTTTTTTATTTGAGTACAATTTTAGAAGATTTTTTTGGGTGCCCAAAACACAGAATTCTGCGAAATTCAAAGCCCTATTGCATTCAATGGGATTCTACCCGGAATCCTGCAAAATTTTAAGGCATGTCTTATATTTTAGCAGAATCCGGAAAACAGAATTTCTGCCATGGAATTTCTGCAGCGGAAATTCTGCTATGAAAATGAGACAGAGGAACAGCCAACAGCTGTCTGGGCATGCTGGGAGTAAAAATGTTGCAATATTTGGAGGGCCACAGTTTGAGACCACTGCTGTAGAGGCTGAACATGCAAAATTAAGCAACATTTTTTATAACGAATTATGGTGAAAATATTTTTTAAAAGCCAAAAATAATAAAGTGGTTTGCAAAGGTGTCCATAGCATTTAAATTCTCATGTGTGAATAATTCATTAATGTATAAACCTAGAAACTTGACAAATGCCAGATAAATATGTTTTTAGGGTTCATAAAGTCTCATGTTTTGTAAAAATGTTTCTCTTTAGAGTATTAGCAGAGGCTCAGTAGATGAATTCTAAAGCTGGACACACCTAAATGTTGTTCAATCCCATTGATTTCAATGGGATTAGCCAACAATTTAATGTATTTAGGGTCAGGGAAATGTCTGCTGTCAGGAGGAAAAAAGGATAAAGTATGTTCAATATGGCCAATCTTATGCTTCCCGGGGAGATAAGTATTTTTTTTTCCGCTCTTACTAATAAAATAAACATTTATGCTGGGATGATCCAAGCATGAACGTTCCTGGAGAGTCAGCTTTGACATGTGTATGTCTACCTTAAAGGGGATGTAGAAATGTATCACCTAATTTTTTTCTGTTTAACAACAGATACTTATACATGTTCCCATTTGTTGTTTCTTTTTTCTGATTGCAATTTTTTTTCCAACTTGCCTGAACTGTTTTTAACAGCATTTAGAGCTTTGCTTTACAGCAGGACCCATGGACCTTAGACAACAGAAGACAGCACCAGTCACATTCACATGAATTAGAGGTGTTACTGACCATTTTCTCTGACATTTGTATAGGTCATTTTACCGGGAACGGGAAGCTGATCTCTGTTGTGAATGGTAGTGGATCCAGTGTTCTTATTACAGGTAGAAGTACAAAAGGTGATACCACTAGAGACATAAAACAGACATTACTGGGAAATGATCTATATGGAACAGGAAGCCAAGAATTAGTTTTAGGCCTAGTGACCAGAATTGAAACTGCTACATTTCATTATTATTTAAAAGATAATTAGATAATACATCTTAAATATTCTTAAAAATTATGTTTAACATACAAACATGATTTAAATAATAGGTCAGGTTTTGCTTGCACATTCCCTTTAAGGCTTCTTTCACACTATTAGCATTCATCCGTTATTAAATGTCCGTTTTCTGTGTGAAAACGGGTGTATGATAACGGATGAAATAATGGGTGCTAACGGCTGAATAAATATTAATCCGTTAAAAGACCCATTATAACATCCCTCATGTATGGCCGAACACCTCTGTCTACAGACTCCCACAGCCGCGACTACTACTCCGATTATGGAACAGACTTGTTTCCATGATGGGAGTAGTAATTCCCTGGCTGCGGGAGTCTGCAGACAGCTGGGGAAGCTACATTAATGTTTGTACTACTACCCCCATCATGGGACAGAGTCTGTTCCATGATGGGGGTTGTAGTACAGGAGACTCGATGCGATCAGAAGTTATAAAGCAGGGGATCGGGCGGCATGCTCCGCAACCCTGCGATGTATAGTATGTTTTAACTTTCATTTTTAAATCCCCCGCAGGGAGCCCTGAATGGCCGGTACTGAGGAGCAAATCAGGGATTTTAAAATGAAAATTGTGAGTGCCAGCGGGGGCCATATGTATATTAAAAGCGCTGTGGGGGGCAAGGTATATAGCGCTGCAGGGGGGGGGGGGGACATATAGCCTATATATCTAGCCCCCCACAGCGCATTAATAAATATATATCCCCCGCCAGCACATTTATAAATATATATCCCCTGCCAGCGCATTAAATATATATCCCCCGCCAGCGCATTTATAAATATATATCCCCCGTCGGCGCATTAATAAATATATATCCTGCTGGCGCAAGTATAATGTACCCCCGCAGCGCATGTATAATGTACTGTTGCAGGCTGCCATCTATATACATATGCCGGGCTGCACCATGAATGAGAAGCATTCTAGCAGCAGCATTGGCAGGCCGATGCTGCTGATAGAAATACTTTTCATTCATAGCACAGCTCCGGCATATGTATATTGAAGCGCTGTGGGGTACAGATAATGCTATATGTCTGCACCTCCCAGCGCTTCTATATACATTTGCCGGCACCTTGCTATGAATGAAAGGTATTTCTATTAGCAGCGCATAGTGCCGGCAGCCAGCACTATGCGCTGCTAATAGAAATACCTTTCATTCATAGCGCAGCCCGGCATATGTATATAGATGGCAGCCTGCAACAGTACATTATACATGCACTGCGGGGGTACATTATACTTGCGCCGGCGGGGGATATATATTTATAAATGCGCTGGCGGGGGATATATATTTATAAATGCGCTGGCGGGGGATATATATTTAATGCGCTGGCAGGGGATATATATTTATAAATGCGCTGGCGGGGGATATATATTTATTAATGCGCTGTGGGGGGCTAGATATATAGGCTATATGTCTCCCCCCCCCCCCCCCCGCAGTGCTATATATCTTGCCCCCCACAGCGCTTTTAATATAGATATAGCCCCTGCTATTTTCAATGTTCATTTTTAAATCTCCTGCTGAGAGCCCTGATTGGCTCCTCAGTACCGCTGTGATTAATCCCTCAGCTCCTGTACTACAACCCCCATCATGGAACAGACTCTGGACTTTTGATAGGCGGGAGTTTGAGTGTTCAGACCTCTGATGATCAGTAGAATGAGCCTAGAGAAGTCTGCATCCGCCCGCTCCTCTCCCTTCTCTGTGTCACTTGATAGAGATACACTCCATAGACTTACATTGTGAGAGCGCGCTGAGCAAGCACTTCTTCAGACTCTTTCTCCTGATTGGTGAAGGTCTGACTTCCGTCAATCAAAACTTTCGACATGTTGCTAGGACACGTAAAAAGTTTTTTTTTCAAATGACAGTGGCCATTCAAAGTGTTAAGTTTAATATTTTAACCAAATGTATATAATTTAAAGAACAGGGATTCTTATACAAGTGTGCACAGAGGGCTAATAAGACCCAGCATAACATCTTCAAATATAGGACCTTTTATCTTTTGTTATACTTTTTGCTATTTCAGTTATTTTTTTTACTTTTCCTGGATGTTTCATATTATATTTTCTGTTCTCTTTTTGTGCGAGTAATGAAGAAAGGTTACTTCCTTGAACTTTTTTATGTGGTCACCATGGAAGCCACAATAAAAGATAAATACAATTCTATCTCCCAAAGTTGCCAGTACCAATGATCTTTGTACATTATCTCTTGCTGCCAATCTTTTGCTGTTTCTTCTGAATAACTACATTATAATACATTTGGTCAAATAATACAGCTTACTTCCATCATGCAGCCAGTCCCGGAAGTTTTGGATATGAAATTGTATCTTCTAAGGGTATGTTCACAATGAGGAATCATTCAGTTGTGAAAACCCCATAGAGTTGTACAGAATTTCTGCCCCTCGGTTCACACTGAGGAATTTCCTCAAGCAGAATTCTGACGAGGAAGTCTGTTCCGCTTGAAGAAAGAACATGTTCTTTCTTTCAGGCGTAATCTGCGTCGTTCTTCCATAGAGATCAATGTTATTTTTTTTCAGTCAGAAGCTTTTCCACGCGGAATCCGCGTGGAATTCGTGCAGAATTTCCGCATGAAAAAAAAGAGTATTTATGAATTTAAAAATGCATATATTACGTCCACTCTCCAACCTGCATTACCACGCGAATTCCACTCAAATTCCACGCGAAATTGCTGCTAATTCTGAGCAGAAAAAAACTGTATTTTGGGGTGGAAATCTTCAGCGTGATTTACGCCCCAATTCCTCAGTGTGAACATACCCTAAAGCTTATATATATGTTAGGTACTAACTCCTGCTATATGTTTTTGTTGTTCTCAATCCTATTACAAGTCACGTTATGATCCTAACTGCTTTCATTGTCCATTCTGTATTCAGGATTAGCAGTTACTTATAAAAAAACTATTTTGGATGAAGAAGTCTTGTTCCACTCACTGCTGCCCTGGAAATTGTCCTGTTTCTATTTTTCATACAGCCAGCTTCTGATGTCTTGACTACTTACCACATCCTACACCTCGGGTGGTAACTTATAGTCATATCCATATCCATTGTGTGTTCATTTATATATAATTATTTATAACAATTCTAATTGCTGGCCTACCTAAATTTCAAATTGGACCCTGGAATGGGTAAAGGGGTTATCCATTGCATCGTTGTACTGTTAGTATTGGAGATGCAAGATACTACAGTGTTACTCTGTTCACTTAAATGGGGCAACCCTGTACTACCTCAGTGCTGCTGCAGCGATGGAGGTGCGAGCACCAGGGCCCTTTCAAACGGCTGATCAGCAGAAGTGCCAGGGGTTGGACCTCTGCTGATCTAACAGTGTTGGCCTATTCTGATGACAGGCTAACAATTGCACAAAGCTGGATTTCTACCTTAAACTAAAGAATATACTTTTTTGACATCTTACAATTCTTCTTTTTACTTACCATACATTGTTACTACACAGTAAATTATTTGTAATTTGTTGGCGCTTTGTACAGCAACACACATAACTCCTCATTTTTATGTATTGACTTACAACATAAACATAATTTTTTCCTTTTTTTTCCTTAAACAATATTCACTACAGTAATTTCAGTGCCTATTGCAAGCATTCAGTACTGCTTTATAATGCACTACTCATTACTGCTCTGTAATGTCCTCCATGCTGCTGCTGCCCCTAAGGTTCTGTTATAGAGATATAGGGGAGGAGGATCTCCTTTTCTGTGCATGTGCAGTGTATGAGAGCCATCATAGAGGCTAGTTTCTACTCACTAGTTCGGGGACAACTCAAAATTACAGATGGAGACTGCAGAGTAAAAATCTGGTGAAAATGCCATATGCAAGTTATGCTGTATAATGGCCAGAATGCTACTCCTTATCTACACACATGACAACTTATCTTGAAAAAAGTTACCTAACACGACAGGTACACTCTAAATCTTGAAGGCCCATTTTCTATACAAAATGTACAAAGGTTTTTCCATAATTTTCAGCTAATATAAAGCTTATTAAAATTCTCTTAGAATATGTGCAACGTGGTAAGTTATCTTTATTAAATATGAATATTCACATGACGTCGCTGTCAGTGGTATATTTTGGCATGATTCACTGATAGATACATGAGCTGTAGTCTTCCATTAAAAAATAAAGCAAAAAAATCCATACTTTTTTGTTAAATGTCTTTACATATAGTAATGTGCTTTTCTATACAATAGAAAATATACACACTGTATATCAGCCCATCTGATGCCAAAAGGACACACTTTTGTCCTTTTACAGATGAATGGGGGCCTAGGGATATGCTTTAATGCATTCTTGGAGCTTTCTGTAAGTCTGCACAGCCTTGTTTGCACAGTCACCATTGGTTTTGCTTGTCCCCAAAGTTTTTCTGTCTTTTTATGGTCATAGTGACTAAACATGTTGCTATTATGGAAATAAGTTAGCTGTGACCTGTTTCAGGCATGCCAAGTTCAGCGATTTCTTCTTTTTCACATCTAGCATTGAAAATACCCAATGCAAATTCTGTGTGTATATTTTATCTTTTTAAAAAGGGGTTTTAAGGAGTTTTTGTCCGATGAAGAACTCTAGTGCTGAGAATATTTCATGCTTTTTCTTTAATTCTATATGTATATAAGTTAACCTGTCATTTAAAATACCATAGAGACATGAATGTTTTTCTTCTCACTCAAAATGGCCTCCCTACACACGTGTCACCTTATTGGTATTGCAGACACATAGCTGGTGAGCTTATCTGTAAGTCTAAGCACATTAATGAGGGATCAGTGATAATTTCTGCCCCGAGGGTTTGTTATGGTCATATACTGTAGATGGCTGCAGAATAAGACTCTCTTCTGTCAGTCTTTCCACTCACACAGTATTCTCCTGCCTGTCTGTCATCCTTGTGTCTTTTTCTGTCATTCATTGTCCACCAGCTTCTCTATAGTGCTCTCTTTCAACCACACGTCTTTAATGTTTCTTTGTAGATACTTTTCCCCCACAGAAAGGCCATTTTATTGCATTATAGATACTCCATTTATCTTCTGCATCTAGTTCTGCTATGCATTTTTATCAGTCTTTACCTCCATCCTGATCCATGTTTTCAGCAAGATGACTAGTGGCAGGATTGTACCTTGCTCTCCATAGTTTTTTACCCATCTGTCTCTATTTGCTTTCTTGTGTCTTATATTTTTTTTCTAGATGCATGATGACCTTGTTTAGTGCATTAAGTTATTTTCCCTCTTCTCTCCCCTTCTCCCTCCCAGACTCATGTAGTCAGTCTTTCCATATCCCTCACAGTCTGCTTTGACATCTCTGCCTCCCTTCCCTCTGTTTATTGCTTTTTCTTCCTGCCTACCTTCCCTCATATATCCTTCCTCCCTTCACTCTCTTTCTGCCATCTCCCCTCTCTTGTTTTTTATCCATTCCTTATCTCTTAAAATATCCCTGTTTTCCTTTTCTGTATGTAGTAAAAATCTCCTGTTCTTCACTTTCTATTCACATTTATTTCCTTCCCCCTTCTCTTCCATCGTGCCCGCTGTTGCCTGGCATTCGCCACCTCAGTCTTTTGACCAAGCAGCCGCCTTTGTTTGTAACCCTGTCCATTGTGTTTCATTCCTCCTTGAATAAAGTAGGTTAAGGTATAAACTTTTCAGTTCGCACCATAATACAGGTTGTGTTGGAGTGGAAGAGGTTAAGATGTAGCCCCGCTCCCCTCCGTTCCATCTCCCTCCTTTGTATGTCCAGCAGAGAGAATTAGCAGTCACATCTGGATGTGCTACAGAAAAATGGCAAGATACAGAGAAGACAGCAGCTGGGAGGGTGCACTGGTTAAAATGGGGATTAGTGAAGGATGAGGGATAGAGAGAATGTGTGCAGCTAGGTGAGGGAGGGCAGGTATGACTGTAGGAGTAAAAATAGCTTTATTCCCAGTGGGAATCTTGCTTCTTGCAGTAAGATTTAGATTTAACTACTCATCTGCTGTGTTGCAAAGAGGATTACATGAAACTAATTAAAAGTGATTCCATTTTGTTTAACTCCTCGTGTCCTCTCTTCATGGCTAGGTTTGTCTTATCCTCATATTTAACCTGATATTTTAATGTTTATCAGTCCCCTACCTCCACATGCCCTGCCCTTCTCATACTCCTCTTGTAGTCTATCATTTACATGCCCTGTTCTCTGGTTAGTCCCTTCCCCTATAATTTTCTTCCTATTGTTTTCTTTCCTTTGTTTCCATCCGATTTTCCCAACTTCCCTCTTATCCATTCTTTCTCTTCTCACAGTCATGAGCTAATTTTTCCTTTTCCAGGCCCTCTCCCCTCTCTCTAACATGCCCTACTTTCTGCCATTCCTGTTTATCTCTTCCTGTCACCCCGTTTTATTTTTTTCCTAAACCTTCTGTCTATCCCTTCACTTTATTTTCCCTTGTCTACCAGCACTTTCTATGTTAATTGCATGTATGTCCAATTTTTTATGCTCCACTTCCTTCATCCAGTTGTCACATCTACTATTTTGCACTATATTTTTTTCTACTTATTTATTAATCGGACTGTAAGGTCTGCAGGGCAGAACGTAAATACAGGGTAAGCATACAACTCTGCAGTTGTAACTTGTAGAGAAGGCTTCATAGAGTTTCAATGGTTTTCCAGCTAGGACTGTCCAGTCTGTTGCACTATTTATGCTATCAAAAACAGTATAGCCCTAAGTAAATCTGAGCTTACATTACATAACAATCACTGCAGTTCACCTGTTTTAACCCTTACTCTCTCAGTAACCTGCTCAGTTGTTGTTTTTACCTGGAACTTGGACGGTTCAGCTGATCTAAGCGTTAAAATTAAAGTCAGAAATAAAAATCCACTCAGTCCATCAATACTAGGTACCATAAGAGAAGTGTTTCCATGAACAGCATTTATCACCTATCCACAGTTGTCTGACTTCTTCCTTTTTCTCCCATGTCCCTCTTTTTTAAGTGGAACCTAAATTGCCTCTCCATTCAACTAGGGTGCTATAAATTAGAACTATGATAGTTACTGTTTTAAACACTACCAATTACTTCGCCTCCTGTAGGTTAGTCACAACGTTTTATATAAGGCACCTCCCTGGCTGCTCAAGTTTCTCCCTGTGAAGAGTTCTCCCAGGTTGTCATCTTTTATGTATCTTAGTAGAATATGTCTGTTTCCTTGTGATCCATTTAAAGGAAATCTGTCATCAGAATCACCCGCACTAAACCTGTTACACAGGCTTGTAGTGCGGGTGATCCTGATTAAAACGCTTCTTACCTGGTTGAAAATTGTTCAGCGGTTCTTCAGATATCTTTATTTTTAATTTTCTGTTATTCCCTGGCTTGGGACTCAGTGGGAGGTGTTATCATCTCGGACTCGGCTACACGTCATTCAAGCTGGGCGGAGCGGCTGCCCAGCTCATGAATATTCATGAACTTATCCTCGTAGTCTAACTCCTTTTTCTAGGTCTGGTGGGGAGGGCCGCGCATGCGCCGCGTTCCGTACACCCGGAAACGGCGTTCTCCCCCCGGCTTCACTCGAGCTGCGGCCCAATACAAGTAAGAAGACGGGCTGCATGAGTGAAAAGCCGGGGGGAGAACGCCGCTTCCGGATGTACGGAACGCTGCGCATGCGCGGTCCTCCCCACCAGACCTAGAAAAAGGAGTTAGATTACGAGGATAAGTTCATGAATATTCATGAGCCGGGGCGGCCGCTCCGCCGAGTCCAAGATGATAACACCTCCCACTGAGTCCCAAGCCAGGGAATAACAGAAAACTAAAAATAAAGATATCTGAAGAACCGCTGAACCATTTTTAACCAGGTAAGAAGCGTTTTAATCAGGATCACCCGCACTACAAGCCTGTGTAACAGGTTTAGTGCAGGTGATTCTGATGACAGATTTCCTTTTAAAACATAATAGTCACAGCTCTGCTTTGAACAGAGCAAAACCTATGATGTATAATTTCATCTTTCTAAAACATACACACTGTACCATGAGTCCGTCTGGTTTGTACATATGGAAACACTATCTCCTATATTACTTCATAAAATGAATTATTCTTGATACTTTTTGCATTAAAGAACATTTTGTCTAGTTACATGTTTTATTAAACATTGCTGGCCACTAGTTTCTTCTTGGCTGTTTATTCCTTTGGTTCTTCCTCTGCTTCCCACTCCAAGACACATCTCCTGCAACCTTGTGGTATTATTGGTGGCACTGTTCTATATATTCAGGTTAAAAACTCTACATGCGAGCAGGAAGGAACCTTAGCTACTGACAATGCAGTTTTTGTTACAGTTCATAACAATCAGTTCACAATATGACCAGAGCATTGACCTGCTTGAACTCTAGTGGTCCTGACTTCTTCCACAACTGCTACCCCCCTGCTTGTCAGCTGATACCTAAGTTCAATGGACTAGAAACTAGACATGATTATTTATCCATTGTCAACTCCATTGAGACACTAAGGATTGACAATCCGCAACAGTATATATTTATTCTATTTCTCTTTCCCCAATGGCATTTAAAAGTCATTGGCCTATTTCCAAGCTGTCTTAGCTATAGGATCGTTTGTGCCCTTTAATGTGGTTATTCCATTCTTTTATGGCTTCCTGTTTATGTATAAATATATTGGGCAACACTGTACACCAATGAAAATACATAATTCCTTGTCTCCATTTGGGTATACATACAGATTAAGGCTATCCAAACATATAAGATGAATGTGAACCAATACAACATGTTTTGATGGGACAATCCAATGTGTTTGGGGGCAGCCTGTGTGTATCCGTCTGTGATTGGGGGACATGGATTTTAACATGCCAGTTTTTTTGTTCCCTATGAGATAGGCACTGCCAGCTGTGTGACTCTATTACAGTAATCTTGTATGCTCCGCCAATTTATGTATTCATGCATTTACAGTGAAGTCAGGGGAAATAGCTGTCGGCCTCACAACATTTGGCCAAGTTTAGAGATGTCTGACTTTGGCATTTTGCCAAATCAAGATTTTTGCAAAATAATTTTCTCCCATTTTTTTTTACATCTCTGTATATATATATATATACAGTCATGGCCGTAAATGTTGGCACCTCTGAAATTTTTCAAGAAAATTAAATAATTCTCACAAAAAAAGGATTGCAGTAACACACATTTTGCTATACACATGTTTATTCCCTGTGTGTGTATTGGAACTAAACCAAAAAAGGAGGGAAAAAAGCAAATTGGACATAATGTCACACCAAACTCTGAAAATGGGCTGGAAAAAATTATTGGCACCCTTAACTTAATATTTGGTTGCACACCCTTAGGAAAAGATAAGTGAAATTTCTGGGTGCTTTTTGATGTATGTTTGGGGCCATTGTCCTGCTGGAAGACCCAAGATCTCGGACGCAAACCCAGCGTCCTGAAACTGGGCTCTACAGTGCGACCCAAAATCCGTTGGTATTCCTCAGATTTCATGATGCCTTGCACACATGATGCCTCTGCACCCAGTGCCAGAGACAGCAAAACAACCCGAAAACATCATTGAACCTCCACCATATTTCTCTGTAGGTACTGTGTTCTTTTCTTTGTAGGCCTCATTCCGTTTTTAGTAAACAGTAGAATGATGTGCTATACCAGAAAGGTCTATCTTGGCTTACTCAAGTTCATTTTGGAAAAATGTAGTCTTGATTTTTTTATGTCTCTGTGTCAGCAGCGTTTCATTTCTTTTAAATGTCAACGGATAGTTCGTGCTGACACTAATGCTCCCTGAGCCTGCAGGACAGCTTGAATATCTTTGGAACTTGTTTGGGGCTGCTTATCCACTATCCGGACTATCCTGCTTTGACACCTTTCATTAATTTTTCTCTTCCGTCCAGGCCCAGGGAGATTAGCTACAGTGCCATGGGTTGCAAACTTCTTGATAATGTTGTGCTCTGTGGACAAAGGCAAATCTAGATCTCTGGAGATGGACTTGTAACCTTGAGATTGTTGATATTTTTCCACAATTTTGGTTCTCAAGTCCTCAAACAGTTCTCTTCTCCCCTTTTTGTTGTCCATGCTTAGTGTGGCACACACAGACACACAATACAAAGACTTAAGTGAATTTCTCTCCTTAAATTCTGCTTTCAGGTGTGATTTTTATATTGCCCACAGGTGAGTTTAACGGAGCATCACATGCTTGAAACAATCTTATTTTTCCACAATTTTGAAAGGGTGCCAATAATTTTGTCCAGCCCATTTTTGGAGTTTGATGTGACATTATGTCCAATTAGCTTTTTTTTTTTCTCCCTTTCCCTTTTTTGGTTTAGTTCCAATACACAAAAAGGGAATAAACATGTTTATATCAAAACATGTGTTACTGCAATCCTTTTTTGTGAGAAATATTTCATTTTCTTGAAAAATTTCAGGGGTGCCAATATTTACGGCCTGACTGTATATGTATATGTATATATATATATATATATATATATATATATATATATATACATGTGTATGTTAGATGGGATTGCAGAGATAGCTACAGGGCCCTTTATATCTGTTTTTATTATTCTTTTTAATTTACTTTCCTATTTTTAGAGAGAGCAGTTTTTGCTCCTGTTTCCAAATATGTGAGTCTGAGGAATTTATACAGTTTTCTCTTGTTACTAGAAGTTCTATGATCTGTGTCATTGCTTTAAATTGTATAAGTCTCTCGGTCTTGGAGGTAATTGAGTGAATATTCTTGTTACCTTGAGGTTTGTATCCATTTCTCTGTCTAGAAAGAGGTAAAATTTGTGTTCCTGTCTTTATGTATACGATTATTTTATGATTATTTGTAAAGTACTGTCATATTCTGTACTGCTGTTTCAGAGCTTACACAAAGCAAACATAAATAACCAACACTATAACATTACATAAAATGGTAACAAAAGACTTTCACTGGTGTGTTGGCAAACCCATCTGTATTATTTTCCTGGAGTTCTAATCACTGTTTCCATGAGAATCTTCAATCAATAAGCATTTATGTAAATATTTGTTTATTTTATAGTTTATAATTTTAACGCTTAGCGTCAACATAATAAATGATCTTCTAAAACACAAATATGATAAACTATTCACTTGAGCTTCTACTTAAGGGGACTGTCCAGGAAAAAAAAGATGTATTTTTTAATATTTTGCTGGGGGAATGTTAAACATAAAAAAAAGCTTTACTAACCTACCCCAGTCCCCCTCAGCTCCCTGTTTGATGTTTCCCAGTCATTGCTTGTCACTGCTACTTCCTGGTTTCTGTAGACACCGCTTCTCAGCAGGAACTGCCCGCTCAGCCAATGATCTGTCAACAGGAATCAGGAAGTATCGTGACAAGTGGGACTGGGAAACAGCAGACCAGGATCTGCAGGGTATTGGGGTAGGTGAATATAGCTTCTTTTTTATGTTAATCACACCTCCAGTGAAATATGAAAAAAATACTATACCTGGACAACCCCTTTAACATATATGTGTTACCATGGAAGCCCCCTCAAATTGTACTGAACTAAAATGGCTATATAGGTGAAAAGACACTGACTTACAATCTATAATTTTTAACTCTTTTGTCTCTTGCCTTCCCCCATGGTAAGCCTGCAAACAGTCTGTGTACTGCATGCTAATGCATTGCCAGGACTCCCGAGCTCTGTAAAATAACACAGCAGGACTCTTATGTACTTCAGTACCATGCAACGCATGGCAAGAAAATGCAAATGAGTAACTTTTTGTTCTTCGTTTGCTTGTTATTTTGGGGTATCCTCTGTGAAAGATTCCCTTTAAAGGACATAGCACTTCTCTGATCATGTGACTACTATTTTATAAAGTTGTTTTTTTTTGGTAGTTGCTTAATTGAGTGGTCATGCCTTGTTTTTTACAGAGTACACTTTGTTCTGTTTAACAGACTGACACCCTATACATTCCTTTTTTCACTTCTTTCCAAGGAATTAGTAGTGCAGAGAAATTTGATATTTCATTCCTTTCTGCTGTGTACAGTGATGGTAGTGTTGATTTATAAAAAAAAAATAAAATAAATTGAAAAGGAAAATGAGTGAATGTCATAGCTAAGTTTTTTTTATTAATTGTAATCTAATAGGTTGTGGTATTCCATTGTACCAGATTTGCTTTGTAGTGGACAGACATACATCATTTTAGGAGTTATTGGGTCAACATGCCCATCCAGACATGTTCTCCACCAAGTCTGTCATTGGACTGGAAGAGAAGCCACAAGCACAGTTTAGAATAGGACCTGTGCATGATATTTGCTCTCAATGCAAGTCTATCGGAGGTCCGTCACGCCCCCTCCCATAGACTTACATTGAGGGGGTGGGGCTCTTCTGCAATTGTGGTAGGGATCTGAAGCCTCCAGCGTTGCCGGCGTGAGGTGGAAGCCGTACAGGTGGGTGCTGCAGCCGAGATCCCGGGGGTCCCCAGCAGCGTTCTGGAACCCACTAACAGGACGCCGCAAAATTGTGGACCTGAGGAAGGCATGAGAACACGCCGAAGCGCGTTGTCCAGTTGTACCCTTTAAGTACGAATAAAATAAAAGAATCCTGTGTATCCATTGGCATCCTGACTTACTTACACAGTAGCGCTTGGGAGAAAGAACCCCCGTTTTTTCTGTGCTTTTATTTCCTTTATTGTCTTTTCCGTGACCCCTCCTTGGGGATAAAGGACAAAGGGGCACCAAGCAGCAAGCTGTAACAGCCCACCACACACCGCCACAGAGTCGTGCCTTATCCATCGCACAACTCCTGGAGGTCAGTGCCACCGCACAGGTGTGGTGGGGTTTTTTCCTTCTCTTTTCTTTTCAACCATCAAACATCGAATTAACTACGCCAGAGAGCACCCCGCATCTTTTTTAGTTTTCTCTGCTCCTTCTTTATGTTCTTGTAGAGCCATTTTTGGAATTTTTACAAGGGGTAAAATTTGTAACCCAATTTCTCTCAAGTAAGGAACTACCTCATATGTGGATGTAAAGTGTTCTGCGGGTGCAGTAGAGGGCTCAGAAGGGAAGGAGCGAAAATGGGATTTTGGAGAGTGAATTTTGCTGAAATGGTTTTTGGGGGGCATGTCGCATTTAGGAAGCCCCTATGGTGCCATAACAGCAACAAAAAAAACAACACATGGCATACTATTTTGAAAACTGCAACCCTCAAGGAACGTAACAAGGGGTACAGTAAGCCTTAAAACCCCACAGGTGTTTGACGACTTTGCATTAAAATGTGTAAATTAATTATTATTTTTTTTTTTCTCACTAAAATGCAGTTTTTCCCAAAATTTTACATTTTTACAAGGGGTAATAGGAGAAAATGCCCCCCAAAATTCGTAACCCCATTTCTTCTGAGTATGGAAATACCCCATGTGTGGGCGTCAAGTGCACTGCGGGCGCACTACAATTCTCTGAAGAGAAGGTGTTACATTTGGATTTTGGAAAGCAAATTTAGCTGAAATGTTTTTTTTTTTTTTTTTTTTTGGGGGGGGGGGGGGGCATGTTGCATTTAGGAAGCCCCTGTGGTGCCAGAACAGCAAAAAAAAAAAAAAAACCTTAACACCCCACAGGTGTTTGATGACTTTGCATTAAAGGAAATCTGTCAGTATTATCACCCGTACTAAACCTGTTGCACAGGCTTGTAGTGCGGGTGATGCTGAATAAAACTGTAGTAGAAGCTGTGAACAAGAGCTCAGCTCACCTCCTTTGTCCAGCAGTGCACGGACTAAGGCTCTCTGACGAGCTGAAACGCGTCACGTGGTTGACTATGTCTGTATGTACCTTGGTGTTACTGTAATAAAGCTCTTTATTTTACGGGAAGCAGCGTTGGACAACCTCTTTTCTTGATTAAAACTGTACTCACATTGTGTAGATTCGCCCAGCCGTTCCGCCATAAATTGCATTGTTCTAAATATGCTAATGAAGGCCTTGGGGCATGGGCGGAGCTCCGATCCAAGCTTCGGGCACCCTAACGTCATATTCGCTGGGCGGACGCTGCGCCCGACTCATCAATATTCATAAACCCCCTCCCTTGTTATAGTACTGTGCATGCGCCATTTACTGTGCAATGATGTCTGCAGCTGTAAAGCTGAGGGGGAACGCCGCTTCTGGGAGGACACAGTAAACGGCGAAGATGACTTCAGGGTGCCTGAAGCTCGGATTGGAGCTCCGCCCTTACCCCAAGGCACTCATTAGCATATATAGAAAAACGCAATTTGTGGCGCAACTGCTGAGCAAATCTACACAATGTGAGTACCGTTTTAATCAGCATCACCTGCACTACAAGCCTGTGTAACAGGTTTAGTGCAGGTGATACTACTGACAGATTTCCTTTAAGCTCTTAAGGATGCAGGGCTTACCTGTACGCCCTGGGCCCGGCCCCTGTATATAACGCTGGGGCATCATAGCGGGTCGGTCCCTGGGCTAATAGCTCGCGGCACCGATCATTGTGCCGCGCCCAATTAACCCTTTAGACGCGGCATTGAGAGTTGATCACCGCATCTAAAATTAAAGTGAAAGCTTCCCGGCAGCTCAGTCGGGTTGATCGGGACCATTGCGGTGAAATCGCAATGTCCAGATAAGCCAGAATGCAAGCAGAGGGTGCCTTACCGGCCTCCGTCGCATTCGATTGGCGATTGATTGCTCCAAGCCTGAGATCCAGGCTTGAGCATTCGACCGCCGATAACACTGATCATTTCCATGTTAAAGCATGAGGCTGATCTGTGTATAAAATCGGTATGTGCATTGCGCCACTATAACACTGCAAAAAAAATAGTGTGAATAAAAAGTTAATAAAGATCATTTAACCCCTTCCCTAATAAAAGAAAGAATCCCCCCTTTTCCCATAAAAAAATAAATAAATAAATAAACAGTGGAAATAAAAATAAACATATGTGGTATCGCCACGTGCAGAGATGTCCAAACTATAAAAATATATCATTAATTAAACCGCACGGTAAATGGCGTATGCTCAAAAAAAATTAAAAATTGTGTCTTTTTGGTCACTTTTTATATCATGAAAAAATGAATAAAAAGTGATCAAAAAGTCCAATCAATATCAAACTGGTACCGATAAAAACTTCAGATCACGGCACAAAAAATGAGCCCTCATACTGGCCCATATGCGGAAAAATAAAAAAGCTATAGGGGTCAGAAATTGGCAATTGTTTGCAAGGTCTAGAGGGCCACAGTTTTAGAGACCACTGCACAGTGATCTCCAACCTGTACCTCTCTAAATCTTGCAAAACTGCATATCCCAGCATGCCCAAACGGCAGTAGCAGGATCGTCGCTGCCGCATGCAGAGGATCGCCGCCCACTGCCTCACAGAGGAGGATCGCCGCCGCTAAGGGACCTCCAGGGCCGGTCCCAGCACAGTTGCCTCGCTCTGCCCGGACTACCGTGATTGGGCATAGGGGTAAACCGCCCTGACCGACCAATAGCAGGGATAGGAGAATTGAGCGGCGATTTGTGGTGATTGACGACATGGGGGTGGGGGGCTTTCTCAGGACCCCCCAGGCGTTTGCACGGGATGCCTTCTGAATGATTTCAGCAGGCATCCCAGTCCGCTTCCCTCCCGGCGAGCTGTGGGGACCAAAATTCTCACGCCGAGCGATGGGGACCGAAATTCCCACAGGCATACCTGTACGCCCTGGGTCCTTAAGAACTCGAGATGCAGGGCGTACCTGTATGCCCTGCATCCCCAAGTGGTTAAAGTCAGTCGATACCTCTTGAAATTAGAAAAATCCAATTTAAATGAATATAACCAGATATGAGCTTTAGTGTAAAAATGATGGAACACCGTAATCACAATGTGAACATAGTCCTATTCCCAGAATTATAGTGGATATACACTGCTTAAAAAAATAAAGAGAACACTTAAACAACACAATGTAACTCCAAGTCAATCACACTTCTGTGAAATCACACTGTCCACTCAGGAAGAAACACTGATTGACAATCAATTTCACATGCTGTTGTGCAAATGGAAAAGACAACAGGTGGAAATACACCTTAGCAAGACACCCCCAATAAAGTAATGGTTCTGCAGGTGGTGACCACAGACCACTTCTCAGTTCCTATGCTTCCTGGCTGATGTTTTGGTCACTTTTGAATGCTGGCTGTGTTTTCACTCTAGTGGTAACATGTGACACGGAGTCTACAACCCACACAAGTGGCTCAGGTAGTGCAGCTCATCCAGCATGGCACATCAATGTGAGCTGTGGCAAGAAGTTTTGCTGTGTCTGTCAGTGTAGTGTACAGAGCATGGAGGCACTACCAGGAGACAGGCCAGTACATCAGGAGACGTGGAGGAGGCTGTAGGAGAGGAACAACCCAGCAGCAGGACCACTACCTCTGACTCTGTGCAAGGAGGAGCACTGCCAGAGCCCTGCAAAATGACCTCCAGCAGGCCACAAATGTGCATGTGTCCACTCAAACGGTCAGAAACAGACTTCAGGAGGGTGATATGAGGGCCCGACGTCCACAGGTGGGGGTTGAGCTTACAGCCCAACACCATGCAGGACATTTGGCATTTGCCAGAGAACACCAAGATAGGCAAATTCACCACTGGTGCCCTGTGCTCCTCACAGATGAAAGCAGGTTCACACTGAGCACATGTGACAGACGTGACAGAGTCTGGAGACGTTGAGAGAACATTCTGCTGCCTGCAACATCCTACAGCAGGACCGGTTTGGTGGTGGGTCAGTAATGGTGTGGGGTGGCATTTCTTTGGGGGGCCGCACAGCCCTCCATGTGCTTGCCAGAGGTAGCCTGACTGCCATTAAGTACCGAGATGAGATCCTCAGACCCCTTGTGAGACCATATGCTGGTGCGGTTGGTACTGGGTTCCTCCTAATGCAAGACAATGCTAGACCTCATGTGGCTGGAGTGTGTCAGCAGTTCCTGCAAGAGGAAGGCATTGATGCTATGGACTGGCCTGCCCGTTCCCCAGACCTGAATCTGATTGAGCACATCTGGGACATCATGTCTTGTTCTATCCACCAACTCCACATTGCACCACAGACTATCCAGGAGTTGACGGATGCTTAATTCCAGGTCTGGGAAGACATCCCTCAGGAGACCATCCGCCACCTCATCAGGAGCATGACCAGGTGTTGTAGGGAGGTGATACGGGCACGTGGAGGCCACACACACACTACTGATCCTCATTTTGACTTATTTTAAGGACATTACATCAAAGTTGGATCAGCCTGTAGTGTGGTTTTCCATTTTGATTTTGAGTGCGACTCCATATCCAGACCTCCATGGGTTGATAAATTTGATTTCCATTGATAATTTTTGTGTGATTTTGTTGTCAGCACACTCAACTATGTAAAGACAAAAGTATTTCATACGATTAGTTCATTCATTTAGATCTAGAATGTGTTATCTTAGTTTTCCCTTTATTTTTTGAGCAGCATTTCCTGGCAGTAGAATGACGAATCCCCTAACTGTTATTTGCATTAGAAATATTTTTCCCAAGTTCTGTATACAGAGTTAAAATTTTCGCGACTTGAGTCTTCCTGAAAATCCCTGCTTCAAGTACAGGATCATGTTGTCTTGTACTTATAAAAAGAACATTTGCATTTTTTATTTCTGCTCCCCAACTGGCATCATCACATAGATAATATCTGTGCAATATTTTATTTGTCAAGAAAACATTCACATTATCTACTAAAGATTTTTTTTTTTTTACAGACATACAGTAATTTGCATTAAGAATTGCCATACTGCCATGTAGAGTAGGGATCAGTTCAGATCTGGGCTCACCCCCAAACCACTGCTCCTCTTCATGGATGATCTGCCCTATATGGCACCCCAAAATGTGGTGACAGTCCCTAAGCTTAACTAAGTGCACTGGGCGTCAAGAGAAATCAGACAGGCCCGGTCAAGAACACATAGTTAGAAGAGATCAAAATAATCAGACAATGGGGATGAGCTGGAGAGTCAAAACCTGCGATCAGACACTTATCTCCTATCCTGTTGAAGTTTTTATAAAGTGCACTTTTGTATGTGAATAGCTGCATACATGACAAATAAGAACTCTTCTGTAGAAAATAAAATCACAAAGTATCCCTTTACATTTTCCTGTGGTACAAGAAACAACTTCTTTACAAGTATTATTGTGTATACTATGGTTCTCTTTCTTCCGGCCCTGGGAATAATAGAATGTTTATTGCTGACTGTCTCTAGAGTCTTCTTTTGCTTCAAGGTCGGCTTTTAATTGTACAATATCAACACTAACTATAATATTCTGTTAAATGTTTTTTTTTTTTCTTTCTTTTTCTTATAAGCTTGAGATACATTTGCATGTTTGCATGCATGATACATGTGGGTGAAAATTGAGGAAATAAATCAGTTTAATGTGTGTCCCATTTATTTAAAAGCCATAATATTCCTAACAGGTATGTGTCTGCCTTTCAAGTCCAAAAATCTTAGCCTCTGGCCACACATTCTTCTATTAAAGGAGCATGAAAACTGAAAACAGTCCCTTAATCTCCTCTTCTCTGTAGATCCCCTCACATTTCATATTGGAGTAAAAATTGTAAGAAATATAAAAATAATTCTTCTCTTCATGTAACAGAAGATCAGCCGCCCTTTTTTCATATGCCTGACCCTGCCTGAAAGGTAACTTCTGAAGGTGCTTTACCCACTACCCTGTGTGTTACAATAGAAAAGGCATAATTAGCCCTGCCTACATAGTAAAGACCCGCCTCCCTCAGAAAAAAGGAAGGGGTCTAGAAAAAAAAAAAAAATTTTTTTTTACAAATATTTGTTTTAGAAATATGAGATGGACTTTTTCGTGATATTTCTGTAGATGGTTCACAATGATTTTAGCAGGTCTCTATTGATAAATATTCAAGTGGGAAAACTCAATTACCTAGTGGAAAACATTTGATAACAGGACTGTTGGAAACAGGGAATGAATGTGCTGGGCTATTTCTATAATCCAGTTAATTTCTATATAGAGGGACAATGCATTTATTCTTGACAACTAATAGGCATCCCAGAGGTAGGACCAATACTGTTGTAAACCCTTCAAACCTTCTGATTGACATATTATAAAAGTAAAAAATAAAATAAAATAAAAAATTGTATGATAACATCTTTGTGTAGCCTCCTGCCTTACTAATTTACCTTCAATCCTAAAAATGTGCTCATTTTCTAAAGTGACCCCCGATTTTCTGTTCCAGTGATATCTGGTACACTAAACTAGGAATCTTAACCTTTAGCTCATAAGTTAGGACTTTACTGGAGCATTAGGAGTTGGTGACATTGCAGGTCATGTTACGCACCACTAAAAAAAAATAAGTGCATTTTTGGGACAGTAAGTAAATCACTAAATTGCTAGGGATAGCTTGGGGGATGTTAAAAATAACGAGTAAAAATAAATAAAGTGGAAAGCTTCTTTAAAAGGGTATTAGAAAATGACCTGCTGTTAAAATCAAGTTTTTAATGTTACACAAATGTTTTAAGAATTTTTGTTGATGTTTTTTACATTTTCCATTTTACTGTCTATATTGAAATAATTATAAAATCTTGCAGTTTCAATTCCGGCCACTAGGTTACTAACTTAGCTGAGACTGTACAGAGTTGACTTCTGTACAGTCCTACCAGGCTGCTCATAGGACGATAGAGCAGCAATAATTTTTAAGGTAAATCTGTTTTCCCTTAATGCTAACCACAGCACAAAGCTCCCGCCTTTTTTAGTTCTATTATTCATATTTAATGCATGATGTGGAGGGAGTTATGTGGGTATTAAGCCAATTGTTTAATTTATTAGTTCATTAAAAGTTCCACCTATTCTACCAAGGCATAGGGGTAGAACTAACGCAATATTCTGCTGCTGTAAGAACTAAGGTAAAACAGATTTATGTAAGAAATCAACACTTTTATTTAATAAACTGTTTGACTAAAGATTCCTGTGTGTTATTGGGCAGAATTGGCATTGATTCCGTGCATTGATATATTCATAGTTACCTATTTTCTTCTACTATGTAGTTTACTCCCAATACCACATCTTTCTACCATTGCGTGGCCAGTGTGCAGCACTCTTATAGCCTCAGTCCAGAATGTATTCCTTCCTGCTCTAGTCTTAGAGGTTCCCAGCTGCATTGTTGAGTAAACACTAGGGTCTATATTGTTGTATTGTTGTAAACACAGCTAATTAAAGCTAATGACAGAGCATTAACACTGTGTACTCCAGTCTGCCCAGGCACCCATGGGAAACCTCTTTTCCACTCTGCAGGCAAAGGATAACCCCAAGGGTTTTTTTTTCTTTATACTGTAAGGACTATTCAGCACTTACATAGCAGAGAATTAGATACAACTAAAATCAGATGCTGCCTTGGAAATAAGTTTGGAAACCTTAACAGATGTGTCCACTGATCTATGAACTTGCGTACAACGTATGGCCAGTATTTAATTGACTGTCAAAATTGATATAGAATAAAAATAAAGTGCTGCAGTGCGTATTAGGAGAGGATGTGCTGTGCTTTTGCAGCTTGTTTGTGGAGTTTAACAGTTTGGCAGCTGCAGGGATCCCTGAGTTGTTGTGCGCATCTGTTTTATCAACAATGGTTTGGAGAAAGAAGAGAAATGGAGTTAGAGCTCCTGGGACACTGATCATGTAGTGGAAAGGGAAGGGGATGACGGAAAAAGAGACAGGTGAAGAGTCAGAATGGTACATGCAAGGGGAAATATTGCCTTAGGCCGTGCCCGTAAGAGAGGAGTAGGTGTTGGATCCATTAGTGCTTTGTTTTAGTGTACCACCATCCATGTATCATACCAGTTTGGTTTTTATTATAGGGACATCAGTGCCATAAACTAATGACTGTCATTTGTCATATATGGGTATTTCCATCCAAACTGGGTGGAAAGAAATTACAACCATTTTCATACATGGTACATCCAGTTTTAGAGGCTGCAAAGTAGGAGGCTGGACAAAATAACATAATCATATACTAAATTGTTTATTTTAATGCTTAAAGGGATATTCCCGATATATAAAAAAAAAAACATTTATGTGCTAGGGCTGTTATTAAAGGTGTATTCCAGGAATTTTTTTTATTAGACTGTGCTACAGGGGCTGTAAAGTTAGTGTAGTTCATAATGGGCCTTATTTACTTAGCTGAAACCGACCAGTTTTTGTCTGGTTATTTTGCCTGAGACATGTCTGAGACATGTCTGCGCCAGTGTGCGACAGTGTGCAACAGTCTGCGCCTGAAAAATCCGACAAACCCGAAAAAGGGGCGTGGTTGGCCAAAAAGGGGCGTGATTTCACAACCCGACCGATTTACTATGGAATTCACAGAAAATCCTGTGGGTAAATGGCTGGAAATATCGACCTAGAAAAAGCTGGTCAGAAAATGTTCCCGACTTTTCCCAATAGTAAATATGGTGGAATCCTGCAAGTCTGAAACAACTTTTCCCACTAGTAAAAACCCGACAATCTTAGTAAATGAGGCCCAATATGTCTGTACCTGTGTGTGACGGTTTTCTCACAATTCTTCTGTGATTTTCATCCCAATATTTATTTTTACCAGCATACAAAATGACTGCTGTCTCTGACTTTTCCCAGCTTGCAATGCGGTCGAGACCTGACTCACTAGTCAGCTGATGACAGGGAGCCTGTCTGCTTCAATGGGTGGAGGGATCAATCTGCAAGTAATGCAACAGCTGGAGGCACCCTGATTGAAAACCACAGGTCTGCAGCTCATTTATGTTTCAATGGGTGGGGTAGCTGATGTGTGGGAAGGAGGAAAATGGTATCATGGGCTTTGAAGGCAAACAAGAAAACTGAAAACAGGAAATACAAGTTCACAGAAAGCTAGCCACAGTGTTCTAGTAATCTCACAGCATAGCCTTTTAGCCAAAGACAAGCGCAGATCCTTCCTAAACATGTCCATTACTGTCTGCCAGGTATGTACTAAAATCACCTTATGCTGAATAACCCCTTTAAAATACAATTGGTCCTCTTAGCCAATTACTATCCCTGCTAAGTAAGACAAGTCCATCTAGGAAGTAGTAAGAAGAGCATAAAACGGGGGGCAGGTAAAAGCAGTTAGCAGTGCATGCTGTGGTGGACCCAGATGGGTGAGTATGTATATTTTTTTTCATAGTGCTCCCAACACCATATAAAATGTTATATATCTGGAATATCTCTCTTATAATGACTGTCCTGAATTCTGAACCCACAGACATTATCAGACACTGGGTGTCTTCCCTGGTGATGCACTGCCAGTCCTTTAAGGATTTGCTTTCACAACAGTTTTCTTCATTGTCCGAAAGCATCTGAAGTGAGTATTTAAGCAATTTTTTAAAAAGGTCTTAACCCCTTCCTGCTATAGGACGTATGCATACGCCAATCATCCGACATGTTCGTGCAATTGGACGTCTGCATGTGTCATAACGATCTCCTGCACTGCCGCGGGCAGCGCAGGAGATCGGCGACGGGACCCAGCTGTTATTCACAGCCGGAGTCCCGCCGCAGCTGCCGGAGCTACCATCGTGCCGGTCCCAGCAGCATTAACCCCCTAGATGCCGTGATCAATCCTGATCACGGCATCTATGGTGTTGACAGGGGGAGCGCTCTCCCCCTGTTCTCCAACGGCGGTGCCGCGATACGATCACTGGTCGCCGTTGGTTGCTATGACTTATCCTGCATAAATTAGTTCAGCTTTCAGGTGCTCCCGTGGGCTAAAAAAAGGTGGATACAGTCCTAGGAGACTCTTTCCTAGGACTGTATCCACCTTTTCCAGCCCACAAGAGAGCCTGAAAGCTGAACTAATTTATGCAGGATAAGTCAGCAACTGCCGAGCCGAGAAGTTCGTGATGAATCAAATTTACTGTAAGTTCGCTCATCTCTATATAAAACTATAATGTAAATTATCCCGCACATGGAACGCCGTAAAAAAACACTAAAAAAGAAAAGCGCAAAATTCGACAATTTTGGTACAAATAGCTGAATAAAGAAGATCAAAAGGTAGCGCATAGCACAAAAATTATACGAATAAAAAGTACAGCTCATCCTGCAAAAAAATAAGCCCTCATTCAATGGCGTCAGATGAAAAATTAAAAAGCTACGGCTGTTGGAAAATGAATGGCAGAAAAAGAATTTTGCTCAGAAAAGGAAAAAGAACATAGAAAGCTATATAAAATGGGTATCGCCATAATCGTACTGACCCACAGAATAAATATAATATCACTTTTACCGCACAGTGTACAATATAAAAAAAAATACTAGAAATTTCCCAGTTTTTCACAATATTTTGACGTTTTTCACAAAAAATGCTGCACGTGTCAACAAAAATGCATTACTTATAAGTACAATATGTCAAGAAAAAACTATCTCAGAATAGCTCTGCTCAGAAAAGGCGTTCTGAAGTTATTTTTATTTTTTTAAATCAACTGGTGCCAGATTTGTAAATTACTTTTATTAAAAAATCTTAATCCTTCAAGTACTTATTAGCTGCTGAATACTACAGAGGAAATTATTTTATTTTTGTAACAAAAAGCTCTCTGCTGAATCATGAGCACAGTGCTCTCTGCTGAAATCTCTGGCCATTTTAAGAACTGTCCAGAGTAGGAGAATATCCTCATAGCAAATATATGCTGCTCTGGACAGTTCCTAAAATGGACAGAGATGTCAGCAGAGAGCACTGTGCTCATGATGTCAGCAGAGAGTACTGTGTTCCAAAAAGAAAAGAATTTCCTCTGTAGTATTCAACAGGTAATAAGTACTGGAAGGATTAAGATTTTTTAATAGACGTAATTTACAAATCTATTTCACTTTCTGGCACCAGTTGATTAAAAAAAAAAAACTGGTTGCTATATATCCCAATTATCCCATACACATGCATGCTTGTATTCTGAATTTGAAAACAGCTGCAAGACACATCTGGAGATGGCTGTTCTTTCTGAGAATAAAGTGGATTCAGCCAACTTTAATCTAATGTGTATGACCAGCTTTATTTAATGTGAATCTGTCAGCTGCAATTCACATTCCAAACTGCTGACACAGTTGGACAGCAGTTAGGGCAAGGAGACATCTTTCATATTTATCTGTCTGAGCTTCCATACCATGGAAAAATGCTTTTATTCTCTGGCGCTAAGGGTCAAAAAGGCATTCCTTGTTCCTCCTTCCATCCCTTTCCCCGCTTGATTGACAGTCAGCTGGAAACCAAGTCCTGTTTCCAAATCTCACATCTGAGCACAATATGTATTCCCAGTCTGAGAATAAGATTTGGAAACAGGGCTCAGTGCTGGAACTCGAGCCATGACTGTCTGATTTGGCCATTGCAGATGACTGCACTTTTCTGCCAAAGGCATTGTTTGCTCATGTTCAAGTAAGTATAACATTGTCAGTCTTGCCATGTTAAAGGAGAACTGTAGTGCAATATAACTTATCCCCTAAAGCTTATAGATAGCGGGGATAAAACCTCTTGGACCCCCCACAATCTCCTCTAAGGGGCCACGGCAGTATGCTGGAAGGGGGTGTCTGTCCCTGCATGATGCGGCTGCTGACATGCCCCCTCCATGTATCCCACAGAGATACATGGAGGGGGCATGTCTGCTGTGGCTTTCTGCTATGGATGACACGCGCTTCCTGTAGACTGCTGTGGGCCCGTACAGGAGATCGCAGGGGTCCCAGTGGTCAGACCCCCCGTAATCTATAACTTATCACCTATCCTTCAGATAGGTTATAAGTTATATTGCACTACAGTTCTCCTTTAATCAACCTGACTGTAAATCCATGTCCTTTTGTCACATTAAGGCACATCATAGGTGATTATTAAAGTTATATTGTACTGAAAAAGTGTTTGGTCTGTATAATATACATAATAGATTAAACTGGTTTACAATACAGATAAATACTACTAATAGTACAAACATGTGCAAGAATCGACATGTATATGTGGGACATTGTAAATATTGGCAGAACATGAAGCCCCATTTGTCTTGAATGTGATTGCATGCCCCCTGCTTTAAACAAATGATGTTCTTTGTAGAAAAGTTCATTAAATGTATTGATTCTTTTATATGTCACTTTCTTTATAATGCCACTGCTGGTTTTATAAAGAAGGAGCACTGAATCTGACCTGCATTTATGAGGCATCTCATTGTTTCCTCTCAGCCAGCACTAATCTTTTTGGTGGTAGCTGTATAGACTCCCCTCAGGAGGCATTGTATGTGTTCAATCACTAAAGACAGATATTTACTTAGTACAGTCACTGTGGTCCAGTAGAGCAGGTTCACTAAATCACATCATCTCTCTGACTGTAAAATGTTCATCATGAACCAAGTTAAAATGTCTTATCTGCTTTAGAAATACTCTATTAGGTATTGAGAGTTAAGAGGTAACGGTCCTCTACCCCCACCTATTAAAAAAGCAAAGACTGTATTTTATTCGGGAGGACTAGGATACACACATACACAGACAGCACATTAATATCAACAGGTTGTTACATTTACGCTGTGTTGGTACAAATAAGTGGAACATTTAGTCCTCCACAGATTATAGCTGATCAATAGGGGCCCATGAAACAGGTTTTCCATAGCTTATATTCCTGATACAGAACTTGATGGCCTCCCTTTAAGATATTCCCTCACCTTAAAGGACAACTGTAGTGCAAGACTTTTATATATTCCTGTGCCCGGGCCTCAAAAATAAACAAAATAAACTTTAACATACCTTCCTACATGCCCCCAATGGTCCGGCACAGGCCTCACAGTCCAGCGGTGCTAACCTCATTTAAGTTCCTGGGGACGGGGACGCCACAGAGCCGTCGGCGTATCACCGGCCGCAGCGATGTCCTGCCCCGGCCGGTGATAGGCTGAGCCCACTGTCATGTAAGGAGCTCTGGCCGGCTTCTTACATGACAGTGGGCTCAGCCTATCACCGGCCGGGGTGGTACATCACTGCGGCCGGTGATACGCCGACGGCTCTGCGGCGTCCCTCTCCCCAGTAAGTTGAATGAGGTTAGCTCTGCGGCTATTGTGATTGTGAGGCCTGTGCCGGACCAACAGGGGCACGTAGGAAGGTATGTTAAAGTTTATTTTGTTTATTTTTGAGGCCTGGGAACAGGAATACATAAAAGTCTTGCACTACAGTTGTGCTTTAAAGTGTACCTGTTGTTAACAAAAACTTTTGTTATAATGTAGATATACTAATATAAGTATCTTTGTAATATACATTGATTAAAAAAAATTGTATATGTTAAAAAATGCTGTCCCTGCATCTTTTGCCTTTGTGTCTCTATGAGGAGTCCAAATAGAGGAACAGAAGGCAGGACAAGCAGGGCTCTGTGCAGGCTCCTGGCTTGTCAATCATCCTGATGTGTGAGCCGGGAGCATGTCACAGAGCCTTAGTGCAGAGGAACCTGCTTGGCCTCAGTGTACAGAGCCCTGCTTGTCCTCAGTACACAGAGCCCTGCTTGTCCTCAGTGTACGGAGCCCTGCTTGTCCTCAGTGTACAGAACCCCGCTTGTCCTCAGTGTACAGAGCCCTGCTTGTCCTCAGTGTACAGAGCCCTGCTTGTCCTCAGTGTACAGAGCCCTGCTTGTCCTCAGTGTACAGAGCCCTGCTTGTCCTCAGTGTACAGAGCCCTGCTTGTCCTCAGTGTACAGATAAGCTACCAGGTGTTTGACACAGGATTTCTCCCCTCTTTCTTTTCCAAACAAATTAATATACTGTACATGCATGGGAAGGTTTGGAAAGATACAGTACCTGTAGGCAGAATAAGCATTCAGTCAACAACTATTTTGCATGGCCAGCTTTAGCATTGCAGCCTCTTCATGTTTTTAGTACACAATTCTGCTCTTACCCAGGCATCAGCTGTGCAGGGAGTTAAACACATAACCATTCAAGTGACCAGCTAACCAGTACTCAGGAATAGCGAGGATCCTGGCAGTATGACCCCTCCATATCCCCTTAACTATTAAGAACTATCAAGGTAAGAGATATAAAATGATCTCAGTTTGCATCAAACTTTTCCTAGTTGTTATATTCTATATCAGATATTAAATTAGTAATAATCACATCTAATATCTATATTGCAATTAGTAGCCATACAAACAAAAATGAAAATTGGTCCATGATAAAATGTGATGTTAGATTGTGTACCTGCACCCTTTCTTGTGAAGCTTCCGTTAAGTGGATGGCCAAAGTTATCAACTCTATATACTGCAGGTCTGTGGTATCTAACTTATTGTAATGCCAGAAAGAGTGTCCATTTCAGCACTAGTCGTCTAATACTGTGAAAACTGGGAAGGCATCCATTTTGAGCGCCAAAGCATAGCTTAAAAGACATACTCTGAGGTCACTAGGGACTAGTGGTATTAATAATGCATGTAACAGTTTATGTCTTGTTGATGCCATTAGATCATAGTAAACTGATATGGCATTGTCCTTAAGTCCTGGTTAGATTCACAGATTGACTGTTCTATTTATTAGTTAGGCACCAATTAACAATACCTGGCTTTTCTGTGGGATGTTACGCATTTGACTTTGAGTTATATTTTGTCATTTTATAATGCAGAGTATCTGACGCTTTAACTTTCAGTATCTTGCAGCTGAGGTGACATGTTTCGTTGCACCTTCACTAATATGACACCAAGTGATAGTGACACCACATAATGTATACCCAAGAAGGTGTTAAAAAAACTACAAAAGCTTCAAACCACTTATGTTGCTGACTGATAGAATCTTTAAGATTCAGCGTTGCTGGTGTTTTTATCTTTTATTTTTTCTTAAATGAATTCTTCTCCCCAGAAGCCAAGGCACAGAGCTGGTAGGGGGTTAAAAGACAGATACTCAAGTTAGTGCTCACCTGCTTCAGTGCAGGTGACTTAAGGCTTAGGTGAATGTCTTGAAGCAAGCTTAAAAGGTCAGCATCAGGGGCTTTACTTATGCATGGCTGGTGATTGAATCCATGTGTACGCCATGTCTGTGTGGATAGTCTCTATTAATTGAATTGGCATGTATAGAGCATAGAGAAGAGTGGCCAATTTATCTGTGTTCCTGTAGCACTTTTGTACTCTAAAGTGACTTGACTGAGTTTGCCGAATTGCTAACCAAAAACAGCTGTGGGTTATTGGAAATCTTTGGAGGAAGTGCAGTATATTAAGCAGAAGAGGGTACGGCATACAAAACAGGAAAGATGAGAACAAACTACATTCACATTGCCACTGCTTAATACATTATGCAATTCTAATGAAAGCGTTTAATCGCTGAGCAAGGAACGACTCATTTTTCTTAATTGGTGTTTATCTTTGTTCAATCCACATACATTATTATATCATACAGTTTTATAGTAGAGCAATCTGTGGGAGAATTACAGCGTTTTCATGTATTGATAGGTAATAATTAGAAGTTTGATAGATGTTATATCAAGGCTTTGGGTTCTGATTAAAGGAAATGTAGCACATTTTTTTTGTTTTGCTAATGAAAATTCATACATAAACATTCTTTTTTTAAGATCTGTATTTATCTTCTTTTTGTATTTTTTTTATTCCATGTTCTATACATAATTACATATAATAAATGTGTGGGGAGAAGAACAGCATAGGAATTTTGCTGTTTTATTGTTTTGCACTAATGGAGTTTAAGCAGGCCTAGTGCTATTTCACAATAAACACTCAGTGACAAATTAAATGAATGCACCCAAATTGAAATGTCAGATTGCTGCAAAACTTGGCATGCAGTTATGTCTCACATGGATATGTAAATAATTACAGGTACAATCTGATTAAACACTGGGTCTTGCCAAAAGAGGGAGTACAATTATTTCCCCTGCTATAAGGGTATGTTCATACAGGCAAAAATTCACCAAAAACATATTTTATCTAATTTCGGTCGGGTCAGTGTATGGAGGTCTTTAGGTGACAATCCTGCTTTTTCTGTGGAGAGACACACTGTCACTACTGCTAATGTGTTGATCTCGGGAGCCATCGCACCTGACAGTCGGTCATCCCTAGTGTTGATACAAGGGCCACTAACAGCTCAGTGATATGTGCAGGACATCCTCCTTTCCAATATGAAGGGCATCCAACTGGCATTTTTCAGCAGTATTATGCTCACACACACACACACACACACACAGCAAGGGTTTTCCCAGAAACTTCCTGGGCTTCCATAATCACCAGATTTATCGACAATTGAGCTGTGACTGTGCAGGATTTACAGGCCCAGATATGGGCAAATGTCTAATGTTACATCCCCTCCCATAGACTTGCATTGAGGGGGCATGGCGTGGCATCACGAGGGGCGTGGCAGTGTCATCACGACCCCGCCGCCCGCTCCAAGTGTTCTGAATATTTTGGGCCAGCAGTGTACCCCTTTAACCCCTTAAGGACTCAGCTCATTTTGGCCTTAAGGACTCAGACAATTTAATTTTTAAGTTTTCATTTTTTCCTCCTCGCCTTCTAAAAATCATAACTCTTTTATATTTTCATCCACAGACTAGTATGAGGGCTTGTTTTTTGCACGACCAGTTGTCCTTTGTAATGACATCACTCATTATATCATAAAATGTATGGCGCAACCAAAAAACACTATTTTTGTGGGGAAATTAAAACGTAATTTTGCTAATTTTGGAAGGTTTCGTTTTAATGTCTGATTCTTGCCTTTATTTGTACCCTCAGAATTGTAAAGTACTGTGGAATATGTTTTAGCTATATTAATAAATTGTTATTATTATTATTGTTAATAAGACTTTCTATAAGATTTTGGAGGGAATTTTTGTTGGAATTTTTACCCATTCATCCTGAAGAGCATTTATCAGACACTAATATTAGATGAGAGGGCCTGGCTCACAATCTCTGTTCTAGTTCATCCCAAATGTGTTTAATAGGGTTGAGGTATTGGCTGTGTGCGGGCCATTTATTGTGTGTAAGCCAGAGCCATGGCAGGTATGGCTCTGCCCAACAGCTGATTTCTGGGTGTTCCGGGTGTCAACACCCTAAGGATCAGATATTGATGGCATATTCTGAGGATAGGCCATCCATGTAAAATACCAGGAAACCCCTTTAAGATTTCCCCTCCTCCACCAAACTTTACAGATGTCACAGTGCAATCAGGTAGGTAATGTCCTCCTGGCTTTCACCAAATCCAGACTTATCCATCAGACTGCCAGATATTCATCATGCCACAGAACACATTTCCAATGCCTAGCTTCCAGCACAGTTTTTGCACTGACTTAGATTCCAAATGAGGTTTGAGACTGCAGTCAGCAGAGTTTGGGCTACTTTTATTCACTATGCGACTGCTCTGTAATGTGAATTTGTACAAATAAAATCCCTCTGTAAGTAACATCTGATTCCTACAGTAGAGTGCTATAGAAGTCTTTGAGTGCTTTATTGTAACATAGTAACATAGTTTGTAAGGTTGAAAAATAAGACAGGAGTCCAACATAAAACTTGACTCTGTTGATACAGAGGAAGGCAACTACATGCAACCTGACAATTACATGCAACTCAGAAGTTGTTTATAGTCTTTATATGTCTTTGTGTGTGAGGCGCAATACAGCAGTAAAGAACCAGATAATGATTAAAGACAATTGTTCACCAGACAAAGTGGAACATTAAATAAAATATGTCATTTTCCAGACAGGTTTTTGTCAGCATGTTGTTTGTGTAACAATTCATTACACTGTTGCACTGATGTATTCCTCTTTGTGAAACCCTTTTACTGTGAATGACTGATCTACCAGATCTAGGCAATTTGTTACCAACTTATGGATATTGAGAAACTAAAAAAAACAGTGGCAGGTGCTTTAAAAATTGTATAAACATGCTTCTGTCATATTCAACTCTATACATACTCCAACAAACTATTTTGTAGTTTTTATTTTGTTTTGATTTTTTAAAAGCCCAGCTATGTTTCAAACACTTTTATATACCTAAACCAGTGATTCTTAACCTTGTTGGAGGTACTGAACCCCACCAGTTTCATATGCGCATTCACCGAACCCTTCTTAATTGGAAAAATAAAATATGATTTTTTCAAATTCAAAACATAGGTATATATTTAAGTATATATTTACACATAGGTGCACAAAATGAACAAAACCATTAAAGAACAAAACCATTAAGAACAAAGAACAATCTACTGAGTAGATAAAGGCAGTGGTGATTCAGGTAAGTAACAAGGGCTGGAGGCAGGGATAGCTAGGTAGGGATAGGGTTAAAAAAGATTATAGGCACATATAAGCAAATATTGAATGCAGGCAGTGGTGGTTCAGTGTAAGGATAGGGTTAACTATGAACTAGACACAGTTAGCCAAGCATTGAGTGAAGGCAGTGGTGGTTCAGTGTGCCTACCTGTTCCCGCGGTGTCCATGTGTCCAGGCTGTTCACTTGTCAGAGGGACCGTCTGGCTGAGCCGAAAGTGGTTTGTTCCAGCGTGGGACTCATGCAGGCGATCGTGTAGGAGTGGAGCCACAAAGGATAGGAGGCTTCCTTTACAGTAGGGTAAAACAGTACTCTGAGACCTGTTAGGTGGGACATGATCATCTGCAGCCAATGATGGACAAGCTGGGCATGTCATCACGAATCATATAAGTCGGGTGTGTGTCTTGACCTCCGCCGAACCCACGAGACTGACTCACCGAACCCCTGGGGTTCAATCAAACCCAGGTTAAGAACCACTGACCTAAACGCTTAGCTTGGTAAATAACCTCCCAAATGGCAAGTATGGACTTCTTCATTCAAACAGATGTGGAGGCCATGCCAGTGTGAGGGCACAATAAATGTATGTTCACATACATCCCATGCATCACATGAATGGGAATAGGGCATCCTGTGAAACAGTACATTTCTGTAGCAGTTTTTTGCTGCCACCGCAGAAGTAATTGGTGTCCCACTGAATGACAATAGGGCTAATCCACATGCCGATCTGCTGCTGATCTCAGCAAATCCACATCTCATCTGGGAATTCCGATAAATAAATACTTGTTGGGTTTATTCCTTACAGTGGGGAAAGTAAAACTGCAGATTACCCAAAGTTTTCTTCTTAAGACTAGGCAGTCAGAGGGGCTCATTTATCATGAGGGGTTTTGTTAAATGATCTTTGTCTGCTTTTCACTGGTACTGTGACTAGTTTATCAAAATGGGGCATGTAGGTTGATAAATTTCATTACAAATTAGGCATCACACCATATTCAGAAAACTGAAATGTATAATAGCAGATTTATCGATAGCTGTGTCCAGCAAAGTCTTCTCCACACTTTCCTGCAGTGCTGTTACTTAAATATTAGATCAGGCAGAGATAGGCTTGCCACACAACCCACTCCCATTTAAGCCAAAAAATAAACGAAAAAAAATGACAAACTGTTCACAAGAAGGTGGAAAAATGTACAAATGTTTGATAAATCTGCTGTATATAATCCAAAAATAGACCCGCACATATAGTCAGTTGTTGGTCAGTTGTATACTAATACACAAAGAAAAATGACCTTGTTTCCCAACAATAGTGAATAATAAATAGTAAATAAAAATAGTAAAGATTTAAAGTTAAAGGGTAGCTCCCACCATCCTATTTTTTTTTCTGTCCCTGCCTATTGCCAATCTATCCCTAACCCCCTCCCTGCTTTCAATTTTTATTTTTACTATATTAAAAATGCCTTTTGTCTGGCTGGCAGTGTGCTCACGTCACTGATGCCTGCTGGGGGGGACTTCCGCCCTTAGTTCAACTACATAGGGTGTCTCCAGCTGTTTCATCACTACAACTCCCAGCTTGCCCTGACATTTATTGGCTGTCAGGGCATGCTGGGAGTTGTAGTATTGAAACAGCTGGAGGCACCCTGTGTAGATAAACTATTAGTTAGTTACATGCGGCGCTAGCCCGTCCCCTCCGTCTCCCTCCCCCCGCGCCATACCCCGTTCCCTCCATCACAAATAAATAAACAATTTATTTCAGAAATAACGGATATTCTAACATACGCTAGAAATTTAACATTGATGAAGGTGTCGAAAGTAATCTTCGTTAGCCTCCATTATTTTTACACCCGCTATTGCTACTGAGCATGCTCAGTAAAAAACAGAATGGAAATGGTTAAAAGTAACTGAATTAATGGATAGAGAAAGACCATACGGCTGCAATGGGGCCCTTGGAGAGAAGGGGTCCTGTCCTGTGCTGTCCCATTCATTTTTCTATTAGTATAAAACTGTGCAGAACTCTCTTTAGGGAACTGCATTGTCATCTAATGAATGTCCTGGGGGGCAAGATAAAGGTGCCTTAATAGGAGACCCATTATGTTATTTGCTGCCCCCCCCCCCCCCCACACACACACACACTTCTATAAATGCCACTTCTTTACATTAAGATGTATGTGAGTCGTTTAAATGAATGAGTGAATGGTAGCCTATGTCGTGCCATTTCCATGCTCTGGGAACAGGTCGGTGAGCTCAGTCTGCTTGCGCATGTTGCAGTTGCTGTGGGTGTAGCCTTAGAGAATTCAGTATTCAGGTTTTTTAATAGCTGCTAAGTGAGCTTTTTATGAAAAAATGATTGTTGGAATGAGGCGATACCTGCATGTCGCACTGATGCACAAGGAAAATAACATAGCAATGCTTTATAATCCACAGAGTATATGTCATTTTATCAATGGGAATGATGGTCAGAGCCATGGTACTTTTCTTTTCAGAGTGAAGCATCCTGTATCAGCCGCCTTGCTGTAGACTTGTCCTTGTCATGTAGAGTCAGTAGTTCAGAAACTTATACAAAATGTCACATCTCTGACATAGATGCTCGTAGCACATCCTGCAGCCTTATCCAGTCTGTCCCTTTCAGTGCACGATAGTAAGAAATGTCGTTCACGTTCTTCATGCCCCATTACATTACTTCTACGTGTAGCATTGTTACCTGATAAGTGCAAGAACCTGATATTTCCTCACATCCTTTGTGTCGCTATGTCATAGTGCTGCAGTAGCTGTCAAGCAGCATAATTCCTCCTGTTTATCATAATATTTATGTAGTTCTGCGGTGTTTGTTGTGATAGGGATAAAGCCCACTACTATATATGCTTGAAGGATGAAGCTCATTTTTGTCATTCATATCAGCCACAGATTAAATACTTTTTTTTTTTTATTGCAACAAACTGGTTTGATATTGGATAGTAACACAGTAAGACTTAGAGCCACATTAGGCCTCATTAACATTGTACTACTGTACCCATACATAACTATTCATATTAATACTGTATAACATGCAGACCCCCTGTGGTTTTGCTGAATTCCACTGATAACACCATAGGGTTTACTGTAAACACTTTGGTCAGTCAATCAATCCACCGTCTAGCATAAAGGTGGCCATCAGCCTTAAATAGCTGTCGAACAAACATCACTCCCAGCCCCCTGTACACATGAACGCTTAACCAAGTGTTCATGTGTTCTAAATGGAAAGAGGAAGTAATCCCCTGCCAGACTCCTCTATTGGTGACTCATGTTTCTGAGAATAAAAGGATGATGTAGATAAAATTCAACATGGCTTGATATATGTTAGGGAAATGTTGAGAGGTCCCTATACACATGAATCAGTTGGCATGTCCTGATGAAATTGGTGAGTTGGCTGACTTTCATCTATTGCATGTAAAGACCTTACATTCTGCGTATGGTCAATTGACAGTTTAGTGTGGATTCTGCAGTCATTCCACCATGTAGTGAAAACTTTGCCAGACAGTATAAAGTAAATGCTGCTGCTCATAAATCCATAATCTAGTGGAAATTTTTATATTGTCTGCAAGGTGGGTAGATGTTTGACTTCCCCTCTTAAGGTAAAAAAAATAATAAAAATAGACCTATGATATAATTTGGACTGGGCTTTTCTATCAGTGGTGTATTGGTGAGCTGGAGGTAGGATCAGCTTGTGAGTATCATTGGGCTGAAGGCTAAAATGGCTTGTACATTATAAGAGATTTGGGCTGGAGGGCAGGGAAAGTGTGAGGAGGAGCCTGTGGAGGCTCTACATAGTCAACCAGAGTTCTTATGAGAATCTACTAGCGAGAGAAGCCATCAAACCTGGCAAGGCAAGGAGATGATCACCAAGTAGCTGTGCTATACACTAGCTGTAGGAAGAATTTAGTGCTTGGCTGTCTTAAAGCGTACCTGTCATAGTGCAAAAAAAAAGAAAAAAAGTGATATGTTACTCAGGACCCAATCCTGATCATGTGCATATAATTTTTTATTTTTTTTTTCACAATGCGAGTTTATTAATTTTTCAAAAATAAACAAGAAACATTAACAGTAATTGCAAGCTTTGCCAGTGGGGAGCAATATTTGCAACATGGATGTCATTAATATACGGCATGACAGAAACATAGGCAGGGGAGTACTCAGCAGGTATAACTGTTCACTCCAGGGTTTCAATTGAGCATCGAGGTCACTTGCAGTAAGTTCGGAAAAGAGATAGGAATGGACAACCCTGCGTGGGGAGTAGAGGTACAAGGGTTGAAGTCGCTCAGGAGCGAGGTCACACTACTCAGGAGATACATATCTAAAGGCTTGCAATAACTTACCCGATATCGGGTCTCAGGTAGTAGTACAGGTATCAGTGAGCATCAAATGTCAGTAGGGGGAGGAAGAGAGGGTGGGAGAGGACATAGTAGGGGAGTAATAGAAAAGGGAGGGAAGAAAAGAGAAAAAAAAAAGAGGAGGGAAGGAAGCGGAAAGGAAAACAAGGGTGGAGGGGGCAGGAGGGAAAGCAATAGGTCAGGCCAGCAATCCGGAGGCATTCCAGGCGGAGCACGAACATCGGGGTCACCCAGGCAGTCATCACAGTCAGTGAGTGGCGGAAGACAATGGGCTACGAGGCTGTGTGGTGGTATACAGGGTTTTGAAGTCACTTGAGGACATGAATTCCGACCAGGGCCTCCAAATACTGTAATAGCGATCTTACTGATTGTGGGAGTCAGCCAGGAGTTCCTCCATTCTATGGAGATGGGAAACTTCTTTGAGCCAGATCGAGACCGTGGGAGAGACTGAAGATTTCCACAATCTCGGGATCACGGTTCTCGCGGCTAATATGAGGAAATGAAGCAGTCTCGAGGCTGACTTGGGTATACGGTCTGGGAGAATGGATAGGAGGAGTATCTTAGGGTCCCTGGGAATCGCAATAGAAGTCAGCCTAGACATAATGTCCAGGATCTGAGACCAGAACGAGTCTAACTCGGGGCAGGTTAGCCATATGTGTAACATGGTACCACCCAGACCTCCGCACCGCCAACATACATCAGAGACTCCCGGGTATATTCTAGCGAGCAGTGAGGGAACACGATACCAACGTGTAAGAATCTTATAGTTGGTCTCATGAGCTTTGCACGATACAGAGGACCGATGGCACCATTCAAAGGCCCCCTTCCACTCCACCGGCGTAATCGTGGTGTCAAGCTCCCTCTCCCATGCCGAGCAATAGGAAACGGGCACCACAGAAGTGGCTGTAAGGAGATATGTGTAGAGTGTGCTGACCGGTTTAATTACTTGGGAGGTGGAGGTACACAGGGATTCAAAGGGTGTGAGGGGCCTGTGTAGGGTCAATCGCGTTTTCTGAGATGCATAGAAGTGTGCAGCTTGGGTGTATTGAAAGGTCTTCGCCACAGAGGGAGAGGAGTCGTGAAACAGATCAGTGATGGGTTTTAGCGCCGTCGGGGTCATTAGATCTCGAAATGTAGGGGCCTCATCTCTATGGAAGGATAAGAAGGAGTGGGAGTGCTGCGCCGGTCGGAAAGCTGGGTTGCCAAAAAGCGGGGTCAGCGGCCCTGGTGAAGGGAGAAAATGTAGGCGAGCTAAATAGGACTTGTATGTCTTAAGTACAGAGGCCGCGATCGGAGGCATGTTAGGGGGGGCCTTCCCAGCAGTCAGGAGACCAGGCGTCCATAACAGGGATTTCACGTCCATTTGCATAGCTCTACTTTCAAAAGTCACCCACTGTTTGTCAGGTCTGTGCTGAAAACCGTCCAACACTCTGGTGAGGACCGAGGCCAGGTAATAGGAGGTCGGATCTGGAAGTGCCAAACCACCATCTTTCTTCCTCCGTGTCAGGACCTGTCTAGCCAGGCGTGGATGACGCCCGGCCCAGACAAAGCCAGATAGGACCGCAGAGACTTCACGGAAAAAGGAGCGGGGCAGGTACAATGGTATACATGAGAAGAGGTAGAGTAGGCGTGGGAGTACATTCATTTTCAAAATGTTAATTCTGCCCAGCCAAGAGAAGTCTCTGCGCTCCCATCTGGCCAGGTCGGAACGCAGCGTCTGTAAAAATGGGGAGAAGTTAAAGCGGTATGTGTCAGCGTAGTCGCTGGGCACTTGGATCCCTAAATATTTAAGGGAATGTGTCTGCCATTTAAAGGGGTATGATGCCTTCAAGGACTGCATGACTCGGGGTGAGACCGTAATATTCATCGCCTCGCATTTGGAAGGGTTTAGTTTGTAGTTGCTAAAACTAGAGTATTTACGTATAGTGGCCAACAAGGAGGGCAGGGAAATCTGTGGGGAGGACAAGAACAATAGAAGATCGTCCGCATAGGCAGAACATTTATAATGGCACTGAGGAAGGGGTATCCCCCGTATGTCGGCATTTTGTCTGATATCAATCAGCAAATGCTCCATACACAAGACATATAATAAAGGGGACAGCGGACACCCCTGTCTCGTGCCATTGCGAATAGAAAAAGGGGCAGACAGTTGGCCATTGACGCGGATTTGCGCTTGGGGGTTGGTGTACAGGGCCATGATCCTCCCCCTCATCACTGGACCTAGGCCTATTTGTAACAGTGTGGACTCCATAAACTCCCAGTCCACCCGATCAAAGGCCTTCTCTGCGTCCAGCGATAGAAGCATTAGAGGAAGACCTTGACGTTTGGCGTAGTGTATGGACGAGAAGGTTCTCAGGGTGTTGTCACGTGCCTCTCGACCTCGGATAAAGCCTACTTGATCGGGGTGGACGAGAGAATTCATGTGGTCCGCTAACCTGTTTGCCAGCAGTTTTGCAAAGATTTTTGCGTCTACATTGATCAAGGAGATTGGGCGGTAACTGGAGCATAGTAAGGGGTCCTTACCATCTTTAGGTATCACCGTCACAAATGCTTGCATGAAGGAGGGGGGGGGAGGGGACCCAGGTGCAACCTCGTTAATCGCCGAGAGGAGCGGGGTCAGCAATTCTGAACTAAGAGTTTTAAAAAACTTAGCAGTATATCCATCTGGGCCTGGACTTTTCCCTGAAGGGAGAGAAGAGATTACAGACCTCAGCTCCTCTTGGGAGAAAGGGGTCTCCAATGCCTGGATTATATCCTGTGATAGGCACGGGAGCGCCGTAGCGTTTACATAATCACCCAATAGTTGAGGAGACGTGGCGGCGTTGGAGAGGACGGGTGGTCGAGGGAGATTATATAGTTGGTTGTAATAGTTATGGAACGCAGTTAAGATGTCAGGGGTGAGGTGGGATGTGGTACCATTGTCCGATTGGATAACAGGGATATATGTAGTGGAACGCTTGTTCTTTAGAGCAGAGGCTAGTAATCTACCAGACTTGTTACCCCACTCGTAAAAAACCCTGCCTGTGAGTTGTCTGTAATAGCGATGTTTAGCGTTCAATAGAGCTAGCAGTTCATGACGCACCCGGATCAGTTCCCTGTAAAGGTCCTCCTGTTGAGACGCTTTATGTAGTGTCTCTAACCTGTGAAGTGATCGTGTCAGGGAGAGAAATTTAGCGGATGTTTCCCTCTTAATCCGACCCCCATGCCTCATCAGCACCCCCCGGAGTACACATTTTAGAGTGTCCCACTTCATAGTAGAAGAAGTGGGGTCAGAAGCATGATCTAGAGTAAATTGATGGATGGAGGATTTAAGATCCTGGAGACACAACGTATCTAATAACAGTGATTCGTTCAGCCTCCAGGAAGCATGGGGCTTGGCAAACGAGGGGATAGAAAAGGTGCAGAAGACAGGCGCATGATCGGAGTGCGTCATGATGCCTATGTCAGTCTTAGAAATATTAGCGAGGAGGTGGTGGGGAAAAAATATATAGTCGAGTCTACTATAGGATTGTCTGGGGTGGGAAAAGAACGTGTAATCCCGCCCCTCCGGGTGGAACACGCGCCACGTGTCGCTGAGCTGCAGGGCATGAAGTTTCTTGCGCAGGGCCCTAAGTTTGTTGTGTGAGAGTATGGAGTGGCCTGACGATGTGTCAGTGGGGGGGTGTAAGGGCACATTCAAATCCCCACATAGAATAATGGGGCCAGATGCGAACTCTGAGAGAGTGTCTAGCGTGCGAAGTAGGAAGGGGACCTGAGAATGGTTGGGAGCGTATATGGAAGCTATGGTGAGGCAACGGTCTGCGATCATGCAGTTCAGAAAGACATACCGGGCATTGGGATCTATCAGGGATGAGGAAACTTGTATGGGAAAGTTTCTGTGGAAGGCGATGGAAACGCCTTTCGCTCTGGACTCGGGGTTGGTACTATGGTACCAGTGGGGGTAATATCTAGAGGTCAGAGTTGGGAGGTGTCCCTCTTTAAAGTGTGTCTCCTGAAGTGTAAGTATGTGTACCTTCTGCCTGTGGAACGAGTAAAGGGTTTGAGCCCGTTTTTCTGGTGTGTTGAAGCCCTGTACGTTAAGGGAGGCTATCTTAATGTCTACCGCCATCACGACCTAAAACAGGGATGGAGCCACTCACCAAACTGCGCAGGTGACATCCCAACGTCCGTCCCAGCCAGGAGCACAACGGGCGGCGGGTCCGACCTAGAAAAAGAGGAGGAGAAGTGAGTGAGAAGGCGAGAGAAGAGGGGGTGGGGGGGAGTATAGAAGAACAGTAGGGTAGCTGCCGCATAGACGCGGTAGCAAGGGTACTAAAGAAGAGGGCCATAAGGGCCCAAAGCCAGGCCAGAGCCAGTCTGGTAGGCAACCTAATGGGGGAAACATAGTGAGCTCGACGGCCGAAAGGGCACGACCATGATTTAAAAATCATTGAGGAATGTAGGGAGTAAGGACATCTCGGGCCGGGGCCTAATGACTCTGTATGGCGTTACTCAGTCCCGCAGTAGGGGAGAGAGCATCATAGGTAACGGGCAATGGGATGCCAGTCGGGCCAATAGCCCTGTGGGAGCAGATGAGCAGGGAGCTATGGGAGGAAGCCTAAAGGTCTAAGTATGGTGAAGTAAAGGCATAGGGAATAAACATCAATATCATTATAAGAGAAAAACAGTAAGAACATATACTCAGCATCACATGGAATAATTCAGGAGAGGCAGAGTGCCTAAGGGGAAGACCAGCAATTCAGGTCTCCCAGGAGTCCACCAGGAGGACAGCCGCAGGATGAAGGTCAAATCGGTTCCACCGTCATCAAGTCTTCCTCTTCTGTCGTTGGGGGAGCGGGTTCAATTGCTGTTCTCTACTGGTCCCCTGTACTGGAGCCGGTCGGGGAGTAAGCGATGACATCGCCTCCAAGCTGTAAAGTTGATTCCAGTCAGGCAGAGAGATTGGCGGAAGTCTGAAAGTTTTCAGAAAGTTGCCCAGGTCTTCCGGGCGTCTCAGAGTGGCAGTAGTAGTCCCATGTCTAGCAACCAAGGAGAATGGATAGCCCCATTTATAGGTGATCTGTGCATTGAGGAGGGTCTGCAGCAGGGGTTTCAACGCCGCCCGTAGGCGAAGCGTCCGGAGGGAGAGGTCTGGGTATAGCTGTATGGATGACCCATTGATTGTGAGGTTCTTAACGTTGCGGGCATTCTTCATTATGGCATCTTTCTGAGAGAAATGGTGTACTCTGCAAACAACATCTCTAGGTCTCTTTGGGTCCGGACTTTTAGCTTTCAAAGCCCTGTGTACCCTGTCAAGCTCGATTTCGTTATCAGGGGGTTTCTGGAGTACCTCATTAAACAGACGTATCACGGTCTTCTCCAAATCTTGGGGTTTCACTGATTCCGGCAGACCCTTGAGTCTAATGTTATTTCTCCGATTCCTGTTGTCGATATCATCTAGGTGCTCAACTGTCGCCGCATGTTGTAGAGAGAGACTTTTTGTGGGTCTGGACCCTGTTTTGAAGGTCGGAAATCTCAGCTTTGACTGGTGCAAGATCTTCTTTCCAGGCCGCTTTCAGGTCTGATGCTAGGGAGACCATGTCAGCTTTCGTTGGAAGCAGTGCAAGTAGCGCTTGCAGTTCAGGGTATCCCTTGAGGGTATTGACTGCCGCCTCTGGTGAGGGCAGAGCAGAGGCAAGTACCCCCTGGGCCGGCAATGTCGTGGGTGTCGCTGATATAGTTGACAGTCGCTGTTTGTGAGAGGTAAGAGAGCGTTTTGTTTGGGAACGGGAATCATCAGAGGAGGAGTGAGTATCCATATGAGTTTTGCCTATTGGTTTCTTCAGAGGGGTCTTGAATAGTTTTTTTTTCGCAGGGGGACTTTTACCCCAATATTCAGGAGTATCAGTGTCTGAAGAAGAGTCACAAGAGTCTTTATCAGGCTCAGAGTCAGCTACCTCCATTTCTGAGGCCCAATCGACGACATTTCTAGGTGGAGGTCCCGGGACCTTAATAGAGCTTGGCATTTGAGCTTGGGGTGAGGCTCTCATAGATGTAGTGAGGTGAGGAGTAGTAGAAGGGGTACCCTGACCCTGGCAGCAGGTGGGTGCAGTTGGTTTCCCCAAGGGGGAGGCGGAAGGTTCCAGAGTAGAGGTGCTGGGAGAAGCAGGAGGAGCATGCTGGTGGGGGTTCTCTACTAAGGGCATAGGTTCACATGCAACATGGGAGCCTTCTGGGGACTGTGCTCCCAGTAGTGGAGGGAAATCAGTTGGACTCCAGTGGCTAAGGAGGGTCGAGGACAATGCCCCCATAGTGAGCGCTGGTAGCTGGGGAGCTGCTGAGGGTGAGGCTGCCGGCAGCAGCCGCACTGAGACCGGGCCCTGTGGTGAGGAGGCGCAGGAGCGCAGCATAGTCCCCTCAGGTGTGCAGGAATCCGGGGGTGCCGAGAAGGCTGCAGAGGTCCTACCTTCTGGAGCTGGTAGCTGGTGGGACATGTTAATGGCATTTTCTCCCTCCGGCAGCGGTACTGCATTCTGAGCCTGTGTAGTGAATGCCGGAGGGGACGAAACAGACTCCTGGCAGAGAGTCGCCGCAGTCAGGGCCCGTGCTTCACTTCCGGCCGCGGCCATCATGTTCGGAGGCCGCGCTGCGTTTGCTTCGTCCGGGAGCGGACAGTTCTGGCTGAAATATGCCGAGATCAGGCGAGTGGGGTTCCCGGTGGCTTGAGACAATTGTTTAGGCTTTTTATTCCGGCGTCTGCCTCCCATAACCCGGTGCTTTTGCCCGTTATACACCGGCCCAGGCAGGAGCTCTTAGGGTGCACGTCTTTCCGCCAGCGCGCCCAGCCACGCCCCTGTGCATATAATTTTTATGTGTGTCGGACCTATATATCCAGAGATATAATCATTTATCTGCTGGTGAGTTACTTTTTCATTGTGCAGGCTGGAGGGGGCGTGTCAGTCTGTCTCCCTCACAGGAACAAGCCTGGGCAGTCAGCCAATCAGTACTCTCTACTCTGTAACCCTTTCCTCTCTGGTTTTATGCTGTGTCATGTGTCAGAGGAAGATACTTGGAGCTTGCCTGCAGTAATCAGAAGACATTATGGTGAATTCATAACAGGATAAAATGTATAAATATAAGAATAGATCTTTATAAAATTAGTGCAAGGATTTTTTAGATAAAAGTACAGCATTTTTATGAATACATGTTCTATCTGTTTTATCTTCTTCTAGTAAAGCTGGATGCTAATCAGCATAGCTGTCACTATGTGTGTCATTCATCCTTCACAGACTCCTGAATGTCTGATCAACTTCTTTGTCATTCAGGAGTCCGAGAAAGCTTTGACTATTTCAGCATGCTGGGAGTTGTAGTTTAGTAACTACTGAAGCTGCAATGTTTGTAAATAACTGTGTTAGAGCAGTGTTGCCTCCAGCTGTTGTAAAATTAAAGCTCCCAGCATGTCCACACATCCTTTATCTGTAGTTTTGCATATGCTTTATGACCGGTATCCAGTATGCTGTAAAATCTAGACTAGTCTGTCTGGCTAAAAGACAGGCGTCCCCTAATGGCGGCTATTTTGAGCTTGAATTTAAGGTTAAAATATAAAAAAAATTAACAGGTGTATATTGTGAAATGTCATATTATAATGAGTCCTGCAATATATGAAAAGTTTTTAACAATGACAGTGCCTCTTTAAGGTTTAAGATCTGGATGGTCCACAGTTGTGAGGTGTATACTGGATGGAAGTTTCTTGAAGTATGTGATACAGAAGGACAGAAAGGTGAGCAAGTATAGCAGATATTTTCCTTCAAGATAACAGACATAAAAGTTGTGCAACATTTTATTGAGGTCTGTGTAAAGTCATATATATAGCTGTGTATAGTTCTATTTTTTTTCGATACTGTTCAAACTCAGTTCCAGATACATTCACATATTCTGTGCCACCTAGTATGTATTGTAACCACCAAGCTCCTATGCCCACAAGTGTGAACTGAAACTATTAAGCGTGATGTGTTTCACCAGTTGGGTCTGCAACTCTTGACCACCACTCTGCAGTCCAACCCACAGTGTAGTGTAAAGATCACTGGTCAGTCCAAAGCGTAGTGTAAAGATCACTGGTCAGTCCACAGTGTAGTGTAATGATTACTGGTCAGTCCACAGTGTAGTGTAAAGATCACTGATCAGTCCACAGTGTAATGTAAAGATCACTGGTCAGTCCACAGTGTAGTGTAAATATCACTGGTCAGTCCACAGTGTAGTGTAATGATTACTGGTCAGTCCACAGTGTAGTGCAAAGATCACTGATTAGTCCACAGTGTAATGTAAAGATCACTGGTCAGTCCACAGTGTAGTGTAAATATCACTGGTCAGTCCACAGTGTAGTGTAATGATTACTGGTCAGTCCACAGTGTAGTGTAAAGATCACTGGTCAGTCCACAGTATAGTGTAAAGATCACTGGTCAGTCCACAGTGTAGTGTAAAGATCACTGATCAGTCCACAGTGTAGTGTAAAGATCACTGGTCAGTCCACGGTGTAGTGTAAATATCACTGGTCAGTCCACAGTCTATTGGAAAGATCACTGGTCAGTCCACAGTGTAGTGTAAAGATCACTGGTCATTCCACAGTGTAGTGTAAAGATCACTGGTCAGTCCACAGTCTAGAGTAAAGATCACTGGTCAGTCCACAGTCTAGAGTAAAGATCACTGGTAAGTCCACAGTCTAGTGTAAAGATCACTGGTCAGTCCACAGTGTAGTGTGAAGATCACTGATTAGTCCACAGTGTAGTGTAAAAATCACTGGTCAGTCCACAGTGTTGTGTAAAGATCACTGGTCAGTCCACAGTGTAGTGTAAATATCACTGGTCAGTCCGCAGTGTAGTGTAAAGATCACTGGTCGGTCCACAGTGTAATGTAAAGATCACTGATCAGTCCACATTGTAGTGTAAAGATCACTGGTCAGTCCACAGTGTAGTGTGAAGATCACTGGTCAGTCCACAGTCTAGTTTACAGATCACTGGTAAATCCACAGTGTAGTGTAAAGATCACTGGTCGGTCCACAGTGTAGTGTAAAGATCACTGGTCATTCCACAGTGTAGTGTAAAGATCACTGGTCAGTCCAAAGTCTAGAGTAAAGAACACTGGTCAGTCCACAGTCTAGAGTAAAGATCACTGGTCAGTCCACAGTGTTGTGTAAAGATCACTGGTCAGTCCACAGTGTAGTGTAAATAATACTGGTCAGTCCGCAGTGTAGTGTAAAGATCACTGGTCGGTCCACAGTGTAATGTAAAGTTCACTGGTAAGTCCACATTGTAGTGTAAAGATCACTGGTCAGTCCACAGTGTAGTGTGAAGATCACTGGTCAGTCCACAGTCTAGTTTACAGATCACTGGTAAATCCACAGTGTAGTGTAAAGATCACTGGTCGGCCCACAGTGTAATGTAAAGATCACTGGTCAGTCCACGGTGTAGTGTAAATATCACTGGTCAGTCCACAGTCTAGTGTAAAGATCACTGGACAGTCCAAAGTGTAGTGTAAAGATCACTGGTCATTCCACAGTGTAGTGTAAAGATCACTGGTCAGTCCACAGTCTAGAGTAAAGATCACTGGTCAGTCCACAGTCTAGAGTAAAGATCACTGGTCAGTCCAAAGTCTAGAGTAAAGATCACTGGTCAGTCCACATTGTAGTGTAAAGATCACTGGTCAGTCCACAGTCTAGAGTAAAGATCACTGGTTCAGTCCAAAGTCTAGAGTAAAGATCACTGGTCAGTCCACAGTGTAGTGTAAAGATCACTGGTCAGTCCACAGTCTAGTGTAAAGATCACTGGTCAGTCCACAGTGTAGTGTAAAGATCACTTGTCAGTCCACAGTGTAGTGTAAAAATCACTGGTCAGTCCACAGTGTAGTGTAAAGATCACTGGTCAGTCCACAGTGTAGTGTAAATATCAATGGTCAGTCCGCAGTGTAGTGTAAAGATCACTGGTCGGTCCACAGTGTAATGTAAAGATCACTGGTCAGTCCACGGTGTAGTGTAAATATCACTGGTCAGTCCACAGTGTAGTTTAAAGATCACTGGTCAGTCCACAGTCTAATGTAAAGAACACTGGTCAGTCCACAGTGTAGTGTAAAGATCACTGGTCAGTCCACAGTGTAGTGTAAAGATCACTGGTCAGTCCACAGTCTAATGTAAAGAACACTGGTCAGTCCACAGTCTAGAGTAAAGAACACTGGTCAGTCCACAGTGTAGTGTAAAGATCACTGGTCAGTCCACAGTCTAATGTAAAGATCACTGGTCAGTCCACAGTCTAGTTTAAAGATCACTGGTCAGTCCACAGTCTAATGTACAGAACACTGGTCAGTCCACAGTGTAGTGTAAAGATCACTGGTCAGTCCACAGTGTAGTGTAAAGATCACTGGTCAGTCCACAGTCTAATGTAAAGAACACTGGTCAGTCCACAGTCTAGAGTAAAGAACACTGGTCAGTCCACAGTGTAGTGTAAAGATCACTGATCAGTCCACAGTCTAATGTAAAGAACACTGGTCAGTCCACAGTGTAGTGTAAAGATCACTGGTCAGTCCACAGTCTAATGTAAAGAACACTGGTCAGTCCACAGTCTAGAGTAAAGAACACTGGTCAGTCCACAGTGTAGTGTAAAGATCACTGGTCAGTCCACAGTGTAGTGTAAAGATCACTGATCAGTCCACAGTCTAGAGTAAAGAACACTGGTCAGTCCACAGTGTAGTGTAAAGATCACTGATCAGTCCACAGTCTAGTGTAAAGATCAATGCTCTGGCCAGTCAATCACAGTCTGTTGTAAATGCTGCAGTCTGTCAGTCCACTGTGTTGTATAAATGCTGCAGTACACAGTCTAGTAAAATTTCACAGATTAGTTCACAATGTAATGCAAATCCCACAGTCAGTGAACAGTCATGAATGTAAATCCTATTCCTACCACATTCTAGTACATACACTGCAGATGGTCAGTCTACACTCTAGTGTTGGTGATGCTGCACAGGCGAGAGTAGATCTGCACAACTTGGCAGTAGGTACGGCAACAAAAATATGATAAGCTACACTTCTTGGGGCTCACATAGGTTGGAAGTGGGGTATTCCCATCTCCACTTGTAGTTAAACTGTAGGGCACATCATTGTAAATGATATATTTGTAAATACATTAATTTAGTAAACTTCCCTCCTTCTCCTTATATTCCCTCCTTCTCATTTCCTCCCCTTGTTGATGGCTCTTTGTAACCTAGACAACAAGCTATAAAAAGAGGTGGGAAGGAGTATCAGGAGAAAGAGAGAAATTTGCCAAATGAATGTATTTGCAAAAATGTTTAACTTGACGTGACCTACATATACATTTAACTATGATAGTTTATATGGGAATACCCCTTTAACCCCTTAAGGACGCAGGACGTAAATGTACGTCCTGGTGAGGTGGTACTTAACGCACCAGGACGTACATTTACGTCCTAAGCATAACCGCGGGCATCGGAGCGATGCCCGTGTCATGCGCGGCTGATCCCGGCTGCTGATCGCAGCCAGGGACCCGCCGGCAATGGCCGACGCCCGCGATCTCGCGGGCGTCCGCCATTAACCCCTCAGGTGCCGGGATCAATACAGATCCCGGCATCTGCGGCAGTTCGCGATTAAAATGAACGATCGGATCGCCCGCAGCGCTGCTGCGGGGATCAGATCATTCATAACGCCGCACGGAGGTCCCCTCACCTTCCTCCGTGCGGCTCCCGGCGTCTCCTGCTCTGGTCTGTGATCGAGCAGACCAGAGCAGGAGATGACCGATAATACTGATCTGTTCTATGTCCTATACATAGAACAGATCAGTATTAGCAATCATGGTATTGCTATGAATAGTCCCCTATGGGGACTATTCAAGTGTAAAAAAAAATGTTAAAAAATGTAAAAGTAAAAAAAAAGTGAAAAATCCCCTCCCCCAATAAAAAAGTAAAACGTCCGTTTTTTCCTATTTTACCCCCAAAAAGCGTAAAAAACATTTTTTATAGACATATTTGGTATTGCCGCGTGCGTAAATGTCCGAACTATTAAAATAAAATGTTAATGATCCCGTACGGTGAACGGCGTGAACGAAAAAAAATTTTAAAAGTAAAAAATTCCTACTTTTTTAATACATTTTATTAAAAAAAAATTATAAAAAATGTATTAAAAGTTTTTTATATACAAATGTGGTATCAAAAAAAAGTACAGATCATGGCGCAAAAAATGAGCCCCCATACCGCCGCTTATACGGAAAAATAAAAAAGTTATAGGTCATCAAAATAAAGGGATTATAAACGTACTAATTTGGTTAAAAAGTTTTTTTTAAGCGCAACAATAATATAAAAGTATATAATAATGGGTATCATTTTAATCGTATTGATCCTCCGAATAAAGAACACACATCATTTTTACCAGAAATTGTACGGCGTGAAAACAAAACCTTCCAAAATTAGCAAAATTGCGTTTTTCGTTTTAATTTCCCCACAAAAATAGTGTTTTTTGGTTGCGCCATACATTTTATGATATAATGAGTGATGTCATTACAAAGGACAACTGGTCGCGCAAAAAACAAGCCCTCATACTAGTCTGTGGATGAAAATATAAAAGAGTTATGATTTTTAGAAGGCGAGGAGGAAAAAATGAAAACGTAAAAATTAAATTGTCTGAGTCCTTAAGGCCAAAATGGGCTGAGTCCTTAAGGGGTTAAAGGGGTACTCCAGTGGGAAACATTTTATTTTAAATCAACTGGTGCCAGAAAGTTAAACAGATTTGTAAATTACTTCTATAAAAAAATCTTAATCCTTTCAGTACTTATAAGCTGCTTGTTACGCCTAGCGCTCCGGGTCCCCGCTCCTCCCCGGAGCGCTCACGGCGTCTCTCTCCCTGCAGCGCCCCGGTCAGTCCCGCTGACCGGGAGCGCTGCACTGACATGGCCGTCGGGGATGCGATTCGCACAGCGGGACGCGCCCGCTCGCGAATCGCGTCCCAGGTCACTTACCCGTCCCGGGCCCCTCCTGTCATGTGCTGGCGCGCGCGGCTCCGCTCTCTAGGGCGCGCGCGCCAGCTCTCTGAGACTTAAAGGGCCAGTGCACCAATGATTGGTGCCTGGCCCAATTAGCTTAATTGGCTTCCACCTGCTCCCTGGCTATATCTGATCACTTCCCCTGCACTCCCTTGCCGGATCTTGTTGCCTTGTGCCAGTGAAAGCGTTTAGTGTTGTCCAAGCCTGTGTTACCTGAACCCTTGCTATCCATCTTGACTACGAACCTTGCCGCCTGCCCCCGACCTTCTGCTACGTCTGACCTTGCCTCTGCCTAGTCCTTCTGTCCCACGCCTTCTCAGCAGTCAGCGAGGTTGAGCCGTTGCTAGTGGATACGACCTGGTTGCTACTGCCGCAGCAAGACCATCCCGCTTTGCGGCGGGCTCTGGTGAAAACCAGTAGCCTCTTAGAACCGGTCCACCAGCACGGTCCACGCCAATCCCTCGCTGACACAGCGGATCCACAACCTGTGAGCCGAATCGTGACAGTAGATCCGGCCATGGATCCCGCTGAGGTGCCGCTGCCAAGTCTCGCTGACCTTACCACGGTGGTCGCTCAGCAATCGCAGCAAATTGCCCAACAAGGACAGCAGCTGTCGCAGTTGACCGCCACGTTACAGCAACTTCTGCCTCTGCTACAGCAGCAACCATCTCCTCCGCCAGCTCCTGCACCTCCTCCGCAGCGAGTGGCCGCTCCTAGCCTCCGCTTGTCCCTGCCGGACAAATTTGATGGGGACTCTAGACTCTGCCGTGGATTTTTCTCTCAGTGTTCCCTGCATATGGAGATGTTGTCGGACTTGTTTCCTACAGAACGGTCTAAGGTGGCGTTTGTAGTAAGCCTTCTTTCAGGAAAGGCCTTGTCTTGGGCCACACCGCTCTGGGACCGCAATGATCCTGCCACAGCCACAGTCCAGTCCTTCTTCGCTGAGGTCCGTAGTGTCTTCGAGGAGCCAGCCCGAGCTTCTTCTGCCGAGACTGCCCTGCTGAACCTGGTCCAGGGTAATTCTTCAGTGGGCGAGTACGCCATCCAATTTCGTACTCTTGCTTCCGAATTATCATGGAATAACGAGGCTCTCTGCGCGACCTTTAAAAAAGGCCTATCCAGTCGCATCAAGGATGTGCTGGCCGCACGAGAGATTCCTGCCAACCTGCAAGAACTTATCCATTTGGCCACCCGCATTGACATGCGTTTTTCTGAGAGACATCAAGAGCTCCGCCAGGAAAAAGACTTAGATCTCTGGGCACCTCTCCCACAGTATCCGCTGCAATCTACGCCTGGGCCTCCTGCCGAGGAGGCCATGCAAGTGGATCGGTCTCGCCTGACCCAGGAAGAGAGGAATCGCCGTAGGGAAGAAAATCTTTGTCTGTACTGTGCCAGTACCGAGCATTTCTTGGTGGATTGCCCTATTCGTCATCCATGTCTGGGAAACGCACGCACGCACCCAGCTCACGTGGGTGTGGCGTCTCTTGGTTCAAAGTCTGCTTCTCCACGTCTCACGGTGCCCGTGCGGATTTCTTCTTCAGCCAACTCCTCCCTCTCAGCCGTGGCCTGCTTGGACTCTGGTGCCTCTGGGAATTTTATTCTGGATTCTTTTGTGAATAAATTCTGCATCCCGGTGACCCGTCTCGTCAAGCCGCTCTACATTTCCGCGGTCAACGGAGTCAGATTGGATTGCACCGTGCGTTACCGCACAGAACCCCTCTTGATGTGCATTGGACCCCACCACGAAAGGATTGAATTTTTCGTCCTCCCCAACTGCACCTCTGAGGTCCTCCTCGGTCTGCCTTGGCTCCAGCTTCATTCTCCCACCCTCGACTGGACCACCGGGGAGATCAAGAACTGGGACTCTGCTTGCCACAAGAGATGCCTCTCCCCCCCTCCCAGTCCCATCAGGCAAGCCTCAGTGCCTTCTCATGGCCCCCGTCCTTGTGTCACCCTGCCCCGTGCCAAGCTTCACCCTCTGCCCTCCCTCCCCATTCCCTCTCCTGCTGTACTGCCTGCCTTTGAGGAAACCCTCCATTCTCTCCCGGTGTCCTCGTCCCAGGTAAAGCAGTTGTCGGACAAAAAAAGGGGGAGACCTAAGGGGGGGGTACTGTTACGCCTAGCGCTCCGGGTCCCCGCTCCTCCCCGGAGCGCTCACGGCGTCTCTCTCCCTGCAGCGCCCCGGTCAGTCCCGCTGACCGGGAGCGCTGCACTGACATGGCCGTCGGGGATGCGATTCGCACAGCGGGACGCGCCCGCTCGCGAATCGCGTCCCAGGTCACTTACCCGTCCCGGGCCCCTCCTGTCATGTGCTGGCGCGCGCGGCTCCGCTCTCTAGGGCGCGCGCGCGCCAGCTCTCTGAGACTTAAAGGGCCAGTGCACCAATGATTGGTGCCTGGCCCAATTAGCTTAATTGGCTTCCACCTGCTCCCTGGCTATATCTGATCACTTCCCCTGCACTCCCTTGCCGGATCTTGTTGCCTTGTGCCAGTGAAAGCGTTTAGTGTTGTCCAAGCCTGTGTTACCTGAACCCTTGCTATCCATCTTGACTACGAACCTTGCCGCCTGCCCCCGACCTTCTGCTACGTCTGACCTTGCCTCTGCCTAGTCCTTCTGTCCCACGCCTTCTCAGCAGTCAGCGAGGTTGAGCCGTTGCTAGTGGATACGACCTGGTTGCTACTGCCGCAGCAAGACCATCCCGCTTTGCGGCGGGCTCTGGTGAAAACCAGTAGCCTCTTAGAACCGGTCCACCAGCACGGTCCACGCCAATCCCTCGCTGACACAGCGGATCCACAACCTGTGAGCCGAATCGTGACACTGCTGTTATGATCCACAGGAAGTTCTTTTCTTTTTGAATTTCCTTTCTGTCTGACCACAGTGCTCTCTGCTGACACCTCTGTCCATTTTCGGAACTGTCCAGAGTAGGAGCAAATCCCCATAGAAAACCTCTGGACAGTTCCTGACATGGACAGAGGTGTCAGCAGAGAGCACTGTGGTTAGACAGAAAGGAAATTCAAAAAAAAAAGAACTTCCTGTGGATCATAACAGTTGCTGATAAGTACAGGAAGGATTAAGATTTTATAATAGAAGTAATTTACAAATCTGTTTAACTTTCTGGCACCAGTTGATTTAAAATAAAATGTTTTCCAGTGGAGTTCCCCTTTAAACAGTTTTGTACGCTGCTTTGCTAAGCAGTACAAGTTTTACATTTTGGTGGTTTTCTTGGGATGTATTAGGCTGGGTTTACACTACAGTTTGTAATTATGGTTCCCGTATACGTATATTTCGACCATATGCGGTTTCCCGACCGCAGGCAAAAACGTGATCGACCACGTTTTTACCTGCGGTCGGGAAACCGCATACGGCCGAAAAAGCAGCCGACCGGAGGCTGCGGTTAACTCCGGTCGGCTCATAGACATACATTAACTACAGTTCCCTATACGGCTGAGTGCGGGCGCCGCGATTAAGCCCCGCCCCCTCCTCCCAGCCGTATACGGGAACCGTAATTACAAACCGTAGTGTGAACCCAGCCTTACACTTCTTTCAGCAATCAGTTCATGCTACTATGCAATCATGATTGAAATTAAAGTTTTCAAAATGCTTTGCAAGCCGGACGGCTTCTTACATGACAGCGGGCTCAGCCTATCATCGGCAGAGACGGGACATCGCTGCGGCCGGTGATAGGCTGAAGGCTCTGAGACGTCCCAACACCAGGAAGCAGCAAGAGCCGCGGAGAACAGTGACGCCGGTTCCTTAGCAATGGAGGAACGGAGGACGAAGGTAAGTTAAAGTTTGTTTTTTAATATTTGCATCGGCATTGCCTAGGTCTTATAATCCAGCTAGGGCTTATTTTTGGGGTAGGGTGTATTTTCGGGGAAACAGGGTATATGGCAGCACACACTGTCTGCACTGTTGTGTGGCTGCTTTCACTGACTGTACTGCTATAATGCAGCACTCACTGTCCACACTGCTGTATGGCTGCACTCATTGACCACACTGCTGTATGGCTACACTCACTGATCGCACTGCTATATGGCAGCACTCACTGTCCACACTGCTGTATGGCTGCACTCACTGACCACAATGCTGTATGACTGCGCTCACTGTTTGTACTTCTGTATGACTGCTCTCACTGACCACACGGCTGTATGGCTTCACTCACTGTCCACACTGCTGTATGACTGCGCTCACTGACCACACTGCTGTATGACTGCGCTCACTGTTTGTACTTCTGTATGACTGCTCTCACTGACCACATGGCTGTATGGCTTCACTCACTGTCCACACTGCTGTATGACTGTGCTCACTGACCACACTGCTGTAAGACTGCGCTCACTGTTTTACTTCTGTATGACTGCTCTTACAGTCCACACGGCTGTATGGCTTCACTCACTGTCCACACTGCTGTATGACTGCGCTCACTGACCACACTGCTGTAAGACTGCGCTCACTGTTTTACTTCTGTATGACTGCTCTTACAGTCCACACTGCTGTATGGCTACACTTACTAACTTCACTGCTGTATGGCTTCATTCACTGTCCACATTGCCGTATGGCTTCACTCACTTTCCACATTGGTGTATGGCAGCACTCACTGTCTGTACTGCTGTTTTGTAGCACTCTGACTGCACTGCTGCATGGCTGCACTCACTGTCCACACTGCTGTATGACAGCACTCACTGGCTGTATGGCTGCACTCACCATCCTGCTGTATGGCTGCACTCACTGACCATACTGCTGTATGGCTACACTTATTAACTGCACTGGTATATGGCTACACTCATTAACTGTACTGGTATATGGCTGCACTCAATAACTGCACTGGTATATGGCTGCACTCATTAACTGCACTGGTATATGGCTGCACTCATTAACTGCACTGGTAAATGGCTGCACTCATTAACTGCACTGGTATATGGCTGCACTAAATAACTGCACTGGTATATGATTGCACTCATTAACTGCACTGGTATATGGCTGCACTCATTAACTGCACTGGTATATGGCTGCACTAAATAACTGCACTGGTATATGGCTGCACTCATTAACTGCACTGGTATATGGCTGCACTCATTAACTGCACTGGTATATGGCTGCACTAAATAACTGCACTGGTATATGGCTGCACTCATTAACTGCACTGGTATATGGCTGCACTCATTAACTGCACTGGTAAATGGCTGCACTCATTAACTGTACTGGTATATGGCTGCACTAAATAACTGCACTGGTATATGATTGCACTCATTAACTGCACTGGTATATGGCTGCACTAATTAACTGCACTGGTATATAGCTGCACTCATTAACTACACTGGTATATGGCTGCACTCATTAACTGTACTGGTATATGGCTGCACTCATTAACTGCACTGGTATATGGCTGCACTCATTAACTGCACTGGTAAATGGCTGCACTCATTAACTGAACTGGTATATGGCTCCACTCATTAACTGCACTGGTATATGGCTGCATTCATTAACTGTACTGGTATATAGCTGCACTCATTAAAGGGGTACTCCGGCGCTTAGACATCTTATCCCCTATCCAAAGGATAGGGGATAAGATGCCTGAACGCGGGTGTCCCACCACTGGGGACCCCTGTGATCTTGCACGCTGCACCTTGTTAGAATCAGTCCCCGGAGCGTGTTCGCTCCGGTCTGATTACTGTCGATCACGGGGATGGAGCATTGTGACGTCATAGCTCCACCCCTGTGTGACGTCACACTCCGCCCCATCAATGCATGCCTATGGAACGGGGAGTGACAACTGTCACGCCCCCTCCCATAGGCTTGCATTGAGGGGGTGGATCGTGATGTCACACGGGGGCGGAGCCGTGACGTCACAATGCTCCGTCCCCGTGATCGACAGTAATCGGACCCAGAGAGAATACGTTCCAGGGACTGAATCTAACGGGGTGCAGCGTGCAAGATCACGGGGGTCCCACTGAACTGGTATATTCTGCACTCATTAACTACATTGGTATATAGCTGCACTCATTAACTGAACTGGTATATGGCTGCACTCATTAACTACACTGTTATATAGCTGCACTCACTAACTGCACTGGTATATGGCTCCACTCATTAACTGTACTGGTAAATGATTGCACTCATTAACTGCACTGGTATATGGCTGCACTCATTAACTACACTGTTATATAGCTGCACTCACTAACTGCACTGGTATATGGCTCCACTCATTAACTGTAGTGGTAAATGATTGCGCTCATTAACTGCACTGGTATATGGCTGCACTCATTAACTGGTAAATGTACTGGTATATAGCTGCACTCATAAACTACATTGGTATATAGATGCACTCATTAACTGCACTGGTATATGGCTGCACTCATTAACTGCACTGGTATATGGCTGCACTAAATAACTGCACTGGTATATGATTGCACTCATTAACTGCACTGGTATATAGCTGCACTCATTAACTGAACTGGTATATGGCTGCACTCATTAACTGTACTGGTATATGGCTCCACTCATTAACTGCACTGGTATATGGCTGCACTCAATAACTACACTGGTATATGGCTGCACTCGTTAACTGTACTGGTATATGGCTGCACTCATAAACTACACTGGTATATAGCTGCACTCATTAACTGTACTGGTATATGGCTGCACTAAATAACTGCAGTGGTATATGATTGCACTCATTAACTACACTGGTATATAGCTGCACTCATTAACTGCACTGGTATATGGCTGCACTCATTAACTTCACTGGTATATGGCTCCACTCATTAACTGTACTGGTATATGATTGCACTCATTAACTGCACTGGTATATGATTGCACTCATTAACTGCACTGGTATATGGCTGCATTCATTAAATGTACTGGTATATAGCTGCACTCATTAACTGAACTGGTATATGGCTGCACTCATTAACTGTACTGGTATATGGCTCCACTCATTAACTGCACTGGTATATGGCTGCACTCAATAACTACACTGGTATATGGCTGCACTCATTAACTGTACTGGTATATGGCTGCACTCATAAACTACACTGGTATATAGCTGCACTCATCAACTGTACTGGTATATAGCTGCACTAAACAAGTGCACTGGTATATGATTGCACTCATTAACTACACTGGTATATAGCTGCACTCATTAACTGCACTGGTATATGGCTGCACTCATTAACTGCACTGGTATATGGCTGCACTCATTAACTTCACTGGTATATGGCTCCACTCATTAACTGTACTGGTATATAGCTGCACTCATTAACTGCACTGGTATATGGCTGCACTAAATAACTGCACTGGTATATGATTGCACTCATTAACTGCACTGGTATATGGCTGCATTCATTAAATGTACTGGTATATAGCTGCACTCATTAACTGAACTGGTATATGGCTGCACTCATAAACTACACTGGTATATAGCTGCACTCATTAACTGTACTGGTATATGGCTGCACTAAATAACTGCACTGGTATATGATTGCACTCATTAACTGCACTGGTATATGGCTGCATTCATTAAATGTACTGGTATATAGCTGCACTCATTAACTGAACTGGTATATGGCTGCACTCATTAACTGTACTGGTATATGGCTCCACTCATTAACTGCACTGGTATATGGCTGCACTCATTAACTTCACTGGTATATGGCTCCACTCATTAACTGTACTGGTATATAGCTGCACTCATTAACTGCACTGGTATATGGCTGCACTAAATAACTGCACTGGTATATGATTGCACTCATTAACTGCACTGGTATATGGCTGCATTCATTAAATGTACTGGTATGTAGCTGCACTCATTAACTGAACTGGTATATGGCTGCACTCATTAACTACATTGGTATATTGCTGCACTCATTAACTGCACTGGTATATGGCTTCACTCATTAACTGCACTGGTATATGGCTACATTCATTAACTGCACTGGTATATGGCTGCACTCATTAACTGTACTGGTATATGGCTGCACTCATTAACTGCACTGGTATATAGCTGCACTCATTAACTGCACTGGTAAATGGCTGCACTCATTAACTGCACTGGTATATGGCTTCACTCATTAACTGCACTGGTATATGGCTACATTCATTAACTGCACTGGTATATGGCTGCACTCATTAACTGTACTGGTATATGGCTGCACTCATTAACAATACTGGTATATAACTGCACTCATTAACTGCACTGGTATATGGCTGCACTAAATAACTGCACTGGTATATGATTGCACTCATTAACTGCACTGGTATATGGGTGCATTCATTAAATGTACTGGTATATAGCTGCACTCATTAACTGTACTGGTATATGGCTGCACTAAATAGCTGCTCTGGTATATGATTGCACTCATTAACTGCACTGGTATATAGCTGCACTCATTAACTGCACTGGTATATGGCTGCACTCATTAACTGTACTGGTATATGGCTGCACTAAATAACTGCACTGGTATATGATTGCACTCATTATCTGCACTGGTATATGGCTGCACTCATTAACTGCACTGGTATATGGCTGCACTCATTAACTGCACTGGTATATGGCTGCACTAAATAACTGCACTGGTATATGATTGCACTCATTAACTGCACTGGTATATGGCTGCATTCATTAAATGTACTGGTATATAGCTGCACTCATTAACTGAACTGGTATATGGCTGCACTCATTAACTGTACTGGTATATGGCTCCACTCATTAACTGCACTGGTATATGGCTGCACTCAATAACTACACTGGTATATGGCTGCACTCATTTACTGTACTGGTATATGGCTGCACTCATAAACTACACTGGTAGATAGCTGCACTCATCAACTGTACTGGTATATAGCTGCACTAAACAACTGCACTGGTATATGATTGCACTCGTTAACTACACTGGTATATAACTGCACTCATTAACTGCACTGGTATATGGCTGCACTCATTAACTGCACTGGTATATGGCTGCACTCATTAACTTCACTGGTATATGGCTCCACTCATTAACTGTACTGGTATATAGCTGCACTCATTAACTGCACTGGTATATGGCTGCACTAAATAACTGCACTGGTATATGATTGCACTCATTAACTGCACTGGTATATGGCTGCATTCATTAAATGTACTGGTATATGGCTGCACTCATTAACTGTACTGGTATATGGCTGCACTAAATAACTGCTCTGGTATATGATTGCACTCATTAACTGCACTGGTATATAGCTGCACTCATTAACTGCACTGGTATATGGCTGCACTCATTAACTGTACTGGTATATGGCTGCACTAAATAACTGCACTGGTATATGATTGCACTCATTAACTGCACTGGTATATGGCTGCACTCATTAACTGCACTGGTATATGATAGCACTTATTAACTGCACTGGTATATGGCTGCACTCATTAACTGTACTGGTATATGATAGCACTTATTAACTGCACTGGTATATGGCTGCATTCATTAAATGTACTGGTATATGGCTGCACTAAATAACTGCACTGGTATATGATTGCACTCATTAACTGCACTGGTATATAGCTGCACTCATTAACTCCACTGGTATATGGCTACATTCATTAACTGCACTGGTATATGGCTGCACTCATTAACTGTACTGGTATATGGCTGCACTCATTAACTGCACTGGTATATAGCTGCACTCATTAACTGCACTGGTATATGGCTGCACTAAATAACTGCACTGGTATATGATTGCACTCATTAACTGCACTGGTATATGGGTGCATTCATTAAATGTACTGGTATATAGCTGCACTCATTAACTGTACTGGTATATGGCTGCACTAAATAACTGCTCTGGTATATGATTGCACTCATTAACTGCACTGGTATATAGCTGCACTCATTAACTGCACTGGTATATGGCTGCACTCATTAACTGTACTGGTATATGGCTGCACTAAATAACTGCACTGGTATATGATTGCACTCATTATCTGCACTGGTATATGGCTGCACTCATTAACTGCACTGGTATATGGCTGCACTCATTAACTGCACTGGTATATGGCTGCACTAAATAACTGCACTGGTATATGATTGCACTCATTAACTGCACTGGTATATGGCTGCATTCATTAAATGTACTGGTATATAGCTGCACTCATTAACTGAACTGGTATATGGCTGCACTCATTAACTGTACTGGTATATGGCTCCACTCATTAACTGCACTGGTATATGGCTGCACTCAATAACTACACTGGTATATGGCTGCACTCATTTACTGTACTGGTATATGGCTGCACTCATAAACTACACTGGTAGATAGCTGCACTCATCAACTGTACTGGTATATAGCTGCACTAAACAACTGCACTGGTATATGATTGCACTCGTTAACTACACTGGTATATAACTGCACTCATTAACTGCACTGGTATATGGCTGCACTCATTAACTGCACTGGTATATGGCTGCACTCATTAACTTCACTGGTATATGGCTCCACTCATTAACTGTACTGGTATATAGCTGCACTCATTAACTGCACTGGTATATGGCTGCACTAAATAACTGCACTGGTATATGATTGCACTCATTAACTGCACTGGTATATGGCTGCATTCATTAAATGTACTGGTATATGGCTGCACTCATTAACTGTACTGGTATATGGCTGCACTAAATAACTGCTCTGGTATATGATTGCACTCATTAACTGCACTGGTATATAGCTGCACTCATTAACTGCACTGGTATATGGCTGCACTCATTAACTGTACTGGTATATGGCTGCACTAAATAACTGCACTGGTATATGATTGCACTCATTAACTGCACTGGTATATGGCTGCACTCATTAACTGCACTGGTATATGATAGCACTTATTAACTGCACTGGTATATGGCTGCACTCATTAACTGTACTGGTATATGATAGCACTTATTAACTGCACTGGTATATGGCTGCATTCATTAAATGTACTGGTATATGGCTGCACTAAATAACTGCACTGGTATATGATTGCACTCATTAACTGCACTGGTATATAGCTGCACTCATTAACTGCACTGGTATATGGCTACATTCATTAACTGCACTGGTATATGGCTGCACTCATTAACTGTACTGGTATATGGCTGCACTCATTAACTGCACTGGTATATAGCTGCACTCATTAACTGCACTGGTAAATGGCTGCACTCATTAACTGCACTGGTATATGGCTTCACTCATTAACTGCACTGGTATATGGCTACATTCATTAACTGCACTGGTATATGGCTGCACTCATTAACTGTACTGGTATATGGCTGCACTCATTAACTATACTGGTATATAGCTGCACTCATTAACTGCACTGGTATATGGCTGCACTAAATAACTGCACTGGTATATGATTGCACTCATTAACTGCACTGGTATATGGGTGCATTCATTAAATGTACTGGTATATAGCTGCACTCATTAACTGTACTGGTATATGGCTGCACTAAATAACTGCTCTGGTATATGATTGCACTCATTAACTGCACTGGTATATAGCTGCACTCATTAACTGCACTGGTATATGGCTGCACTCATTAACTGTACTGGTATATGGCTGCACTAAATAACTGCACTGGTATATGATTGCACTCATTATCTGCACTGGTATATGGCTGCACTCATTAACTGCACTGGTATATGGCTGCACTCATTAACTGCACTGGTATATGGCTGCACTAAATAACTGCACTGGTATATGATTGCACTCATTAACTGCACTGGTATATGGCTGCATTCATTAAATGTACTGGTATATAGCTGCACTCATTAACTGAACTGGTATATGGCTGCACTCATTAACTGTACTGGTATATGGCTCCACTCATTAACTGCACTGGTATATGGCTGCACTCAATAACTACACTGGTATATGGCTGCACTCATTTACTGTACTGGTATATGGCTGCACTCATAAACTACACTGGTAGATAGCTGCACTCATCAACTGTACTGGTATATAGCTGCACTAAACAACTGCACTGGTATATGATTGCACTCGTTAACTACACTGGTATATAACTGCACTCATTAACTGCACTGGTATATGGCTGCACTCATTAACTGCACTGGTATATGGCTGCACTCATTAACTTCACTGGTATATGGCTCCACTCATTAACTGTACTGGTATATAGCTGCACTCATTAACTGCACTGGTATATGGCTGCACTAAATAACTGCACTGGTATATGATTGCACTCATTAACTGCACTGGTATATGGCTGCATTCATTAAATGTACTGGTATATGGCTGCACTCATTAACTGTACTGGTATATGGCTGCACTAAATAACTGCTCTGGTATATGATTGCACTCATTAACTGCACTGGTATATAGCTGCACTCATTAACTGCACTGGTATATGGCTGCACTCATTAACTGTACTGGTATATGGCTGCACTAAATAACTGCACTGGTATATGATTGCACTCATTAACTGCACTGGTATATGGCTGCACTCATTAACTGCACTGGTATATGATAGCACTTATTAACTGCACTGGTATATGGCTGCACTCATTAACTGTACTGGTATATGATAGCACTTATTAACTGCACTGGTATATGGCTGCATTCATTAAATGTACTGGTATATGGCTGCACTAAATAACTGCACTGGTATATGATTGCACTCATTAACTGCACTGGTATATAGCTGCACTCATTAACTGCACTGGTATATGGCTGCACTCATTAACTGTACTGGTATATGGCTGCACTAAATAACTGCACTGGTATATGATTGCACTCATTAACTGCACTGGTATATGGCTGCACTCATTAACTGCACTGGTATATGGCTGCACTCATTAACTTCACTGGTATATGGCTCCACTCATTAACTGTACTGGTATATAGCTGCACTCATTAACTGCACTGGTATATGGCTGCACTAAATAACTGCACTGGTATATGATTGCACTCATTAACTGCACTGGTATATGGCTGCATTCATTAAATGTACTGGTATATGGCTGCACTCATTAACTGTACTGGTATATGGCTGCACTAAATAAATGCTCTGGTATATGATTGCACTCATTAACTGCACTGGTATATAGCTGCACTCATTAACTGCACTGGTATATGGCTGCACTCATTAACTGTACTGGTATATGGCTGCACTAAATAACTGCACTGGTATATGATTGCACTCATTAACTGCACTGGTATATGGCTGCACTCATTAACTGCAGAGGATAGGGGATAAGATGCCTGAACGCGGGTGTCCCACCACTGGGGACCCCCGTGATCTTGCACGCTGCACCTCGTTAGAATCAGTCCCCGGAGCGTGTTCGCTCCGGGTCTGATTACTGTCGATCACGGGGACGGAGCATTGTGACGTCATGGCTCCACCCCTGTGTGACGTCACACTCTGCCCCCTCAATGCATGCCTATGGAAGGGGGAGTGACAACTGTCACGCCCCCTCCCATAGGCTTGCATTGAGTGGATGGATCGTGATGTCACACGGGGCGGAGCCTTGACGTCACAATGCTCCGTCCCCGTGATCGACAGTAATCGGACCCAGAGCGAATACGCTCCAGGGACTGACTAACGGGGTGCAGCGTGCACGATCACGGGGGTCCCACTGAACTGGTATATTCTGCACTCATTAACTACACTGGTATATGGCTGCACTCATTAACTACACTGTTATATAGCTGCACTCACTAACTGCACTGGTATATGGCTCCACTCATTAACTGTACTGGTAAATGATTGCACTCATTAACTGCACTGGTATATGGCTGCACTCATAAACTACACTGGTATATAGCTGCACTCATTAACTGTACTGGTATATGGCTGCACTAAATAACTGCACTGGTATATGGCTGCACTAAATAACTGCACTGGTATATGATTGCGCTCATTAACTGCACTGGTATATGGCTGCACTCATTAACTGTACTGGTATATGGCTGCACTAAATAACTGCACTGGTATATGGCTGCACTAAATAACTGCACTGGTATATGATTGCGCTCATTAACTGCACTGGTATATGACTGCATCCATTAAATGTACTGGTATATAGCTGCACTCATAAACTACATTGGTATATAGCTGCACTCATTAACTGCACTGGTATATGATTGCACTCATTAACTGCACTGGTATATGGCTGCATCCATTAAATGTACTGGTATATAGCTGCACTCATAAACTACATTGGTATATAGCTGCACTCATTAACTGCACTGGTATATAGCTGCACTGATTAACTGCACTGGTATATGGCTTCACTCATTAACTGTACTGGTATATGGCTGCACTAAATAACTGCACTGGTATATGATTGCACTCATTAACTGCACTGGTATATGATTGCACTCATTAACTGCACTGGTATATGGCTGCATTCATTTAATGTACTGGTATATAGCTGCACTCATTAACTGAACTGGTATATGGCTGCACTCATAAACGACACTGGTATATAGCTGCACTCATTAACTGTACTGGTATATGGCTGCACTAAATAACTGCACTGGTATATGATTGCACTCATTAACTGCACTGGTATATGGCTGCATTCATTAAATGTACTGGTATATAGCTGCACACATTAACTGAACTGGTATATGGCTGCACTCATTAACTGTACTGGTATATGGCTCCACTCATTAACTGCACTGGTATATGGCTGCACTCAATAACTACACTGCTTTATGGCTGCACTCATTAACTGTACTGGTATATGGCTCCACTCATTATCTGTTCTGGTATATAGCTGCACTCAATAACTACACTGCTTAATGGCTGCACCATTTTACCAAGTTTTACCAATTAGTTCTTCCTGAAATAGTGTTTTTTTGTATGTTGTGTGATAAGTAGGTATACTAATGGCACTTTTGCATTTCAGTAAATAAGTTTTCCTGTAGGGTCACACATAGCCAACAAGCCTATAGACTCATTTCAATTAGGTAGGGCAAATAAAACAATGTGGGGATGAGATGTGATTGGAAGAGAACAAGTGTTATGACAAACACACCTCCCTATTTATGCCATTTTATCAGAGCGATCCGTGAGTACAGCATGAGCTGTCAGGTAATTTGACATATTGAATTGTTAGGTGAAGATTATGCTAAAATGCTGAATGTTCTTGGAATCTGTAAGGATGTTTTTTTTTTCTCTTTTTGTACTGAGTTTCCATCATTAACAAAAGCTGTCTCTCCCTGCAAACAGAAGGATACATTCTGCATTCATCTGTACATGTGTGATGATCACATCACAGAAGTATGAGAAAACGTAATACCCCTATAAACATGCTGAAATATATAGTGTCTGTAAATGTCTTCTCATAAAATGGTTATCTGATAAAGGGATAAGATAAATGTGTATTCAGAAGGCTGACATCTCGACAATTAAAGTAAAAAAAAAAAACTGATGGAAGTAACGCTCTGCAGGTAGGAGAGCCGGAAAGTTCTCCTGACAGAGGTGTTAAAAAACCTGTCAATCAACAAGTTCATTACCATTAGCAAAACAGCAGACGCCGATTCCGGTGCCGCAGCATAATGTATGCACCCAATAAGGTGACATGGCCTCATTAAACTATACCCTGAATTGATAAAGGTTTATGATGTCATTTAAATTGCTGAAATTCCCATTAAGCCACCACTTAATGCTAATAGAAGCTGAACTACATATAGTAAAGCTCTGATAATCCATAATCCCCAGAACTGGCAAGATTTCCTGATGATTGATCCTTCTTTTCTTCTTTTTGTCTTTTTTTTGTTTCCTAAATTCTCATACAAATAGAAAATTGATAAATCAGCTGCCACTGCAAAAGTGACAACAGCTCTTTTGACTTCAAAAATACTACTTATTGACAAAAAACATTTTGTGCAATTCACCCACTGCACAAATATTTGTGACAATGTACCACCAAAAACAGACTAAATCCAACCATTAATTTCCTCAAAAGTTCTTTAACTCTTTCTTGATATGTCTGACCTTCCATCATTTTTGTAGCCCTATATTTGGACCCTTTCTATTTTATCAATATCTTTTGCTGGTGATGTCTCTGAAACTGGTCATAATTCCAGATATAATCTCACTTAAGCTTCATATGCACTCACTTCATACATTTTAATAAAATTTAATAAAGTAAATATTTTAATATGGACATATGATAAGAAGGAATTGCTGTAATCCTGTTGACCTTCCCATGTGCCTGATGGCATTTGTTGTGTTGTATTATCAGATCACTTACCCAGAATTTACCCAGAAAGTTTAGTTTGTACTGGTACATGGACAGAATTGTTATGGTCATAGAAAGATACTTATGTTAAAAATATTCAGGAACATTTCAGTTATCACATGTTGGGTTGTTGTATGCCCAATGAATCCACTTTCAGATTTTTTATTTTTATGTGTCCTGATAATTAGGGATGTCCCGATACCGATACTGGTATCGGTATCGGGGCCGATACTAGCCATTTGCATGGTATCGGGGACTCGTTTAATGTCCCCAATACCATGCCCGATACCTGGTGCCGCTCTGCTGCCCCATTCTCCCGTCCTCCGGTCCGTACCATAGTGTTCCATGGAGGAGCATGTGACACACACGTCACTCCGCCTCCTCCCCTGCGCCCAGCGTAACGCTGCGCAGGAAGCAGAGTGACGTATATGTCACATGCTTCTCCATAGGATGACACGATGCGGACCGGAGGACGGGAGAACGGGGCTGCAGAGCAGTAGCACCAGCACCCGACCCGAGGAGGTTAGCTGCCTGCAAGGAGGGGGCTGCTACTAATGCTGCTGTCTAAATGGGGGGGGCCCTGCTGCTGTTTAAGTGGTGGGGCCCTGCTGCTGTCTAAAGGGGGGCCCTGCTTCTGTCTAAACGGGGGGGCCCTGCTGCTGTCTAAGCGGGGGAGTGGCCCTGCTGCTGTCTAAGCGGGGGGGGGGCCCTGCTGCTGTCTAAACGGGGGGGGGGGGGGCTGCTGCTGTCTAAACGGGGGGGGGGGGCTGCTGCTGCTGTCTAAATGGGGGGCCCTGCTGCTGTCTAAAGGGGGGCCCTGCTGCTGTTTAAAGGGGGGCCGTGCTGCTGTCTAAAGGGGGGCCCTGCTACTGTCTAAAGGGGGGCCCTGCTGCTGTTTAAGGGGGGGCCCTGCTGCTGTCTAAAGGGGGGCCCTGCTGCTGTCTAAAGGGGTAGCCCTGCTGCTGTCTAAAGGGGGGCCCTGCTGCTGTCTAAAGGGGGGCCCTGCTGCTGTCTAAAAGGGGGGGCCCTGCTGCTGTCTAACGGGGGGCCCTGCGGCTGTCTAACGGGGGGCCCTGCTGCTGTCTAAAGGGGGGCCCTGATGCTGTTTGAAGGGGAGGCCCTGCTACTGTCTAAAGGGGGGCCCTGCTGCTGTCTAAAGGGGGGCCCTGCTACTGTCTAAAGGGGGGCCCTGCTGCTGTCTAAAGGGGGGGCCCTGCTGCTGTCTAAAGGGGGGGCCCTGCTGCTGTCTAAAGGGGGGGGCTGCTTCTGTCTAAAGGAGGGGCCCTGCTGCTGTCTAAAGGGGGGGCCCCTGCTGCTGTCTAAAGGAGGGGCCCTGCTGCCGTCTAAAGGGGGGCCCTGCTGCTGTCTAAAGGAGGGGTCCTGCTGCTGTCTAAAGGGGGGTCTGCTGTCTAAAGGGGGGCTGCTGCTGTTTAAATGGGGGCCCTGCTGCTGTCTAAAGGGGGGGCCCTGCTGCTGTCTAAAGGGGGGGGGGGGCCCGGCTGCTTTCTAAAGGGGGGGGGGGCTGCTGCTGTTTAAATGGGGGCCCACTGTCTAAAGGGCTAAAGGGGGGCTGCTGCTTATGTCTACAGGGGGGCTGCTGTCTACAGGGGGGTTGCTACTAATGTCTGCAAGGGGATACTCCCTACTATTAAAGGCAATCTTACAGCATAGTCACCTGCACTAACTTGAATTTATAGGTAGATAGTGCAGGTGACCCGGTTTCTACCGCTGCTCACCATGTGGTCATCGGTCTCACCGCCAATGCAAATTCCCTATTGTGCCCAATGGAGAAGAGAGAAATCTTGGCTCATATTACAGCAGCCGCCTCCATTATACACAACAAGGAACCCACATATCAGCACGGTAAGCAGCTCCAGAAACCGGGTCACCCTGGTAGCAGATTACCTTTAAAATATAAGTACTTGTACTTGGTATCGGCGAGTACTAGAATTAAAGTATCGGTACTCGTACTCGGTCTTAAAAAAATGGTATCGGGACATCCCTACTGATAATATTCAGATGGATCTGAGATTTCACCTTAAAGGGGTACTCCACTGGAATTTTTTTTTTTTTTTTATCAACTGGTACCAGAAAGTTAAACAGATTTGTAAATTACTTCTGTTTAAAAATCGTGACCCTTCCAGTACTTATCAGCTGCTGTATGTTCTAGAGGAAGTTCTTTTCTTTTTGAATAAACTTTCTGTCTGACCACAGTGCTCTCTGCCGACACCACTGTCCGCTGTGAGAAGTAGCCAGGGACCCCTCCTCTGCCGAGATCTGTTCCCCTCAGGGCTGAAGAACAGTCCTCCTGTGTCCAGTAGTGCAGGGTGAGATTTATCTGCAGGGACAGGTAGGAGTTAAAAAAAAAACAGTTTCCCCCATCCCGACCCCCTAATAGGTCCTTAAGGGTCTGCCGCAGAGTTTTCAGCGTGACCCGGGCCCTATTCGTTGATTTTTTTCCCCCCATATAACGGTGTGTATTTTATAATCACACACCGTTATATATATAAAGTATACACCAAGTACACACACTACATACTTGCCCCCCCCCCCCCCCCCCCCCACACACACACACACCACCTGTTACAGCCAAAATAAGGACATTTTGGGGCTTCGTGCTGCATATGGGCCTGGTTAAAAAAAAACAGTGTCATGCAGTACTGGAGTGGGGACATCCTCTACCAGACCCCGCTTTACAGTATGGTCATGGCTCGGAGGCGGTTCAAGGCCATTCGGAAATGCCTACATTACGCTGATAATGCGCCTTGTCGTCCCCCCGAAGTGACCCCACCTATGACCGGCTTTACAAAGGGAGGCCGGTCATAGATCACTTTGGGGCCAAATTTTTGGAGGCTTCTGTACCCCTCAGGGAGCTCTCGGTAGATGAGTCTTTTATCAGTTTTAAGGATAGACTTAAAACTTCTGCCAGCACATTCCCTCAAAGCGGGCGCGGTATGGCGTGAAACTTTACAAACTTTATATATAGTTAGTAGTTACATAGTTAGTATGGTTGAAAAAAGAAATACGTCCATCAAGTCCAACCAGGGAATTGAAGTGAAGGGTGTAAGGGGATAAGTGGAAGGGATGTAGTTTTATAATTCTGCATAAGCATTAATGTTATTTTGTTCCAGGAATGTATCTAACCCTGTTTTAAAACTGTTAATTGTTCCTGCTGTGACCAGTTCCTGAGGTAGACCGTTCCATATATTCACAGTCCTCACGGTAAAGAAGGCGTGTCGTCCCTTTAGACTAAGCCTTTTCTTCTCCAGACGGAGGGAGTGCCCCCTCGTCCTTTGGGGGGGTTTAACCTGGAACAGTTTTTCTCCATATTTTTTGTATGGGCCATTTATATACTTATATACGTTTATCATCTCCCCCCTTAAACGTCTCTTCTCAAGACTAAACAATTGTAACTCCTTTAATCGCTCCTCATAGCAAAGATATTCCATGCCCCATATTAGTTTAGTCGCGCGTCTCTGCACCCTTTCCAGCTCCACAGTGTCCCTCTTATGGACTGGTGCCCAAAACTGAACAGCATATTCCAGGTGAGGCCGTACCAATGCTTTATAAAGGGGGAGTATTATGTCCCTGTCCCTTGAGTCCATGCCTCTTTTTATACATGACAATATCCTGCTGGCTTTGGAAGCAGCAGCCTGACATTGCATGCTATTCGGTAGTCTGTGATCTACAAGTGTCACGATTCGGCTTACAGGTAGTGGATCCTCTGTGTCAGCGAGGGATTGGCATGGACCGTGCTGGTGGACCGGTTCTAAGAGGCTACTGGTGTTCACCAGAGCCCGCCGCAAAGCGGTATGGTCTTGCTGCGGCAGTAGCAACCAGGTCATATCCACTAGCAACGGCTCAACCTCGCTGACTGCTGAGAAGGCGTGGGACAGAAGGACTAGGCAGAGGCAAGGTCAGACGTAGCAGAAGGTCGGGGCAGGCGGCAAGGTTCGTAGTCAAGATGGATAGCAGGAGTTCAGGTAACACAGGCTTTGGACAACACTAAACGCTTTCACTGGCACAAGGCAACAAGATCCGGCAAGGGGGTGCAGGGGCAGTGAGCAGATATAGCCAGGGAGCAGGTGGAAGTCAATTAAGCTAATTGGGCCAGGCACCAATCATTGGTGCACTGGCCCTTTAAGTCTCAGAGAGCTGGCGCGCGCGCGCCCTAGAGAGCGGAGCCGCGCGCGCCAGCACATGACAGCAGGGGACCGGGATGGGTAAGTGACTTGGGATGCGATTCGCGAGCGGGCGCGTCCCGCTGTGCGAATCGCATCCCCGACGGCCATGTCAGTGCAGCGCTCCCGGTCAGCGGGACTGACCGGGGCGCTGCAGGGAGAGAGACGCCGTGAGCGCTCCGGGGAGGAGCAGGGACCCGGAGCGCTCGGCGTAACAGTACCCCCCCCCTTAGGTCTCCCCCTTTTTTTGTCCGACAACTACTTTACCTGGGACGAGGACACCGGGAGTGAATGGAGGGTTTCCTCAAAGGCAGGCAGTACAGCAGGAGTGGGAATGGGGAGGGAGGGCAGAGGGCGAAGCCTGGCACGGGGCAGTGTGTCACCAGGACGGGGGCCATGAGGAGGCACAGAGGCTTGCCTGACGGGACTGGGAGGGGGGGAGAGGCACTTCCTATGGCAAGCAGAGTCCCAGTTCTTGATCTCCCCGGTGGTCCAGTCAAGGGTGGGAGAATGAAGCCGGAGCCATGGCAGACCGAGGAGGACCTCAGAGGTACAGTTGGGAAGGACGAAGAACTCAATCACTTCGTGATGGGGTCCAATACACATCAAGAGGGGTTCTGTGCGGTAACGCACGGTGCAATCCAATCTGACTCCGTTGACCGCGGAAATGTAGAGCGGCTTGACGAGACGGGTCACCGGGATGCAGAATTTATTCACCAAAGACTCCAAAATGAAATTCCCAGAGGCACCAGAGTCCAAGCAGGCCACGGCTGAGAGGGAGGAGTTGGCTGAAGGAGAAATCCGCAGGGGCACCGTGAGACGTGGAGAAGCAGACTTTGAACCAAGGGACGCCACACCCACGTGAGCTGGGTGCGTGCGTTTCCCAGACGTGGAGGACGAATAGGGCAATCCACCAAGAAATGCTCGGTACTGGCACAGTACAGACAAAGATTTTCTTCCCTACGGCGATTCCTCTCTTCCTGGGTCAGGCGAGACCGATCCACTTGCATGGCCTCCTCGGCGGGAGGCCCAGGCGTAGACTGCAAAGGATGCTGTGGGAGAGGTGCCCAGAGATCTAAGTCTTTTTCCTGGCGGAGCTCCTGATGTCTCTCAGAAAAACGCATGTCAATGCGGGTGGCCAAATGGATAAGTTCTTGCAGGTTGGCAGGAATCTCTCGTGCGGCCAGCACATCCTTGATGCTACTGGATAGGCCTTTTTAAAGGTCGCGCAGAGAGCCTCGTTATTCCATGATAATTCGGAAGCAAGAGTACGAAATTGGATGGCGTACTCGCCCACTGAAGAATTACCCTGGACCAGGTTCAGCAGGGCAGTCTCGGCAGAAGAAGCTCGGGCTGGTTCCTCGAAGACACTACGGACTTCAGCGAAGAAGGACTGGACTGTGGCTGTGGCAGGATCATTGCGGTCCCAGAGCGGTGTGGCCCAAGACAAGGCCTTTCCTGAAAGAAGGCTCACTACGAACGCCACCTTAGACCGTTCTGTAGGAAACAAGTCCGACAACATCTCCATATGCAGGGAACATTGAGACAGAAATCCACGGCAGAGTCTAGAGTCCCCATCAAATTTGTCCGGCAGGGACAAGTGGAGGCTAGGAGCGGCCACTCGCTGCGGAGGAGGTGCAGGAGCTGGCGGAGGAGATGGTTGCTGCTGTAGCAGAGGCAGAAGTTGCTGTAACGTGGCGGTCAACTGCGACAGCTGCTGTCCTTGTTGGGCAATCTGCTGCGATTGCTGAGCGACCACCGTGGTAAGGTCAGCGAGACTTGGCAGCGGCACCTCAGCGGGATCCATGGCCGGATCTACTGTCACGATTCGGCTTACAGGTAGTGGATCCTCTGTGTCAGCGAGGGATTGGCGTGGACCGTGCTGGTGGACCGGTTCTAAGAGGCTACTGGTGTTCACCAGAGCCCGCCGCAAAGTGGGATGGTCTTGCTGCGGCAGTAGCAACCAGGTCGTATCCACTAGCAACGGCTCAACCTCGCTGACTGCTGAGAAGGCGTGGGACAGAAGGACTAGGCAGAGGCAAGGTCAGACGTAGCAGAAGGTCGGGGCAGGCGGCAAGGTTCGTAGTCAAGATGGATAGCAGGAGTTCAGGTAACACAGGCTTTGGACAACACTAAACGCTTTCACTGGCACAAGGCAACAAGATCCGGCAAGGGAGTGCAGGGGCAGTGAGCAGATATAGCCAGGGAGCAGGTGGAAGCCAATTAAGCTAATTGGGCCAGGCACCAATCATTGGTGCACTGGCCCTTTAAGTCTCAGAGAGCTGGCGCGCGCGCGCCCTAGAGAGCGGAGCCGCGCGCGCCAGCACATGACAGCAGGGGACCGGGATGGGTAAGTGACTTGGGATGCGATTCGCAAGCGGGCGCGTCCCGCTGTGCGAATCGCATCCCCGACGGCCATGTCAGTGCAGCGCTCCCGGTCAGCGGGACTGACCGGGGCGCTGCAGGGAGAGAGACGCCGTGAGCGCTCCGGGGAGGAGCAGGGACCCGGAGTGCTCGGCGTAACAACAAGTACACCCAGATCCTTCTCTACCAGTGACTCTGCCAGTTTAATCCCCCCTAAGACATACGATGCATGCAGGTTATTAGTACCCAGATGCATAACTTTACATTTATCCACATTGAACCTCATTTGCCAAGTGGATGCCCAGACACTTAGTGTATCCAAGTTATCTTGTAATTTATGCACATCCTCTATAGACTGTACTGTGCTACAAAGCTTGGTGTCATCTGCAAAGATAGAAACAGAGCTGTTAATGCCATCCTCTATATCATTGATAAATAAATTAAACAACAGCGGGCCCAGTACAGAACCTTGGGGTACACCACTAATAACCGGGGACCAATCAGAGTACAAATCATTGACCACCACTCTCTGGGTACGATCCATGAGCCAGTGTTCAATCCAGTTACAAACTAAAGTTTCCAAGCCCAAAGACCTTAACTTACCTGTCAGACGTCTGTGAGGGGCAGTATCAAACGCTTTGGCAAAATCCAGAAACACTATATCCACAGCCTGTCAAGGCTTCTACTCACTTCTTCATAAAAGCAAATTAGATTGGTTTGACAACTTCTATCCTTAGTAAACCCATGCTGGCTATCACTTATAATACTATTATCCCCTATGTATTCCTGTATGTAATCCCTTATAAGTCCTTCAAACAATTTACCCACAATGCACGTTAGACTTACCGGTCTATAATTGCCTGGCGAAGACCTAGAGCCCTTCTTGAAGATTGGTACCACATTAGCCTTGCGCCAGTCCCTTGGCACAATACCAGACACCAGAGAATCTCTAAATATCATGAACAAGGGTACAGATATTACTGAACTTACCTCTCTAACAACTCTTGGGTGTAGTCCATCCGGCCCTGGAGATTTGCTTACATTTACTTTACTTAACTTACCTTGTACCATCTCTACATTAAGCCAGTTCAGTACATTACATGATGTGTTACCAGCGCTGACCTGGCCAATGTCAGCTCCTTTTTCCATAGTGTATACAGAACTAAAGAACCCATTCAGTAGCTCCGCCTTCTCTTGATCGCCTGTGACAACCTCCTCATTATCATTATTAAGGGGTCCTACATGCTCTGTCCTTGTTTTTTTTGTATTTACATATCTAAAAAAATATTTAGGATTAGTATTGCTTTCTTTGGCCACCTGTCTCTCATTTAGAATTTTTGCTGTTTTTATTACATTTTTACAGATTTTATTAAGCTCCTTGTACTGTTTAAATGTTATAGCTGACCCATCAGATTTGAATTTTTTGAAGGCTATTTTCTTTGTTGTTTATTGCTCTTTTAACATCATTTGTCAGCCATGTAGGATTTAGTTTTAATCATTTATATTTGTTCCCCTTTGGTATATATTTAGCTGTATAGTTATTTAGAGTTGATTTAAAGATGTCCCATTTACCTTCTGTATCAGTATTTGAGAACACCTCCCCCAGTCTATGTCCTGTAGTGCAGCTCTCAGCCCAGGGAAATTTGCCTTTTTAAAGTTATATGTTTTTGCCTTCCCCGTCTGTCTTTGTTTTCTACATTTTAAGTCAAAAGTAACTATATATTGTGGTCGCTATTACCAAGGTTTTCCCGCACAGTTACATTACCAACCAGCTTTGCATTGTTGGAAATGATCAGATCCAACAAGGCATTACTTCTTGTTGGGTCCTCCACAAACTGGCCCATAAAATTATCCTGCAATAAATTTAGGAATGTTCTCCCCTTTGTAGTTTTAGCCAGCCCCCGGCCCCAATCTATATCTGGATTGTGAGAGTACCTCCGGGTACACTTACAAGTTTAGAGTATATGAGGGGCAAGATTTGTCACGGCAAGCGCTCCGGGTCCCGCTGCTTCCCCGGAGCGCTCGCGGCATGCTTCTGTTTTCAGCGCTCCGCACCGCTGACCGTGAGCTCTGCTTCCTTGTTCTCGGTGGGGACGTGACCTGAGGTGCGGGACGTGCCCGCTCTCGGATCGCGTCCCGTGTCTCTCACCCACCACGTCCTCCTTCACTGCCCTCCCGGCGCGCGCGGCCCCGCTCTCTAGGGCGCACGTGCGCCTACTCTATGAAGTTTAAAGGGCCAGTGCACCACTAATCTGTGCCTGTCCCAATCAGTTCAAAACATATAAAAACTCACTTCCCCTTCCTGTCTTTGCCGGATCGTGTTGCCCTAGTGCCCTGAGAAAGCGTTTTGTGTATC